>NC_082398.1:14330547-15010547 GCF_031168955.1 Gadus macrocephalus
AGGATGACTGGGCAGCTGTATAGGGGACCTGTGCAGGAATGCAGGCTGCCATTGTTCACTACGGGCTACTGTGGGAATCCCCTACGTCATTTTATTATACGGTCACGTCCCTGCCTCCTGTTCCGGAGGCTGTTACCTAATCGATCAGCCCCCCCACCCCGTGCAAAAAAGAAATTAAACCAATAAATCAATCAATCATGCACGCCTTCAGGACATGACCAGCCTCGTGGGGAGGACTGCGGGTTGCCTTCCCGTCTCGTGACAGATCCGCTTTGCTATGGCGAAGACGACACACACGCCTCCCCCCGCGTCCCCCCCCCCCACACACACACACACCCAAACTGTTTAACAGCAGAGCGGAGCCTGCCAGGCTCTTACCTTTTGCGCAGAGGTGCGGGCGGGAGGAAAACACTGCGCGAGCGATGACAGCGCCGTCCACCTGCCTCGCGTGCAATCCGTGAAACGACGCGCTATGCGTGAGACTCCCTCCCGAAGAGAGAAAAAAGGACGGTCAGACAGACGGATGGGGTGTCACGCTATGGGGGGGGGGGGGGGGGGGGGGCAGGGGCAACTAGTCCTGCTCCTCCTGCGCGCGGCGCCGCGGTGAAAGGATGGAGTCACGTCTCAAGACGACCTCCCTCCTCCTTCTGCTCCTGCTCCCGGTCCTCCTGCTCCGACGGAGACGGGTCGGCCTTCTGCTCGGTAGTCTGCGTCCAGAGGCTCGCGGGCGGCCGCTCCACCATCCTCCTCCTCAGCGCGTCAAACCGCGTCTAATGACAGCCTACCGCACACACACACGCGCGCTCAGCACACACACACCCCCTGCTCTGCATCGCAATGCGCTTCCGTGTAACGCGCGTGGTCGACGTCCTCCTTGTCCGGTGGAGCGCGTGAGGATGATCCGCGAGGGGAGCCCGCCTACCTGTCCCGCCGGCGGGGTTTACACTCCAGAGCCGAAACGTTTGGGCCAAAGATGGCGTAGGATGCTTTAGGTTGCAGACAAGGCGGCGTCCGTCACGAGAGACGTTTTCATCACGGGATGATGCACACAGTACCTGGAGCGCGAGCCGGGACACTTCTTGATGATGATGGGGGATGATTAAGAGCTTCATAGAGTTGTTTAATTTGTGGACAACCAAAAGCCCTTAAAAACGGGGACAGACGCAGGAATGAATGCGGTTCATCAACACAATCTGAATCTATAGGGGGAAGCATGAGGCAAACGCCCCTCAGATGGACGGGGGGGGGGGGGGGGGGGGGGGAGAGAGACGCAGAGAGAGGGGGGGGAGAGAGATCGAGTTTTTGTGTGTGTGTGTGTGTGTGTGTGTGTGTGTGTGTGTGTGTGTGTGTATGCGTGTGTGGTTGTGTGTGTGTGTGTGTGTGTGTGTGTGTGTGTGTGTGTGTGTGTGTGTGTGTGTGTGTGTGTGTGTGTGTGTGTGTGTGTGTGTGTGTGTGTGTGTGTGTGTGTGTGAGAGAGAGGGAGAGATACTGCAACGTATCGTAGCAACCTGTGGATATAGATTATATGCACAATGCTCTAGATCGGTTCTCCAAGTTTTTCCAAACAACACCATCATCAGCCTGAAGTGATGCTGACTCATACATTTTCTTTATGACACAACCATCGAGAATCCAAGCGGTTTGAGGAGCAGACCTATCAATGGCGTCCTGCAGATGTCGTTAAAAAGTAAGGATCAATGTATCAGAATCCGAATCAGTTACTTTTACAGTACACAAGAGTAAGGCTTTGTTCCTCAACAGCTAGATAGCAGCAACAATACAAAGTAAAAATAAAGGTAAGTACAACTAAAAAAATAATAAAAGCTGCAAGCAGCATTTTACGGGTGCCAAGCCTAAAGCCGACCAATAAGACCCTTTCAGACCCTAACAGACCATTAAGACCTTTTTGTTTACGCTTGACAACACTGGAATAGCCTCAGCTTGGATCTGGTGATGGGCAAACAAATTTTCATGACCTTATGTCAAAGAGTCTTTAAAGTTTTAAATTGATTGCTTTAGCGCCCCCTATCATATTATTTTGATGAAATTTAGCCTGGTTAATCATGTCTGATGCTTCTTTAAACAAACCAAGTTTGGTGATGATTGACTCAAGTTAACCCCGCCTTTTTCACCTAACATTGATTGAGCTAATTTGGACGTCCAGCCACCATTTTGTTCCAGGTTCTTGGACAAATGTCTACACAGGATTTCATGACTTGAAGAAAAAGGTCAGAAAATATGTCTGTCCAAAGCCTGCATTTTCAGTTAACTGATTTAGCTCCCCCTATCGCCCGATTTGGGTACAATTTGGAGAGGTTGCATTTTCAGTTAATGTTTTACCGCTCTATAGCCCGATATGGATACAATTTGGAGGGTTTCATCTTGACCCATGTGCCTTTGACTACACCAATGTTGATGATGATTGGTTTAAGTTAACCTTGTCTTTTGGCATTAAGTTAATTTTGGATGCATTTGAGCCTCTGGCGGCCATGTTGCTTTGTCAACATGCCCATTTTACTTGAGCAGTTGGACCTTTCGGCCCCAACTTCCACTAATTTGGTCCCGCTCAAATCAAACATTCCGTCTTTGAACTGTGGTGATTTTAGTCACATGCCACGCCCATTTCTATGCCATGCCTTAATTGGAAATATGTTGAGTCTTTTTACAAGTCAATGGCTTCTGGGTGCTTTAATATTTATTTTACAGACTTCCCTTTATGTCAGATTGAAGGCATTGATCCTAAGCTGTTATGTGCTACAGGATTTTTGTCTAAGCGAAAATACCTAGGATCCTTAGGGAATTGAGTGTTTTTAACAAAGTTCGAGATAGTCGTAGATCATCGAAATAAAGTTATAGGTTTTTGAGGCATATTTGTTCAACATGAGGATATGCATATGTGAACAAAGTTTCATGACACTACGTCAAAAGCGGTTATGAGATAGGCTATGTTTGTTCAAAGTTTGCATTTTTGGACTGTCGCTAAAGTGCCACATTTGGGCCAATCAGTGCAATATTTGCTTTTTGAGTCAGCTGTTTGAGTAGTAAGTTTCATGAAAAGCTTGCGAACGGTTTAGGCTGTGTAAGTCAAACATGGCGGAATAATTATAATAATAAAAACACTAACAATTACAATAGGTTGCCTTCACACTTTGTGCTTGGCACCCTAATAAGTAGCAGCATACACAGATCACAATAATAAATATTAATAATTATTAAGTAATTAATCATAAGAGAAATTAAGAGAGTGGTACTAGGTAAAATACTATATATGAATAGACTATTATATAATATATATTAATATAAATACTAGTATATCCATAAACAAAATCAAAACCAGAATCATCCCCAGTCTTACCAGTTTACTATAAAATATAAATAGAGAGCCCCACTAAATAGGATACTTATATCTTACCTCATCCCATTGCTCATAAGGTCTTCAATAGGCTGCATGATCTCTTCCATGGGAAGTTTTTAGCAGTTGGACAAGGTTTGACCAACTGCTTAAAACTCCCCATTGAAGAGATCACGGATCCTAGCGGCTGAGAAACGGCAATACTCAAGGACAAGACGAGTATTCATCTTTGACAGTGTTGGAGCTGGGCTCCAGTCTCTGCCGCAGTCTGTGGGGACAGCGCCCCCCAGCTGCCAAACAGCGCAGACGCAACAGGGGAGGGGAACTGTGTAGGCTGCGTTCTAAATCGCATACTTATTTTTTTCCTTCTTTTTTGGACGTTTTATCCTTTTTATTGTAGAGTGAGTAAGACAGGAAGGTATGTGAGAGAGCGGGGAAGACATGCAGCAAAGGCCCACGTACGTACTGCTGCACACAGTACAATTGGGACATACTACAGGTACACTGATCAGAACACCTGCAGGGCCAGCCATCGACACCCGGAGGCTCAGGACGTAAGATACGTCATGTGACGTATCTTCTGCTTCAAAGCATGTGGGTTAGAAGAGCCTAAAGCATGCTGGCTTGCATATTGTGAAATGCGACCGGATGTAGTCCAACATCCTGGTATTTTTTGCATGCTGTATTTTCTTAGCTATGTATTGGGACATACTATATGTTTCAATAGTAGACAGTCCTACATAGTTGCCCAGGGGGAACCAGACCAATGTGTGCTCGGGCATCTGGCCGTCTGTCCATTCAGACAGATCTCCAAGATGGCTGCTGTTGAGGTGTCCCCCGTTCTGTGCTCTGATTGGTTGATTGGTTGGAGGGTCCAGCAGTGGTTTGGTGTTTGCCCGATGATAAGGGCCCTTGGAAACTGAGAATGAACTCAGAGGTCCAGGGTTGCGGTGGGAAAGTCAAAATCATAAGATCTTTCCCCCAAAAGAGAAACAGCCTCATGGATAATGGTGGCTCTCGCTCACACTCCTGCCCACTCATATTTATGGACATAGATCCTAATAAGTATGATTGTATGGAAAATAATTGTGGGTCATTTATGTTTTGGTGAATTGATTATTGGTGGGACGGCCTTATTTCCTCTCCTTTGGCAAAGGATGGTCCAGTGTGACCAAAAGGAGATAAGAAAGGAAGCTTTGAAGCACCTTGGAAGCATGAAGAGGATTCAAACAGCTGTTATCAGGGCTCCCACTTCAATACTTCCAGGACACTTCAGTCCGTTAGGAACCTTCCTAAGCAAAACAAGACTATCAACCGTCTGTTGATGTCAGGCTACCTACAGATATCATTAAACAATAGCCTGAGATTGGCGTTTATCGGATGAAATTGAAGGAAAATTAATTTGCCTTGTGATTAATACGGTTATTATCTTTAACGTGAAGTCTCAGATGTAATCCAAAAATTACCCATCGCATTATTTATTATTTAAATTACCCGTTTCTTAAAATTGTTTTTATTTTAAACATAAATCAGAAAATACACAATAAATCACACAGATTACAACGTTATCATCTTAACTTTTATTAATTACATCACTTTTGCTTAAAAAATTGCACGGTTTCCCATTCTCTGTGACATCATTTAAAAATCTACAAACATAGAAGCAATCCCTTTGTCAAGAACCTGAGGAATATATATACTTCATACCTCACACCTAAACCCCCACCATGAACACAAACAGCTTTTGAGATACAGTATACCAATAGTTCAGTTTCAAATAACCACCAGTAATGGAAAACTTGAAAAATCTAACGCTTACGATAAGGACCAACCAACAGCAAGAGTTGGTATATCTTAGAGTCACTCTGGGTAGATCACAACAAACAATTATAACGTATTAAAGAGATACACCACAATGCAGCATTCAGCACAACTGGCTCCAAATTAGTGTGTTCTCTAAAAAACATGATTATTTGGCCTTCAGCATCTGGAACGAATAAGCATAATGAGAGTGGATATGGGGGACTTTGGACTTGTGGGGAGTGTGAGCGTGTGCGTGTTATCCTTTTACAAGCCACCTGACCAACATATTGTCAAAGCACTTACAGTTGATCACTTAACTTGATGACCACCGACTCTAACCAGCTCAACACAACGATGGTTGCATACTAGTGACCAGGTTAGGACAACAACAGTTGGATTGATACTCCAGTCACCATCCACCACACCAGTAGTAACAAATGATCACATTCAGAGTTTGAAAACCCAACAACACTTTGTGTTCTTTATTTTGGCTGTTAATTTCATCGTGTGTAAATAAACTAACATGAACACCCTCTAACTCCAGCCGTCTCCCGAGGTTGAAAATAGTTTCTCTTTAGAAATGTCAGCTTTAAAAATGAATGTGCTGAAGACAGCAAACTGTTGTGTTTAGTTTTTTTAACACAGAAGAGGCCAATGTATAAAAATGTTTACTAAAACGACATTCAGAACTGATAACGCTCAACTGTCCATTAGAAATACAATATAATTATCCTGCAACGTTATCCTCAGTGAACCACATATTTCCCCATACTATATCCAGGATTTCGTACAATTTCCAGAATTCTGGAGAAACGCATTTTCGGCAAGTTGAAATTTACAGCAATAATTATTTTGTGTAAAAAAAAGAAACACTTTATATGACGTCTCTTTTTATGGTACTATGATAAAACAGCCATGGAGTTGTAGGACTACACTATCTGAATGTGAGCTAAGTCATTTCCTTTAAGCATTTGCTGGTGAGTTTTCTCAGACAGGACTTCATAATAATGAAAGGAGAAAGAGTGACATGGAATCTGCCATGGTTAGAACTTTATAGCTTTCTGAATAAATAAAAAAACATAACCACCCAATACAAATATATCCAATAACAATAATCTGGTCATAAGAAAATAATAGACTAGAAAATTCATCTTGGCAACCAATTGCTTTCATATCAAAAGGATATGCTACAGAATAACAAAACATGAGTCAGGTTTAAGAATCAAATCGGTGGGACATGTTATCGTGAACTTTGTTTGTTATGTGTATTACTTATAGTTAACACTCAGATAAAGGAACATAATACTAGGGCTTTTACTCAGGTCATGGTAGTCCAGCCCTGTGGTAATTCTGTTTGGCCTCTAAAAAGCATAAACAAAAATATGCCATTGAATAGAAATGGCAGTTTCTACGATTAATTGGGATTTTGCTAAACCTTTGAGTAATTTCAAACCTGCTGGTTTAAAATTACTCAAAAAGTGGATTATAAATGTTTATTGTTTAATACAACTTATTAACTTCATCTAAACTTAAAAAGAGTAATCAACGGCACAGATTGAAGCTCAAGGGTTCCAGAAAAAGGTTTAATATAAAGTGGTTTGACGTGTGGTTTGTCAGTAACCATTGGGCAACAGCATTGGAACACCACTCAGCAGTGCACCACAGAGTATCATTTCAAAGTAAAGGTCCCTTAAGCTTTTTTTGTGTAACTATCACATGGTCACAGTGAACACAATATAAAAAATCCCATCTATATATGTAACAAAACATATGAAACAAAACCACACATGTCAACTTCTACTAAATAGTACGACAAAGTTATTCTGGTAGAAAAGCCACATTTGGAATGAGGCAGGTTTTGTGAATCTCAAAGCACTCGCGCGCACACGCACGCACACGCACACGCACACGCACACACACACACTTTATCCATGCCAGAGTCTCGATTTGTTCGCCAGAACTGTCCACTGAACAGAGTTCTGCTCCAGAACTGTAATCTGAACCGAGTTTTTTTTTTTTTCCAGAACTTCACATTCAGGCAGCAACTCTCACGCTCAGGTACAGCGTTCTTCCGACAGCCACAAAGGCGGGTACTGTCGCTCAACCATTAGCCCACGTTGACATCTTATCTGCAGTATTGTACCTTTACTGCGAGGACGTGGCCTCAGTACTCCAGCAGTTCCCCTCTCAGAGAGGGGGGGGCTGTATCTCCACCAGGAAGAGATGGAGTGCACTGGTTGACATGCTGTCTCTATACTGGGAGCCCATGTTCCCAGTAAGGACCTCTGGGGAATGGAAGGCAGGCTGTGGACTGAATGCAGCACTTGGATGGAGGAGTGGGGAAGCGGGAAGGCACTGTAGTTGCTATGACGGTTAGCGTGCCGAGGGCAGACGCGCCAGCGGGGAGTGCCGGCGTGACGCGGCACCAGGCAGGAAACCAATCAGCGTCTTCAGGACTTTGGACGATAGGCCATCCGACTTCCTGTACCGATGAAGACACACCCCCCATAGACCTGCTTGTGTAATTACACGTCAGCTGAAGAGGATGGATGGATCCAGAGGAAGAGCCAACCGTGGTGGCAGGCGCCCTCCCAGCACTGAGGGACATCCACAGAGCAACGCGGCAGAGTGAGGGGGAACAGTCTTAACCAGGAGTGGATGGGACGGATAAAGTTCATCTGCCACCAGCTTGAGTCCTGAAGGAAGAGAGAGCCGGGATGCCATTAGGCCCTAGCTACCAGTACAACAGAGTCCTGCCTCTAGCTACCAGTACAACAGAGTCCTGCCTCTAGCTACCAGTACAACAGAGTCCAGGCCCTAGCTACCAGTACAACAGAGTCCAGGCTCCTACCAGTACAACAGAGTCCAGGCCCTAGCTACCAGTACAACAGATTCCAGGCCCTAGCTACCAGTACAACAGAGTCCAGGCCCTAGCTACCAGTACAACAGAGTCCAGGCTCTAGCTACCAGTACAACAGAGTCCAGGCTCTAGCTACCAGTACAACAGAGTCCAGGCCCTAGCTACTAGTACAACAGAGTCCAGGCTCTAGCTACCAGTACAACCGAGTCCAGGCTCTAGCTACCAGTACAACAGAGTCCAGGCTCTAGCTACCAGTACAACAGAGTCCAGGCCCCAGCTACCAGTACAACAGAGTCCAGGCCCTAGCTACCAGTACAACAGAGTCCAGGCCCTAGCTACCAGTACAACAGAGTCCAGGCCCTAGCTACCAGTACAACAGAGTCTAGGCCCCAGCTACCAACTATGGAGGAGAACACTCACCAACAGGCCGGTCTGTAGAGACCTGCCCGGGCGCAGCCTTGGTGTCAGGGCTGCTCCGCCCGTAACTAACCATCAGACCAAGGGAGAGGGTGGAGTCAACAGAGCTCCCTCTGCTTTATTCAACTCCACGACGATACAGGGGATGTTTGATAAATATACTTGGCCTCCAGACAACTACAGTATGGTCTCAAAAAGAACCCTTAGTGTAAGAGCTGCGCTGTCTGTTCAGATTGAACGGACGGACAGAAACGCCAACGCAGCACTAATGTTGTAGACCACCAGACTCAACATCCCCCAATATAAACTAAATCAATAAACTAAAAACACAAAAAAAAGCCACAAAACACCAGCGACGTTAGCAGTGCCACCCTGTAGTGTACTTCTCACACGTACACGTATGTACTTGTTAATTGCCCCGATACCATTTGTCAACCTAGAGCCCACCTAAACATACACAGAGTAAGGCAAAGGGTCTAGATCCATCAGGGCTTCCATACTGGTCCCCATCACTCCCAGGTCGTTCTCCCAGCATGTTGGTAATCATTGGTTACCATGGCAGCTCCTGGTACTGAACTGGGAGCTTCCTAAACCATGTACGAGCAATAGCTCTGCTCCCATGGCAACCAGATAACCCCTCCTTCCTGTGGGGGCGTCTAATTGGATGTTTGCTCCATGATGGGTTTTATTTAGGCATCGGTCGGGTTGGGATGAGTTGAAGTGAAATGATTGAGATGATCCAGTTAGTGTTCTGCAGCTGACAAGGTTGAGATAAGGTCGCCAAGGGAACGTATTCCATGGAGTTCACTGACCAGGCCCACTAGGCAGTGAGACAGGTAGGGGCCTCACTGACCAGGCCCACTAGGCAGTGAGACAGTTAGTGGCCTCACTGAGGCAGTGAGACAGGTAGTGGCCTCACTGAGGCAGTGAGACAGGTAGTGGCCTCACTGAGGCAGTGAGACAGGTAGTGGCCTCACTGAGGCAGTGAGAGAGTCTGTGTGTTTGGAGTGAGGGACCGATACCGTCTGACTGCCGTCAGAGGAGACAGGATACGGCCAGCGGGACCAGCGCTGCGGACAGGAAGTAGGTCACTCTGTAGAGATGGAGCGGAGAGAAGGTCACCATGGCAACACAGAGGGGCAGGGGGAGGTGGCAAACCACGCGGAGGAGTTTGCTGGAACAAAAGATTGGGACCAATCAAAAAACAGTGGCCAACTTTCTGTTTCCAAAAATACTACCAAAGCAATCCCCAGATAATTGCCAACTACATCAAGAGCAAGCTTACAGACATAGCCATCTTTACTCTAGTTACGTAGTTATTTCTCTGCAATTAGACAGCGATATGGTCGGGGGACTAGACTTTAATCAACTCAGTTTACTATTAAGAGAGAGCAAGAGAAATAATGATACAACAAATAAACATATCAGCTGCAGTGAATGAGCTGGACGACTGCAGCGCGCGCGCGCACACGCACACACACACACACACACACACACACACACACACACACACACACACACACACACAGAGAGAGAAAACTCTGTCTGAGAAAACTCACCAGCAAATGCTTAAAGGAAATGAGAGAGAGAGAGAGACACACACACACACGAGAGAGAGAGAGACAGAGACAGAGACAGAGAGAGAGAGAGAGAGCTACCTGTGGCTCAGTGCATGACAGCTGCAGTCGATGAGCAGGACCATGGCAGCGAGCAGAGGCAGAGTGTGCGGCCAGAGTGAGTCTGGGTCCAGCCGGGGAGAGTACCTGGTCATAGACAGACAGGACTGGTAACCTAGCAACTGGTCTGTTCATAGAGAGGACTGGTAACCTAGCAACAAGTCTGTTCATATAGAGAGAGGACTGGTAACCTAGCAACAGGTCTGTTCATAGAGAGAGAGGACTGGTAACCTAGCAACAGGTCTGTTCATAGAGAGAGGGGACTGGTAACCTAGCAACAGGTCTGTTTATAGAGAGAGAGGACTGGTAACCTAGCAACAAGTCTGTTCATATAAAGCGAGGACTGGTAACCTAGCAACAGGTCTGTTCATAGAGAGAGGACTGGTTACCTAGCAACTACTCTGTTCATAGAGAGAGAGGACTGGTAACCTAGCAACAGGTCTGTTCATAATAATAATAATAATAATACATTTAATTTAGAGGCGCCTTTCAAGACACCCAAGGTCACCTTACAGAGCATATAGTCATCATTCAAAACTATGTAAAACAGACTAGGAATAAAAGGAAAACAGAGGTTAAACATGAAGAATAATAATAATTAATAACACTCAAAGACGCCTAAAGTGAAGGGGGGACCTCACTAACCACCACCAATATGTAGCACCCACTTGGGTGATGTTCATAGAGAGAGAGGACTGGTAACCTAGCAACAGGTATGTTAATAGAGAGAAAGGACTGGTAACCTAGCAACTAGTCTGTTCATAGAGAGAAGGGACTGTTAACCTAGTAACTAGTCTGTTCATATATGGCGAGAGGACTGGTAACCTAGCAACAATCACGTTGTTTCGGCTATAAAATTAAAGATGGCGTAGTTGATGAATTCAGTTTGAAACAGGGCAGTATTAGTTAGTAGTAAGATGGCTTTTGAGAGCATCATGGTGTGGTTAAGGCAAGGATTTTAGGGACAACAACAACATTATAATTATGCAGAGCATCATTAGAAAGGAAACAACAGCAGCAGCCGGCGGCCTCTAGTACCTCAGGTTGCGGGCCCAGTGGAGCAGCGAGGGCGCGCTGAGCATGATGGGTAATGTGAAGAGGGCAGACAGGGAGAGGTGGAGCTGGAGGTCGCTCCTCACCTGGTGCAGGAGGCCCTCGGACAGCAGCGCCCCCCCGCCGTTCCTCTCTCTGTGGACCCCCGGGGGGGCCGCCCCCGTCCCCGCACCGTTCTCCTCCCCCCCGTTGTTCTTCTCTGGCGCCTGCGGGAGGCAGCGTTGGACATTCAGTGGAGTTTTTTTAATGAAAACCACCACATTTTTGCGTTGCTTTATGATAGAGGGAGATAGACGTGAAGGTATGGGAGACGCAGGGGAGGACATGCAGGGGAGGACCACGGGCAGGGAGCGGAACCCAGCCTGCTGCCATCAGGACCAAGCCTCAACGGCCCCATGACATGCCCCCGGGTGTAGTCCACCGGGGGGGCTGGCACACCGATCTATCCAGCACACGTCTGGGTGGACACGCCCACTTGTGATGTCACGGGGGGGCAGCTAATCACAACACACCTGGTGGCATGTCATGGGACCTTTAATGGTACGCGCTCTACTCAATATTAAACGGTAAACTGCCTGCGTGATACATGCCCCCATCACCACCACCTGCCCATTACTATTCTGTGTGTTCATAACAGCTCTCGTTGATCTCACCAGATTCAGCATGTGACTCAGAGAGCGATCAGTCATCTGTAGACGGACGACCTGGACACACGGGGAGACATCATTACATAGTGACACACACACACACACACACACACACACACACACACACACACACACACACAAACACACACGTCAGTCTGCAGAGTTCTGTCCTCCCACTCACCCTGTAGAGGTGAATCAGGAAGGCACTGACGATTGCAATGGCCCCACAGGAAGTCCTGCCCACTATGCTGAGGACCAGGAAGAGGAGGGCCTGCCTCCGCCGGCCCAGAGTCCCACAGTCCGGGGCCACCGACGGTCTGGGAGACCCAGGGAGCATACGTTAGATGGGTCAGATTCCAGCGGTTACAAGTGTATTCCTCAAACAAGACAGTTCAAAGGCATTCATGAATTCAATTTCCTAAATCAGATTTTAATTTGCAAGAATGTCCAGAATGTACCGTACCCCTTCGTATAAACATCAAGCTATGATTCCAGTTCCCTTGACAACCTCTCCAGTATGACTCAAATTACTGAGCATGTGTTTTGAGGCGTCAGGGTAGCTCACTTCCTGTAGTTTGTCGATATTATAATCCCATGCAGACAAAACATAAAGAAATATGAGCAAAGAGGCCTCCCAGTGTGACCCCCGCCACCCCCCGCGGCCCCCACCTGGTCAGAGGAGCCGCGGCCAGGGAGAGGAGGGCCAGGGAGAGACGCAGCAGGCCGCTGCCCCAGAATGCCAGCGTGGCCCCCAGGAGGTACAGCAGGGGCCCGAGGAGGTGGGGCCACTCGTCCACGGGCCCCCCCTCCAGGGTGGAGTGGTCGGGGGTGGTGGGGGGCAGGGCGTCCATGGCGGGGAGGCCCAGCACCGACCAGGCCTCCTGGAACTGGCTGCACCTACGGAGGGGGGGGGGGGGGGGAGGTTACAACCATGAGCAGAACCAGAGAACAAGGACCAGAGATCCCCAGATGGACTGGAGCAGAACCAGGACCAGAGACCCCCAGATGGACTGGAGCAGAACCAGGACCAGAGACCCCCAGATGGACTGGAGCAGAACCAGAGAACCAGGACTAGAGACCCCCAGATGGACTGGAGCAGAACCAGAGAACCAGGACCAGAGACCCCCAGATGGTAGGGTCCCGGATTAGGGGGCAACAAGGAAACACAGCAACCTTAAAGATCCCATATCATGCTTTTCTACAATTGCATTTGGGGTACTACAAGAATAGGGTACGATGCGTGCATGTTAGAAATACCCCTTATTATTCACACACTGTTCATTTATGCACAACCAATTTCAGCGTCTTTCAAAAGCGGATTTGTATCATGTAGCTGAAAGGCCCCCCTCCCGAGGGGCCCAGTCTGATGTGATTGGTCAGCAGCACGCCCCCTCTGTTGCGATTGGTCGAACGCCTGCGCGTGTGTCGGGAAGTTCAAGTTGTGAACATTGCGGGTAGCCAGGAGGCGGGACTTCTGCACCTCAGCACCGCCCAAAGTTTGAGCACCAACAAGCTGTTTCACGCACTTATTGAGGGGCGTTCTCGGTGGGCTCCAATACCCCCCCTGGTGAAACTGATTTTTTCAAGTTGAGCAGACATAAAACATACGTCATATAACAGAATGAAGCAAAGGGAATAGACGAAAAAGCATGATACCACCCCTTTAAGAAGGATTCATCATTGCAGTGTTTGAAATGTGCCAATTTGTGACATCCTTGTTTGTCATGTTAAACTGTGGTTAGCAGTACAGTGTGTATTTTTGGTTAAATTTGAGCAAGTATTAAGAGGAAGATTTCCACACACGTGTGTGTGTGTGTGTGTGTGCTCGGTTGAGGTCCCCTAACCTGCACCACGTGTGCGCGTTTCATTTGTGCACACACACACACACACACACACACACACACACACACACACACACACACACACACACACACACACACACACACACACACACACACACACACACACACACACACACACACACACACACACACTTTACATTTCAGGCAATAATGACATGGGATTAGCAAAAAATAAACTAAATCCATTCCATCATGATGGAAAGGAAGGAAAGGGGTTGCCGTCATGATTCTTTTCTATTGCTCACAAACAGGTGACGCCACACCTCCCTGCACAGGGCAGTCAGGGTGAGGCGTCTCGCTCAGGGACACCTGTGGTCCATATGTGGCAGTCGAATGAATAGTGAAGAATAGTGTGAACGTCCATCATCATCATCATCATCATCGCCGGGGGGAAGGCTGTGGTTGTAGGGCAGTAGGGTCGCGGCTGTGTGATAGACTCGTACCCCAGCAGCAGATGCAGGAGGTAGACGGGGAGGCCCACTTTGTGAGGCTGCAGGCCCCAGCCCACGGCATGGCTGGCCTCCAGAGGCTTCCCGGTCCTGGCGATGGACCACAGCTGCCCCCCGCAGGCCAGCAGGAGCGTTACGGCCATGTACACGGGCAGCTGGGGTCCGCAGAACCGCAGGACCTGGAGGGGCAGAGCACAGGGAGGCTGGAGGAGTCCTCGAGCAGAACGAGCTAACAGCGCTCAAATCACTGTGTGTTGGAACGCAGCCACGACTTAATGCCCAGACAAGTCCTTCACAATGAAACCACGGCTTTAGGAATCAAATACCCACCAGTTGGCAGGTATACACATATGACACAATCACCTATTGTTAAAATAGTTTCCCTGATTGGGAAAAAAGCATCTTGATATTTGGAGTACAAAATACAGCTAATACAAACACTGATTAATCACTTCATTAGTATTTTTTCAACATAACGTCCTAAGAAACGTCCATTTCTCTAAACCCCTGCCACACCTCTCAGTGATGGCTCATGGGAAATGCAGACTTTTATCTGAAAACGTCTTGATACATGACTGTATCTTACCTGTCCTATAACCCTCGGGAAAGAGGTCCTCACCAGCACCTACAGAGATAATAAGAAAACACTGATCAGTTCAACTGATGTTGTTGTATCCCAACAACTTAAAGGGCTGATATCATACCACCAGGTGTGAGTGTTATTAGCCGTTACAAGCCGTTTGAAAATCAACCTTTTCCTGTGTTTCTGTGACATCACAAGTGGGCGTGTCCACCGAGATGTACGATGGATGGATCAGCAACGTTTGCTTCAGTCCACTGGGTAGGCCGGTGGACTGATCCATCCAGCATCTAGGTGGACACGCCCACTTGTGATATAAACAAGACTGCTAAGTCTGTGTGAATCTCAAAACAGAAAAACAAGAGCATATGATTCACTGGGGTTTGCATTTAATTAAAAATATTTTTAATGTTAAACATTGGTCACTTGTCAGCTTCAACAGCTTATTCCATCTAAAAAAAAATAATATATGTTCCTCTTTCAAGCATGAATAAAGACACCAAGTCCCTCTGTCAACTGTGAGATCAAAATTCTTGCAAAACTTCTGACCCTTGGTATTATGTTTATTTAAAATAAAATATGTAACTTATTAAAATAAATATAAAATAAATAAATAAATAAGACACTCAGTCCCGTCTGCTGCTCGCGCCCCCCCCCCCCTCATAGTGAGTCTCATAGTATTAAAACATGTTGTACTTGTTGATTAGCTCACGTTGTTATGGCAATGAATACGCCCTCAGCTGATAAAATAATGCCAGCGTTTTTTTTCAACTGAAAATTAGCTCCCATGTCAACTTTTTCTGCTCCTTGCACCTTATCATGCTTATCATGCTACGCAGCATTACAAACCTACAAACCCCAGCCGACAAAAACATGAAGCAATTCAAGAAGAGGCATAGATAGAATCGCCTTGTGGTCAACTGTAATTTAAAAGTCATCTGATTATGTCAAGGTTTTAAAATGATTATTATTATTATTAGCTGGTCATGTTATAACACAGCTGGAAATCGTGGATTTTCTGATAAAGACTAGCAAGCCTTTTTGACAGACAAAACAGCAGAAACTATGTTAAGTGTGCTCGTGCTGCCTTTTTGGTTTTGTCAAACAGGAGACGCCCACCCACCAATCAGAGGTTAGAGATTCCTGCAGGAAGGTTGCGCTCAATTTCACTAGCCCATTTGTGCCTGTTCATTACAGCATCTATTCTCTCATTGCTTGTGTAAAAAAGGTAGAATATTAGATTTGAGGACGAAATGATAGGGTGGGCTAAGGCAAGTTTTGGGTGGGCTTGAAGGTCTTGCTTCGCCACTGATGTCCCCCCTTTAATATACTGAATCCCATTCCCATAACCTAGTCCTAGTGGCTGGTATTGATGGGAGCTGAGCCTTACCTTGTACTGGCAGTTTGGGGCGGTGTGCAGCTGAAGCAGAGCTGAGGAGGTGTTGCCCGGGCGACTGGTGTGGAGCATCCCCGAGATCTCAGTCACAGAAGGAACACTGTTGGAGGGAATGTAATCAGACACTACCTTAAGAGGGCCATCATAGTGGGCTGGTTTATGAGGGCCATCATAATGGGCTGGTTTATGAGGCCCATCATAGTGGGCTGGTTTATCAGGCCCATCATAGTGGGCTGGTTTATGAGACCCATCATGGTGGGCTGGTTTATGAGTCCCATCATGGTGGGCTGGTTTATGAGGGCCATCATAGTGGGCCAACGTATGAGACCCATCATAGTGGGCTGGTTTATGAGGCCCATCGTAATGGGCTGGTTTATCAGGCCCATCATAATGGGCTGGTTTATGAGGCCCATCATAGTGGGCCAACGTATGAGACCCATCATAGTGGGCTGGTTTATGAGGCCCATCATAGTGGGCTGGATTATGAGGCCCATCACAGTGGGCTGGTTTATGAGGGCCATCATAGTGGGCTGGTTTATGAGGCCCATCACAGTGGGTTGGTTTATGAGGGCCATCATAGTGGGCTGGTTTATGAGGCCCATCACAGTGGGTTGGTTTATGAGGGCTATCATAATGCAGCCGTATAAGGGCCATGATCGTGGGCTGGCTCACGAGGGCCCGGTTTTGTCCACTAGAACCTGTACATAAATGGTACACTCTTTTGTAAGAACACACACACACACACACACACACACACACACACACACACACACACACACACACACACACACACACACACACACACACACACACACACACACACACACACACACACAGTGGCATCCCGCCCCTGAAGCCTCGGCCTGAACGGTCCCGTGGGACCGTGAAGGACGGGGTGTACCACCCCCACCCACCAGCCGGCGACGGAGAGCACCGGGTCCTTCCCCCCAATCAGGGTGATTGGGGGACACCTGGCCGTAAGCAGAGGAGCCATTTTAAGTGGAGGTCCAGACCAAGAGCACGGCAGAGGCAGAGACACACATGGACTGCAGAGGCTTGAGGCCCACGGAGACCCAAGCGCACCCTTATCCTGTCTTTTATAATTGCAATAAACGCCGAAGTCGGCTTAAAGCAACCGTTGCCACCTGTTTTCCTGAATCCCGGCCCATTCTCCAAGCCGGATACCACATATGGTGGAGGATGCGGGCAGCTTGAGCGTTCCCACTAATACTACCCCACCATGCAGAACCCGGATGGAGCCGCGGCGTTGGCTGCCCAGCAACACCAGTGGGAGACCACCGAGAGCCTCGCCCTGCTCCGCGAAGCTGTTCTGCGGCTGACTCAGCACGCCGTCCGCGCTGCGCCGACCGCCGCCCCGACCAGCCGCCTCACGAAGCTGGGACCGGAAGACGACGTGGAGGCTTACCTCGAGGTCTTCGAGCGGACCGCACAGAGGGAAGGCTGGCCAGAGGAGCAGTGGGCGCACATAGTGGCGCCGTTCCTCACCGGACCCGCCCAGCAGGCGAGCCAGGACCTGCCGGCGGACGTCGCCCGCCAGTACCCGGCGCTCAAACAGGCCATACTGGCCTACTATGGCCACAACCTCGCGGCGCGCGCGCAACGTGCGCAGGATTGGCGGTTTGACGCGCAGGGAGCTGTGCGCACCCAGATCGCCCAGCACAGCCGGCTGGTGAAGCGGTGGCTGACAGCGGGAGAGGGCCCCAGCCCGATCGACCGGGTGATTATTGACCACACCCTGCGGCGACTCCCGCCGGACGCCCGCCGCGTGCTGGCCTACCATCATCCCGCCACCGTGGACGACCTGGTCCTTCAGCTGGAGAACTGGCAGGTGGCCCAGCTCCTGAACGCCAGACCCGCCCCAGCCCCACGGCGCGCCGAGACCCGCCAAGCCCCGAGGGGGCCCCCCATCGGCAACCCGGCTCCCGGCGTTACCCCACTGAGCGGAGTACCAGAGAACCGGGAGGTGCGGCGCTGCTTTGGGTGCGGCCAGCCCGGCCACATCGCTCGCTATTGCCCGAGGGGACAGGATGTATCGATGCCGTCAGCATACGCGGATCCGGGGGTGGATCACACGTGCATGTTGGCGACCTGCTGGTCGCAGGGAACCTCGGGTAGTCCGACGATCCCGGCGCGGGTCATGAACCGGGACACGCAGGCCCTCTTGGACACTGGCAGTGCGGTTACCCTCCTTCGCCCCGACCTGGCGGGAGGGAAGGCGGGGGAACCTATGGAGGTGGCCTGCGTTCACGGGGACACCCGGACCTACCCCACGTGCCACGTGGTTGTCCGCACCCCACACGGGGTGTTCACAATCAGGGCGGGGATTGTCCCCCACCTACCGGTCCCCGTGTTGATCCGGAGGGACTGCCCGATCTTCCACCGGCTGTGGGACCCGACGCGGGAGCTACGGAGCTGGAGAGGCCCTCCCCGCAGAGGGGCGCGGGGGGTTCGGCAGGCCTACGGGGCCACCCGGCGTCCATCATCCCCGGGAGAGCTGACGGCGGAGGACGAGGAATCGGAGGGGAACGGACCTTCCCCACCGGGGACCCCGGGGCACACAGCGAGAGGTCCCATCCGGAGCGAGACACCGGAACCTACCCCCGACACCACGGAGACCCTCACAGCCTCCGAGCAGCCAGACCCACCGGAAGACCCGGAGAGCTCCCCCCTCACTGAGTTCTCGGACTTCTTACCCGGGGGGGGGGAAGGCTCGACCCGACCCGGCCAGTTCGCCACCGCTCAGCTCCAGGATGAGGCCCTCAAGCACGCTTGGAGCCACGTCCTGGTTCACGACGGGCAGGCCCGGGACTCGGTGAGTCACACACCACACCCGCACTTCAGCACCAGGGGGGGTCTGTTGTATAGAGTAGCCTCCGGGGAGGGGGGAGTGAGGGAACAGCTAGTGGTGCCTCGCCCCTATGTTAGTAAGGTGCTTTTTATGGCCCACACTCACCTCCTGGGGGCCCACCTAGGCATGGACAAGACCCGGGAGCGGGTCCTAGCCAGGTTCTATTGGCCGGGGGTTAAGCGGGATGTGGAGCGCCACTGCCAGGGGTGCCCCGAGTGCCAGCGGGTAGCCCCCCGGTCCATCGCTAGACACCCCCTCATTCCCATGCCCATCATTGAGACCCCCTTTGACCGCTTGGCATTAGACATCGTGGGGCCCCTTCCCAAGACCAGCCGGGGCCACCGCTATATCCTGGTGCTAGTTGACTATGCCACCCGTTACCCCGAGGCCCTCCCCCTGCGCGCCGCCACCGCCAAGGCAGTCGCCCGTGAACTAATGCTCCTTTTTAGCCGGGTGGGAATAGCGAAGGAGGTGCTCACCGATCAGGGGTCGTGCTTCATGTCACGGGTGATGAAGGAGGTCCTCAGGCTCCTGCAGGTGAAGCAGCTCCGGACCTCGGTTTACCACCCCCAGACAGACGGCCTGGTCGAGCGCTTCAACAAAACCCTAAAGCAGATGCTCAAGAAGGCCATGCAAGCCGACGGGAAGAACTGGGACCAACTACTACCCCACGTGCTGTTCGCGGTACGGGAGGTCCCCCAGGCGTCCACCGGGTTCTCCCCCTTCGAGCTATTGTATGGGCGGAGACCACGCGGGATCCTGGACATCGCAAAGGAGGCCTGGGAGAGCCAGCCGTCCCCCCACCGCACCACCGTGGATCACGTGGAGCAGGTACGTGACCGCATGGCCCGGGTGTGGCCCATCGTCCGGAGGCACCTCCAGCAAGCGCAGCAGGCCCAGGCGAGGGTCTATAACCGAGGAGCCCAGCTGAGGACCTTTCAGCCCGGGGACCTGGTCCTGGTTCTGGTCCCCACGGCGGAGTGCCGGTTCCTGGCCAAGTGGCAGGGACCCTACGAGGTGGTGGAACGCGTGGGCGAGGTGAACTACCGGGTCCGCCAGCCAGGGAGGCGGAAGCCGACACAGCTGTACCACATCAACATCCTGAAGCAGTGGAGGGGGGGGGAGCAGACACCCGCCGACCCCGCTCCCTTGGCCCTGGCGGCCCGAGACACGACCTGGACGAGATCGTCCTACAGCATCGGGACGTGTTCTCCGACCTGCCGGGGAGGACTGCCGTCACCCACCACGACATCCGGACGGCGCCAGGCATAAGGGTAAGGGTTCCGCCCTACAGGATCCCAGAGGCCCGGAGGGAGGCCATACGGACCGAGGTGCGCCGAATGCTGCAGCTCGGAGTGATAGAGGAGTCACGCAGCGCCTGGTGCAGCCCGGTGGTCCTGGTGCCCAAGCCGGATGGAACCTTTAGGTTCTGCAACGACTTCAGGCGGCTGAACGAGGCATCGGAGTTCGACGCCTACCCCATGCCCCGGGTCGACGAACTTATCGAGCGCCTGGGCCCGGCGCGGTACCTGTCGACCCTGGACCTGACCAAGGGGTACTAGCAGGTGCCGTTGACCCGTGCGGCCCGGGAAAAGACGGCGTTCTCCACCCCGGGGGGACTGTACCAGTACACCGTCCTCCCTTTCGGGGTACACGGTGCCCCTGCCACATTCCAGCGGATGATGGACCAGCTCCTGAGACCCCACCAGGATTACGCGGCGGCATACATTGATGACATCATCATTTACAGCCCCAGCTGGGATATCCACGTCCGCCAGCTAAGGGCCGTGCTGGGAGAGCTGCGCAAGGCGGGCCTCACCGCTAACCCGGCCAAATGTCGCCTCGGGAGAGAGGAGACGACGTACCTGGGGTACCGGGTCGGGAGAGGGACAGTGCGGCCGCAGGAGGGCAAGGTAGCCGCCATACGGACCTGGCCGCAACCCAGGACTAAGAAACAGGTAAAGGCGTTCTTGGGGCTGGTGGGCTACTATCGGCGCTTCATTCCCGGGTACGCCACGCTGGCCAGCCCCATGAACGACCTAACCCGTAAGGCCTTGCCAGACCGGGTCACCTGGTCAGAGGCGGCGGACCGGGCGTTCAAGACGCTCCGGGAGGCCCTGTGCTCAGAACCGGTACTAATCACACCTGACTTTAACCTCCCTGTGATTGTTCACACAGACGCCTCGGAGGTGGGTCTTGGGGGGGTCCTGTCCCAGGTCCGGGCCGGAGAGGAGCACCCGATAACCTACGTCAGCCGGAAGCTCCTCCCCAATGAGCGCAACTACTCCACCGTGGAGAAGGAGGCCCTGGCCATCAAATGGTGCCTGGAGAAGTTGCGCTACTACCTCCTGGGGAGGGAGTTCACCTTAGTCACCGACCACGCCCCCCTGAAGTGGATGGCGGGGGCCAAGAATACAAACGCCCGGGTGACACGGTGGTTCCTGGCTCTCCAGGATTTCCGGTTCCGGGTGGACCACCGACCGGGCCGGGAGCATGCCAATGCCGACGCCCTGTCACGTCGGGATGCCTGTCTGGGTGGGTTCCCCAGAGACCAGGGGCTTGAGCAAACGGGGGGGGGGTGTGGCATCCCGCCCCTGAAGCCTTGGCCTGAACGGTCCCGTGGGACCGTGAAGGACGGGGTGTACCACCCCCACCCACCAGCCGGCGACGGAGAGCACCGGGTCCTTCCCCCCAATCAGGGTGATTGGGGGACACCTGGCCGTAAGCAGAGGAGCCATTTTAAGTGGAGGTCCAGACCAAGAGCACGGCAGAGGCAGAGACACACATGGACTGCAGAGGCTTGAGGCCCACGGAGACCCAAGCGCACCCTTATCCTGTCTTTTATAATTGCAATAAACGCCGAAGTCGGCTTAAAGCAACCGTTGCCACCTGTTTTCCTGAATCCCGGCCCATTCTCCAAGCCGGATAACACACACACACACACACACACACACACACACACACACACACACACACACACACACACACACACACACACACACACACACACACACACACACACACACACACACACACACACACACACACACTTGCCTGGCAGTGGTTAAGAAGTCCTCTCTGAACCATGGCACCTTCATCCGGTACACGTTGGCCATTCTATCTGCAGAGCAACGTAATGAAATCCACATTCGTACCCGAGATTTATCTATACTTATACCCATGTTAACATTCACAAGATCCAAAGCTCCAACCATCTTACCCTTTTGTACTTTGCAGTGGCTTGTGACCGTAATTCTGAAAGACTGGTAGACCTACGACACAAAGAGAGAAGTCAAACTGTGAAGTCCCAGGTGGGGAATGCTCTGCGTGTCCCGACCGTCCCACACCTGGTGGAAGTGCTCCAGCTCCACGGTGTGCAGGAGTCCCGAGGAGTTCACCGTCACGTCACTGGAGGTCAACCCTGGACGGGCACACGTTCGTAAACACTTTAGCTCACGGGTTAAACACGGCAACTTAAGGAGCTCTAGGTACGATTTAAGAGCTATTATTATTCATCCACCGTTTCTGCTCTCTCTCTTTACAACTCTCCAAACCGTTCCTCCTGCAGCGTAACCAGAACAATAACCCTGAGTGACGTACCGAAGGAGAGGACGTGTGGCACGGAGACGGACACGGTCTGGGCCTCCTGTCTCTGCCACTCGCACTCCACCGTGAACTGGAAGACAAACACACAACCCAACGGCCACGTCAACGCTTACTGAAACAAAACTCACGTTGGACTGCTGTCCCATCGCTGAGATGAACCGTCTCAACTCCAGCCATACTGAATGTGTACTTGTGTTCCCATGGCTACGCACCACACACGTATTGTCAGAACTCACAGCACTTGGCTGCCGTTAGCGTCCTCACCTGCTTGCCGTTGAGGTTTGAGGCGGCGACCACCAGGTGAGAGACAGAAGACAGGTCGCTGAGGCTCAGGACGAGCACCTGTGTGGGCCAATCAGGACACAGCACGGTCAGACAGGAAGGTAATATGATATGATAGACTCAGATAGATCTGTGTCAACTTGTATCAGCACACCATGCCGTTGAGTGATTAAGTAGCTTCAACCAGCATAAGGAGGAAATGACCTTATATGGAGGTAGGAGGTCTGTTCCACGGGACAGGTCCACCGCACGAACACTGTTCAGAGAGACAGAGAAAATAACATTATTTAAAAAATAATATATTAATCAACTTATTTAAATGATTGGATTGACCCCACAATGCACCACAAAACCAAGTAAATAAAATATTGGTCCGTGTGTCCATGACATTCAAGCTGCAGCTAAAACTGGATCGGTGAAATGAGGAACATAATGTCATGATGACAATGTCCACAACAGTCCTGATCCGACAGGCTCATCTGGTTTTATATGCTAGAGTCATCATGAGTCAGTAAACAGAGTCCTCTTACCACATGGAGCCAGTCTTCTGGACACATCCATACACCCAGCTGGACATCTCCTACACAGCCACGCATGCACACACACACACACACAAGGCACACACTATATCAACTAACCACGTTTCACATCATCAACCATGGCAAATCCCTTGCAGTTAAGGGCACGTAAAACGACCTTGATTACCTTATCCTACATATTGAGGCATGAACTGTATATTTCATGCCTGTATATTGTGTTTGTGTATGTTTGCATACGCATGTGTTTGTGTTTAGGTATGCGTATATATGTGTATATGCATCACCCATCTTGATGTTGGTTCTGTTTGTCTTGTTTTTGTCCCTATTTTTAACTATAAGCGTCTACTTATGCATTAGCACTTTGTATTTATTGTATTTATTGCATTGTTATTTTATCCTGTGTCCTTCCACTGCTGCTGGGCTGTTCTGCAACAAACAAATTTCTCCCATTTCTCTCTACGGGGGATTAATAAAGTTGTATCTTATCTTATCTTATCTTATTTAACCTCATCACAGGCCACACCGAACCAGTCCCAATGAAAGAGCCTCACCATGTTGTTGCTGCGACAGTAGAAGTGGCTGTAAGCCTTCCTGCGACTGGACAGGGCAAACAGGAAGTACTTTGCCTGACCTTCCTGTTGGCGTCACATCCCCACCGGAGACAAATCAAACAAACACGTCTTCATTATGAATCCAAACATCTGGTAGTGTGCTGTTTGAAACAAACCTTGCATCCACAATGCATAGAACAAACTTACAAATTTGATTCACAAAACGTAGATTTATGAAAATAACAAATAATAGTCAAAGGGGTTTGGGTTTAGTAGCACTTTTAAGAGGATACATTTCATGCTAAAACCAACCCTTTTCTACAGTTGAATAGATAATAAACCCGTTCCCGGGTCGACTCTACCTTGGGGGCGCTGTACGCCAGACGCAGTGCATTCACTTCATTCCACGCCTCAGGAGAATCTGCAGTAGGTAAACTAATTAAATGACAGACTGTAGATTTGCCTTTGATTTCCATTCCCATTAAGAATGCGACGGGTTTTCCGTTTGCCTTGAAATGAAAAGAACTGCCTTCCTGCCCCTCTTCTCCCCCCTCCCCCTGGAGGGGGGGGGGGGGGGGGGGGTACCGTGTGTGACGTGTGTACCTGGCAGGGGGAGGGGGGCCTCCGGGGTCTCATCCAGCATCCTGACGGGGTGTCTGATGAAGTGGTGGTGCAGCACCTCCATCCTCCTCACCACACTGTCTGTGAACTGAGCACCGCACACCCATTGGTCAGCTGCTCCATGGGAGGAGCTTAGAGATCAAGGAGGGTAGGGTGGAGGAGGGTATAGTGGAGGAGGGTAGGGTGGAGGAGGGTAGGGTGGAGGAGGGTATAGTGGGAGAGGGTATACTGGAGGAGGGTAGGGTGGAGGAGGGTAGGGTGGTGGAGGGTATGGTGGGGGAGGGTATACTGGAGGAGGGTAGGGTGGAGGAGGGTATAGTGGGAGAGGGTATACTGGAGGAGGGTAGGGTGGAGGAGGGTAGGGTGGTGGAGGGTATGGTGGGGGAGGGTATACTGGAGGAGGGTAGGGTGGAGGAGGGTATACTGGAGGAGGGTATACTGGAGGAGGGTAGGGTGGAGGAGGGTAGGGTGGAGGAGGGTATACTGGAGGAGGGTAGGGGTGGAGGAGGGTAGGGTGGAGGAGGGTATACTGGAGGAGGGTAGGGGTGGAGGAGGGTAGGGTGGCCGTCAAGGGGGCTCACTCCCAGCTGAAGGTTCAGGGGTTGAGCCCTACATCCACCCCAGTCTACCTGTAGGGCAGAACCTCTCCCCCCGACCTGCTCATTAATGACATGAGTTCTTTCTTTTACGGCAAGTGCATTTTAGACGAAAGGTGTCAAATAGTACATAGTACTAATTAAAGCGTTTTAGGTGAATAGTACAAACCCGAGCTATATGGTGTTGGACGGTTTTGTGTCTTGTTATTTCAACGACAATAATTCACTCAGAGGCCCTTTGACAGTAAATTAAGCCAATTGCACTGGGATACTGAAAGCATTTACAACAATTCAGTTAGGGCAATCTAATCTCAATCAATAGATGTCTGCATATAAACCTCACAAAGACTTGAATGCAGAATCTGTAAGCTACGGGACAGGATTTTAATATCGGAAGCATTCGGTTCTGGTTTGAGTTCCATCAACCAATAAGACTTGAGCAGACTGTGGTTACATGGTAAGGGCAGCTAAACAAACGTGTGCGGAGCAACAATCACCGAACCTATTGGCTACCGTCCAATGATGATTTAGCGTTTTATTAGTTTGATATCAGTTTAAAGAGACTAGCCGAAATTTTGTAGTCGTCGAAAATACGGAAAACAATAATGAATGAGAGAAAGCCTAGACCCGATAAATGCGTTATCGGTCTTCACCAGAACCCCAGAACTATGGTCCGTTACCCCCTGGGTAAATCATGGGGGAATGTTCCCTGAGATTTGGGGCAGTAAGACATAGCTGAGCGTGACTGCAGGTATCAACAGGGAGGAAGGTAAGGAGGAGGGTACTCCTGACCCCTGACCCCGCTCCTCATCCTCACCTGGTTGGTCTCGGGGTCGATGAGGTCAAAGAACGCTCGCACTGTGGCCAGGACCAGCTCTTTGCACCTGAACACAGAGAACAGAGAGCGCCTCTGTCAGACACACCAGAAGGAGAGACGGCGTGGTGGGAAGAAGAAGAGCCGTCTCACCAGACGATGGACAGGTGGTCGGTGGACACCCAGGTCCTGGGAACCGCAGTCGCCTGGGGGGGGCACAGAGGAAAAGGTTGCAGATCGGGGAAGAAAGCACGTTTTCTCCCACACGGAGCTCTGCTGGTTTCATTGATTAATTGTAACCGTTAACATCAAACACAGAATAAGAACTTTTAATTCTAAATTCTGGGATTGCTGCCTCTGCAAAGAGGCACATAGCTTAACCATCTGTTAATTAACTTAACCAACGAGTCTTGTGGACAAACAGAGGGCGGTTCAGATTGATAACCGGAGTCGTACCACCAGAGACAGCTTGTTGGGGTCTCCCGGGGAGCAGGGCAGGGTCGTCAGGCCGGAGCGCACCTGGTAGTCACGGTAACCCCCCCCC
The DNA here is from genome assembly GCF_031168955.1 of Gadus macrocephalus. NCBI lineage: Eukaryota > Metazoa > Chordata > Actinopteri > Gadiformes > Gadidae > Gadus > Gadus macrocephalus. The sequence goes on from NC_082398.1 coordinate 14,357,065, forward strand.
ACCGACAGCACGGTGACGTTGGCCAGGCTGTCCGCGTGCCTCACCCACCTCTCCCGCACCGCAGAGTAGAAGTCTAAACAAAATAGACACCAATAGAAACAGAGACACAATACTAGAGTGAAATGTATTATCTAATATGGGTTGGATTTGAGTTTATGAGGACCATAGTTAGGATGGTCGCACACAAAATAAGTGATCTGGGGTTAGTAAATAGTAAAAAAAAGAGTTCTTCAAAGAATGAGTTGGTCTAAACACAATGCTGGGAGGTTCAATCCCTGTTCCACTGTAAGCATCCCTAAGGAGGAGGTGCAGCCCTCCCTCCACCACCAACACAGCCTCTCCATATGTCCACCCACCCATCTGTCTGTCTGCATGCCAACCTAGCGGCCTGTCAATCAGGCAGGCTACTGTGGCCCGTGTGAGCATGTGACCGACAGACAGTCGGACAGACAGACAGAACGATAGACACTGAAATCCTCCCTGAGGGGGATTAAGGATACTACAGAAATAAAGCAACAAAAAACACAATGGTTATTCGAATAATAGGTGACGTTATGCGACAATAGGATAAGTGACACCTAAAAATAACATGTTAAAAAAAGACAATAAAACAGAAAAAAAGAATTGCATTTAAGAATTTACATTTAAGCGCAATTAACTGATCTAGGTCATTGTTAAAGGTAAAAAACAACAAAAAAAACATGACATTGCAAAGAACCTTGCAAAGTCTTTTAAAGTGCAGTCCTAAAGTGCGCGTGGTATCAAGTGGTTACAGCGGTGGACCCCCTACCCAGCAGGTGTGTGTCCAGGGCCAGCACTGGGGCCAGGTGGGGGGAGGCCTGGGTGAGGATGAGGCTGACCAGCGGGGGGCTGAAGCGGGGCAGGGTGAAGAGCGCGCGGGCCACCACTCCGCCCATGGAGTGGCCCACCAGGACCACCGAGCGCGGCGGCCGCTCCTGGCCCTGGGGAGACGGGAGCGGGCCGTTATAAGGCAGGGCTTACCTCCAGCCAGGGATTCATTGGTGGAAGTACAGACAAAGTACCTGGTGGATAATACAGTTGAGAAACATGCATGCATTTAACTAAAATGAAACTTATTCAATCCATTTATACATTTCTATGGTCCTGTTTGACGTCTCGTGCTGCCAGTCTCTGTGTTGTGTTAGCAAAATGTATGCCATTTCCTTTGTTTGTATGTATGTATGTATGTATGTATGTATGTATGTATGTATGTATGTATGTATGTATGTATGTATGTATGTATGTATGTACAACAGTGTTGGGGAGGATATTTTTAAAATGTATCCAGTGACAGAATACAGAATACATGCCGAAAAATGTAGTGTAACGTATTCCGTTACATCACTCAATATTGTATTCTGAATACTTGGATTACTTCCGCATTGAATTGCATATTATAAGTGTAGGAATGCGGCATCAAATCCTGCTTACTAAACAGGCCTATTGTGGTGTGTTCTTCTGTTCAAATTGGCTGAATGTGTTAGGCCCAAGTCTCCCTGAAAGTGCACTTTATTATCTAAAGATAATAATATGCTTTATTTGGGTGTCTGTCCAAATATCCAACAGACATTCCGTCTCCTCTTGACTCCATATTGAGCCACGACTCATTTTCACCCGACGGTCCGATAAATATGCTACTAATCAAACAATATTCCCATAATGCGCACGGCTGAGCGGGTGCCTGTTACGCCCAAAGAGGCGCTTTGTAGAACTGGATTGGGCCGAGGTGCGTTCGCTTTCACATCTCAAGCAACCGTACCAGGGTTTGTTTGGAAGCGAACTGTGACCAGCTGTTCAGGGAGGTCTCGGTCGGCTGATTTGGTTCACATCAAAGTGAGGCGGTTGCATTCACACCAACGCAAACATACCGAACCAAGGGACCAAACCCGTTTATTCTACTTCATTTAAGAATGCTCGATTCTGATTGGCTGGGAGGGGTGCATTAATCCGGCATATTGCCCGCTGATTTGTCGGTTCTACTTGCTGCTGACTGAGCACAGTAGATCAATACGCCGCTTGGATCGTTTTCTATCACATACATTTCCAACATGAGGTCCATAGTAAAAATAAACCAAGGAGTGCATGTTTGATCGATCGTCATTGAAACTGACTTGATACGAATGTAGCAACTACGTTATTAAACTAGTGATCAGATCCAGCCTAGTGTGGTTGCTATAGAAACGAGTTACCTACAGCTGAGCTAACGTTATTCACCGTAGTTCTAAAGGGAACTACTTTTCGAGGGAGATTAACTTAAACAGAGTATACATTTAATAAGCATGCAATACGAATAAGAAAAAGGCTAATTATTAAACTAGGCCTATTTGAATAGTTTTATTATGTTGGCCGGCGCGAAGTAGAATAAACTGAATAATCACCTCAAGGCAGGGCAATAAACAGTTTGATATGCCCGGCACGCGGAAGGTTACCGCCCTCGACTTCGTCTCGTGCGGTAAGCCGTCCACGAGCCGGGCATATCAAACTGTTTATTGCCCGGCCTCTCGGTGATTATTCCTTAGTGCGCACTAAATGCTGTTGGTGTGAAAGCACGAATAAACTCGTGAAACAGAAGTATCGTCATGTGATCCATTGATTTCAACAATGTAACTGTATTCTAAATACCAACTATTTAAATTGTAACTAACGGAATACAGTTACTTATCATTTGTATTCGGAATACGTAACGCCGGTACATGTATTTCATTACTCCAACACTGAACAACATATTTTTTTCGAAAGCAGATCTGTGGGACAGAGAATCCAAGATATCTGGTTGTGTTGCTTGTATGTCAGTAGCAGAATAGGACATGGATCGTATTAAACTTGACATATGAGACTGGATATTTCTAGTACTTGTGTTAAATAATAAATAGTATTACAGCCTAATTGATGTATTTCGATAGTTTAAATCATGGAATTTGATTTTGTCATGAGGCCCAACCGATAATTCTTTAAAATGGACTCAATGAGCAGGCCCATATGTGTTCTGGGCGGCACCCGTCTGTCATGTCCGCACAACTCTGTGAAAAGGCTCCATTGGATTTTGCCTGGAACTTGGTGTTGAATAAAATTGTGAAATAGAATCATGGTTTAATTTTGTACGTCCTCAAAAGGCCTTACGACACTGAAGTTAAAGGGCAGAGATCTCTTCCACATGCCCCCAGAGTGGACCGGTCAATCCGCTATGGGGCGTTTCATGGTGGTTTATAGACCGGTCCATCTGCTCAGGGGGGTTTCACGGTTGTTTACAGACCGGTCCACCTGCTCAGGGGTGTTCCACTGTGCTTTACGGACCGGTCCACCTGCTCAGGGGTGTTCCACTGTGCTTTACGGACCGGTCCACCTGCTCAGGGGTGTTCCACTGTGCTTTACGGACCGGTCCACCTGCTCAGGGGTGCATCGTGGTGGTCTACGGACCGGTCCACCTGCTAAGGGGTGTATGGTGGTGGTTTACGGACCGGTCCACCTGCTCGGGGGTGCATCGTGGTGGTCTACAGGGCTGTCATTGTGTGCTGACCTTGTAGAGGCGCAGCACGGCCTTGATGCACTCATGCAGGAAGAGGGTCTGCTTGCGCAGGCTGCCCCCGTACAGCGCCACCAGCTCCTCGTTGAAGTCCACGGTGAACACGTTGAGGTGAACCCCCCCATCCAGGCTCTCCGCCTTCCTCAGCGCCACCGAGCCCAGGGAGCGAGCTGCAGCAGGGGACCAGGGGAGGTGTGGGGGTTAGGGTTACTGCTGTTTGTTCTCTCCATACAGTTGAAGGGTGTTGAATACTGAAGAGGTCTTTACCTTATATAGGAGAGTTGACCAGCAACAGACATTCATTTGATTCTATTTTAGCACTGATATCTAATTTCATTATTTACCTTACTTATTTTCATTGAAACTTATTTTTTTACCTTAATCAAAAGGCACTGCTTTTAATATTATTATGCAAGCCTTGGAAAACACTGAGCTGCTTTCAAAGTGTCCTTCCTTTAGTCTCCAATGGACCTGATCGCAAACCACTCTCCAAAACATTGAACTTTAAAAGGCCAAAGGTTAGAGAGCTCCTTAAGCTTTGGTTTTCTTCATGGCTTGTAATAAAATAATAAACCAACAGATTAATTTGATTCCTCCTTAAAGCCTGTCACAGGGAAGTCTGCCAGAAAGCGAACAGATGACTTCTTAATCATTTGATTCTCACGCCGGCTGCTTACGCTCTAAATCTGCCTGACCCCAGCAGGTTCACAGGAGGAGAGTTAAGACCCAGGTCGACTCTGGACTAAATACGATTTACTGAAGATAGAGAAGAAAGGAGCTTATCTGTAACTGAAATAGTCAAAGGCTGTGAATGGGCCAGAAAAATCTCTCTCTCGCTCTCTCCCTCTTTCTATCTCTCCCTCCCTCTCCCTCTCCTATTTTAAACATGCAAGTCCATTAGCAGTTATCATCAATGAATTAAAAGTATACTTTAAAGTTCATATTCATATAGTTTGAGGAGTCCTTGTATAGCCCTGTAAATTCAACGTTACTATGGTAATAACTCTTGTGATGGTTTTGCTTTTGTCCCTATGCAGTACCTGAGCTCGATATAGACTGGTATCCAAAATACCAGTTTTAACCTTTAACCAACGTTCTAAGTATGAGCCCAAACAATGTGAAAGATAAGAACATAGAAAGATAGGCCTTTCCAAAACCTATGTATCGGCCAAATGCTCACAGGCGTGCACACACCTCCTAAACAAACACACATACACACACACCAAGTAATAGATATGAATCTGTATCACTATATGCATATATATGCATCACTTCAACCGTTATAATGTTAATTGTTACTTTAATAGTTATTTTATATATGTGGGCTTGTTTTTATTCAGGTAAATTGGTATATTCTGGATGTCAAAGGGAGCCAAACATTTGAAGTGACAAAAGGTGACTGCGGACTAGAATGGCAGCATTCCTTCATGCCTCACCTGAGAAAGGTAGGAGTAGTACTCGCCTTCCTACTTAGTAGGGTCGTTTATGACGCTTTAGTTTATAGTTCTAGTAATTCAGATTAAATATAGTCAAAAATTCATACTACTTTAAATAATAATGTATTTCAGATCAAAATACTCTACATTGAAAAAAAACAAATCAGTTAAAAGAGTATTGTTCCTCAAAATCATGATCTAAATAAAGAAATATATCAAATGAATTATAGAATAAAAGTGCTTTAAAAAAGAAAGGTGAAAGAGACCAGTGTTTCTGAGTGGTCGGTACAGGCCCTGACCTAGAAGGCTCTCACCTTGCTTGTAGCTTCCTGCGTGCCCGGGCAGGAAGAGCACAGGGGCCCCGGACAGCTTGAGGGCCCGTGTCTCCTGGGCGTAGAGGCCCTCGCCGTACAGGTAGAGGCTGTAGGCCGGGTACAGCCTGGAGACACGCCGCGGCAAGGTGACCCGCTGGACGGACGGACGGACGCACGCACGCACACGCACACACACACACACACACACACACACACACACAGATAAATAGCAACCCAAAAACCAACAATCCCAAAACCATCCTAGTCCCACCCACTCACACCTAACCAAACCGCAGGCCAACGTCTCCATACATGACTGAGTTATCAAGCAACATCTTCCAATGTGTATTGTCACATCCCTAATGTTGTTAAAGAGCTGTAGCTCTCTCCCTGATCTGAACCTTAAATAACTCATGCTGTAAACATGGAGGACTATAGAGTTCCTAAGGATCCCTGCTCCTCCTCCTTACAGAGACACTTAAGAAGAATAACATTGTGTTATTGGTGAACTTTTTAAAAAGGTCCATATGTTTGTCTGCCCCTCAACATTTGTCCTACTTCTACACAGATCACATCAATACGCACGCACGCGCACACACACACACACACGGTTATGCATTCGCCTGAGAGAATAAATTCTGTTCTGAATTAACAACATAATTATCTCAGAATTGAGAGAAGTATTAAAAAACATTCTGTTCTCTTTTTCTGAATTAATGAGATACCTCAAAAGCCCAAGAGAAGCTCTCCATTGGATGGACTACATTGGGTGCTGCTAATCAGCCTAATCCTCCAAAAGACACTGAGTACGGGGTCGATATCCCAATGTCTCACACAACCTAAATAAAACTGGATTCAACTTAGCAGGACTGGTTAGCTTCTATGAAATAGAGCTCTTCGGTGAATGAGAGAATCTCTTGGGATGTTGAGGAATCTCGTTATTTCAGAAGACAAAGCAGCTGTTCTACCCCATAAAAACTTTCTCCGAATTCTGAGATAATTAATAATTCAGGGCAACAGAAAAAACAAGAGCAGAATTTATTTTCTTGCATTGCATTACGCTTGCGTATATATGTCTGCGTCTCTGAGGTTTAATTGAAAGGGGGATAAGGGGGCGGCACCATTTCGAGATGACAGCGAGATATGACTCCATAAGTGTGGGTCTGCTGTCATATTTTGAATTCAGTTGTCATTTGTGGAATTAAATCGATGTGTAGTGGGCTATATGCCTAAAAAAAGACCCACTTTGCCTACGTAAACACCATAATATAAAAAAAACTGCTGTGGGAGCCCAAAATAGCCCTGTTGTAGTACTGGGAGGGGGTGTTATCTTCATCATCACTAGATGGAGGGCGGATCAGATGGTCTTCACCCCACGGAGTGCCAGAATACTATCAGGAGACCAAGGAGGACCCTGATCCGAGGAGACCAACGAGGACCCTGATCTGAGGAGACCAACCGGGAACCTGATCTGAGGAGACCAACCGGGACCCTGATCTGAGGAGACCAACCGGGAACCTGATCCGAGACCAACCTTTAGGACAAACGAGGAAACGATCATCCCTTAAAAGGCCAATTACTAGGGGCAGCATGGGGCTCAGGAGGTAGGGTCGTCTGGTAACCTGAAGGTTGCTGGTTCCATCCCGGCTCCTCCTAGCTGAGTGTAGAGGTTTCCCTGATCGACATGAGCTGGCTGTCGTCTTGCATGGTTGACACCGCCGTCGGTGTGTGAAAGTGTGCATGAAAGCGCTATGAGTGGCCACTGGTTAGAAAAGCGCTATATATAACCCCGTATACCATTTACTCACCCTGTATTCTGGATACTCGTACATGTAGGTCATGCTGCACCGGTTCTCCTCGGACCCCGTCAGCAGCTCGCGAAGCCCCGCGACCAGCAGCACGAGAGCCGCCCCGTAGAACACCGAGAACCTCATCCTTCAACCGGAACTCAGGATCGGCGATGTGAGACGCTTCGTTTCCATCGCACTACTCCCGTTTCCGTGGACACCGGCAGCGACAATCACCAACTGTAGCCCTACAGTAGACACGCTCACCACGAGAAACCTCCCACTATGAAAACGTAAGGGGGCGGGCGGATAAGCTGGCCAATGGGCGCAGAACTCTCCAGGACGGCGGACTAATAGAAGAGCGCTATGGGAGGGCATCGATAGACGGCGAGTGACGTCATCATGTATTGAAGAGGGTGAGGCTGGTGATGAATGAGATCCTGTCCCATTTTCTTCATAAAAACAATGCATCTATTAAATTAATTCCAATTGAATAACTACAGTCAAAACACAATGATCGCTTGTTTAATCTTTACGATAATAGTAATGTTCGAAGAAGACAACTGGTTATTAGCCATTTAAGTTCGGTTTAATTTAATAAAGCATCTTTCTTCTGCTGCCCGGGAGGAAATTAAAAATGCATTATCATATACCTTAATTAAACGATTGCAGTTGTTACAAAACTTTCAAGATATTGTATATGAAAAAAATAAGACGCTACTGATTTTTCAATAGAATTAGGGATAATACATAAGTGTATTCACCATCTTCACATACACAGGATGAAGGGAGATCTGACAAGATATGCAAGTATTAATGAGGGGAGTGGTTTTACACTAAGAACATGAAGGGTGGGTCCTTAAATGGGTGATTTATTTTGACAAACATGTTATTTAATCTGCATATATCACACAACAACAAACTCTCAGGTGGAGACCCATACTTCTCCTTCTCATAGTGATGGATCTGCAGGACATACCCTGGTGAGGACCACCATGAGCCCCCCATTAGGAAAGACTATATAATAAATTGATGATTACATCTCTGGTCACCACTGTAGAACAATCGGATACTGCTACAGTCCATACTGTATAAATCAAAGTCTGTCAAAACACCCAGAAGTTGGCCTGATGTCTACAGCCATCCCCTCTGGATGGCCCACATGGAGATCTGACGCCCAAAAGACACTCCTTGTATTCCGGTTGATGAACCGGTACCAGGAGGGAGCTGGTTCTCTGTCGCTGTGACGACCTGAGACCCCGAAGCGCCGTGTTCTCAGTCCAACAGTTTGGAGTGTTCTATCCTGGTGATAGTCCAGTCTGGGGCCACACCCTTGGTGAACTCCCTCTGAAACCTAACCAGACATGTTACATCATGATGCAGTGGAAGGAAAAGACTATTGTTTTAATGGCCATGGGATACGTTGCTTCATTTGATCCTGTCATTCTTAGTAGGGATGCACCCATCAGGATGTTTTAGGGAGATAGATAGATGGACAAATTCTGCTAAAACGGGTACAGCCAGGTTTCTAAAGCCAGTGCTAACCCACAGAACATATTAATCATATTACTATATTATAGTAGATAATCAAAATCATTTTAGAATAATATAATACAGAATTCTAAACAATTGTATAATTATTTAGCCTAGGCTTTTCAAATCATTCCAATTTGCTAAGAGTTGTATCAACAATTTCATCCACAAATTAGATCTGGGAAAGGACATGGGTAATGCCAAACATTTTAGTTTAGTCTCCTGTTTTGACCAGTGTGGAGGTTTAGAGGTTTAGGTTCTGGTTTGTTGGCGATAGCCTATGGTGACATTTTTAATGGAACGATGATTAGAAAGACTCTGCTGCGACAGTAGATAGGCTATAGACTATGAATTCCGTCTTCGTCAAATCCTTATTTCCACAAAAGTTTCAGTTTGATAACCCCAGCCAATGCAACTTTAAATCAACGGAAGCATATACTTTAATAACTTTGCTTCAATCATTTCAACTTCTACGGGGATGTGTGAATTCTAGTTTAGGACTACTCTTACTTTGTGCAATATCTAAGAATGACAGGATTGTCCATTTCTTATGGTGAAGATAAACACTCACTCGTAGTTAGCTGTTAACAGTCGTTTACTCTCCGACTGCCCCTCGGTACCAAGGGCCATTTTGAAGATGCGCGACCCCTCCATGGGGTCATCCGGAAGCCGGGCACTCGTCAGATACCAAAAGCGCATGAGAATGCTGACAAATTTTCTCCCTGGAAAACCATGGTGTTGATTATAAATACCAAAAAAGACCCATGTTATTAGAAGACACTAATTGCTGCTCATTACTTTTTAATTGCTGAGAAATTTGTTGTTGATGCCTACCATCATCGTCATAGTAAATGCCCACATCGCTAGGTGTTGTATACATGATGTTGTCAGGGCTCGCCAACAGAGCCTGCTTGTGACTCTCTTGGAGAAGGTTGCATTTTTCCTCCAGCTTTGCGACCAACTGAAACAAATAAAGAAGAAACAACAGAGTCAGCAGTGAAAGGGTATGTTTTGGAGAACCAACAGCCTTTTTTTGTTGGTGGAAAGAGTAAAACAAATAAACCTACAATGTACTATTTGTGGTTGAAAGGAAAGGAAAACTGTGACAAACAAACGGAAATAAACATATTTTGTAGTTAGAGGGCTCCCTCTGTCCAATCTGGCTGTTTTATCTTTATAATGAGAACACCTTTCTACAGTCATCTCCCACCAATAGCATTGCCATTGACTATACTACAGTAGTATGTGGTTATAAACATACGATATAAAAGTTGTTACAGCAAACAGAGGGAAAGATACATTGAGGTTTAAAGAAGTGTGGTCATTAGGATCTGGGTGGCTCTCTACTTACATCCTGTGCTACCAGGCCTTCCAAGGCATCAAACTGACACTCGGACAGCAGTCTGGACACGTGGGCAAACGCCTGCATCATCCGAAAGGGAATTTCATGAATACAATTAAGATCCGAAACATAATAAAGCCTTTGGCTAAACTGCTATTTTAAATGATTCAGTTTTCTGTTCTTTTTCTTTTAAATCTAGTCAGTCATTTATGTTGTATTTCTTTCTTTTAAAGTGCATTGTAGCACTTTGAGGTCATTAAGTTGATGTAAAGTGTGTTATAAATATAACGTATTATTATTATTATAATAGTTAATTGATCACGCACGGGAAATTCAGGTTTCAACAACAGTACAGTCGAATAATAAAAACATTAGTCTTATTCATACAATAAAACTGAAGAACATATTTATACTTATGTTTATTATACAATAACAGTATATGCATGAAACAGTAAAGAAAAGTAGATGATATATTATCATTATCGCCTGCTGGTGACAACAAACGTCGCTGTTCTAACTCATCACTACAGTAGTGGGTATGTGGCTCAGGAGGTTGGCTGGTCACCAAAAGTCACCAAGTGCTGGTTCGATCCCGTCTCCTTCTAGCTGAGTGCTATCGAGCTGTCCCTGAGCAACACACCTCACCCTGACTGGCAGGTGGTGTGCGAATGTTTGTATGAATGGGTGAATGTTAGGCAATATTGTGAAGCGCTTTGAGTAGCCACTGGTTAGAAAAGCGCTGCAGAAATGCAGTCCATATACACTTTCTACCATTTAAACACACCTGTTTGGCCCCCTCGGTGAACTCCTCGATCCTGAACTCCTTGTCAAAGTATGCCCTGATCAGGAGGTAATAGAACCGGGTCCGGACCCAGATGAGGGGGTTTGGGATCCCCAGGACCATCACCTTCTGGTGGGGTCTGGGACCATCTGAGCTGTAGCAGCGGGGCGAGGACACCGCTCCGACGAGGGACAGCTGCGTGTTACCAGGTCGGGTCAGAAACAGACGCTCGGGTTTTGGATGACTGGTGATCTTGAGTAATGAAGGTAATCTACAACAGTAGCCTCTTCTTAATAAGGGCAGCGCCATCTTTGTTCCCCGTTTGCATCGTTCGGTCCGTCCGGTATTATCGTCCGACTGGAAACCCATCAGAATCAAAATTACCTTTATTACTTATAATTGTACAAATACACAATAGAAAAATTGTTAGGCTTGGACACATGCGAGGATTCACTGACGACGTGTGAACCCGTCTCCGAACAGCGGAGGTGATTTTGTTATTCCACACATTTCAAAATAAACGGAATGAATAAAGCCCTAAATACCATTAAAGGGGAACTATGCAACTTTTTTGGCTTAATTTACCTTAATATAACAGGTTAAGAGTCATTGTGATGGTTCTATAACACAGTATGGGTCGATTGGTCGCTGTTTAGACTCCCCCTAGCGTATCTTGGCGGAAAAATGAATACGCAAGTTTCTGCCGGAGGCGACCCGCCGCCCACTCTCGCGGGAGTCTCGGGTCTCGCGAAACACCGAATTGCTTTGCAGACCCACAAACACGGAACCGGCTCGATATAAACCAGTAGCGAAGGGTTTGTTACATTCATTTCGTGTATTGTGTAACACGAACGCCATACACACTATATGCACTGAATTCATGATGTATTTTTTGGTGGAAGAGAGTTATTACCTAAGATAACACATTTGAGTGTGCTTGAACCTGGAGACATGCTTTTTGGAAAGAAAAATCATAAGTGGCATTCGGCTCACCTCATACTTCTCTTATATCTGTGTGATGGTTATCCAACCAGGATATCACCAGATAAAATGAGAAGATAAATGGAGCCGACTTTATCTGTCTTTTTCCAAATAAATAATACCACCCCCACACACACAATATAATATTGACATTTTATTGCACAAAGATTGCATTTTTTTTTTTTTAATTTTCTTACAAACATCTTAAAGCTTTGTAAACAGTGAAGCAGCGTCGTCCCAGTGTCAGCGGGGTTGTTCCACCACTAAGACCCCCCCCCCCCCCCCTCATCGCTTTCTTCTCCGGGTGTGGAACCCCACATAATTTTTAAATAATCGATTGCCCTGTATGGAACTAGTATGTAAATAAAACAAAAAGAGTGCTGATACAGGCTCATGAGAGTAAAACTGATTGTGATATGCTGATGATAATCGTGACTGAACCCTTTTTCATAGAAAAGGGGGAAGAAAAATGGTACAACTTATCCTGGGACTGACTTTACAGAGCCATACGTTTTAAATACTGTAGATATATTGTTTTTGCTCTTTGGCATTACACATTAACAAGGAAAAACAGACTGAAAAAAATACCCCCCCACACAAATGTGCTCTTTATCCCTGGGTGACGCCTCCACAGTGTAGACCAACAGTCCTGGACGCAGCAACAACAGCAGTCCTTGGGTTTGTAGATACTATTTATTTTTCAAATGTTCATTCTCAACTATATTAAGCATGAATGTCTTATTTTAAACGGTCAAGCATTCCGGCCCATTTAACTTGATAAGAACAAGGCAGATTCTGGTGTCCATATTTAACAGCTCATCCTTCCAGAAACCAGTGCCAATAGTTTGAAGCCCTCCTACACTAGAGGAGCCCAAAGGGTTTTAGACCTAGAGACATAAAGAAGCAATCCTCCTGATGATCCAGTCAATCCATTAATGAAGCCCGTCACTGTCATCACTAATGATTCATTAACGACTCAGAATAGGACACAAACGCATCCACCCCTTGACCTAATCAAACACATACATCCACTCTGACCTCAAACACACACATCCACTCTGACCTCAAACACACACATCCACTCTGACCTCAAACACACAAAGATCCACTCTGAACTTTTTTGTTGGGGTTCAACAAAAACAGGAAGAAATGGCACATAGTCACCAGTGTGGGTTGTGTGTTGTGTGTATGACTAAAGGCGTCACTATTTCTCTCCTTTTTTATATTTTTCAAGTTTCTGGGTTCCTGCTAAGGTGGCTAAGAAGCTGAAGGAAGGGAGGGGTGATTCAGGTGTTGGGGACAGCTAGCCGCCACTGGTGAGCAGCCGGCAGCGGTCGCTATGCGAGGTTGCTACGGAGTCTGTGCCGTGCCGCGGATGGACTTCATCTTCTCCAATCTCTTGGAGAGATGGCTGTTGTTGGATTCAAGTTCATCCACCTTGTCCAGAGCTGACCGCAGCTGAAACCGGCCGCAGAGAGAAGGATATATAACCATTAGTTAATATTGTGTCAGACCGCTGATATTATGAACTCTGCTGAAGTAACTCTACAGTCATAATACCTGTTACCAGGGACTTTTCTGGAAGTCCCTGGCTGTTCCCTTTCACAACTTCCGATCAAAAGGACATATACTTTTCATTTACTGTACCGTTAGCCAAAAAACATCTTTGAAAATATGGAAAACAAAAGGTGGGAGGGTATGATGGAACAGTTTCGTCCTAATCCCTGTCCTCTGGTCTTCAGATTCAAGTCTTAATGAAAGTCCCAGGAGCATTAGAACATTGGCATGGAGTTGTTATCATTCAGCGGACATACCTCTCTCTGCAGCCTGCGCTTCTCCGCCTTCAGCTCGTCTTCCACCTTCTCTGCGTTCTCTGAGGCAGATTTGTAGCGGGTCACCTGGCCTTCCATCCTGGTGACCTGCAGAACACAGATCGCACCGTCAGCCGGGTGTTCCTGTGAGAATACTCCAACCTGATCTAATATTAACCTGAGGTCAGATCCTGCTTGTTTCACAGGGGTTGCCCTCAGAGGGGTCTCTGGGACGCTGCGCGACCAGCCCATGCACGGCCATGGCATTTATACTTTATACTATAAGTATTGCTGTGGAATGCGCATTTTGGTCACTGTCCATGTGGAGCTTTAAAGTTTAAGAGATGAAGACGTATTTTTGGTTCAGGCACGCTGAATGTATTAGGGTGTAGCCTCATCAGCTACCCCTATTTAATGGCGTTAACAAACAAAACAGAAATGTATTTATGCGTACAATCTAAAAGGGGTGAGATGCCAAAAGGTGGGGGTGCACTGATCTGATGCAGTGGCTCTCCTAGGGGAATCCACTGAGCGGGGGGAGGGATGGGAGGCGTCTCCTACTACATACGTTCTGCTCCAACGCCGTGACCTCTTGCTCCGCCTTCACCAGTTTGAACTTCAGGTCGTTGACCTGCCGCGAGGCATCGCCTGCAAACGTTCACAATAAACCAATTGAACCATATCCTGCATGTTGTATAGAATACATTCTTCTGCATCCTGTCGCATTATACTGCTACTGTTACTATCCAAATAACCTCGGTAATGCTTGTATCCACAGCTTAGAGTGTATTCTGTACAGGTCATTAAAGATGAAAGAAATGATACTGATTAGAACATCTTAGACCACAGACATTGGGGCATTAACCCAGGACCTATTGGCTAGAGGGGGGGGTCGACACCCAGGCCACTATACTTTCCTTTCAGATTTTGTTGCCCATAGCAGTCAGAGCAATGTTATCATTTGAGATGCTTCCTGCCAGTAGCATCTCAAATGATAACATTGCTCTGACTTCTATGGGTAAGACTCTAGTCCCTTACCTGGGCTAACCGTATAACTTACGTTGCTGTTCTAGCAGGTTTGGATCGGTGCCGTTCTCCAGGATGTCTCCATCGGTGCTTAAACTGCTCTCTGTCCCGTTCTTCTGAGCGGTCTTCTGTTCCAACTGAGCCTTCAGCTTCTTCACCTGTTGGAGGCACCGCCAACGTGAGTGGGGGAATGTTGGTGAGTGAGGACCAACACAACTTCCCACACCAACCCAATCCATCAGATGAACGGAACATCATCTCAGCTGCTTTCACCCTCTGAGACAACGATCACAGAATGACGCCCGAGCCCTGCTCCACATTCAGTTGATATGCCACATACATATCCCCTACAAAGGGCCTATCCCCCTGGTACGCTGTGGGTGATCTTTGTCTGTACCTGGTCAATCATCTTCTCCCGCTCGTCCACTAGTTTCCTCAAACGGATCTCTAAAAGGAAAACCAGAAAGGCCATGAGAACGCTGGCTTAAACTCGATCGACCCGTTGTAAAATACATTCCTTGGTTTACTAATATTCATTTAGTCGATAATCAGAAGTCATGACGGGCATGCATAACAAAAAAAGTTAAATATATTAGCAGCACTGCCCTAAGAAAAAATTGTAAGTAAATTAGATATAAAATAAAGAACGTACCAGGGTGGAGCCAAAGGGATGGAGGAGGGGGGAGTGGGTCAGGCTGGGAGGTGCTTAAGGTCACATGAGGCATGCAGCACAATGCAGCCGTCCAATGGGAGTGATAGGGAGCGGCGTGAGGGGGAACATGCAGGCACTGTGGGGGCCGTTGGATGAACAGCACTAACACGCCTCGAAGCTAACGAAAAAAGCTACTGTTGGGCAGATTATTTTAAAGTCTACATGTGTCGATATTAAAAGAGACTAATTAGACACTGACTTGAAGCGATTCTAAGATGTGTTGATATATACTTAACAAGAGCTTTCACTTTTAGGACCATTGGATACAAAAAACTTTTTTATTGAAAGGCTGAAATTGGTTTGACAGTTAATTTGCTCAAAAGTAACAGTTAGGCAACAGACCAAAAAACACTGAAAGCATTATCTTAATAGTTATGAAATATCTATGAATGACTTTTACCAAGGCATGTGCCTTGAATCGTCATGTAAGGCATGAGGCAAGTGACTAAACAAAAGGTATCTCATTTCAGTGAAGTTCTACAACTAATACAGAAAAACAACATAGTGCAAGAAAATAAACGATTTTAGACTGCTAGTCGGTGGATGCATATCTGAATAAATAGCATGTTCTTGAATACATTCAAAGTCTCAAATGTAACTACATCTTTGAATAATATTCCTGTAAATTCCTCTGTTTTTTGGTCCCTTTTGTGTTCACTATTGAATGGTGGAAAGTGACAAGATACTTTGTATACAAGTTTTGTAAACAACTACAAAAACTAAGACATCTTACAGTCCTCTTTGGCCTTCCCCTTGCCCTTTCCCTTTGCTTTCTGGCTGTTTTTAGACTCTATCTTTGGGGGACATGGGTCTGTTTGCCTGCTAACCTGACCCTCTGCACTCCCAACGCCAAGCAGCACATCTTTGACGACTTCATGTCCTCCAGCTATGGATGAACCCAAAGCCTCTCTTCCCATCTGAAACTCTACGTCTCCTGAACCACCAAGCTGCTCCACTCCCTCCTCCACTAAAGTGTGGCTCTGCTCCTGCACTCCTCCCACATCCTCCGCTACGCTTCGCAGCAGCTGGTCAATCTCCACCTCTGCTGTTTGGGACTCATTTTGTTCTCCTGTTGTGGTTTGAGGTTCTTGAGATGAAGTGGAATCTTTGTGACCTAATGGACCCCCTGCAATGCCTTCAGCCTTCTCTGTCTGTTTGGGGGTCTCCAGGGGTTCCCCTTCAGGACGCAGCTCCGACCCCTTCTGGACGCTCATCTGGAAGGCCTCGCATTGGCCAAGCTCAGAGACATCACTGTTTGCATCTTGTGGCATAAGCCTTGTCACTTTCTCAGGTGTCTTGTTTGTTGGTGTCAAAGTAACGGATAACGAAGCCTCTAAATCCATTTCGTCAAAGTCAAATGAATGTCCTTCATCATTTTCATCCTCATCATTAAGATAATCACTGTCCAGTCGAATTACTTGGTGTGATTCTGTTTCCAGCTCTTTATTCTCCTGGTCTTCAACCGGATTTGAAGGCGTCTCAAGCTCCTGAACATGGCTCTGGTCAGGTTCAGGTTCTGGCTCCTCTGTGATTGCTGATGCTCTATCATTGTGTTTCTCATCCTGAACTGAATGAACCTCAGCTAATTCCTCTGACTGGTTCTTCAGTTCCTCGATTTGACTCACTTCATTCTCCTGGCCTTCCATAGGAAATGAAGGCGTATCTAATTTCGGAACATGGCCAGAATCATGTTCTAGCTCCTCTGAGATGTCCAATCCTAAATCATGTTGTTTCTGATCAGGAGAGGAAATCCTCTTTGCAACTCCATCTGTGATCTCAATTAATCTTTCTGCTTCACTAGAAATGACGACGGCAAGATTTGTCCCTTCTACATTATCCTCAAACACTGATGAATTCAAAACGGTTCCTTCTTTCGGAAGATTAGATATATCATTGGTAATCTCAGTGAAGGTTTCCTCTGCTAACACACTGTCGGATATTCCTTCAGAGTTGTCAGTTTGGACTAAAGTTCCCTCTACTTTAAGCATGTTTTCCAACTCATCAATTTCTGGCTCATCACAATGAGCCACAGCCCCGAGTAGACGACAAGAAGGGGAGGTTTGTTCCTCTTCCATCCCTGCCTTCTGCTCTCCTGAGTCCTCTATCTGAAAAGTATCTCCGAGAGGTGTCTCACACTTGACATGCACATCCCCCCCATCGTTACCTAAAGTGACCTGATCTGTGGATAGAGTTGTCTCCAATGGCTCCTGAGGGCTGGATGTGCTCTCCAGACACACTGGAAGGGAGCTGGTGTTGGACTGTTCCACCTCATCCTCACGTGGGGATTCATTTGCTGCATGTAATGAATCAATGGCTACATTAAACCTGGTTGATTCAGTTTTCTTACCATAGTTGTTCATATCTGGGGCTGCAAAGCTCTCTATAGGGTTGGGAGTTGTATGATGTGAGATAAACTCATTTACGGGACCAGTTTCATCTGTTGCTGCAGTAGCAGCAACCTCTGGCTTGAATTGTGAGGCAACTGCCTTTTCTGGGAGCACACTCTCCTGACTAGGACTAGCTAAACAGGGTGGGTGAACAGTGTCAGGATCGGACACGTCCAGATTGGACTCTGCGTTGGAAACAGAGCTTCTCACCTGAGCAACCACAATCCCAGGTTCCAAAACACTATCTGTATCTTGGTTCTCCTGTGGTGGATCCATTTGAGATCCTTTAAGGACTTGGAGAGGGCTGGAACTGAGAATCTCAGATCCATCATCTTTTCTACTCAACTTTTTTTTGTTGTTTTCTTTCTCATTCTCTGGTGTGGTTCCTTCATTTACATCCTCCTCACTTTGCTTCTTCTCCTCCTCCTGAAGTCCTGCTTTCTTCTTTTTGCCTTTCCTCTTCTTTTTCTTCTTCTTGCCTCCGGCTCCCTTGGTCTGCAGTTTGTTGGACAGTTCCTCATTCTCTAATTCCTCATTCTCAATGTCCTCAATGTTCCCAGGCTCAGATTGAGACATGGCGACTGTTCCGACCGGGCATGACTCATCAGGAGACATGGCGATTGGTCTGACCGGGCATGACTCATCAGGAGACATGGCGATTGGTCCGATGGTGGATGACTCATCAGGGGACGCGGTGATTGGTCCGATGGTGGATGACTCATCAGGGGGCATGCTGATTGGTCCTATTGTGGATGACTCGTCAGGGGACATGCTGATTGGTCCGATGGTGGATGACTCAACAGGGGACGCGGTGATTGGTCCGACTGGGCATGACTCATCAGGGGACATGGCGATTGGTCCGACGGACTCTTTGATGTGGTTCACTTCATTTCCATCTTTCTGTGGTGATTGGCCCTCTTTGCTCCTTTGCGATTGGATATTATCCCTGGTAGTTGCTTGGTCTTCATGCAAATCCTTACTGGGAGTTTCTAAAATGGCCCTCATGACCTCAGCCACAATGGTTTCAGAAAGATTGGTTATCATTTGGTTGTTTTCCATGCCTTCTGTACTTGTCTGGAGCAAAGCCTCTTCCACTGTGTCTGCCCCACTCACAGCCAGCTCAGCACCCTGCGCTGATATGACCCCATTCAACTCTGCGCTGCAATCCTCTTTATTAACGATGTTTGTGATTAAATCTAAACGATGGCTCAATGCACCTTCTTCAACCATCTCCTCCTGTTCTGTTATGACCCCCTTCATCTCTGTAGCACTAGTTTGTATATTTCTGATTACACTGGCACTTTCTAAATCTAACTCTGGGCAAGGGGCACTTTCTCCTGGACGGTCCTCCACTTTGGGCCAGCACGTGGAGTCGGGGTCTCTAGAAGTCTCTGTGGAGGAAACACTAGCAAGACTAGGGGCTTCAGCAGAGGTCAAACAGCGGTCTCCTGCTTCCTCAAGTTTTTGTCGATCTTGCGGTTCTTCTGAATCCACCTCTTCATCTTGTTTAGTCCTCAACTCAGACTCCAGTGCGCTGCCTGGGAGATTGTGAAGAGCATATGGTGATGCAACACCAAATCATGTTGAGTCAGAATAAATAATGTTTATGCCTCGGCCAGCATCAAGTGCAGAATTCAAGGGAGAACAGAGCAGTCGGATTTCAGCAACAGAGAAAAAAAAAGGAGGCAAAGTGAAGAGGGAGAGTAGCACACCAAAAAAGACAGAAGAAAGGACAATAGGAAATAAGATCACCCAAATCAAGCCCTTGATTCCCGATGCTGTCACAAGGTGGAGAAGAATCTCATGTTTCACATGATGAAGACTATAAGCTGTTTGTTGTGTTTTATGTCTGATCATCTGTTTGAGGATTTCAAAGAAGGAAATAGAAAGAGGAACAGCTGAAACAAAGGCCAAGTCAAAGCCCAGAAAGGGTAGAAAGATGTAAGGACTAGGCTACTTCACAAAGCTATTCATCATGAGTATTAGTTAACAAAACCAACATTGAGCTGATATATAAGCCAGGAGCTTTCTTCAAACACAAGAGAATCTTTTGACATTAAAAGCGATGAAAAAAGTGTTTGTTTAAAAGTGTTTATATTTGAAA
Source organism: Gadus macrocephalus (assembly GCF_031168955.1). Classification (NCBI taxonomy): domain Eukaryota; kingdom Metazoa; phylum Chordata; class Actinopteri; order Gadiformes; family Gadidae; genus Gadus; species Gadus macrocephalus. The sequence goes on from NC_082398.1 coordinate 14,376,823, forward strand.
GCATTTTGAACACCATAACGATGCACTATACCCAGTTACCTAAGTGTGTTGAACAATAGCCTGAATGTGAGTTAAATGTGGGTCAAAAGCAGTGAAATGGTGTTTATTGGTTACCTATACAAGTAGCATAAGCCTCATGCTCAATTTGAGAAATGAAGATTCCAAGCCAAGATGTCAAGCACAAATCAGCACCATATCAAACTTTAAAGATGCATTTACTCTGAGTCACTATGAAGGGCTCCTTCCAAAATGAATATATCCATTGCTAAAATGTGCTCAGGGGCCAAAAATTATGTTATTTATCTATCTATTTGGGTTGGCTTATTGATAAAAACAAGGGTTGGAGTGAGCTCCACTCTCAGAATTCTCCTCTCTGCTGGTCGCGTGAAGACTACTTTGAAGCAGATTTGGAAGTGGTCCTTCATTGTGTTTGCAGAGCAGGCTCCACATCAGGCGGCTGCGTGGAGCACTGTGGGTCGGTGCTCACCTAGCATGCTGCTGTTGCCCTCTGTGGGGGAGGCCATGTGGTCTGGACCCAGTGGGGACCCGGGTTCCGATGATCCATCGGTTCCTGGCTCAACAATACCCCCGTTGATGTTCAGATCCGGTCCCAGAACGATGCCATGTTTCTGGACACAGACGCACACATCTTTATTATTTGTTCATGGCTCTGCAACAATGTCCAGGGTAGCACCTTTAATCAAAACCGTTTAAGGTTAGTTTGGACTTTTAAAGTAAGTCCTTGTAAACAACATACAGCAGCTTTTGTCTCACACACAGACACACACAGACACAGACACAGACACACACACACACACGGTTCAAGTACCTTGAGAATGTCTTTCAGCTGAACCACCTCATCTCTCAACTCATCACGTTCCACTCGGATCGCGTCCGTATATGTTTTCTGTCGCTCTAAGGCCTGAATTAATTCCCCACCACCACGGTACAGACAGAGCAGAGGAGCAAGGGAAAGGCCAGGAACCAGGAAGGAAGAGAAGATTAAGCACATGGAAGTAAAGTTATCTAGCAGAGCGTGTTTTGTGACAAGGCAAAACGAAAAAAAGAAAAGATGAATGTTGAGAGAGACAGTTTGCTGTTCCTCTCGGCCGTACCCCAATCTTTTTATCCTTCCACTCAACAGTTTCCTGGAGGTCCGATATTTCTCGGATGAAACCATCCTGCTTCAAGCGCAGCTGGCGGATATCCTGGACGGCAGAGGAGGAGAACAGGAGGAGCAGGGAGGGAGGTAGAGAGAGAGAGAGGAGTAGGGAGGAGAGCGAGAGAGAGAAATAAGAGAAGCAGGGAGGAGAGAGGTTCAACAGTGAAGAAGAGGAGCAGAGTGGATCAAAATGGAATGAGGCAGAACACAGTGAACTGGATTTGAACAAAAGAGACCAGAATGACCTGAGCAGGACATAGGAGAACAAGATGAACAGCGTGGAGCAAAACGGAACAATCAGCAGAGAGTAGAACTGAATGTACAGACCAGAGAGAACAGAACTGAAGAAGAAGAAGGCAGAGGAAGGCTAGCTGTCCTGGTAGTCCCCCCCCCTCCCCCGACGTTGAGATATATCGAAACACCTCTTGGGCCAGGAGAAGTTGATCTCCACGGTACTCACGTTGAGCAGCTCCTCGCTCTGCTTCAGGGTCTCCTTCACCTCGTTGAACTGGAACTGCAGGATGCTGTGTGCGTGCTTCTCCCGCTCGTGGTCCTGGGGAGGGGCCACAGCACAGGGTCAACACGGCGACCACCAACCAGCCAATCAGGCCTTTCCATGCCCGCGGAACACAGCGCGCTGACTTTATGTTTATCTTTATACGCCACTATTAGTATTTTACTTTATTACCAACCAACCAAGAAAGTCTGCTTCTATGCTCAAGAGTAAAGAGTTTGAGAGATATATCAGACTGACCTTATACCATACTTAATTTTATATCTTTACATTGTTGATACTTTATTTCTATACTGTACTATTTATCCTCTAGAATTGATACTTTATACTACTCTTGATACCTTTCACCAAACAAGAAGCAGTTTGAGGGAAACATCTCTATGATTAATACTTTTGATTCTGTATACTCACTTCCACCAACTGAAAACAGAGCACAAAACACTTAGTGCACTATGAGGGCCACTTCAGAGTCCTCCTAACATGTAAGGTGGCTGGGACGGTACGTTGGCCTTCGTACTCTAATCTCCTAACGTGTGAGGTGGGTGGTCTGTACCTTGTTCTTCTCCTCCTACTCTAATCTCCTAAAGTGTGAGGTGGGTGGTCCGTACCTTGTTCTTCTCCTCCTACTCTAATCTCCTAACGTGTGAGGTGGGTGGTCCGTACCTTGTTCTTCTCCTCCTACTCTAATCTCCTAACGTGTGAGGTGGGTGGTCCGTACCATGTTCTTCTCCTCCTCCTCTAATCTCCTAACGTGTGAGGTGGGTGGTCCGTACCATGTTCTTCTCCTCCTACTCTAATCTCCTAACGTGTGAGGTCGGTGGTCCGTACCTTGTTCTTCTCCTCCTACTCTAATCTCCTAACGTGTGAGGTGGGTGGTCCGTACCTTGTCCTTCTCCTCCTACTCTAATCTCCTAACGTGTGAGGTGGGTGGTCCGTACCATGTTCTTCTCCTCCTACTCTAATCTCCTAACGTGTGAGGTGGGTCCGTACCTTGTTCTTCTCCTCCTACTCTAATCTCCTAACGTGTGAGGTGGGTGGTCCGTACCTTGTTCTTCTCCTCCTCCTCTAATCTCCTAACGTGTGAGGTGGGTGGTCCGTACCTTGTTCTTCTCCTCCTACTCTAATCTCCTAACGTGTGAGGTGGGTGGTCCGTACCTTGTTCTTCTCCTCCTACTCTAATCTCCTAACGTGTGAGGTGGGTGGTCCGTACCTTGTTCTTCTCCTCCTACTCTAATCTCCTAACGTGTGAGGTGGGTGGTCCGTACCTTGTTCTTCTCCTCGTACTCGCGGCGCGCCTCGGCCAGCAGCTCCTCCAGCTCGGTGAGCGAGTCCTTCAGCGTGTCCACCTGGTACAGCAGGTTGCTCTTCTCGTTGTCCAGCTGGGCGTTGGACACCATGGCCTTGCGGTACTTCTCACCCACCTCCACCAAGGCGTCCTGCACAAGGGAAGAGGCCCTTTAGCATAACGTGACATCAGACTCCTCCCCATACACGCAGGTCGGCGGGTGTATTCAGGACGTCCTGCCCATGGATGTATCAACACACGGCTAAGACAAGACAAGGATCAGAAGCATATAAACATGTCCTACACAGGTTAAATAAAGGGGCCACAATGCTTGAGACTAAAGGAATGTCAAGCGTGTTAGGGAAGTGGAAATACAGCAAAGTTATGCAGTTGGAGTAGACTCATGAGAGTGTTGTTTAGACCAGTCTCTTCTTTTGATTCGTGATGGACTGGCTCATTGGTCACTTTTGTCCACTAACTGCCTTTTTCCACCGACAGTACCAGCTCTACTCACCACGACGTAGCGTGGCACAACTTGGTTTGGTTCCAGGAACGTGGTGTTTCCATTTAGAATAAAGAACCTCTTCAACGTGGGCGGGTCGTCATAGTACGCATGTGTGATACTGCAGTGACGTACTTATCCAGGCGACACAAAGGCTGAACGCTTATGCTAGTATTTATAGATGACGGGTGTCAAGCTCAGACGTTGCGCTCATCATGACTCGTCCAGTGGCGTCACTCTCTGGCCAATCAGTGGCCAGCAGGCTGTTTACGTCACACAAAAGTATCAGATCAGCTCTCTTGGAACCTCAAAGAAGGTCGAACGAAAAAAGTACCAATTAGCAGGTACCACGTACCTCATTTTGGAACGCAAAAAAAGGCGGGTCAAGTCGAGGCGAGTTGGCCGTCGGTGGTAAAAGGCCATAAGGAGTAACAACCAACACAACACTCACACAAAACAGAGGCAATGCTTTCTACCCTATGCCTACCGTCTATGGTTAATACTCAGTGTGATGATTACTCTTAACGGTCTCCATAGTAATGTTGTTAATATTCTCACTATTGGTCACCAACATGCTCCCGGACCTTATACCTTAACTTCCTTGAGGTTCTGCATGTACTTTGATTCCACATCTTGAATCTGATCCTTCAGCTCATGGATCTCCTGATGTGAGGAGCAGCGAGCAGAGAGGAGCATGAGCAGAGAGGTGAGAGGAGAGGTGAGGGGGAGCTCAAACAGCATTCTAAAGTACCCGGTGACAGAAGTACAACCACAAAGGAAAGTAGCATAGAGCCAGAGAAAGAGTCAGAGAAGGAGAACAGGAGAATGTGGTATGGACCATTTGGCTGAACATTTTTTTCAATGACCGTAATCGTGATGATTACAGATTCAACACTTCAAATGTTGGACTCAAACATGTGGCAGCCATGACACATGTTCCCAAGCAACCGATTTACCACTCCCAGTAAGTACGGGAACATTTGCAGAACTTGCAGGTCTATACCTTGATCTCTCGTATGGACGTCTCGTTATCTACGGTGATGGCCGTCTCGCCACTTCCTCTCCGGGAGGAGGTGCCCCCCAACGCGGTGAGGGTCCCAGCGGTTAAGGCAGAGGCTGCCCGGGATCCCTGGGAACGACACACAGCATCAGATACACCCTACCCTTGAGTACGACCAATGTCTGTCTGCAATTGGGTTCCTATACACTCTGTTAGAAAAACTGATTTGTATATTTTTTTGTTTTTAACATTCAACTCACCTTCTCGATATAATCTCTGTCCTCCACCTGTTGAGACAGAACACAGAAACCATTAATAACTGTGTGTGTGTGTGTGTGTGTGTGTGTGTGTGTGTGTGTGTGTGTGTGTGTGTGTGTGTGTGTGTGTGTGTGTGTGTGTGTGTGTGTGTGTCAAAAAACTGGCTCACCACTCAATTGAACCAGTGTAGGATATGCAAATATCAGACTGTAATGAACTCTGTACTAAATAGACACCATCACCAAGCAACATGCTCAACTTGTGATGAAATACGTTCACCCATGCACACGCTAGCACACAACCTTATCATGCCACAACCACTTCTTTAATGAAGTGTCCTGCCCCAGCGCACAGGGCAGCTCAGAATCAAACCAACAACCATCCAGTTACCAGACAACCACCTTTAACTCCTACAGTCGCTCTGGAGGACTGTAGACGGTAGAATTAACATCAAAACATCTTCAGTCTCATAAAGATAAGACCAGCGTTGTACAATTACATTAAAAACACAAAATCGAACTCAACTATAGGCCTATTTGTTTGTTAGGTTTATTAGTCCATCAGAGATGAAGATAACATGCCAATATCCATGTTATGTGTGCTGTGATTTTTTATACCTTAGTGCACAAATGGAGCGAGAGACAGATAGACAGAGAGATAGATAGACGGATAGACCGATAGAGAGGTCCAGAAAGAACAAATCTAATCTGGGTTAAAAACTAAATTAACAGGCAAGATAATTGGTTAGTAGTTAGAACACGGCCATGCTATCCTGCTGGCTCACATCTGAGAAATCAGGGATAGTGACGTCATCCAGGTCCTTTGAGAGAACGCTGCTGCTCGCGCTCCGCAAGAAGCCGGCCACAGAGCTGTGGTTGTCCTGAAACAACCACCAGGGGGCGCCATTATAACAACAAAAAGCAGGCTACCGTCTAGGTCAGGATACCTACAGTTGGATTAACACTCCAACATACTTAAGGAAGAATGACCATGTGGTAGTCAACAGTGGAGAGCATCGATGGTATAGGACTGCCAAAATGTATAACCATGTTCATTGAATAGGGCAACAATTATTTTATCTGATTTATCAGATAAAAATAATACACAGTTAATTATCTGCTGCACGATCACTTCATTAATGGGCAGTTACAAGTGAGCCACTTTCGAAACATACATCTGAAAGCCGGAAGGTTGCCAAACTATTTCACTTGGAAACATCCTGTGATTCCTGGCCAACGACGGAGCAGGCAGACCTGTGTGTCCTCTCCCCTGAGCAGCAGGCTATTCTAACATGAAGCTAAAGCTTCAGTGCGGGGGCCAGTGGGTCTCTGGGGAGGGGGGCTCACCACTGGGCTGGCGCGGGCCGAGCTGGCCCGGGACGAGGCTCTGGAGTTGGACCCCCGGTAGCTGCTGTAGTCTGACGGCTGGAGGGGGGGGGGGGCACATACATACTGCATATACCGTGTGTACAGTGTGGGCACACACAACAATTCGGATGCATCAGCGTCCATCCATGGATGTCAAAAGGATTCCATTCAAAAGCAAACCGACTGTTTTGCCTGCATCGAAAAATGCTGGCCGAAATAATCTTTACTCTGAGGATCAAGGATCCGATCTGCCTCTGACCTCAAAGCCCCCATGCAGAGGTTGTGTGGCGACGTGAGTCACTGCATTGTGTAGTCTAGTCACTTTATACCTTGCACTATCGTCACAGGCTTTAAATGTAAACCCACACACAAGCACACTATGACCCACAGGACGAGTTCAGTGTTTGACATCAAGGGTTAGCTTTAACACACAGAAGACAGGACTGGATCCACCTGATGGTAAACTCATGCTCCACCAGGGAGAGGGGGGGGGTTTCTAAACACATGCGAGGCCGGTTCTTCCTGAGGGAAGCCTTACTCGAGAGCTGGAGCCAATGACCCGCCGGGAAGCACTGCCCAGGCCGTCCTCATACAGCGAGCTCTGATACACACACACACACACACAGAGACAGCATGATTTTCCAAGGCTGGCGTCCTCTAAGCGACCACATGTGTTCCAACTCTAGAAATGTCTTCAGTTGTGTTGACCTGCTGAACCCTAGACACATGTGCTCTGCCCTCACTACATAATAGGTGACCCCACAGTGTCTCCAAAGAGTCTAGCATCTTCCTCTAAAAGGTGCCGGTGACAAAAACAGATACACGGTGGAGCATGCGTGAACACCACAAGTGAGAGTTGAGGTGAGAGGGGGGGTCAAAGTTCATGAAGGGGAACCAACCCTACGATGCCGCTTGTAGGAGATCTGGCTGAGGAGCCCAGAGTAGGACTGGAACCAACCGGGAGGACAGAAGGTTATAGGTACAGCATCCCACTGGACTGTGTGAGTGTGTTTATGTATGTATGTATGTATGTATGTATGTATGTATGTATGTATGTATGTATGTATGTATGTATGTATGTATGTATGTATGTATGTATGTATGTATGTATGTATGCATGTATGTATGTATGTATGTGTGTACGTGTGTATGTATGTGTGTATGTATGTGTGTACGTGTGTATATGTATGTATGTGTACATTTCCTCTAGTATTGTTCAATTGGCGATACTTCAGCAGGGTGACAAGCTTTCTCTGATTGAATAAAAATAAATGTAATGATAAAATAATTAAATATATTTAGAATGACGCATTCTACATTTGCAGCAAATAAACTCCTCACACAGGCGCCTAAATAAATACCTGTTTATTTAGGCGTTAAGTTACTGCTGCAAAGGCTAGCAGTAATTTCCAGCACTGCTCAAAATCTCAGGCGCATCAATCATCGACCATGAACTTGTCCAATACGGCTTCATGTAAATCCAAGTATATTGTGTTGCTTCTTGACTGTCTAACAGACTGCCTCCGCACTCTTACATCGGTAAATAAATTTAAGTTAATTTGGATGGAATTCATTGTAGAGAGCTAAACGACAGTAACACTGATACTGTAGCAGCACTGATGTCCAATGTCTCCGCCGGTTAACAGACCTGGTAGCCATTGTACAGAGAGGCTGGCTGTCTGGAGAGAGAGGAGCTGTACAGCTCAGAGGAGGCATAGGGGGCCTATGGAAGAGAAGGAGGAAACCATGATTACAAAGATGGAGACATGGGAACCGAGGAGAAGGAGACTCATTCATATAGCTGACAGAATATGGGGACAGAGGGAGAGACAGTGGAGTATGGAGGGAGGAGGTGGATGGAGGATGAGGAGGGTAGACAGACGCAGGGAGAAGGAATGAATATAAGATCACAGAAAAAGGCAGATTGAGAGACAGACAGAGATAGAGTGAGAGATGGATCATCAAATAAAGGGTAAGAGGGAGTGAGAGAGAGCGAGAGACAGAGAGTGAGAGAATGATCATATAAAGAGTGAGAGAGTGCGAGAGGAAACAGGAAATGGTGCAAAACAATCTACAAAAACAATCAACGTCCAAACGCTGGCTAAGCCTTTGAGAGAGTTACTGTATCAAGGTTGTCCGAACGGAAACGACTGCAAGCCAACACAGAAACAAGCTTGCAAACCATTCATCAAACATATTTACATACAGCATGCTGGAGATCTATCCCTCACTGAGGCGGCCTCCTGTGTAACAATATGCACCATGGAAGAACACGCAACACACCGATTAATCACACAAAGTTACTTCACACACATGTATGCCATTAAAAACATAAACAAACACTGCATCCACAATGGCCGTGTCCCGATGTCTCTAGTGCTAGTAAGTTCAGTTCTGGAACGGCTATCTGTCATTATGGCCAAGAAGTGACAAGTCGACAACGGCAGTGACAAAGCAGAGGCGTACGGCCGTCTGTGAGCTCTGGAGAGGAATGCCCCCCCCGCTGGGCCTGCTTCACAGCCAGGAGCACGGAACCGCTCCACACAGGAACGTTTAGGAATTCTGAAGCAGGTATGTATTATTTCCAAAACAAATTGCCGGCCATGTGTCTTTTTTTGTCCAAGTCTGTCCGTTTTTTCGTCCCAGTCTGTGCCCGTTATTAGGTCAGTGGTTGCTACATGCGGACGGACGGACGGGCAGACAGACGGACGGTGAGACAGACAGACGAGGGGACAACAGGAGTCAACGTTAGCGGCTTGGTAGCACCCACCGTCTGCAGGTCTAGTCGGGACCCCCGTGAGAGCCGGCTGTCCTCACTCAATCGGGAGCTCTGATGGAATATAAGGTGACGACACAACATAGACTCATTCATCTGGATCAGAAGGGGCTGAGATCTCAGTAAGAGAATGCATGAAGACACATGAACCAGCACCCAGGGGGCATGCGGCACCCACCGTAAGGTCAAGCCTGGAAGAGCGAGAGGTTCTGCTCTCGTCGCTGAGCTTGGAGCTCTAAGAAGCCATGAGACAGAAACACCATGAGTCGGCTAGCAGACATATAGCCTTCCTTCACAAGCTAGCCCCCGACTGCAGCAACATGCCCTCTCTCTCTAGCAGACCTGGGAGGCCACTCCAGGAATAATTGGGTCACATGGAAACCCCAGATATGACCATAGTCCGCTCCCCGACACACGGATAACTTTAGCTTAGATAACAGCAGCGCGCTTTCAACAGCTCCTTGAAACAGTGGGAGGCTTTCACTGTGATAGAGGTGATGAGGTAAGTATTATTGCTATGAAATCTTGCATTACATTTAACAGCTAAACACTAAATGCATCCATATGACATGTAATCTAGCAACAACTAAAAAAGGATAATTAGGGGATTGAACAATAAGATAATCCTTTTTTTGAACTTGAATAAAACATCATCTTCCATTGACTTGCAACTAAGAACTCCATATATATGTCATTATCATTACTAATCTCTAATCCAAAGCCAAATCCCAGTCTTTTGTATTGTTGGGCATACAGGGTGCAGATGTATTCAAAGGTCCACCCACCCGGCTGGATATCACACTGTAACCGTCATCACAGCCGTTGTCCTAAAGGTAGAGGACAGGGTACGTGAAGGACAATCAGAAGATGGCGAATGAGGAGCAGGAGAACATCATGAGAAACACACTGTGACTCTAGAAACAGGGTGTCTGAGATCGGTGCACATCTGTGACATGCTTTAGAGCGACATTTCCAACATACATCTCTGTCTTTGTGCTTGTGCTTCTTCTTTTTCTTTGACTTCTTGTGCGAGTGCAAGGAGGAGCTCTGGAAGATGGAAGGACGAGGACAGAGGAAGAGAGGACAGACGACAGAGGACGAGGACAGAGAAAGAGAGGAACCAATGAACGGGATGGGATTGGTTGGAGTGGCATGGTGGATTGAGGAGAGGCTCTGCTAGGGGAGAAAAAAGCTTCCAGCCTGCATAGGCTGCTGTTGAATCTAGCAGTGTGTTAATAAGTAATGGGTTTCATGCTAGCCCGGCCACATTCGTTAATGTGTCGCTTCCTTCACTCAGATCACCAAGCAAACTCAAAGACAACACACAGGCCTCCTGCACATCACATGCCCTATTTGTTTTATTCTTCATTCGTGTTTTTAGGGTGCTGTCCTTTGCTCTCTCTCTCTCTTGAAAAAGGTATTAGATTAAATGCAGTTCTTCCTTGTTTAATCCTAAATCACATGCATTAACCATGTTTGGTTTTGAGCTGGGAGGTAAAGTAGTCTGGACTGCATGAACGTTAAAAGCCTTGATTCAGGGTCCAATCAGAGATAAGGCCAAGGTAACGAGACAGGGTCAACCAGGAACATTTAGAATTATTTAGATAGGACCTGGAAAATATTACCTCAACATTAACACCAAAACAACCAGATCCACATCCTTCTAAAATGTAGCCGTCTTTCCAAGCGCCAAAAGCATACAAAATGATACATGAATTTACACAGTTTTTTCCAAAACGTTTTTTCCTCCACTTGACAATGTACTGGACTATTAGTTAGATTAGAAGGCACCCGCATACGACTTGTTATGTGCAATCCACAACATAACCACCAAAGAGGGGCAGGCTGACGAGACGACCTCCTCAGGGACCATGCAGGAGGATCTTGAATAACGTTGGAGCGCATAGAGGATTCGGACAGGCACAACACTGGGAACTCGCGGCAGATCCCATCAAACATTGCCAGCCTTACATTCACCATTCAACGTTTGCTACGGTTTATATGTCCACAAGGCGCCCTAAGGGCTGCACTTTAAAAAATACAACTCCTCCCTGGAAGATGGTTTTAAAAGACTGAGTTTTCAGACCCAAAACCTCCAGCGTGGTGTGGAAGAGGCCAAAGACAAAGACGCACAAACACTTTGCCCACAAAGCTTTAAAATGACCTATCCGACTGGAGTCGGATAGGTCATTTTTCAGACTTCTTTCGTGAGGCGTCTGCATAAAACCGGAGGTTGGGGCGGTATATAGCTTCTCCAAAAGTGGGGGGGGTTGTTGTGGTGGCTAGGATAGTGCCCTGCATTGATATTTACTTAAAGATAAAAAAAGAGCTCCATCAGTCCTAGAGGAACATGCTTCCACAAGCAATGCCCACAACCTCTGGGCAGCGCTGGGTGTTCGGTCAGCGGGGTGAGAGAGGATCTCGGGGTGACGGGTCAACAATTGTTGATCCCACACCGCCTAACTCCTCCCCCGCACACTCCAATGGCGTCCACCACAGACGAGAGAACCATGAGAGCATCAGGATAACCATAACGTCTTCAGCGCCTTTGTGTTGAGTAAATGGACGTGTGGACGTTGAGGGTGCGTCTGTTTTACTCCACTGAGTAGACTGAAGGAAATGTGGTGTGTAGGGTGAGGGTGTGTTTTTTTTACTCCACTGGGTAGACTGAAGGAAGTGTGGTGTGGAGGGTGAGGGTGCGTTTGTTTTACTCCACTGACCCTGACGCTGCTCAGGCTCCCCACGGACATCCGTTCATCTTCATCTGAAAGCTGGGAGAGGGGGAGGGAGAGGGAGAGGGAGAGGGGAGAGAGACGGGGAGAGAGAAGGATGGTTAGGACTCAAACCTGAAAGCAAGGTAACATACGGAGTAAATAACTCCCTCGCAGTAGCAAGCACCCATGTTGCCCTGTTATACAAAAGTTACATCATAACACATAATTATTAGGAATATATTATAAGAACCATATTTCAATTTCTTCTCGAGTTCTTCTCACGTTTTCGGTGTCCAAGCGCAGCCCTTACAATTGTTTAAAATGGATATATTCCATTATGCAAACTATTGCTATGAACTATTTTTGCAGATTTTAAAATAAGGATTTAAGCTTTGTGAAGGACCAACAGCAAACACAATTAATCCACACTTCGTCCCTCTTAATGTGTCCTGTTATCTCAGTAAAATTAATTCAATAATTAATTCAAATCAACTCATGAAGGCCAACCTTACAGTGCTCAGGCACACCCTGTAGCCTCACACCACTGTGCGCTCACCATGAGATGGAGAGGGGAGGGAGAGAGAGAGACACAGAGAGTGGGAGAGAGACAGCGAGAGCAACAGTGCATGAGCGAGAGAGAGAGAGAGAGCAAGAGCTACAAACCGTGGTGGTCCGTGACGGGCGTGAGTAGCGCTCACTGTCCTCCTGGAGGGTAGAAGAAGAGCAACAGGATGAAGAAGGGAGGCAAGAGAGATGAAAGATCAAAGGTCAAGCAGGAAGGTGAACCACTGAGTCTGGGAGGATGCAAATGGCTGATTGATGCTCAGGGGGGCTGGCGCCATTCCTCAGCCTACAGCATCCAAAAGTGGGTCAGCGATTCTATTTTATTCAGCAATGCTATTGTGATATCTTCAAAGACACACGGTATACAGCAGTTCCTCAAACAAACAAACAAACATGCAGCACATCCCCGGTGAGTGCACCAGTCGAACCCGAACAGACACGCAGCAGACTCAATTTAATTTCAGATGTCAGAGGGCTAGTAAGCATGGTAAACTCAGGGGCGAAATGTACACCTGGCGGTGGGTATGAAATTGATGTAGAAATTCTTTGTCTCCACAGCCAGAGTGGAGTCCAGACTCTTATCTAAGCAGCTATTTCAGTTCTACTGGAGTGATGTCTGGCATCCATCAACACTTACAACTCAGGTATTTCAGTCTTAGCTTTCAAACAACACTTGATTAGTCAGGTCACAAAAGGTTAAATCAGAAATCCCAAGCTTACTTATTATGACGTTAGTAACAAGATGACCATACCCATTCACTATGAGTTAATTCAGCACACGACAGATAAAACCAGGGACACAAATCCATGCAGGCAAACCAAACAGGGCAAAAGGTTGTGGAAATGAAAAGGACGTCCTCAAACAGACACTTTAATAAGTGGCTTATCGCTAGCGCTTTTGAACTTTTATTATAGGCCACAAGCCTCTAACGGTTCCAAATACCTAGGCTCCAAACATAAAAAATGGCCTCAGAAAAAACAAACATCATGCCTGTAGTCATCGTGCTACCGGAGGTTCCATGCCGGGGAAACTACTGTACCATCCATTGTTCAATGTTTCCCCACTTGGTGTCCCCTCTGTCTTCTGATTTGGTATCCAGCCCATAATATTTCTGAATCAGGCAAACAGAACAACATCAATACTATAGAGCATAAGGATAAAACAGATAAAGGATCTGCACCCTGGCCTCAACGCCGTGAGTTGTTCTTTAAGTGTCACTGATTGGATAAAGCATCTGCTGGCGCTGAATGAAGAAGTGGTAAGGCTGAGATGTGGTATGGCAGAGATGTTTCAACTCCTTCCAGACTGCTCCACACTGGAGAGAGATGCCTTCATCTGCTCCTTTAGTCCAGTGTATGTCAACGCACTAAATGACGTGTTTGAACATTTGTGTCAATTTAACACGTTTTTATGCCTGCTCTTAACCCATGTTTGACCATGAATAGACAGGAGATGAAAGGAGGATTGGGGAGGATGGAAGAGGAGAGGTAGGAGGAGGAGGAGGAGATGACCTACCTTCTGGACCTGAAAGATCTACACACCAACACAGGAGAGGAAGAGGAGAGAGGCCAGGATGGGATGGATCAACCAAACAGAGACAGAGGGAAAGAACAAAGACAGACCCTTCATGTAAACAGCTGAAAACAGTGGAATGTGAAAAGCAGCAAGACAAGGTGACAGTAGAAGATCATGTGAATACTCAAACAGACAAACTGAGAGGAGCAGGAACAGTAAAGGTTTCGGAAAGCACCGTGGGCCCTATAGGAGCCAGTGGAAGCACCTTGGGCACTATAGGAGCCAGTGGAAGCACCTTGGGCCCCCTAGGAGCCAGTGGAAGCACCTTGGGCCCCCTAGGAGCCAGTGAGGGCACCTTGGACCCTATAGGAGCCAGTGGAAGCACCATGGGCCCCATAGGAGCCAGTGAAGGCACCTTGGGCCCCCTAGGAGCCAGTGGAAGCACCTTGGGCCCTATAGGAGCCAGTGAAAGCACCTTGGGCCCCCTAGGAGCCAGTGAAAGCACCATGGGCCCCATAGGAGCCAGTGAAAGCACCTTGGGCCCCATTGGAGCCAGTGAAAGCAACTTGGGCCCCATTGGAGCCAGTGAAAGCACAGTGGGCCCTATAGGAGCCAGTGAAGGCACCTTGGGCCCTATAGGAGGTACCTGGGGTATAGTCCCGTCACGCTGGATAGGCGCGGTGGGCAGTCAATAAAAACGACCACTCTGGAAGACCGTTTACAAATAACCGTCACCCATTTATAAAATAAAAATAGCCAACATTTGACAGCACACGAGATTAGGGGCTTTCCCCACCCTTTAAGGGGTTAAACGCCAGGACACCTGAGTGCTACCTGAGGTCCGGACTCGGAGAGTAGCGGCGTTAGTTTCGGCTCAGTGGAGCGGAGACCTTAGCATCGTGGGTTGACGAGGTAACAAAGGTTGTTCAATGCCATGTCCCACTGTCAGGTTGGCGATGGTGGCTGCTTGCCAGCGGCAGCTGGTTTGTCACTTATTCCCGTTTCCATGATGACTAACCACCTGAGGACCCGTGAGAAGCAAACTCAGTTTGCGGGGATAATTTTCCTGTGCGTAAACAAATCCAAACCACACTGGTCACAGCAATGACTTCTTCGAAAGAATGCCATCGTTAAGCATTCAGACAAGAGCCAACGACCACATAAGGAAAGTGCAACATCTAAATCAGAACGGATCTGAACATTAACAAATACAGGGATAAAGATAGATTAATCCTTCAGCAGGCATGGTATAATTAATGGTCCAGCAGCTGTCTGTGTTAATCAGTGGAGTCAGCTTAGCCTCCAGATCTTTCAGGGGGGCGGGCGGGGTTGATCAGCAGATCATTATTGATAGATAAAGCGCTTCTGCCTTGACGCTGGCCACAGGCCCGAAAGTCCTCCCTGTGTCCGTTCCAATGCCTCCGTATTAATAGTGATCAGCCAACATTTATAGTCGGAGTAATGACCTCCGTGTTCTCATCCACATTTAACCGCCCTCCCCAAAGTCCCCTGACCCATGAACCATTCTCATACAGTTTTGCAGCTTTGGCAAGTCCAGCCTCCATAAATCTGTTTTCAGTCGACCTCTTTGTTCCAAGAGAAGATGACATATTTTCACTGGTGACCCAGTGGACTGGCGGATCTATTTCTAGAAGTCCACAGCCCTCTCCCCCGGTAGATTGTTTTAGTGCTAGCCTCCACAGAAGGGCTTCTGCCCCGCCAACAAAACATTGATGGAAGTTACTCGAGAAGTCGGGGTGCTTTGAAACAGTCGACTCTAGCATTCTTTTCATTTATAAATTAGGAAGGACAATAAACACAGTAAGAAAATACGTTTGAATAACTGATGCAAACGTTTACTGCAGTCAGTGGTAAATCTACCAGCATAAACATAAAAAGTAAATGCAATACTATGTAATATATTTTAATGGCAGACTATTTTACGTTATCCCCCTCTCTTGCTCATCATGTGTTCATTGGCCATGTATTTAATGACCTGTTAATAAGGACCTGTGTATCTCAGACCCTCACCAGAAGCTAGTCATAGTCCTCCCCAATGCAATGCAGGCTTCAAGCTCTCTGTCTACCGGGTGGCACCATCTGCCTACTCTTCAACATGCTCATTATGAATCAACTCAATGCTACAATTGTCCAAATAAAGTACTGCCTTACATGGTAAATGGACTGCATTTGAGAGTGCTTTTCTAACCAGTGGCCACTCAAAGCACTTTACAATCCTGCCTAACATTCACCGATTCATGAGGAACATCCACAAACAGACGGCGGAGTCAACCGTGCAAGGCGACAGCCAGCACTTCAGGAGCAGTCCGAGGGAGGCGTCTTGCTCAGAGACACCTCGACACTGGACCTAGCAGTCCCAGTCTGCCCTCCTCAGCCTCGCTGTGTGTCTAGTCAGCCAATTAGTGAGCAACCTTTAGCACTGACAGCCAGCGCGGCTAAAGCCCCGCAGGTCACCGGGACCTCGCCGATAACACCAGTTACACAACCTGCTACCTGTTAGCCCAGGGCCCACTCACCCTGCCACCCCTCAGAGCGGGGGTCCGTCCCCCCAGGGCCGCGCGGACCCCCCTCCCGGCCAGCCGTCGGCCCGCCATGCCGACCGCCCTCAGGGGGTCTGCTCGCTGGTCATTCCGGGCTGGGGGCTCCCAGGGGCTGTGGAGGGGCCGGGTCAACAGCCTCTCATGTAGCCACGAGGGTCTCCCCACGGAGGGTCTCATCGGTCCCGGTCTCCGCGCTCCGGGGGCTGCTGCTACCGGTATGTGTCGCTACAGAGCTAGCGGCCGACCTGCCGTTTATATCCAGGGGTCCGCGTGCTCGTCCAGGAGAGGAACTGGGCTACGACGTCTGGGAGCGCAGGAACCCATCGCTACATGTCAACAACAACACTGCTAGGACGGTGCGCCGGAGGCTCCTGCCAGGCTAACCTAAGCTACTTTGGAACTTGGCTAAAGGCTTTAAAGTAGTGTGCGCGTGCGCTCACACACACCCTTTTTCCAGAATGGGCTTAATGCTGACCGCTAATCTGGTAAGTATGGTGTGTGTGTGTGTGTGTGTGTGTCCCTTTAAAGATAAGAGATCTCCCTGGAGCTTTTTAGGCACATTCTGAGCTGCAAATGGATTATGGTCACAATGCACAATGACATCATCATTAAAAGGACCCCTGTCCAAAAAGGATTTGACGTAATAACAGAGAGTGGTGTTTGATGAGCACTCTGCTCTCTTATTGTGCTGTGAAGCACTGCTGTAATGACCCCTGGAAGGGGCTTCACTGGAAGGGGCTTCACTCTAGTGAAGCTAATTGGCTTCACTCTAGGGGCTTCACTAGAAGGGGCTTCACTAGAAGGGGCTTCACTGGCTGTTTTGCGGTCCGTCCGACGGCCCCGTCCTGTGTTAAAACAACTGGCATGCTTGAACTCTCGAGGGCGAACGCTATAGCATCAACTCACCCCTCTCACTTATTCATGAGGACAGCATCATGTTTACATTGACTTTTTTTCTCTGGAAAGGGTCCAAACCAGTTGACCTGAGACGCCACACTCTAGTAAACTTGTAAATCAACTAAATTTAAACACATCATCGGCTAATATCAACAGGATTCAACTATTAATATTTGGATACTCTGATATTGTTGAATATTTAGAGTTTTAAGTCATTTTGTTTCTCCAGGTATACTTTGGAAAGACATTCCTCTGTGATCAACGATTTACTGTTCATGATCAAGTGAACTCAGGGCTCTGTCTGGTCCTTCAGAGTGTGCGTGTGCGTGCGTGTGTGTGTGTGTGTGTGTTCCGTGTACCTCCTTCTGCTGTCGCTCCAGCTCCTTCATGCGGATCTCTCTGGCCTCGGCCCTGGCTGCTCTCTTAGCTGCTAGCCGGGCCTCAGCCTGCAGGGGGAGAAGGGGAAAGAGAGACCGATCAGCTCATTTCAGTACTTCAGTGGAATTAGATCAAATGTTTTGTCATTTTGTCTTCTTAATGCATACATTTACATTTAGTGGATTTTGCTGACGCTTTTATCCAAAGCGACTTTCAACCATTAATTAATTCACACATTGAAGGCAGAGTCAACCATGCAGGGCGACAGCCAGCTGGTCAGTCTTGCTCAAGGACACCTCGACACACTGCCAGGAGGAGCCAGGGATTGAACTAGCATCCTTCAGGTTACCAGTCACCCAGTCTTCCACCTGAGCTACTTCCGCCCTCCTCCTACTCCAATAGCATGACTGAACTCAGATGCATCACTTCATGCACTCTTGAAGGTGTGTGCATGCGTCCGACAGTCTGAGCGTGTGGGACACACAGACGACCAGACCAGTGATGACCGGCTGATGGTTGATTGTTAGGATGGACCGATGTAGATAAATGTATATTTCTCGAGGTTATTTGCCCAGGCCCCCCGCAGCAGAGGGCAAAGTGACCCCTCAGACGGCCTCATACGTGTCCATAATCGCTTCCTTCCTGTCTGCGGGGCTCTGAGGCCGATACATCACTGTTATGGGACATGACCGCCCCATGGGCACGGCCCATGTGTTACATAGGGAACACAAACACACCCACACAATATATATTATTATCTATTTTGATCTGGCTCTCAAATAAAAACAGGAAGATCGTAATGATAAGGTTAAAGATTCAAGAGCACAACAGACTTTAGTTTCACACTCTAATTAAACCACCCATGCATTCATGCCACGACCAAGATCTTCAGAGGAGCTTCCATGGCCTGTAAAGCCTGTTGTCTCCTAACTCTTTAAACTCTGTCATCGTTCCCTCAAACATTGTGCCCACGGGAGGACAGACTTCTTGAGGACATCTTGATTCTCAGTGTTTTCAAAGCTTCCTAAACTACTTTACATCCCTTCCCTGTGTTCTCCTGGGCTGCTGGCTGTTCCAGAAGTTCATTGAGTTTCATCTCTTAAAAAGGACAAATTAAATGCTATTGTGCAGTCAGGAAACGATGTGACGACCCAAAAAGCCTTGACACCCGAGGATGGAGCGATGGTGTAATGAAGCCGAAGAGAGCCGACCTGAAGAGGTCTGGAGTGGATCTGAGTAAACACGGCTAGCTATAAATTAGCGTAAACATTGTTCAACTGTCAGTGAGGAGTCTGAGAACTGAAAAATAAGCCAAACTCTTGAACGCCCATTATTGCTAAATAAGATTTATTGTTACATCTCACCATAAAAAATATTAGATTTGTGCCATGGGTCACATGGCACAAATCTAAGCCAATCAGGAACAAGCAACATGCCCTTGAAGAACAGTAATTAACTCGACATACACTAAGACTAAGAAAATGAAGATCCATGCCTCTCATAAAAAGCATATTAATTAACAAATATTTAAATGTAAGTCGATAAAAAAAAACATTCATCAACAAAATGTGAAAATAAAGTAAACCTCCCCAGTATTTAGAGCGAGTTACTGGAGGCCGACTGATTAACTGAAAGACTGAACAGGTATTGAATGATGGCTCATGGCAATCCCCACGTTTCTGAACTTGTGCTTAAGGACAAACTGTACTGTTTCAATCTATTTATACAGAGCAGCATGGCTGTCAATTGGATAAAGCATGACATCATACTCTGAACTACGGAAATAAAATGAAGAAAAGGAATAATACAGTACAAATCATGTTGAAATACTCAATATGAGTAGTAGATTTTATGCTGTGTTTGCGCAGATTAAACTTTAAACCCAGAGTCTCTGTTCATGGACATCTTATATTGAGCCCATGGGTCATTGTACAACACACATAAATCCTTCACCAGATACTCAATACCTTTCCAAACACTTTATATCACCAACCATGTGTGGTAAACGGTGGGCTCTTCATTTAAAAAAAAAAAAGATGAATATGGCAGTCATGCAATATCATCTGTCCTTTTGTGGGAGGGCAAAGGACTGAAAAGAATATGACATAAACAAGGCTTTCTGCAAAAAAGTAATTTTTAAAGAGATTACATTGAAAGTAAACGCCAGTAGACTCCATATAGTTTCCAAGTCAAATGAGCATGCATCTATTGGTCATGGAACCACTTTATTTAATGCATTTAAAGAGATTATTCAAGTTTGAAAAGAAAGTGGAAAGAAGTTGACAGGAAAAGATACGGGGACTACATTTCGAAAAGAGGTTTGATATAGTCCAATGTAAAACCACATTGTACAATTGAAGTTCAGCTAGAGATTTAAATATGTGCCAATGTGTTGGACTGGTATTTAATGTATTCAAGGAAGTGTCTTCCCCATAATGTTTTGAAGCGGAGGTGTCTGCCGTGCCATTTAAGAAGGTTATCATAATTATTTATTTAATATTTCTCTGCGTCAAAACTTCAGCATCTGTCATGTTGTAGGTACCAGGCCTCAGCTACCTTCTGGAAAACCCCTAATGGCTTCTCAGAAGATCATTTGCTTATTAACCGTTGAATAAGTATTTCCCCCAAAGGCATTCCCTTATGACTCATCCAGAACCAGTATACCGTCATCGGAGGGTATTGAAACTTGAACAGTTAAACTTGAAATCAATGATTTGAAACGCACCTTGTTATCGAGTGTTTTGGACATTGATCTGAAAGCAACAGCCATATCATCAAGTCAGATTGCAGACTCATCCCCACAAACTCATCCCCACAAACCAAAACATAGGGCACTTGTACCGCCCTCCTTCCCAGAAAACGATCTGCCAGAGGACTGTTGACATTATATACGAGAGTGCTGAAATATAGGCTACTTGATACACAGTACACACATATTATGTATAGCAGCCAATCATTCTTGCTTTACTCGGCTGGCAAAAGCAGAGTAGGGTGGAGTTTGTCATTTGGGAGTGATTCGGCACACCATGTGCCAAATACTCGAACAATAACAGGAAAGTACTGAACTTTGGAGTTATTGGTATTCATACAGCACTTTACTGATTAATACCTCACATTCAATTCAGTTGGAAACCACAACTAAACAATGTAAGATCCAAAATTGCCAGGAGCATCGGGGTGTTGAGTAAAGTCAGAGTAGTTAGCGTTAGTACTGTATAAAGCTTGTAATAACCTACATACGCCTAAGATACAAACCATGTTTAGAGAAAGAGTAGAAAAGAGGAGAAAGAATGTCTTCAAATTTAAAAAAGGGTTCAAAGACATGAAGTACAGACATTGAGTTGTAGCACTCTATGATAATGTTGATAATGGTGATGATGATGAAGATGATCATCGTTATTCTCATTATGGTTCTCATCATTATTTGGATATTATCCATCTTATGGTGGAAATGTACTGGATATAAGTATTGCCCCTTTTGGGTATATGTAGGCTTGTATGTATGTATATATGTAGGCAAGTGTATGCAAGTGTATATGCAAACACACTGTATGACACTTGTTTGTACTAAATGTGAGATGGGGGTGCTTGATATAAGCTGAAGCCCCCAATCTTTGGTTACGACCAATAAAAATGCATTCATTCATTCACCGGTTCATCCAGCTGCAGAGAGGTCAACCAGGTAAAGTAACACAACTTACAAGCTTCTTTTGTGAATAGGTACACCGGTACTCTGCGAGCAGGGAGCAGGCATAGAGCCAGCAGACCGGGCACCAGATGAGTGCGCCACTGCCTCTGAATAGAGCCCTGAATCAATATCCGGTATGGTTCTACAAGTGATGGTTTGCTTCATGCAAGTTAAACCTGTTTATTTCTCCTAGATACCACACATCATACATGCGTCACGCGCAATACGTCAAAACCATAAGATCCATGCAGTATGAAGCGAGAGCACAGTAAAGCAGTACCTTCTTGCAGTGGTCAAAGTACACCATAATGTCGCTGACCGTCAGCATGTGGAATCCAGTCTCCTCTACCCTGGCGTCCATGGTGCACCTGTATGCCACGCTACCTGACTGCACCACACAAGCACCACACCTAAACTGGGCCAAATGAACACATTCTCCACTCTTTTTTTCTCTCCCCTCCCTTCTCTACAGCTATTTATAATGCCCTATATGGGCTTGGGGGGGGGAGGGGGTCAATCATAGCTCTGCTAATTCAGAAAAGATTCAATAGCTTGTTGATCCTCACAGGAAACAGGTCAGTTGTCCCACGTTTGGAAGAGACCCTCGGGTCACCTTAGCTGTTGATCGAAGGTTGGACCCAGAGGAAAATGGCTGCACATCATTTTTCTACCAAGTGCGCCTTGAGGTCATGTTATGTCTTTTCTATCTGCGTTTATGTGTGTGTGTTTGGATGCAATTATAATGGCCTTAATAACTCATAAGGAATCATAATAACAAAACAATTTGGTACACCTCTTCATATCGTTAGCAATGGATTATGATACAATTACCATTGTAGTTATCAGTGAAAGTCATCAAGCTACAATGCTAAACTGTTGTAATGTAGAACATTGTATGCCGTTTCCTTCCTAAATAGAGACTGTTGACTCATGACTTCATGAACTATGTACAATGCAATGCACGCAGTGTTTCATGCACTATGTAATGATATAATGTACTCTGTGAACAATGTATCATGATACAAGGCACTCTGGGACGCCTGGCTGCTGCCCCACCAGCTTCCTGTTGGACACAGGAAATGCACGAGCGGAAGTGAAGCCAGAGCATCAGAAGTCTATCCAGAGCGCTGCGGCCTCCCCTTCCCACGCCCTGAGTGGCAGTTAGTGGTGCTGATACAGCAGACTACTTGAACGACCAGCGAGTGCCGACAGATCTCAAAAGAATGACATGGGGACAGAATTAACAATTCTTCTGTTGGGAGGAAGTGAAAGGAAGGCGTATTCTGAATAAATAGAAAGAGAAAAACGTGCCTGAACAATCAAACGTTGATTGAGGGCTAAATGCAACACTGTGGCCAAATAAGGCCTCGCCCGATTTTGAAACACACACGAAAAACAATTTCACAAGTAATTGTGTAATTTCCGATGCAAGGGTGTGGCTGCAAGAAATCTTTAATTGACCCACACCAAGAGGACATGACCGACACAACAGATATTAAAAAAGGACATTGAAAAGTGTGACTTGAAAATAAGCCATTTTTTAAGAAATGTCAACAAATAAGCGAGAGCAAGATCACTGAAAGAGTAATTATTCACAGTCCCTTTCAAGTCAATTCTTATATTGAAATATTCAGTTCATAACCCTTTATGAGCACGATGCTTTGAGCTTTACAGTGAAACAGAAATATGCATGTCACGTATACATTAATCATTCAAGGCGTGACAACATTGTTGCGCTGTTACTTTGTAGAAAAGGATGCAGATAAAGCTGACAGGAAATGCACATTGGTCCCTAAGGGTGTCGTCACATGAGGTACGATGGCCCCCCGCTCTCCAGCCCAGCCCTCCAGTGTACCAGAGTACACTTTGGTATCCATACACTCTTAAACAGTGTGTGGCGATATGAATAGCAAAATCCCAAGCCCATACAATAAAGTCAACCGTCGCACCATGCCTCCTGTTATTTATACTTTGAGACAAGAATGCCCCTTTCGCTGGCCTTCCTACTTTATCAGTTATGGTCGTTCAGAGGAGGAGATTGTCATTGGCACATGTATGACTCAGAAGTCCACTTCTACTTTTGGTAAAGTCGTTTTCACAACTGACGCAAACTTAACCCGGGTTATATAAACTCCAGACTATCCTATACCATAGTCCAGACCACCTTTCAGTATACCCAGTGTTCCCACTCATTAAACAAACTGGACTGGGTTAAAGTGTAATGGGATCCGGGCCTGCATACCTGATGGGGAAACTATGAAGAAGAGGACAGATTATGTTGTTGTCATTTGAATTACCTTTTCTTTGGGGTCTGTAGAGGAAACGCACATTTTCAGGAATGTCAATTATCAGTTCACTACTCCGGTATTCACTGTAGAGACGATCAGACCTTAATCTGTGAACGTCATTTTATAACATATGCAGACTATGTGAAATTGTTGGTCTTCCACAACTGCTGCTGTGTGAAGTAGTCATTTTTGTGGCTCCCTGTTGAATGCTAAGAGGCCAACTGTCACCTCACCAGCAATAACCTCCACTTCCCTCCAACACAACCACAAACGCTAGCAGCAGCTCAGAACATTTCAGAGCCTCGGGGACAAGCAGATGGGAAGGCCATTTGAGGCAAGGAGGAGGAAAATAAATGTTGTCCTTCAGGCTTTTTCTAGAAATAGACATCAAGAGGGAACTGGGTTTTGGATGCAAGGCCTCACCATGAAACCTGGAATGCTACATGGCAACTTGGAGTGACACGTTATTCCAGAACGTTACACAGCCTCAATGGCTTCTACCAGGTCTTTAGAGCAATCTACAAACCACAGCACTCATAAAACCACCTGCTGGTGGCAGTAGGTAAATGCAGTTCGGTGAGAAACACATTCAATGGACCAGAACCATGACATTCCCCATCCGTAGTCTTTTTTTTATTTTAGATTTGTAGAGAGTAGATTTGTTGCAGGTTGTAGCAGCAACAGATGTTGCAAGTTGAAACTACATTCAACTGAAGCATGATGGGGCAACAAGCCAGAGGAAGTTACACAACCATGATTCAGTGAAAACATAAAACAGATCTCATCTTAATCTTGGTGTTGATTTTGTTCTTTTTTTTTTTTTTTTTATAGTAGATGGTTTGTCCTCCTTGGTATTTTGTTTATCACCCGGCTTCTCAAGCAGTAACATAACTGTTTTGTACAGTCAGGTCCAGGGCAGAAAGCAGTATCCTAGTTAATATACATTAAACCTCAATGCAACCAATCGTGAATGGAGTTGAATAGTTTGGTACATAGAGCCGAAGACTCAAACCCTCTTACTACACATGCCAGGGAGACTGTCCTGTAGGTGGATGAAGGCAGGAAGTGATCAATTCTACGTTGTTTATTACTAACTCTCTTTATATCACGAATCTTAAATGTAGGGTTAGGGTTAGGGTCAAATCAAAATATGGAGACCTTCAAGATTGCCAATTTAAATGACAAAAGGTAATGTAGTGAAGATTGTGGATTCAAAGAGTAGAAAATGTGGTGAATGAGGGTAAATCAACTAACGCAACTATAACACAAACAATAACCCTTTCATTTGGTTTGAATTCAGTGAAAAGGACAAGCGACAGACAGCATACAAAACAGTACTTGTACTCCGAGTTCCACTTAGAGGATAACAAAATGACTAAATGATAGGGCTAAATCTTGATGTGTAATGCTGTGTTATGAACGGCAGTGACCTGTTCCCATGTCTGGAGGGAAGGCGGTGGTAATGGCGGGTGGAGAGAGACAGAGAGTGTTGTGTGTTGTGTCTGAAGCTTTGTGTGATCCTTCAACCATTGTCCGTCTGCTGTGAAGGCTTCCAAGTGATTCTTGGTCCATTGGTGTTACTGCTCATTCAGGTGAACTTCTTGGGGGGTTTGAGATGGTTGTTGCTCATGGAACCAAACCAGGTGGTTATGATGGATGCAATGGTTGACTCATTGATACTCACAGAACGGCTCTAGCACCGCCACTGGTGGACCTGGACTGTACAGAGTTTCCACAGGAAGACGCATACATTTGAGAAGATTGTTTCCCGCTTGAAGGTTGATGGTGGTTAATAGTGGTCCCCAGATAGTTCTATGCCTCCACTTTCTCTGTGTTATGGCTATTGACCTCCAGGGGTTGGAGGGTGGGTGGTTCACGTCGAGGTCAATGACCAGCTCCTTGGTGTTGTGGGCGTTGAGGTCCTCTGAGAATCGGTCAGTCTCTGCTTGGAGCCGGCCCTCGTGTAGGGGTGTCCAGGGTGACGTGTTGTCTGGGTGTTGGATGCAGGTCCTCTCTTGGTCTTGCTCCGGCAGTGCTCCGTGTAGAGGGTGAAGAGCACGGTGAGAGGGCTGCATTGGGGGGTTGTAAACCATCTAAATGAAGAGGTCCCTTACCTCTTTCACTGATGTCACTGTTCAGTTAATGGGTTATGGTTATGCTCCTAGACCGGTCAAACCACACAAACCCTACGTGGAGGTATATATTATGTTTTTTGTCAAATAGGCTAATCACTAGTGCAAAAAGCAATGTGACCCTCGCCTGAACATTGAGATTGCATGACGCAAAAGTATATTTTTCACTTTAACCAGTTCCCTCTTCATTCCAATGGCATCGAGAATATGTTGCAGTAAACTGCAAAATAAAAATCGAGTTAGCGCCTACCAAGCCAAAATCATAACAAACCACCGTTTAGCTTTGTTTACTTCCTCTATATCCTGTTAAGCACTGGCAAACCACAGAGGTTTTTTTTTTTCTCCCTAGCTATCCTGACTTTGGGACAAGCCTTGGCTTGTGGAGGACAGCTGTACAATTGATAAACAGTCTGAGCGTCCGCTGCACCTCCTGTAAGTACCCTCTTTAGTAGCAGGTGCAAGGTTTATATCGGCCTATGATGTGACCGTTTACATGTGTTAGATAGGTATACAGGGACATGCAGTACCAGTAGTATGGTAGTCGTATACAGGGACATCACAGTAGTATGGTGGTATGGTAGTCGTATACAGGGACATCACAGTAGTATGGTAAGTCGTATACAGGGAAGGGACATCACAGTAGTATGGTAGTCGTATACAGGGACATCACAGTAGTATGGTGGTATGGTAGTCGTATACAGGGACATGCAGTACCAGTAGTATGGTAGTCGTATACAGGGACATCACAGTAGTATGGTAGTCGTATACAGGGACATCACAGTAGTCTGGTGGTATGGTAGTCGTATAGAGGGACATCACAGTAGTATGGTAGTCGTATACAGGGACATCACAGTAGTATGGTAGTCGTATACAGGGACATCACAGTAGTATGGTGGTATGGTAGTCGTATACAGGGACATCACAGTAGTATGGTGGTCGTATACAGGGACATCACAGTAGTATGGTGGTATGGTAGTCGTATACAGGGACATCACAGTAGTATGGTGGTCGTATACAGGGACATCACAGTAGTATGGTGGTATGGTAGTCGACGTCGTATACAGGGATATGCGGTCCCAGTAGTATGGTAGTCGTATACAGGCACATGTGGTACCAGTAGTATGTTAGAAGGTATACAGGGACATGTGGTACCAGTAGTACGGTAGAAGGTGTACAGGGACATGTGGTACCAGTAGTATGTTAGAAGGTATACAGGGACATGTGGTACCCGTAGTACGTTAGAAGGTGTACAGGGACATGTGGTACCAGTAGTCATGTAGAAGGTGTACAGGGACATGTGGTACCAGTAGTACGGTAGAAGGTATACAGGGACATGTGGTACCCGTAGTACGTTAGAAGGTGTACAGGGACATGTGGTACCAGTAGTCATGTAGAAGGTATACAGGGACATGTGGTACCAGTAGTACGTTAGAAGGTGTACAGGGACATGTGGTACCAGTAGTCATGTAGAAAGTGTACAGGGACATGTGGTACCAGTAGTACAGTAGAAGGTGTACAGGGACATGTGGTACCAGTAGTCATGTAGAAGGTGTACAGGGACATGTGGTATCAGTAGTACGGTAGAAGGTATACAGGGACATGTGGTACCAGTAGTATGTTAGAAGGTATACAGGGGGATTTTTAAGCAGCATAGGGTACTTGCGGTCACCAGTTGTATTAGTAACGGGTCATAGGTCGTATGAAGTGGTAACAATGTGCATAAATGTTCCCTTGTATCCAGGGCATATGAAGATACATGTATCAATCACACAGGAGCACCATTCTTTCCTTGTACATCAATGGACATTTACTTTCGGTATTCCTAGTCTTTTAGTCCTCCCTCCCTGCGACCCAAAGCCCTCCTTAACAGGGGCCGACAAACAGGAAGCGGCTCCGATAGCAATCTGCCAGCCCCTGGGATGATGTCACTAGGAGGAAGCCAGCACAGAGAGTCCACTTCCTTTTAAGGAGGCGGGTCGGTTCTAGTGAGGGGGGGATAAATAAATGAATGAGGAAATGTTTGGCATGTTAATGTTTAGTAGAGACCAGCAGGGGAGTAATCAGTGTGTGCTGGACAGAATCAACTCTGCGTCGACCTCCTCTTATTAAGATCGCCAATTGAGTTACTTGATTTACAAACAGAGAAAAATCGATTTTAGTGTCAAATCAAGGAGTGTTTTTCACAACAACTTAAACATCAGCAGCTTCCCGTCAAGTATGTCACAGCGTTGTATTCACTGACATTATTATCATAGGGCAACAGTAGCTCAGGAGGTAGAGTGGGTTGACCCGACGGTTGCTAGTTCGATCCCGGGCTCCTCCTAGCTGAGTGTCGAAGTGTCCCTGACACCATACCCTAACTGCTCCTGACAAGCTGACGGTCACCCTGCATGGTTGACTCTGCCACCCCTTTGTGAATGATTGGTTGTTAGTCGCTTTGGATAAAAGTGTCAGCAAAAACCCGTAAATGTAAATATCACACATTATTATACGTTCCGTTTTGTCACATGTCACGAAGCAGCAGGTAGAGGTCAAGACTACAAGGGGAATTCAACCCATCCTTTGGGCTGGAAGACACCAGACTATCCTGCCCCCGTCACATCCCTGGAATGTTGAAGTGTGACCTTAGCGCTCTTGATGAGACTGCACTGCGTGATGTGGGATATCATTGCATCGGATTAGGAGAGCCATCCCACTGAGCATGTGTCCTATCACTCCATCAGGATGAGGGCCAGCTGTTGGCCCGCAATTGTCCCCAGAGTAATCCTACATTAACTGATTGTCAACATCATCTCTGTGCTCCTGATTGCCTACCTGGAAACCTAATCCGCCATTTGTATCGTCATCTCGACCTCATTCAGAACACAACATTTTTGGCAACAGAACTTTGATAGCTACATCAAACCCCTCCAGGACCCTCCATATGGCAATCACATCTGTACCAACCTCTTTCTCTTATGCTGCTTCCGGGCTACATGGAGAACCTCAAGTTAAGAGTTGGTGGTTAAAAGTGTAATTTACAATCACTACAGTTGAAAATAAAATGTAAACAAATAAGGGAGCTGTTAAATAGTAGGCTTCTAAATTTTGTTCCCAAAATCAACATGGAAGTAAAAGAAGATAATGACCCTACACTCTGAAGCCTCTTTGGTGGTTATATATTAAACCGTTGCTGATCTGAGAACAATTATGTGCTTACTTCATCTACGGGAAGGAAAACTCTTTATCTCTGACCAATGGGAACCGTAACGAGCGAGCAACGATTGTGACCATGAATGCCCTTGATTCTTGGAACAAACAAGAATAAATAAAAGTTCAAAAGTTATGAAACTAAATGAAATGTAAAATGTGTTACACAACCTACAGACACGATCGGTGGACTAACTTAAAACCTTTGTAAAGACGTCTTATTATATAGCTCACTTCTGATGTATATTCCTAAATCTATGACAAATATTTTTAAGATACAAACTAAGCAGCTAGCGAGTTGTCCTTTCTGTTTGCATTGAATAGGATAAAGTGATCTCATTCTCCAGCATAGTTGGGTGCCATGTTTTTGTGGTGCTTCATGACAGTGAGGCAGTGTTCAGGACAGACGCCGACAGACATCTTTCCACCTCCGTGTCATCAATCCTCCCCGGTGTGTGTGGTCGCCGCGTTGGGTGAGGGACGCACTAGTGAGTCTGTCCTATTACAGTTGTAGAAACGCATACATTGCCGCAACACTGACGGCCTCAGAAACCCAACACACCTCCAGAGCTCAGGGTTCCGGCCGGGCACACATTGTACAACCTTTTCATTTGTGCATGCACACGTTTTATCCGCAAAAAAATAAAACCTTGTTTGTGATGTCACAAAAAGGTTGAGTAAAGTTAATAAGCCATGACTGAGGCCATGTTTATCTCTACCTTTCATCTACAGCTGCCCAGGCCATATACATGTCGTCAAAAGCTAGAGAAACAATTTGTACCTCGTGCCACAAAGTGGACCCCCAAAGTGGACCACCAAAGTAGACCCCCAAAGTGGACTCCCACAAAGGATTGAAGTCCCCATGCGGTACATATAGGACTAGACTGCGCACCACACTATGATCCCTCTGTGAGATCACCAAGAAAAGAAAAGAAAAAGAAAAGATATCCCTGCTGTCTGAATAGTAGGAACAACATCTTTATAGGCAACATCTAACCATCTGTCTTCCCTACCCCGACACCCCCACACACACACACATACCCCCACCCACACACACACACACACACACACACACACCTCTCCCGGTCGTATACACCGCTGCGCTCAGATCAGGGGGCAGGAACAGCTGATCTTTCAGGACAGACTATTTTTAACACTCTTGTTGCAGAAAGGGCCAGCTCATCAGGGAAGGAATACCATCCCGTCAGGCCAGTATGACTGAGGGTGGGTCCGAGCCCACCGCCGCCTCTTAAAGGCACACGCCTCTCCCACTCCCTCGCACAGCACTGATGCTGCCGCCGCTAGCCTACAGCCGGCCAGTCAGAGGGGCATTGCCAGTTTCATTCAGAAGAATACATAACATAGGGAAAGTTGGGCTGCTCGGTGACACCAACGTATAGATAGCTAGCATTCCATCTAATGTCTGCATCTTTGGCTGCACTTCCCCAGAGAGAGCATTGTGAACGGCAGCCACTACTAGTTACAGTATGCCTAATGGGTGTGATAGAGACCATGGTGGGAGAAGCAGTCGACCATGTCATTCCGGAAAACCATAAACAGACATAGGACTGTTCAAAGAGGATGATGATGGGGCTCGCATGTTGCACACTGTCATCACCACAGGCACAAAAAGGAAGTAAGGGAGATGAGAACCTTCCCCTATTGTCACTTCCTCCCTGCCGTCTTGATACAGTGCATCATGCACTGTGTGTGTGTGTGTGTGTGTGTGTGTGTGTGTGTGTGTGTGTGTGTGTGTGTGTGTGTGTGTGTGTGTGTGTGTGTGTGTGTGTGTGTGTGTTTTTGACAGTATCACACAATAAAGCCAGATAATGTTGTGAACTAATCGAATTAAACAATAACTTCAAAAAAGTAGTAGTGGCATCAAAATGCAGCTGTATTCTACCGCTCAGGAGACTTTTATTCTATCCTTCTATCCGCATAACATCAATTTACCACTGAATGCTCATTACAATGTCTGGAACGTCTTGGTAGTTGATTTAAACATGCTCAGGTTTAGGTGGGGACACATCGAGGCTCACCAGTCATGACTCGACTCTGCTGGCACCTGTTGAACACAAGCGCCTGTGGCTGCATGTCGCTATTCTCACACACACACACACACACACACACACACACACACACACACACACACACACACACACACACACACACACACACACACACACACAACACAGCCTAGGGTCAAACAACATACATAGAAAAGTAACAAACACAAACAGTAGCTCACCTCTCTGGCTATGAGGTTGAGGGCGTCATCCTCCGCCGTCGACCTCTCCTTGTTCGGGTTTCTCTTCCTTCCTGCGCCCTGGGTCCCCATAGTTTCTCACAGAGTACACAGATTCTCCCGAAGCCGTGACGGTCACAAAACTAAGGCAGATGAAGGTTTGGATCCAGGTGAAGGTTTGGATCCAGACGGATGGAAGAAAACGGCAGCTCCCCAGTTACGCCTCGGCTACCCTGTCAGACTACCGACAGTAGCACCGGGAGCCGGAGGAGACGTGCTGAACGCATGCTTCACGGGGGCACATCCGTTTCATGGCTCCTTCCTGTGTTTCTCAACTCGACACTCACGCAAGTTTGTGTCAGACCCCAGCGGCCAACAAGAGCAGCATGGGTACAGGAAACACGTTCCGCCGATGTTAATGTCAGTCCGTCTCTGTGATATATCGCCCGGGTGTTAAGGTGATCACTGAAGTTGTCTCTGGTTAGTCTGGAAGTCGCTCTACACCCGGTCAGTCGGTGTGAGATCCGAGGAAGCCTTGAGCCTCGTGGAGGTCGCTCTACAACCGGTCGGTCGGTGTGAGGTCTGATGCAGCCTGTAGTCAGACTATAGTGGAGGTCTGAGGCAGCCGTGAGCCAAGACTCGGGGAGGTCTGAGGCAGCCTGGAGCCCGACTAATGGAGGTCTGAGGCAGCCTGGAGCCCTGACTCGTGGAGGTCGCTCTACACGTTCAGGGGTTCAGTTTCCAAGCTGCCACCACTCTCTGGGTCTATCTCAGTCTCTCAGCCTCTCCACTCTTTCACACTCTCCGGTCTATTTTTACCCCTCATGACCAGTGACCAGTGCTCTAAAACGGGGGTCTTCCTTCTTAAAGGCACACGGTAGTCTGTGGTGAAATAAACTGTCAAAATCACGTAGGGGGTTATTACTTTGGAGTATATCTAAGATGTTATATTGTATTAGGCTACTTTGTGATACTTCATTGAAACTTGGTTTACGTTCAGAAGTAATTGGTACAACTCAAAACACTACATCATATCACATATCATCATATTCGGGAAGAAGGCTCATAGATTAATACACATACATTTGTGTTGGGGATAATAAAAGCCAGACTGATGAATAGGCAACACAGGTAGCTGGGTCACTTTAATTACCGCTCGTCTAGACATACTCGGCTACTACCACTAATAGTGTTTGCCTGGTAACAGTGCAATGTCGCCCCCATGTGGCTATAAGGTGTCTGTAAAGTATTTAATAACTTGTAATAAAAGATGTCCACACATGGGCTCCATGTTAAAGGTCCCATGGCATGCTATATGGACAGCATTTGAAGACGTTCAAGAAATTCCGCCTTGGTGCAGAATTACAGCCACTACGAGCCAGTCCCAGATGAAGTTTCCACAAACATGCCGTTTTTTAGAGGCGGGTCAAGGTGGAGGGTTGGGGTAGGCCCTGAGCAGCTTGCGGCCACGGTACCATGTGCACTCTGGGTGCTCCGGCGAGAGTCCTGGAGCTCTATATCTAAATAATATCATATTATACATAGATATCCAGTGTTGGGAAAGTTCACTTTCTATGTGAACTAGTTCAAAGTTCAGTTCACAAATTTTAAAATGAACTAGTTCAGTTCAACGTTCATAATTCAAAAATTTGAACTAAATTCACAGTTCCAAAAAATGAACTCTTCCTTGGTTCTTTTTTGCAATATGTTGCTGTGAGCTATTATTTTTTTCCTGGTATTTTGAACATTGAGCCCCCTTTGGGGTTTGTCTAGGTCGGATGAAGCGTGGTTGAATCAAGTATCGTAGCGAAATATCGTTTCTATCGTGTTTTATTGCACATTTAGCGCATTTTGTAAATCCCATTGATTTCTGTTGGAAGACTCATTGCTCGTTGACCTGAAAAGGAAGGGGGGGGGGTAATGTTTGTAATACAACCCGGAAAAACACATGGATACGTCAAAAAGCCCCCATCCTTCGACGGACGCATATTTGTGAACAAGGCGTCAGCCCTTGCTGCTCCGTCGCCTCGACGGAAGGTTACAATTTTTGGGAGGCGAAAGTCAGGCCCTTGCGGTGGACGCAAGGAGGGTCCGCAAGGACGTAAACAAACTTATGAACTTATGAACTCAACGTCTTTACTCAGTCAACTTCAGGTTGTCATGCACACATGATGATTGTATCACGTGATGACTTATAACACCCGGGCACATAATTTACATGTGATCATACAATTCTTTTAACGTGTCCTCATTATAAAATCAATCGTTTGACCAAAAAATCAAACAGTCAAGCAATTAATAAAAAACAGCCAACCAACCAGTCATCGATCACTCAAATGAGTCTATGTCTCTTGGACATGTGGGTAAACATATACAGATGCATCCTTAGGCAGTCAGTCGAGACTCGTTATATACAGTATGTCTATGAGACCTTAAACAAATGGTTGGCTAAAATGGAGATTGCAAATATCAGCAGTCTCCTTAAGGTGTAGCAGGAGTCCTGCTACACCTTATGCATACTGCATCTATGCATGTGTGGGAACCACTGAAACATTCATGAACATTGATATCCCCGGTCAGCAGAAAAACCACCTGTCTGCTGATAAAGAGGTAGTGAGAGCATACACAGTGCTGCAATGTTCTTCCTCCTTTTGCTTTTGCTTTGTGGAACAACGAGTACAGCGATTCTCTTGGTGGCTGTTAATGAGGCGAAAAATCTGTTTTACACGCCTAAATTAACCACGCATGTGACCTCACTCATAACTGGTTTGTAACTTTAATGGTGGTTTTCCCAAGTGTGTGTGTGTGTGTGTGTGTGTGTGTGTGTGTGTGTGTGTGTTGTGGTAATTCGGTTAGGTAGAAGGGCTCAAAGTAAGGACCAGGCAGGGTGTGAGGGTCCAAAGCCTCAAACGGCGGTTTATTGCACTCGGTTTCTTATATCCACACAAGCGCACGCTGTTCATCGAAGTTGGGGGGGGTTGCTAGAGTCGTCGTCCACGTGTCTGCCGTGCGGCTCACTCTACGCTCTCGGTCGTCTGCGTTGTCCTCTCTTCCACTCGACTCCTCTCGATCTGTCGTTTGGTGGCCTCCTTTTAACACCTGGGTGCCTCCTGCCCAGGTGCTCCTCGTTTCCCCGATTGCGGCTCTCGGGAGGTTGGGATTTGTCGCCGGCTGTTGGCCACCGGCGGTATATCCCGGCCTCGACTCTCCCGAACAGGGGGCGTGGCACCGGGGGAATGCCACAGTGTGTGTGTGTGTGTGTGTGTGTGTGTGTGTGTGTGTGTGTGTGTGTGTGTGTGTGTGTGTGTGTGTGTGTGTGTGTGTGTGTGTGTGTGTGTGTGTGTGTGTGTGTGTGTGTGTGTGTGTGTGTTAAAGCAAGGAAGTGTGTCTTATGTCACATTTACAAAGTCATGCCATCCCTGCCATCGTCTTTCAACAGCAGCAGAAGCATTTGGATCTGTGAAAGCAGTCTGTCATGCCTTAAAGTGGGGACAAGCCAATAAGTAATAAGTGTTAAAACAGGACGAACATTTCCACCGTCTCCCTTCCCTCCTTCCTAGGAATCCTCTGTCTCTAGCGTGGTGGATGGAGCGGGGGTCGTCGGGGCTGGCTGGAGCAGGCCAGGTGGGCTATGAGGCTGTGTCACTGAGGACGTTGAGGGTGAAGATGGTGCTGGTGGGGAGCTCTGGGCTGGGGAAGTCCAGCCTGGCTCTCCACTTCAGGAAGGATGAGTTCAGGTCCTTCTTCTCCCCCACCGTGGGCTGTAAGTACCTCATCCTCCTACAGTACCCATAGTCATACTGCTCTCTGTCACTGACAGCTGATGGAGACCTGATGAGCTTGTTAGTAGGCCAGTCTGGCTGTCTGTCTGTCATGTATTGATTTTTTACCCCATTGGCTGACAATCTGTACCCAGCTAGTCTTACAGCGGTCCACACACAGACAGAAGCAACATGACAGATTTGAAAAAACAAAATCAGTGAATGCAGTAACATTCAATGAAATGGAGATGACATACAGTAGCTGTCTGGTTTGTCTGTCGGTCTGCATATGTCTGTAAGTCTCTATGTCAATCTGTCTGTCTGTTTGTTTTTTTGTGTGTTTGTCAGCTTGTTGGTGGAGCTAGTGACCTGCTGACATGTAAATGCTATCTAGTAGCATTACGGTTGCGTTGACAGCCACGATGAAAGGACAATGTGTGACAAAAGGATCAGAGCTGTGTGTGAAAGACAGCGAGACTCCTGTGCATAAACCAACCCACAGAACAACAATTGGGACACCTGTGTGTGTGTGTGTGTGTGTGTGTGTGTGTGTGTGTGTGTGTGTGTGTGTGTGTGTGTGTGTGTTTCTAGGCATATGTATGTATGTATGTATGTATGTCTGAATGTATGTTTTGAGCATGTATGTACACTATGTTTGTATGTTTTTGTATGTACTTATGTATGTTTATTTGCATGTTCGTATGCATGCTCTCTGTACTTATGCATATACATATCTTGTAGGCATGCATTTACATACTGATGTCTGTCTCTACTACTAAATCAAACTTTTCTGCACTACCTGCACTTTACTGTATAACTGTTATAATTAACTTTTGCTGCACAGATATTATACTGTAAGTATATGTATACATGTTGCTCAAACTGATGTTTGCACTCTGGTTAGACCCACCTACATTTCGTTGCATTGTAACCTGTTACTGTTCAATGACAATAAAGTGAATCTAATCTAATCTATGTATGCATGTGAGCCTGTATGAATGAATGTATCTCCATATGGTGGAAGTCTGGACGAGGTCAAACTTAACCTTGAAGATACACACTTGAACTTCACACCTATGAATGGGTTAATCAATTTGTTTTATTAAACTAATGGTGGGGTTTGGACAAATCAAACTAAAGTGTCCCATATCAGGGCGATCTCCCACAGCGGGTTAGTCTCCCTGGACCTTGGGCCCCTCAGGAGAAGAGGGTTGAGAGCTGGGTCAGGGGGTAGAGCAGAAGCAGGCCCTGTTCCTCATGAAGTTTCTCTTCCATCCTTCTACCAATCAGACTAATCATTCATCCTGTCCCCTTGCCACCGACCGCACCTGGGCTATGCTGGCGCTACTGGTGTGCAACCTCTCTATTCAGTGGCTGGGCAGGGTAAGACCATGGTGGAGAGGCTGTCTGCTTATGAACGCTGTCTGAAGGCTGAGGGTCGACTAGGGACCGTGAAGGAGAGGCTGTCTGAAGGCTGGGTGTTGAATAGGGGCCGTGAAGGAGAGGCTGTCTGAAGGCTGGGGGACGACTAGGGGCCGTGAAGGAGAGGCTGTCTTAAGGCTGGGGGACGACTAGGGGCCGTGAAGGAGAGGCTGTCTGAAGGCTGGGGGACGACTAGGGGCTGTGTAGGAATGCTGTGGCGTTCAGACCGCTGGACGCTGGGTTCCCTCTGGGCGGGGGGCTTTTTTAATTTAAGGTCTTTTGACCTTAAATAATGTATCCCTAAATGAAAGCAGGGAGACATTGACTCCCGGTTTCTCTGTGATTCTGTGTCCCCAACAGGAAGGCCTCAGTCTGGGCGAGGACAGAGGCCTCCTCTATTGGAGACGTCGTCCTTGTCGGGACATCAGGTCAATGAACTGCTGCCCGCGATAGGTAAGTGAGACGTGGCGGCCGCCTATTGACAAATGAAAACACAACAAGAGCCTAAACTTAAAGTTAACTTTAACAAATAACTAACACTTTTCAATTGAATCGAAACATATACCACATCTGCCATGTACAACCTGGAACACAATATTCTAACAGTGGGGGATTTAGCAGA
This sequence comes from Gadus macrocephalus, assembly GCF_031168955.1. Lineage (NCBI taxonomy): Eukaryota > Metazoa > Chordata > Actinopteri > Gadiformes > Gadidae > Gadus > Gadus macrocephalus. The sequence goes on from NC_082398.1 coordinate 14,413,664, forward strand.
CCCAGTGTTAGGGGAGTACGGAACGTGGGACCCAAGTGCAGACACAGGCAGAGACGAGGTAAAGGGAAACGGGGTTTATTGATAGGCTGGCGGGTAGTCGGACAGGCGAGGGGGTCAGGTAACAGACGGAAAACGTGTCTGACCAGGAGATCGGCGGTCTCCCTAGAAGATGGAAGCTTGGGGAGTGCGATGAAGTGCGCAGCCTTAGAGAAGCGGTCGATCACGGTTAGGATGGTGGTGTTTACTTCGGACGTGGGCAGGCCGGTGACGAAGTCCAGGGCGATGTGTGACCAGGGACGGCTAGGGATGGGTAGGGGCCGCAGTAGTCCAGAACGAGGACGAGTCAAGGTTTTATTCCGGGCGCAGACGGTACACGCCGAAATAAACAAACGGACGTCCGCGTCCATGGTTGGCCACCAGAACTGCCGAAGGAGGAAGTCCAGGGTGTGGGTGATACCTGGGTGGCAGGCTAGCCGGGAGGAGTATGCCCAGGCCAATACCCTGGACCGAACCGTGTCAGGGACGAACAAGCGGTCAGGGGGACCGGTTAAGGGGTCTGGCTGCTGTCCCTGCGCGAGGCGTACCGCGGACTCCACCTCCCAGGTGAGAGAGGCGATCAGGCGAGCGGTCAGGTAGACAGGGGCTCGGCGGTAGGCGTGTAGTCAGGCAGGCAGGAGCTCGGCAACAGGAGGTCAGGGTAACGGACGGAGAACTACTAACGGAGGGCAAAGGGTTACTGGAGGACAGAGGAAACGGGCTAGACAAGAGGTAATGCTGGTAGGTACGATACTAACTGCGTTGAGGTAAACGACGAACTGGCGCCGGCAGACTGGAGATCCCCGGCTTAAGTAGGGGACGTTGATCGTAGATCGCAAACAGGTGTGTAGAGGAGGTGAGGCCCAGTAGCACCAGGCGGCCACTAGATGGAGGTGTTGGACCGTGTGACAGGATGTGGCGTGACGCGTGACACCTAGAAGCATTCATTGACCACGACTACCATCTGCAAGCCAACATGGACCCGGACTCGGATAATCCCAACAAACGAAAAAAGAACGATTCCTCAACTGATACTGAAGATCTACCAACGATCGACATCGAGGTAAGCGTTCTGGCCATTATCAACAAAAAACTGGACCTTTTGGTCACACTACACCAAGAAATAAAAGACATAAGCGATAGCCTGGACTTTGCGCACCATCACATTGTAACACTGTAACAATCGAATCAGGTATTACAAACAACCTTTGAATCACTAAGCGAACAAATGCAAGCCATTTCCAAGGAAAATAAACTGATGAAAGACAATATCCTGGACTTACAAGCCCGTTCCATGCGCGACAACCTGATATTCTCCGGCATCCCCTAGCAAACACCTGACAATCCGAAATGCCTCATCAAACAATTTATGGAAACTCATTTGAAAGTACCCGCCGACTCCATTCAAAACATTAGCTTCCACAGAGTTCACCGTCCAGGCAAACGACCAGACACAGAGGACCCAGACTCATTATCGCAAAATTTGAACACTTTGAACAAAAATAACTTGTTAAAAGCAAGGGAAGGGAACTTAAAGGCAAACCATTTGGCCTCAATGACCAGTCCCCACGTGAAATAAATACCGCAAAATACCCAATCCTAAAAGAAAACAGGAACAACAATAAATGTACAGCTCTTGTGGTTGATAAGCTGTACATAGATGGGCAGCTATTTCGCAACACAAAAATTACACCATGGCTCTTCTGAATTGAGGATAGTTTTAAACAATTCAACATTATTATTTTTTTTTACATTTAACAGCAAACAAAGAGGCGTCGCAATTTTAGTAAATAAAAACATCCCATTTATTCATAATTCATCTATCATAGACCCAAAAGGAAGATATATAATCATCAATGCAACTATTAACCAAACAAAATACAGCTTTGCAAACATTTACGGTCCTAACAATGACAAACCAGATTTATTCCACAATTTATTTTCTTTACTCTATAACTCAACAAACAAAATAGCTGGAGATTTCAATACTGTCATCTCATCTTCATCCGCTTATCCGGGGTCGGGTCGCGGGGGGAGCAGCTCAAGCAGGGGGCCCCAGACATCCCTTTCCCGGGCCACATTGACCAGCTCTGACGGGGGGATCCCGAGGCGTTCCCAGGCCAGTGTTGAGACATAATCTCTCCACCTAGTCCTGGGTCTTCCCCGAGGTCTCCTCCCCACTGGACGTGCCTGAAACACCTCCCAAGGGAGGCGCCCAGTGGGCATCCTTACCAGATGCCCGAACCACCTCAGCTGACTCCTTTCTAAGTAAAGGAGCAGCGGCTCTAATCCGAGTTCCTCACGGATGGCTGAGCTTCTCACCCTATCCCTAAGGGAGACGCCAGCCACCCTTCTGAGAAAACTCATCTCGGCCGCTTGTACCCGCAATCTCGTCCTTTCGGTCATCTCCCAACCCTCATGACCATAGGTGAGGATAGGAACGAAGATCGACTGGTAGATCGAGAGCTTTGCCTTGCGGCTCAGCTCTCTTTTCATAACAACGGTGCGGTAAAGCGAACGCAATACTGCCCCCGCTGCTCCGATTCTCCGGCCAATCTCACGCTCCATCATAACCTCACTCGCAAACAAAACCCAGAGGTACTTGAACTCCTTCACTTGGGCTAAGGACTCATTTCCTACCCGGAGTAAGCAATCCACCGGTTTCCTGCTAAGAGTCATGGCCTCAGATTTAGCGGTGCTGATCCTCATCCCAGCCGCTTCACACTCGGCCGCCAGCCGATCCAGTGACTGCTGAAGGTCACAGGCCGATGATCCAATGAGGACCACATCATCTGCAAAAAGCAGTGACGAGATCCTCAGACCACCGAACTGCAACCCCTCCCACCACGACTACGCCTCGATATCCTGTCCATCTGTCCAGCAGGTCTCCTGGCGGAGAAAAGCACCCACTGAGAACGAAACTGACAGGCTTCTGAGGACGCAAACACAGCTCTCGTTTTGGGAGAACAGAGATTGGATGGCCCTGAGGAGAGATCCCCTTACCCCATACTCCCGCAGCACCTCCCACAGTTTCTACCGGGGGACCCGGTCAAACGCCTTCTCCAGATCCACAAAACACATGTAGACCGGATGGGCATACTCTCAGGCCCCCTCCAGGATCCTTGCGAGAGTGAAGAGCTGGTCCGTAGTTCCACGTCCGGGGCGAAAACCGCATTGTTCCTCTTCAATCTGAGGTTCGACGATCAGCCGAACCCTCCTTTCCAGCACCTTGGAGTAGACTTTACCAGGGAGAAGAGAAGTGTGATACCCCGGTAATTGGCACACACTCTCTGGTCCCCCTTTTTGAACAGGGGAACCATCACCCCGGTTTGCCACTCCTTTGGCACTGTACCCGACTCCCACGCAATGTTGAATAGGCGTGTCAACCATGACAGCCCCTCAACACCGAGAGCCTTTAGCATTTCCGGCTGGATCTCATCAATCCCTGGGGCTTTGCCACTGCGGAGATGTTTGACTACCTCAGTTACCTCCACCAGGGAAATTGACGACGAAACACCATCAACCTCGAGCTCTGCCTCCAACATAGAGGGCCTGTTTTTCGGATTCAGGAGTTCCTCAAAGTGTTCCTTCCAACGTATGACGACCTCCTCAGTTGAGGTCAACAGAGTCCCATCCTTACTGTACACAGCTTGGATGGTTCCCTGTTTCCCCCTCCTGAGGTGCCGGATAGTCTTCGAGAAACACTTTGGTGCCGACCGAAAGTCCTTCTCCATGGCCTCTCCAAACTTCTCCCATACCCGCTGCGTAGCCTCCAACACGGCAGCAGCTGCAGCCCTTCGAGCCTGTCGGTACCCTGCAACCGAGTCAGGAGTCCTCCAGGATATCATATCCCGGAAGGCCTCCTTCTTCAATCAGACGGCTTCCCTGACCACCGGTATCCACCACGGTGTGCGAGGGTTACCGCCCCTTGAGGAGCCTAAGACCCTGAGGCCACAGCTAGCCGCCGCAGCTTCAGCAATGGAGGCTTTGAACACCACCCACTCCGGCTCAATGCCCCCAACCTCCACAGGAATGCCAGAAAAACTCCGCCGGAGGTGTGAGTTGAAGATACCTAGGACGGGGGCCTCCTCCAGACGTTCCTAATTCACCCGCACTACTCGTTTGGGCTTACCAGGTCTGTCCGGAAATTTCCCCCATTCCCTGATCCAACTCACCACCAGATGGTGGTCGGTTGACAGTTCCGCCCCTCTCTTAACCCGAGTGTCCAAAACATGCGGCCTCAGATCAGATGACACGATCACGAAATCGATCATCGACCTTCGGCCTAGGGTACTCTGGTACCAGCTACACTTATGAGCACCCTTATATTTGAACATGGTGTTCGTTATGGATAATGGCCGTTCCTCCCCACCACGCCTCTCCAGGTGTCTCCATTGTTGCCCACGTGGGCGTTGAAGTCTCCCAGCAGAACTACGGAGTCCCCTACTGGAGCCCCATACAGGACTCCATTCAGGGTCTCCAAGAAGGCTGAGTACTCTGAACTGCTGTTTGGTGCATACGCACAAACAACAGTCAGAGTTTTCCCCCCTACAACCCTTAGGCGTAGGGAGGCGACCCTCTCGTCTACCGGGGTAAACTCCAACACCGCGGCGCTCAGCCGGGGATTTATGAGTGTCCCCACACCCGCCCGGCGCCTCACGCCCTCGGCAACTCCGGAGAAGAATAGAGTCCAACCCCTATCCAGGAGTACGGCCAGAGCTGAGACTGTGCGTGGAGGTAGGCCCCACCAGATCTTACTGATAGCGCTCCACCTCCCTCACAAGCTCCGGTTCCTTTCTCCACAGCGAGGTGACGTTCCACGTCCCCAGAGCCAGCTTCTGCCGACCGGGTCTGGTCCGTCGAGACCCCTGACCTTCGCTGCTACCCAAGTTGCTGCGCACCCGACCCCAACGGGTCTTCCCACAGGTGGTGGGCCCATGGGATGAAGAGATGGGGGGTGCCACGTAGTTTGTTCGGGCTGTGCCCGACCGGGCTCTGTGGCAAACCCGGCCACCAGGCGCTCGCCATCGAGCTCTCCTTCTGGGCCTGGCTCCAGACGGGGGCCCCGGGCTTCCTCTGGGCCGGGTCACATCTCCTCTTCTTCTGTTATTCATTGAGGTTTTTGAACCATTCTTAGTCTGGCCCTTCACCTGAGACCACTCAGCCATGAGAGACCCTACCAGGAGCACAAGGTTCCAGACAACACAGCCCTCAGGTTCACAGGGACACGCAAACCTCTCCACCACGATAAGGTGACGGTTCCAGGAGAGGCAAACATAATAGCTGGAGATTTCAATAATGTCATCCACCCTACAATCAACCGGTCAAGCACATCTGGTAACCTAAGAAATGGCACTCCACCGAAGTAATAAAACAATACATGATTGATTGTGGACTTGGTGATAATTGGAGAATGCAAAACCCATCATCAAGAGAATATTCATACTGCTCCTCCATCCATCGATCCTCCTCCAGAATTGACTTTTTTCTTATAAGCAACTCACTCTCCCAATACATCCAAGACAACAAAATTCACCCAATCACAATAAGTCGCCCGTCGCCCTCTCATTAAACATCCAACTGCATGTTAGATCTCCGACAAGATGGCGCTTTAATACATCCCCATTAGAAGATCCAGACTTTAGGGTTAAAAAAAATAGACATGCTTCAGACAACATCCCAAAACCCTTCAACGTAATTAATATATCACAAAAAAAACAAGACTAAACCATAATTGTATCACTAGACGCAGATAAAGCATTTGACAAAATAAACTGGACCTTTCTATTTAACACCCTGCACAAATTTGGATTTGGAGTGTCGTTCATCCACTGGATAAAAACATTGTACACCTCACCTAGAGCCACAATAGTCACAAATGGGATAACCTCACCAAGTTTCACACTTCACCAAGGAACCAGGCAAGGATGCCCACTCTCCCCATCATTATTTGCTATCTTTATTGAACCATTGGCTGCAGCAATACGACAAAACAATAAAATTGAAGGCATTATGAATGATAACTCAGAACACAAACTTAGTCTTTATAGAGATGATTTATTATTATACTTAAAAAAAACTCCACGTCACTTAAAGAAACTTTCAAAACTATAAACGAATTCTCCTCAACCTCTCACTATAAAATAAACTGGAAAAAATCAACCATCTTATCCTTATCTGAAGACCGATGGGATGCTGCAGCTCAAAATATCTCTCCCCCATTTAACACCGGCAATATGAAATATCTAGGTATCACTATTTCCTCCAGGCTGTCAGTTATTTTCCCTCAATTGCTCCCCTCTACTAAAAAACATAAAAGATGATTTCAAACGTTGGACCAAATTACCCCTCACTCTCATTGGACGTATTGCAACAGTTAAAATGAAATCTTTACCCCAGATTAATTATTTATTTTCACTACTCCTCATCACTTCCGCTCACAAATGGTTTCAAACACTGGACACACTAACAACTCAATTTTATTGGAAAAACAAAAAACCCAGGATCTCGCATTCAACATTACAAAAAGGAAAATCACAAGGCGGCCTCGAAGCACCAAACTTTCTCCACTATTTCCTGTCAAATGAACTGCAATACCTATATAAATGGACTCAAAAGGACAATTATAATAACTCATGGATAGAATTAGAAAAACAATTTTGTAAAACAACATCTCTTGCAGACCTACCGTTCATGCCTTAATCAATCCAAAAACTGGATTTATACAAGAATATCACAATCTCCTCACCTCTGACAGCCTGGTGGAAAACACATAAAATCATGAAATTACAACTAGTACCATGCATATACACCCAAATCTGGCACAATCCGGACTTCTTGCACCACAACACCCCTATATACTTTCCATCATGGCAAAAAGGGAATCACCCACCTCAATCATTTATTTCAAAATAACCAATTAATATAATTTAACTCACTAATCCAGAAGTACGGGTGGAGAAGGACCAATTCCTTCACTATCAACAACTAAAATCCATAATCAAATCCAAAATCAATATAACCAACAATACACTTCTGTCATCAGAATCAAGTGATGAAATTATTAAAATTACCAACTCAAAAAATATTATCTCAAAACCTTATAAACTCATATCCATATCAGAAATACTTCTATAACACTTCCAAACATGAAATGGGAAAGAGACTTGGACCTTCCTCACAACCCCGACTTCTGGACACAGATCAATAAAAACATTTTCTCAATGACCGCTAACACAAACTTGCAGCTTATACAATATAAAACCATTCACAGAACGCACTTCACCCAAGGGAGAATGCACAAAATGGGATTAATCAATAAAGATATTTGTTCACAATGTACTCTTGGTAGCACAGATTACTATTTGCATGCCACTTGGGACTGCAAATCAGTATATTCACTTTGGTAGGCAGTCACAGAAAAACTTTCATCTACTGTATCTTGAGCTGCAGCATACCACTTCCCCCAAAGCTATGCTTGGTCGGAGATCAATCTCAAGTAACCATTCCAACCAAATATAACAACCCATTACTCATCTCTCTAACTATCGCCAAGAAAATAATCTTTCTAAACTGGAAATCCCCAAAAAACGGCCATATCATCCACTGGATCAACTTAATCGTAGTATACATCTCAATAGAAAGAATACAGCCGACATGAAAAACAATATATCAGCCTTTAATGAAACCTTGAATATATTTACAACCCATTTACACCCCTACAAAAACAAATTTATATTTTTTAATATTTTATATATATATATATGTATATTTGGATATTTTCTCTTCAAATTGTTCATATATTATCATATTATCAAATATCATATTTTATTTTTTTCTAGACGCACACACACACACACACACACACACACACACACACACACACACACACAGCCTATCAACAACAATGTAAAAATATGCAACGACCTCCTCTATGTTTTTTTCTCGTCCGTTCTGTCTTATGCGAACACTTAAATTGTCATGTCACTCACCTAATAAAAAATAAATAAAAAAGGTCAGTGAGACGTGAAATGTACTTTTCTACTACTAGAGGGCAGCAGTTACAAACGGTACAGCTCCGATAACCATTGTAGCCAGAATGATGAATTATAACAAACATTGGGATAGTTATATCCACAATAAAACTTATTTCAAGTGACTAATTACTCCTAACAACCTATTACTAAGCACACATTGTACAAAGTAGTTAACTCATTCATTAGAATAACATGACCACGTTGTTCGTTATCGTTATTAAAAATGCACTTTAGACTGTTAAACCCAACAAACAGTCAAATATATAGGGCCAATTGCTCTGTCAGTTAGCATTGCTGCGCTTTAAAACCGTACTCCTTAAAACGGCGGTTTTGGAGTTTAACAGGACGTGATTGCAGTGTGTAACAACTCGTACAGGATCAGCTGATTCCTAGCTGACTTGGTTTAAACTGCTTGGAAACCGGAAGTACTCTGATTTCTAGTACACCCCAGCAGATGCAGTCTTAACTTAATGGTGGATGCATTTTGTGCTATAATTACCACCAAAAACGTAATGGGAATGTAAAGTGAACTTAAAATAAAACTATAGGCCATATAAATAAAAACGCTAATAATGTTGACATATATTATGAAATAGTCTAGGCTACTTTTTGTGGAAATCTGAGTCTGGAATCTGCCCTCACCTACGTCAATCAATTACTTGTCATTGTTTTCTCTTGGTGTGTGCATGCAAACGTGATTACTTAATTAATTGAAGACGAACTAATAGGCCTTTACGAGTAATTAGGGTAATGTCACGCCTATAAATTCTCGGAGAAAGAGAGTTAGGATCATGTCGATGAACATGTCGCGGACAGAGAACTACAACAAGGAGCAAAAATTGGAAGTGCATTTCGCCAAGCCATTGTTGCTAACCATTTTAGTTAAGCATGGACATTTTTATGTTTCGTTGAATGGTACGATGGTACGATTTTTTTTAAAATAATCTTTTCTTTGTAGTTTTAGTTGGGCACTTTAAGGAACTCCTATATTGTAGCCTGTATTGTATTGAAGGCCTATCTGTTGTAATAAGTGTAAGTGTATCATACCTATTAATAATAATTCATAAAACTAATTCTGTGTGTGTGTGTGTCGGTTATGATGGAGCCTTGTTTCATCATGCAAACTGGTTTAGTCTCCTCTAAAACCACGTCAGTTTCGAGATTAGACTAACGCGCACAAAATATGCCCTCTAGTGTCTGATGTGAATTTCTCTGAAGACACAGCAATTGAGATCAAGGTAAAACGCAGCTGCAGGTTAAACCACAAAGTACATATGACAGCAATGGAGATTAAGACGTCACGTGACTTCTTGAGTTTAAAACCGTGTTAAACTCTAAAAAGTGGCTAAGCTAGCGACAGAGCAATTGCCCCGTTCTGATTCGGTTTGCTTTTCCCGTCACCGTGAGTGACTACCCAATCAACCTCCCTTTAGTGATATCAATCCACCATGATGCCTAGCCTACCTGTCATTGATTCTGTGAACACGTGTGTATGTGTGTGTGTGTGTGTGTGTGTGTGTGTGTGTGTGTGTGTGTGTGTGTGTGTGTGTGTGTGTGTGTGTGTGTGGCATGTGTCAGTGTGTGCGTCTGTGTTTGTGCATGTTTTTTGTGTGTCTGTGTGGGCATGCCTGCGTGTCCTTGCATGTGTGCGTGTGTTTGTGTGTGTGTAAATGGGGGGGGGGGTACATGTGTGTTAATGTGGTTGTGGGTCTATGTGTAATTCTCCGTGTCCCCAGCCAACAGGGTGAACAGCATGCTGGGGGGCACTCACAGGCTGGGAGGAGAGCCCCCTGGTGGAGTTGTAGCGCAAGGAGTTGTACCTCCTGCTGCCCAAAGGCCTGCATCTGACCTCCTCTGCTTCTCTCTCTCTCTCTCTCTCTCTCTCTCTCTCTCTCTCTCTCTCTCTCTCTCCTCTCCCCCTCTCTCTCTCTCTCTCTCTCTCTCTCTCTCTCTCTCTCTCTCTCTCTCTCTCTCTCTCTCTCTCTCTCCCCCTCTCCCCCCCTCTCTCTCTCTCTCTCTCTCTCTCTCTCTCTCTCTCTCTCTCTCTCTCTCTCTCTCTCTCTCTCTCTCTCTCTCTCTCCCCCCTCCCTCTCTCTTTCTCTCTGCCGTTTGGGATAAAAAATCGTTTTCCTGTTCCTGTCCAGATGTTGAGCTGATACCAATTACCTTAAAGCGGACTCCTAGTTCTCTCCAACTGTTACCAACACACAGTGCACCCTGCACTGTGTGTGTGTGTGTGTGTGTGTGTGTGTGTGTGTGTGTGTGTGTGTGTGTGTGTGTGTGTGTGTGTGTGTGTGTGTGTGTGTGTGTGTGTGTGTGTGTGTGTGTGTGTGTGTAGTGTGTGTGTGTGTGTCTGTGTGTGTGTGTCTGTGTGTGTGTAGTGTTGTGTGTGAGAGGGAATCTGTCCACACATCTTTTCTTTCTAGAATGATTGAATGGATGAGAACTTATTTCACCAATATTCTGTTCAAAAGGACCCCCAGTTTTCATAGGTCCACGTATTCAGACATAGATATGACCTTCAGAAGGCAACATGGTAAAAACATCTCATGTTACTTAAACCTGCATCTTGTTGCTGTTTTTACTGCGGTCATCAGGTATTTGTTCAAACTTAGTTCTGTCACAGATAGACTGAGCGATAATGAATCCCTGGGTTTATGAGTCGTGGTATAGATGGTTTAATATGCTTTAGAAACTCCTTGTTTCAATAAAAGTAAAGGCTATGGCTGCCTTTTAAGGACACATATCTTTGAGCTACACTGAGTTGCAATGTGTGTCTTTGAAGATCAATTATCTGTCCTCCTCAAACTGTCTAGGAAACTTTTCACGACTGTTTGCAGCGTTACTTAAAGGATAGATAATTAACAATTTGATGTGGACGTTTTTATCACTCAGGGGAAGAAGATTAGTTCCAGAAGTTCTGACTCCTCTCCTGTCACCAGACATCTGCTCTCCTCCCTCAGGTCAGCCCGTTACCAGCATGCTCCTTATTATGGGATATTTTCGCTCTCAGATGGTTCACTCATTTTATTGTGCAGTGGTTTAGAAATCATGGCGAGAAGAAGACTTTACTTCACAGAACAGCTTGAGGACAGGCGTCACCGACCGCCGGGCTGCTTTTGGTTTGGTTTCGGTTTTTTCACCCAATCAAAGTGGAAAAGTGAGGTATTGTTTAGATGACCATAAGGGATAAAGGGAAAAATACAATGACAGATGTAGTGAAAAAACTATCCTAATAAATGAAAATAGTTATTAGTCGAATAACTTTTATTTCATGTGGGTTTGGCTGCTTTGCACGAAGAAACACTACATAGGCCTTTGCTGTTTTGATCACAACTCAAAACTCACCTGTTCAAACTCGCACACAATGTCTAACTGATCACTGTTTTGATTGTTTTTTTTTTTGTTTTGTTTTGTTTTGTCTTGTTTTTGTTTTTTTTATTTCTTATTGCTTATGTTTATTTATTTATTTATTTATTTTTTCCACAATGTCTTGTTTTTTAAAAAATGTATGATGACTATATGCTCTGTAAGGTGACCTTGGGTGTCTTGAAAGGCGCCTCTAAATGAAATGTATTATTATTATTATTATCAATGTAATAATGGTATATTTTTTGTAAATATAGAGGAAAATACAATTTCAATGACGAAATAGAAAATGTAGAGGCAACATGTTTAATGACAATGGACAACAATGGAAACACCAAATATTCTATTTTAATAGGGCTTTGACTTTCAAGAACTTTTGTAATTAAATCAGGTTAATCAGTGTATAGCACAGAGTAGCAAACTGAAGTAAAAAGTGTTTAATGGTAAATATATTTTTATTGTAAATTGCAAAATGTGTCATGGCTTTATGTGATTATTTACAAAGATCTATAAAAAACTATGAATAAATGTTGGTTATTTCGTTTACTAATAAACAAAGATTTAAGAGCTGGAAATGGAATAGGCATTGTCCACTGTAAGAGTGAAATGCACCCATTGCCCCTCAAGGGCAATATCAGACTGCCCCCGGCTCATCTCTGACCGTCTTCGTGGCCATATCTTCCTTGATTGGTAAATGGACTACATCTCGCCTGTCGATCACAGGTGCATGAAATGCAAAAAAAATTATAATACAGTGCAATAGTCGTCATCCCCATCGTCAAACGCAACTGGGGCGCCCCTTTTCTGAATATTCGGGAAGTACATTTCCCATTAATTTTATCCCTTGACTTTACGTAAAATCAATCTATGAAGAGTTGTAAGCCTGAAACCAAGCAAATCATCCGTCAGGCTACTCGTGACCATAAAATATTTGATTCTGAGAGAAAATGATTTGGAAAATGGAAGAAAAGGCAAAGGTACGGAAGAGGATTAGGGCCACACATAAGAAAAAATAAATTTGTTCTGACTTTAATGTCAGAATTCTGACGTTAAAGTCAGAATACTCAGAGGTTGGTCCTTACAGGTACCCGTAGTTCTGACTTTAAAGTCAGAATTCTGACTTTAATCTCAGAATTCTGAGAAAAAGTCAGAATTCTGAGATTAAAGTCAGAATTTAATTATTCTTTTATGTGTGGCCCTAATCCTCTTCCGTACAAAGGTACAAGACTGTTGATCATTTTTTGTGAACGAGTGAGGGACTATTCATCCCATAAACCATTGCAAACCTTTTCACAATGGTTACAACACAATAGTTTAGCACTATTTGGTCTTTTTTTTTTCTTGCAACTCTTTAACTTACTAGCTTCAAGTAAATATGAACTAAAACGGAAGAGACAAAGATTTACAAAAAGGGCTCCTCGTTACTGGAAAAGCCAGTGGTGTGTGCAGGCTGCAGACGGGCTGCGTCTGAGTTTGCATGGGGGAAGGGGAGGCTTCCTCGCCAGGTGAACGTGAGGCCTCCTGGCTTTCACTCTGCGTCCAAAGCGTCCTACGGGCCGAATGCCCCGGCCCGTGTACCAGTACGGGTCGATTTCCGGCTCTACACCAGGAAACAATAACCAAACACAACTTGACTTGAAAGGGTGGTTTACATAACCAAAATTTAGGAACTCTGTGACCACTTACAGTGAAATGATCTTCTACTTATTATTGGAGGTTATTGATGACAATCTTTCAGACATTTAAAATCCATTATTACAGCTCAAGGTCTAAATTAAAAGTATGAAATAGGCCTACTGTTTCTTCATATTAATTTGCATACAATAGATAGAATTAACATAACTATTAGATGTATGTTTTATTCATATTAAAAATATGTAGGATTCTAACTGTAAAAAAAACAAAAAACATTGCACTTTGATGATGCCATAATTGATTCCATGTGATTTATAAGGAAAAGCATTTGTTTCCAACAATGGGTCTAAAATGACGACTGAAGAGTGAGTGAGAAATTAAAAGAGGAATGGAAACAATGAGTTCTGCCAGCTAATGAATACTTACTCCTGGGGCCGTATTCACAAAGCATTTTATCTTACCGCTAGGAGTGATCCTAACTCGCGCTAAAACATTTTACGTAGGAGTTTTTTCTTAAAAGTTATTCACAAAGCCGCTGAGACCTACTCTTACTAACCCTGAGTTCACACCAAAAGATGCAAAAAGTTGACGCGCGTCACGATCCCATTCAAAGTGAATGTAGAGACGCATTGCTGCTTTGCTGCCGAGAAAACGGGCAGCAAAATTTGATTTGCGGCGCGTCAAAATCTGATTTGCAGCGCGGCATGCCCGTGCCCGCTGCCGGGCACGGGCGGCGGGCGCGTTCACGTATTTTGCGGCGCGTCAAATGCTGCTCGAGTTGAAATATTTCAACTTTTCGGCAGCAAACGCGTGATGACAGCCAATCAGCGTTCAACAGCGTTGCCACTGAGGCGTTGCCACTGAGTGACATGCCGTAACAGCCAATCAGTGTTACTTAAATGGAGGAGAAGATAATAATTGCAGTCTCCGCATACCCGGTGATCTTCAACACCACCGTGGCCAGTTATAAGTGTCCAATACATATATATATATAAGTATAAATGTCCAACCGAGAGATCCTAGCACCGATCCTAGCTAGCAGGTCATCAAACTGAGCCGGAGTCAACCTCAAATAGCGCTGGAAGCGTTCGTCGTCCAGACGGAGCTCCTGCAGAAGACGGTGAAATTCACCAAGCTCTGTACGGCTCCGAATGGTCTCATGAACCCATAAACGACGGGCATTCCGACGTCTCTCCCTCTTCCACAACAGGTAAAGACATGCAATGCTCGTAATGTCGGCCATGGTTGTGAATGAATTCAGAAGCACCGCAGGAAAAACTTGCCGCGCATCAAAACTGCGGCGCAGCAAAACTTTTGCGGCGCAGCACAACCTTTGACGCGCCGCAAAACCTTTGCCGCGCTGCAAAACTTTTGACGGCAACGCGTTCGGGCAGCAAATGCATCTTTTGGTGTGAACGCAGGGTAAGGATAAATCACAAAGAGTGAACTAAGAGTGACGCGCCGTTGCTATGGATTACGTCAATTCTCGTGCACGAGTTTAGAAGCAGTCAGTTCGGTGATTGGTTGTTCAGACGAGCCCACTGAATCACCGAAAAACAAGGAAATAGCCTAGGCTAGAAATTAATTAGGCCTACTATTAAGTAGTTATAGTGCAGTTAGCAGAATACACGCATGATGACAATTTTGTGCAGACCACGATAATGACGTTGTAGCCTGCACGTTCAAGAGAGAGAGAAAGCAAACAATAAAAATACGTAAAATTTAAAAGAAAATAAATGTTATGGACTACACAAGGTGTTTACCTAAAATGTGTTTTCAAAGTGATCCCTAAATGCCGGTCCACTCGGTTCCACACGGCCAAATTCATTGTCATGTTGATCGCCATCATCATCATCATCATCATCATCATCATCATCATCGTCTGGCTGTGGAATGTTCCTCCGCTTGCAGAGGTTGTGTAGAATGGCACATACAGTAATGACTGTGCTTGCCCTCTCTGGGGTGAGGCGTATTTCGCCGTGGAGGACATGAACCGACGTTTCATCTGCCCAATTCCTCTCTCCACAACATTTTGTGTATGTTTGTGTGCTCTAGCATATATGGAAGAAATCTATAAACAATAATAAATATGGATTCAACAAATAAAAGGCGTCAAAGAGCCAATACGATGTGTTTTACACGTAGGACTAAGCGTAATATGCGTAATCACTTACATGTTATACATTAACTGTGCTCCCGGTTGTGGATTGAGGTAGGGTGTCTAGAGCCACGTCTTGCATGGATAGTCACTGTCTCCCAGCAAGTGACACCCAACTGGTACATCTCAAAAAGCTGCCTCAGACCGCTCTCCATTAAAATGCGCGAATCATGGGTAGCTGAAGATCCAGGCCACTTTGCAACAACATCCAACATCCAACATCCAAAAACAACCTGCGTGTTGATGGAATGCACTTTCTTCCTTTTGACGAACACGTCCTCGTCTTTTGATGGCGCAATTATTTTTATGTGCGTCCCGTCAATAGCACCGACCACACCGGGCATAACTGCGATTGCCATGAAGTTGGCTTTGATCCTGTGTAATTGTTGAATGTCCAAAGGAAAGTTTATGGCACGGCTGATGGTTGCGATATTTTTAAATCGTCGGCATTGAAAAGTTGCATTGCACCTGCATTGCTAAATAATGTAGTATGGCCAAACATTTTATTTCGGGACTAATCTGATTATTCCTGTTAGTCGGGGATGTTATTGCATTGCGATTAACTCCACAACAAGTTTAATACCCTAACATTTCGTCTCGCAGGCATTTACGATTCTTTGTGAATAGGTCTTACTGAGTTAGGAGTCCTCTTGAGGACTTTTAAGCTCTCCTAGACTTAGGTGCTACTTTTAGGCCTAAAATACTTTGTGAATTGCTCTTAGTGAAAAAAGTTAGGAGTCCTAAATTTAAGAGTGACATGTCCATTATTTTTAGGAGTTACTCCTAAATTCGCCAGTTAGGACCTACTTTTAGCCCTAAAATCCTTTGTGAATACGGCCCCTGATGTCCAAGGAGTTGATACTGGTCTGTCCTTGGTTTTTACACAGGCCATGTCTCACAACTAGCATCAGCGCAAACAGCAACAGACACCCTCTCATTGCAGCACTCAGAGCTCGTATAAACCACAGAATATTCCAAAAATCTGAAACACAGCACAACGGCAAGAGCAGATATCCATTAAGGACTTCTGAGTGTGTCTGCCAAATGAGTAATCGTAGAAAAGACAAAAACCCTGGGCCAACATTTGTAAATGCGATATAGTACAGTAGCTGCATTTAATTCTTAATCCACCAAATATTTCATTTTTCCAAATGACATTAGAATATCAAAATACCTTATATATTTTTGCAATATAATTGTATATAACCACGGTGCAAATATTTGTTCAAAGTGCTAACCTTGACTATTTACACCTGTCAATCATTACTGGAATAATGTGCTGGACTAATTAAACTAAAGAGTCATTGATTAACCAATCCCACTGAGTGAATAAGGAATACAGATCCAAACGGCCTTACCTTCAGAGCTCCTGGAGACTTCACTGTTCAACTCATAACTGAAATCACTCGACACAACCCTAGATCTCCCTCATCCTCGACACTGATCGACATTATTCTTACAAATAATCATTTTAGCTACCGTTCTGGGGTCTTCAGCGATAGCCTGGCCGATCATTGTGCCATTGCTTGCGTTCGTTCAGGTCTTTCAGTCAAACGCCCCCCAGTAATTGTTTCCAAGCGCTGTGTGAAGAAACTTGACATGGAGGCCTTTCTCAATGACACTGCTGCCGCAGATTGGGAGAGACTCAACTTATTCACCTCTATTGAGGATGCTTGGTCTTACTTTAAGGATACTTTCAGCCTTATTATTAATAAACACGCCCCACTGAAAAGATACCGGATTAAGAATCGCCTTAGTCCTTGGTTTTCTCATGACTTGGCAGAGCTTGTTCGTCAAAAAAATTATCTTTGGCGAAAAGCTCGAACCTCTAAGTCTCCAGCTGATTGGCTTGCCTTCAGGCAATGCAGGAACAAATCCACCCAGGCCATCAGGTCAGCCAAAATCTCTTACTTCAAGGAGAAGCTTACATCGTGTGGTACTGATGCGAGGAAGTTTTGGACCGCAGTTAAGTCCATGGAAAACAAACTCTCCAAGCTTACCTGCATCCATGGTTTTTGACAAGGTTGTCATTACTGACAAGTGTCGCATGGTTACTCTCTTTAATCATTACTTTGTAAACCCCACTCTAGCTTTGACTTCTGCTGACCTTAATAGCGTCCCACCACTCACTTTGCCCTCCCCCTCCATCACCACCAGCCTTTCCTTTAAACCATTCTCATTTACTGAGGTTCGGGATGAACTTTCCCGATTGGACCCTAATAAGTCTGCTGGCTTTGATGGGTTGGACCCAAAGTTTCTCAAAGCAGCCGCTCATCTTATTGCTGACCCAATCTCAAGGTTATTCAACCTGTCCATTCATCTCTCTGCATTCCCGTCTGATTGGAAATCAGCTTTGATATTTCCACTCTTTAAGGGTGGCTCTAGCTCCGACCCCAACTGCTACCGGCCTATTTCCATCTTGCCATGCTTGGCTAAAGTGCTAGAGAAGCTGGTCCTCAAACAACTGGACTTTTTTCTTACCACAAATCACATTCTGTCTGATTTTCAATCTGGGTTTCGTTCTGGCCACGGATGCATCACAGCCACGCATAAGGTCCTTGACGACATCATTATTGACTTGGAAAACAAGCAGGTCTGTATTGCCAGCTTTATAGACCTAGCCAAGGCATTTGATTCAGTTGATCACATGACTCTTTTGGGTAGGCTCTCCAGCATTGGTTTATCCCCCACCTGTTGCAACTGGTTTGCCAGCTACCTGACTAACCGAATCCAACAGGTCAAGACAGATAACATCCTGTCGGAGCCACTAGCCATTACTAAAGGGTTGCCTCAGGGCTCAATCTTGGGGCCTATCCTCTTTTCCATTTATATTAATGATGTGGCCAAGGCTGCAGGCAGCTCCCGGATCCACCTTTATGCTGATGACACTATCCTGTATGGCTCTGGCCCTTCTCTCTGCTCCGCGGCCTCCACTCTTCAAGACAGTCTCACTTCTATTGAGCACTCTTTCCACAACCTTCACCTACGGCTCAATTCTAAAAAGACAAAATGCATACTTTTCAATCGAAAAAACAACACCTCCAGCCCCCCCAAGATCGTTTGCGCTGACAACTCCGAACTGGGGTTTGTCAAGTCCTATAAATACCTAGGGCTTTGGCTGGACTCTTCCCTTTCATTCTCCACCCATATTAATAATATTCAGATTAAAGTGAAAGCCAGATTGGCCTTTCTCTTCCGTAACAAAGCATCCTTCACACGCTCTGCTAAACTTACACTTGTAAAAATGACTGCCCATCGTTGACTATGGTGATACAATCTATAAAATGGCTTCAAAAACAGCGCTACACAAACTAGACGTTCTTCACCATTCAGCTATCCGCTTTGCCACCAATGCTCCCTTTAATACACACCACTGTGAACTTTTCAAACTGGTGGACTGGCCCTCGCTCCAAACCCGTCGACTCCGACATTGGCTTCAGTTTATTTATAAGACACTCCTGGGCAAGACCCCGTATTACCTTTCCTCCCTTCTCCATCTCTCTAGAAGCACCTACCGCACAAGATCATCTGAGCTTATCAAACTCATCAACCCACTCACCAGGACTACCTTCGGCCGAAACTCCTTTCATTTTGCAGCAGCTTTTGACTGGAACAAAATTCAAGACACCCTCAAACTTACAGCTTTCATATCACAGTCTGCCTTCAAGCAGAAACTTAACTATGTCTTAGTAGACCCCCCCTGCTCCTGTTGATTCCACTGTTTCTCATTTGCATTACACCCTTCACACACAATATAACATTGACCCATCTTAATTATTATTATTATTTATAGTGCATTGGTGTTTTCTATTTTCTTTCTGTACATAGGTTATGTATTTGTAGATCCGTTTTATATTTGTCGAAATTAGTCATGCTTGTGTTTTTGTTATTTGTACCTTTTATTCCTGGTGGGGCCTCTTGGACCAGATCAATATTGTAAATAAGAAACTGTTCTTAATGTTTTATCTGGAAAAATAAAGGTTAAATAAAAAAATAAACTGTTCCCTCAGTCTAGAGCGGGAGAGAGGGAGCCTTGTGGAGCATCGAGCACAAGGACCAGATGATCTGTGCCGTAGAGAGCCATCGGTCGCTGTCCTCTCTCCTTTTATAATGTACTTGGAGGTGTAGTGACACACACACGCACACACACACACAGTGTGTAATCTCCACAGCTTTTGTACCTAATGCCCAGGACAGAACGTTTTGGATCCATTCTGTAGGAACTGTAGGTAGGTTGATGTAAATAGGGATTCGGGTGGAGTGAGGTTTGGAGAGCAGGCAGTGTCTCGGTCAGAAGACAGTGGTAGGGGTCATGAATAAGAGCAGGGAGGAGGCAGGGTTTGATGGAACACAATTTGGTTTATTTTCTTATTCTTCAGGTTTATTTGATGTTTTATCTTGCATCAATTTCACTCATCTTTGTGTGCTGCATAAAGGGGATAACAAAAAGATAATAGAATTAAACAAATGAACAAAGGCACATGGCACATGTCTAGCAAACAAAGGAATCTGGTCATAAACCAAAGATAATCAAATTAATAGATTGACTCACGTTCATTGGAGACGCACACAGGATGGATGAGCGTGCTGGTGGTGAGTGCCAAGCGAGCCATAGTGTGCACAAACAATTTATAGGCTCCACCCCTCCCCCAACAGGTGAGGTGGGCGTGGTCAAGTGGCAGGTGGCAAAGGTATGTTTAGGACGGGCAGATTCAACACATTCATTATGTTGAAAGAATAAAAATGGAAGGGGAAGGGAATCAAATGGAAGGAGTCTTTTCACATTCAGTTGCAGAACCCCCGTGGAAACCCAGCGGCCCGTGTTGAGCCAATGTCCCCCTCCAGATCACATAGCCAAAGACAGTCGTCAGCCCAGACAGGTGTACTGTCGCGCCTGATCCTGGGGGACACTTCCACTGAAGATCTCCAGAGACTCCTTGGTCAGGATATGAGACATGTACAGAGAGCATCCAAAGATGTTGAAATCGGAAAGAAAATGTCACGGCCAAATTCCTTCATGAACAGTGTTTATTGTTTGAATGGTGTATGAATAATGAGGCAAGGTGAGGTTTGTGTTATACTGATTCTGAATGGTATTGATGATGTCACTTGGTAGCTTTGCCATTGATCTAGTTTTTTCAAAGCAGTGCGTTATTCAATTGTATGCTACACCAACAAACTGAATCTTGAATAGTTTAACATACATCTATTGATGCACTTAGACACATCATCAGTGATGGAACCTGGGGTCATTGGGTGTTTCGGGTCTCGCAACATCATACACCCTCAACCAGGCGACCCAGCCGGGATTGATCAAGTCCCAACTTGTGTCTAAGTAGCATGTACCCACGGATCGCCCCTCTTGATCCACAGACATCTAGAGGCCTTCTCAGCTGCCTCTGTGGTGGTCTTGATGGCCTTTCTCTGACGTGCACCTGTGACTCCAAGCATGCTGTATGCTTTGCAGAGAGATCGCGCTGCAAAGCCTCTACAGCCCACCTCTATTGGCACACACCGGGCACGCCACCCCCGTCTGCGGCACTCCTCCACTAAGTTGGCATACTTGGCACGCTTCCTCTCATTGGCCTCTTCCATGCGCTCCTCCCAGGGAACTGTCAGCTCCAGTAGGACCACCTGTTTGGTTGAATCTGAGAACAGAACTATGTCTGGTCTCAGGGTGGTTTCCACGATGTGCTCTGGGAATCTGAGCTGCTTCCCCAGGTCGGCCTTCATCTGCCAGTCCGGTGCGGTTCCAAGGCGTCCCGCTGCCCCCCTTGGCTTGGGCTTAGGCTTCTCCCCTGCTCGAATGAAAGCAATCGCCTGCCTTTCTGGTCGGAGAGGCTTGTTCTGGGTGATGCTGGTGAAGATGGTTTCTGCTATCGCCTTCAGCACCTGGTCGTGGCGCCAAGTGTAGCGTCCTTCTCCCAGGGCTTTGGAGCAACAGCTGAGGATGTGCTCTAGCGTTCCCCTTCTGAGGCACAAAGGACATGATGGTGCGTCAACCTTGCCCCAGCAGAAGAGGTTGGATGGGCTGGGTAAGACGTCATAGACGGACGCAATCAGGAACTTGATCCGGTAAGGCTCAGCTTGTCAAAGCTCAGACCAGGAGATCTTGCGGTCCACTGCCTGTTCCCATCTCGTCCATGCGCCTTGCTGTCGCATCCCCACCATCTGGCTAGCACGCAGTTCCTCCACGCCAGTTCTCACTTCCTCTTGGACCAATCGGCGTCTGTCTTTGCCCAGGGCTTTGTCGTAGCGTGTGGTTGCAATGCTACCAAGCCCTGCTCGTCCAGATGCCACTGGGCCGACCAGCACGCTGTGACGCAAGCGTGACTCCGCCTGCTCGACTGCTTCCTGCGCCCTCCACTTCCTTCCAGTCCTGACTTCAATGCCAGCCTGGGAGACCTTTGGATCACTGGATTCCCTGTACTGCAGCACCTCTCTTGCACGGGTTACCATGAACTCCTCATTCAGGCTGCTAATGGGGAGCTTCAGTTTGTTGTTGTGCCCGTATAGAGCGATGCTACTCAGGCTTCGTGGCAGGCCCAGCAATCTACGGAGGTAACGGCTGATCCTCCTCTCGAAGCCCTGTACTATTGTTATCGGGAACTCGTACACAAGCAGGGGCCACAGAATCCTGGGGAGAACACCGTGTTGGTAAATCCAGGCCTTGAATTTACCAGGCAGACCCGACTTGTCCACTGCTGTCAGCCACGCCTCCAGCTCCCGATTTGTGGCCTTGATGGATGCAGCGTCCTTCAGGGTGCAATCAAAGGTCTTTCCAAGGCTCTTGATGGGTTTCTCGGTGACTGATGGAATCTGGGTGCCGTCCAGAGAGAAGCGGAACTTGTCAGTCACTTTCCCTCTCTTGAGCACCAGGGACCTAGATTTTGCAGGCTTGAAACACATCCGAGCCAAGGTGATGATCTTCTCCAAGCCCTGAAGGATCCATCGGCACCCCGGCACTGACGTTGTTGTTACTGTCAGGTCGTCCATAAAGGCTCTGATGGGGGGCTGGCGGACCTCAGACTTGGTGAGCGGACCTCTGCACTCGACTTCTGCTGACTTGACCAGCATGTTCATGGCCAAGGCAAAGAGAATCACTGAAATAGTGCATCCAGTGATGATCCCTTTCTCCAGCCGATGCCACTCAGATGTGACTGTCCCAGAGGTGACTCTCAGCTTGAAACTCTTGTAATAGTCCAAGATAAGGTCCCTAATTTTACCTGGGACATGGTGCCGGTCCAGTGCTGTTACCACTAGCTTATGAGGAATGGATCCATAAGCGTTGGTGAGATCGAGCCACATCACTGCTAGGTCTCCTTTCCCTTCTCTTGCCTCTCTGATCAACTGCGTGACCACACCTGTATGTTCGAGGCATCCTGGCACCTTTGGGATTCCGCCCTTCTGTACAGAGGTGTCGATGTACTCGTTCTTCAGGAGGAACTCCGTCAACCGACGGGATAGGATGGCGAAGAATATCTTCCCCTCAACGCTGAGCAGCGAGATCGTTCTGAGCTGCTTGATGTTCTTAGCATTCTCCTCCTTGGGAATCCAGACACCTTCTGCAAATCTCCATTGTTGGGCTACCTTTCCCCTCCTCCAGATAACCCTCAAGAATCTTCCACAGCCGGTGAAGGAGTCTGGGACACCTCTTGTATAGTTTGTAGGGCACTCCGCTTGGTCCAGGGGCTGAACTGGCTCTGGCTGCCTTGACAACTTCCTGAATCTCCTTCCAAATGGGCTCCTTGCTGTTGAAGTCTGTGGTGGGTCCTGGGGGGTCTATCAAAGATCTGTAGGGACCTAGGTCTTCCTCCCAAGCAGCATCACTGTATGTGTTGCAGAGATGGTTGTCGATCTCCTCTTTGGGACAAACGAGGTTTCCACTTCGTTTTTGCCCAAAGCAACTGCTTGGTGACTCCAAAGGGGTTTGCGATGAAGGCAGACCGCCTCTTGGCCCTCTCTTTCCGCCGCCGTCTGTGCCATTCTGCCCTTCGAAAAGAGTGGTGAGCTTCTTCCTGAGGATGCTGCGAAGTTCTGATGCGTGCATCAAGTTCTGATGAGTGCATCTCTTTCCTCTTCTCGCGCTACCTTGTACTGCCGCTTCAGGACCCGCAGCTCCTGCCTTAACTGGCTGATCTTCTCTGCCCTACGGTTGTTCATGTAGGGGGTCTTGGTACCCAACTTCTCCACTGTACCAAACCTCTCGACAGCAAGGCTGATGATGATGGTTGCCATGGTTTTGAGCTTCCCGTCTGTGTCGCTCTCGGCTGCTGATTCTAGGATCGTATCCACATCATCATTGAACTGGAGCCACTGTCTCTCCTTACTGGCCGGAGGCCACTTGACCCGACGATGTTCGGTTACTCTGCCTGGGTCTGGGGCTACTGGTACGTGGAGGTTCCGAGCACTGTGGAGTGACTCCGGGCCTGGCTCCTCCTGCGTCTCATCAGGGGTGATCCCTGTGCGCTGTATCAGTTGCTCCTTCAACAAGCATTTCATCTTGCCCTGGTGGATCTTCAGGCCACGCGGGTTTTTGCATACTTTGCCGCAGACACATTCTGCAGTCGTTGTCGATAATCCGTCTGCGTTTGTCGTTAACTGTAGGTCCGTCCTATTGGGGAATAAATATATAACTGATGATTAAAATAGAATCAGATCTAATGTCAAATTATTTATTTTCATACAGAGAACAATATAGTATATGACATGATGACCCTTCCTGCAGACTTGAAGCTCACATCAGGTTGCCAGGTTGAGGACACTGAATGAAGACTAAGGCAAACCATGCAAACCTATATTTAGACAAGGACAGGCTAATTCATACTTTTGCAATGTATTTATTGTTTGCAAATAATAAGCATTGTGTTCAGAGAAAACAGAAAAAAAAATCAACTGCTTTGTTAATCTCTGATGACATACCATGTTCATTTTAAGATATAGTACAGTACATATCATATAGGTTCTTAAATATCCTGTCAATATTGCCGCTGCAAAATCATGTTTAATTATACAAACCTAAACTTCTCCCAATACAAAATGTATGAAAAACTCACTTTGGTATAGATATGCAGGAAAGCATGCTACAGCACAGGTATTGTTATTAAACTTGCATTGTGTTCATGAACAAAGTGGTGTTTGGTGTTAGCTCTGTATTTGGTATTTTTTTGGTCAGCTAAATATCAAACAAAAACAAAACCAAGAGAGATTTAAATCCTGAAAAGTGATTGGTTTATGTGATTGATTTCTAAACAAGGAGTCAATGAGACAGCCTTGATACTGAGTTCTTCCTTAAACAATAGGAATGAACTCGACAAGGTCGATAAAAACATCCACAATCAGCATTTTCTATTAAAGATTGTATCAGCGATGTTGTGTGATGTAAATTCTGTTGGTATTTGAAGCGAGATCCCAAACAAAGAGAGCCAGCTCGTCCCTCCCTTCCATGTTTTGTGCATCCAGAATATCTATCATGAACACAGCGCAAAACCCCACAACACCCACCCCTTGTCGGTGATTGGAATACTATTTATTTTGGTTTTGAGGTGTTGGAACTTGGTAGTACCATTTATTTTTGTAAACAATCTCGGAGCATAGGCTGCCTACAGAGACGCGGTTTTTGACGGCCTGCTTATGGGGCGACCAGCTAGCGGATTGTGAGAAAATATCAGATTAATGTGATAATTTATGTTTCGGCCTAAAATCGCTGATACAACCTTTAACACAGCACAACATAACAGTGGACTTTGTTTGACTAAGAGAATAACTGTGAACGGACAAGCGAGCAACCGGTCACAGGCCACTGCACTGCACACGGCTACCCGTACGGTACGGATGTGAGCCGGGACAAACAGTCACATCACAGCCAGATGAACCACTTTCATATAATGCTGAGTTTCCTCCTCATGGACACGGAGACATCACAGGTTTCTAGAGAGAGAGAGAGAGAGAGAGAGAGAGAGAGAGAGGGAGAGAGAGAGAGAGAGAGAGAGAGAGAGAGAGAGAGAGAGAGAGATACAATAAGAGAGAGAATGCTAGAAAGATACTGACATATGAACATACAGAGAGGCACAAGATCAGTTAAAGATGAATAGATTGGCTTACTGTTTTAATTGATTGATTGATTGATTGATTGATTGATTGATTGATTGATTGATTGATTGATTGATTGATTGATTGATTGATTGATTGATTGAGTTATAGTTGATCAGGAATTCCAAAGCCTCGGATTTGAAGGACTATGGAATTCAGAATGTGAACAAACAACATAAAATAGAGCGACCTAACAGGAATCTGTGAAGGTCGACTGGGAAAGAGAAGAGTTGAGCAAGAGGATCTATGGTAAGAGGACAAGTAGAGATCCACAGAGCAGTGTTCATGCAGTTCACCTACTTACTATACGACTCATAAGCCCCCAACAACCAGAGAAACATCATTAAGTCATGAAAGAAGCCCACCAACTAAGTTATGCAACCGACAGAAGAGTCCATTTCCCAACATCCACTTTCTTACTTTAACATCTAAAATCACCATGGCCTTGATAAGTCCTCTTTGACAACTTTGAGCATTTTCATCATCAAATCTTCTCAAAGATTTTTGTCAATTAATGATTTAGATACTTTTTCCGTATTTGTTGGTCAAAGTGAGGCTGTAGATTTCTTTGAAAAAGGCGGATGTTTCTTGGCGAAGTGAACCCTTCATGTTGCTCCAGGACCCAGGCGTTAGGGGAGGTCATACCGCACAGGGTGCCCCTCTCTGGGGCTTAGCCACAGGGTTGCGCTGGGTCAGGGACCCTGTGTAGATTGAGTTTCTCACAAACTTGCCCACCTGGCCTGAAATACACAACAACTACAGTGTTTTTCCACTTCTCAATACAGACACAGAGTTACGATTCAGCTGTGCTTGGGCCTAAACATTCACTAGATAGATCCATAAAGATAACTATAGAGCCAGACCATTAAGGCTAGCGGCCACCAGGAAGAAAACTATTTTTGCAGAACCTGCAAAAAAGGTTTGCTGTTTGTTGACACCTGCCTGGAGTTTTACCCGTCAGTCTGCATAGTACGTCATCCGGATCGTTGGTCTGATTGGTTGAAGGACTATCCAATTGCGTAAAGAGTCATTGGAACTACGCCCGTTGATCACGCCTCTTGTGCTGAGGATAATGACAGCAACCTCCCCAGACCAATGTGCAATCTACGATTGAGCTTGGTCAGGCTAGTGGCAAGGGTGTTTGATTAGCAACCCTTAAGGTTTTCAGTTTTGAGGAACTCTGAGTTAGCATTTGCTTTCTGTTAGCGGCTTCCATTGACTTGCAGGGTTACAGTAGC
The DNA here is from genome assembly GCF_031168955.1 of Gadus macrocephalus. NCBI lineage: Eukaryota > Metazoa > Chordata > Actinopteri > Gadiformes > Gadidae > Gadus > Gadus macrocephalus. The sequence goes on from NC_082398.1 coordinate 14,440,228, forward strand.
CTATCTTCTGTGCATGTGAGGGAAATACACTTTTGATTTCTTTCCAAAGATTTCCAATAAGTTCCGAACTGTGATTATGAGGCTAGCTGTGATCCACCGCTCAGAGGATACCCTCTGTGCAGCCTGTGGGGTACCACAGGTAACCTAATGATCAGTAGAGAAACTACAATTATGTTGTGTTGCTACTGGCACATGTTTTGAATAAGCGACAATTCGGAATACATTGGACATCTTTGGAAAGTAAATTAAAGTGTATTCCCCGACCCCTCACATGAACAGGAGCTAGTCTACTGTAACGATGTAAGTCAATGGAAGCAGCTATGAGAAAACAAATGCGAACCCAGCGAAGACCCCTACACACACAAGTAGGAATCTGGAACTGAAGTCCTCCTTTAAGTCATTCCTGCGACATAGAACATTTTAAGAGATGGTTACGGTGTGTATTTCCCCTGGGACCTGCTACAGCAGCACCATTTGGTTTGACCTCTCCAGTATTTACCATGAGGGTAGCTTATCCACATAGCGTGTAATTCCCTGAATATATAGACATAAAGATTTAGGATCCAGTGACATAATGACAGCTTTCCTAATCAAACGAAGACTTTCCCTTGAGCAAGGCGCTAAACTGTACTTAGTGTTTAATTGTAGCTTTGCACTATCCATGGGATTGGCAGATGTAAGCTCAATGAACCGTAATCACTAGCTCCTTGCCTAGTGTAAATATATAACAGACACTTAACTTGATGGCCCCTTCATTTGAATTTACCATAACGTTTGAGGCCCTACAAAGCGCATCGGCACGTGTGTGTGTGTGTGTGTGAGAGGGAGAGAGGGAGAGAGCGCGAGAGGGAGAGAGAGTGCGAGAGGGCGCGAGAGAGCGCGAGAGAGCGCGAGAGAGCGCGAGAGAGCGCGAGAGAGCGCGCGAGAGAGAGAGAGAGAGAGAGAGAGCGAGAGCGAAAGCGCGCGAGAGAGAGAGAGAGAGAGAGAGAGAGAGAGAGAGAGAGAGAGAGAGAAAGAGAGAGAGAGAGAAAGAGAGAGAGAGAGAGAGTAGTGAGTGTAAAAGTCACAGCAATTTTAACTGCATTGTTTTTGTGAACTTGTAAGAGGAAAACCATCTTTGTGGAGCTGGATGGCGAAATTCTTCAGTCTGAACAGAAGAAGACATGTCTTGACCTTGAGGGGTGTGTGGAAGCAGAGAGTATGTTCTTACTTGTCGGAAAACCTTGTGAGTGTCGTCTTGTCACTGGAACTGGGATTGCAGACTAACCAGAGGATAGAGGAGGGGGGGAGAAAGAGAGAGAAAGAGAGAGAGAGAGAGAGAGAGAGAGAGAGAGAGAGAGAGAGAGAGAGAGAGAGAAAGAGAGAGAGACAGAGATAGGGAGAGGGAGAGGGAGAGAGACAGAGAGAGAGAGAGACAGAGAGAGAGAGTCTTTTAAATGTAACAAGCAGATCTTTCATAGAGCCAAGGCAGCTTGTACAGCTTTTGTATTCATTATTACATCACGATACAATGATCCATCTTCCAGTCATAATAATACCACATTGTTTATCATTGTCTGCCCCTCGCAGCTTCCAACTCACTTACCAGCATTCAAATGAGAGCCAAATGACAAAGGTGGCCGCCAGTGTTCAATATCTTGGATTGTATGCATATATACAAATCCCTCATCTTATTTCTGAATCAACCATCTGAAGTACGGGTAATGGTCTGACTCTTCCTGGCGCTGCTGGTATATTGGTGCATAATGGACGGTGTGTAGGCAGCCCTTACCCTCCTCCTGCCCGTGTCCACAGACATGCCAGCTGCTCCGAGCGCCGCGATGCGGTTCTCGATGTACGAAACCTTGAGGGTTGTAAAGAAAAGATGTTCTTTAACCTCCGGATAGACAAAAAAACATGCGCGCACACTAGGTCCCCGCCGCTACGCAACACATCGTTGTTGTTAGGGCCTCACTCTATTTCTGTTTGTCATTGTCTCTGTGTCTCTGTAGCCTTGTATGAATACAGTGGTTTAATCAATTGATAACAACAAGCATGGATGTTAGACCTAGGAGAGGTATCCAGTTTAACTGGGTAGTGTGTCGTATCGGAAAGGCTCCCCGGCCCCCCCTCCCTGGCCCCCCTTGAGGTCGGGGGGCTCTCACCTGTGTCCGGGTGGTCTGGACGCTGGCGGCGGCCTGGGCCACCCTGTCCTCCAGCTCAAAGAGCAGGGCGCTGGAGCCCCTGAAGCCCGCCTCGGAGGCCTCCTCCGTGGGCCGCGAGCCCCTCTCTGCTCCCTCTGTCGGAGGGTTGAGCTGTGGAGAGAGCGTACGAACAATACGTGCCATTCAATGGATGACCTTGGTTCAAAAACAGCTCGCCAAGGGCAAGACGTGAGGAACCAGAAGACTTGTTGGGAAACTGACGACACTCAGGTGGAGCGAGGTCAATTGTCTCGTCACGTAGGCCTCGACCTTTGACCCACTGTACGGGTGGAATCAGGACTTTGTGCAGACCGATGAAGGACATGGCAAAGTGTTAGGATGAATTGGTTCCAAAGAATCATGTCTTGCCTTTCAGAGAAATTAAAATAGCTTTTGTGTGCGATGGTTATTAGGATTCAATTTGTTAGAAGGTTGTATTAGTATTGTAACCTTTCATCAAGGCTGAACAGTAGTGGGTTGTAGGGTAGGAGAGCGATGAACTGATCGATTCTGTGTACATATTATATTCAAAGCTAGTTAAAAAAACATTTATTGAGCTCTGAATTTTGACTCAAAATCGTAATGTTTTGGGGCAGCAGTTGCACAGGAGATAGACTGGGTTGTCTGGCAATAAAAAGTTGGCTGGTTTGATCCCTAGCATCTCCTTGCTATGGTGTCCCTGAGAAAGCACCTGAACCTAAAACTGCTCCCAGCAAACTAAATGCTTTTTTACAACTTTGACACCGCCGTTCGGTGTAGCTACCTGTATGAACGGATGAATGTGAGGCACTGATTGATAAGCGCTTTGAGTGTCCTCGGGGCTGAAAAACCCTGTATTAATGCCGTCTATTTTTCAAGTGATATTTTTTTGAAGAGATAAATGAAGGCTTTCATTGAAGACCGGATAGGTGGCGAACACATGTCAGCCATTAAACCAAGAACATTCTTACACCTACAATGTACAATATGTGAAGTCGTGAAGTCAATGGGAATTGGGGATATTAGTATTCGGAAAATGCTCGTTATACTTTGGGATGATCCCATTTTTTTGTCTATTCATGTCGGTAACTTTATATTCTGCCAATTTCTCTAGAAGGAGATAACAACATTAAGGTTACTGATTAAATAAAGTGAGAATAATACCCGCTCTTAAAGGCTCACCTTGTGAGCGTGGGACGGCTGGAGCAGCTGCACCTCCACAGAGGAGATGGAGGTGGAGGAGGGGAGCGGCTGACTGGCCCCCACTGCCTTCGGCCCCACATGGCTCCTCCAGCGGGGGATGGAGAGCTCCTCCTCCTCCACCTCCTCCTCGTCCTCCTCGTCCTCCTCCTCCTCCTCCTCGTCAGAGGTCAGGCCGTTGTCGCTGATGGCTCGCGTCAGCTGGTCCAGCTTCTGTCTCAGCTGCTGCTCCTCCAGGTCCTCAGAGAAGGGGGGGGCCGAGGGGGGGGGCGGTGGCCGGGACTCAGGGACCCGGGGGGCCAGGCTGGGCTGGGGATCATCAGGAGGAGGGACAGAGAAATAATCAATAAATACAGTCCAGCTATGGATTCATACTTTGTCAATCACAACAAAACTATATGGATCGTGAGTCATTGATTGTGAATGAGTTAACAGTGTTGAATAAGTGACCTGGGTTGAATGAACTGGCTATGGTGAAGAATAACTTGTGAACTGACTATTGTGAATGAGTGAAAGGTGGATAGGCAGTAACAGTATTGAATGATTGAACTGTGGTGAATGCATTAACAGAGGTGAATGAGTAAACGCTGGTGTTTGCATTGACGCAGGTGAATGAGTTTAACCGCGGTGAGTTAGTGAACGTGGCGGAGATGAAACACTGTACCTGCTCGCTGGGGGAGACCACCTTACGCTCCAAGCTGTTCAAAATGCCCTCGACCAATGACATCCGTCGGTTCAGCTCCTTGATCTGAGACCAAAATGGAAATGAACAGAAAATTAAACGAGCGGGAGTCGAACCCGGAAAACCAGGACAGACCCGTCCCTGCCTCCACTTGAGGTTAACGCGTTGTTCTTCGGCGCCAGATGGGCCCCGGTAATGAATGAGGAAGACAATTATGGTTTCATTATGTAGAGGAACATGCTATTCTCTCTTACTTCAAAATGTTCTCAAATGATTGCTTGGCCACCGCTGAGCGTATTTCTGATACAGATTCATATCCGACATGGATACACAGTAATCTGTGCAAGGAGGCTACCGGATGCCCGGACCTCAAGAACTGTTCCTCCATTGAAAATACTTTTAAGCTGTCTTCATCTACGGTGAATACTATACTCAAACATGATGCAGTAGTAATCAGCATTTTTTAATCATCATCAACATTACATCAATTTGAAAAGCAGAAAAACATGTGCAATTCCATAGAAATGAATGTTTGTGACCATAAAGAATAAGGCACATTCAAATTTTTTTGTTATATATTTCAATTTATGTGTTATTTATTCTCTAAATTCTCTATGTAGGCTGAGAACACTGCAAAAAAGTTGAATGTCTGCCAAAACTTTTTCATACACATCACGTATCCATATTAAATCTCATAATTTGATTGTGGCAGTCGGACAATACTGCTGTGAGCCCTGACCAAGCTCGACACCTAATAAGCTGCACTAGAGAAGTTGAACAAGGCTTCCTGGAGGCCCTGGAGACCCTGACAGCCAATCCGAAGCCAATCCAAGATGTCAGCGCCTTGGCTCTGGGCTGAGTCACATGTCCTGTTCTTTCTATTTCAAACATGTTTTTTTTTTGTATATATATCGTGCTGCTCTGATGTTTCTCTGTATCCTGCTCCACTGCCTCCCATGTTGTCATCAGGTCCAGCTGTGAGGTAAATCCTCCCCCGACGCAGTAGAGCGATGGTGGGAGAGTTGCTCAGCGCTCCAGCTGGGAGTGATAACGTCAGCCTTTGATTTCATGATGGACTAGATTTCTGACTGAGACTAGAGGGACCGCTTCAGGAATAACTTTGCCCCATAGGCCTACACACACTCTTTTGGTGCAAATTCCCCCACCATGCATTTCCTTTTAAGGGCAAAAAAAGTGTGTGTTGACACAGATTCATTAGACACATCAAATACTAATAAATAAAGGGTTGTGTGCGTGCATGCATGGCTTTAACTAGTAATGTTTGCTGATGTGAATGTGTAGGAAATGAAGACTCTAGGGCTGACCGAAACATAGATATTACTAAAGGTTTATAATTTGCGAAACTCTGGGGTCGAGGACCCACAAGCAAACATGCCCACCACAGGCTGGCCATGTTATGTGAGCCAACTACATGTCTAAGTATTCAGACAGAGCTATTTTCAATGTCTCGCTCTAAATCTATCCGTCCCTCTCTCCCCCTCCCCTTGTATCTCTCTCTCAACCACCACCCCTTGCAAGAGATCACTTACAAGTAATTTCCTCGCATTAGCCATGGCTGCTTGCTTGGCTTCAGGCCTGAACTCTGTTCCCTAGCGCTCAGAGAAGTAAGAACAAGCCGTGAAGGAAACACCTGTTAAGCACGTGGCTGACAGATGCCACCGTCATGTATGTATGGATATGGATATTATCTATCCATACAGTCACCCCACGCACGGTACTCGTTTATATGATCGCAAAGCCTTGTCACACAAATAGAATATTCAAAATTGTATTTCGTATTCACATTTCTCCGTAAGCGCTGAACTGAAGTAAGAGTTCAACTGTTCAACTCGTATGGAGGGTGACGATGATAACGGCGATAAGTATGGTCATAACCACACATGGCGTTCCGTTGATGCATGGATCTGACGTACAATACGATGAGCGCATGCATGTGGCTGCAGTGGGAGGAGAAACCCAACAACAGCGTTACCATGTGACCAGCTGACCCTGACAACAATGTATACATAATTATTATAGAATGATATATATTAATCAACAAAGGATAAATAATGTCATGAAAAGGCAGTCAAACCTGCGGAGGTTGGGGCGAGTCCAGGCTGTCCTGGTAGACCGGGCTGTCACCACGGTAATGAGAGAGATGCTGATGAGGATGATGATGGTCCAGGAGGTAGCGGGGGTCTTCCTCCTCCTCCTCCTCCTCCTCCGAGTCGTAGGGCTCCAGGGGGCAGCTGGTGACCGAGTACGGCCCCCCCCCACTCCCGCAGGAGGAGTGGCTGAGGCGGGAGACCGGGCGCAGGCCTGCGGAGCGAGTGTCCGGGCACACCATGTCGTCTGTTGGGAGAGTTCATAGAGGTCAGAGGTCAAAGAGGTTAGAGGTCATGGTGTCGTGGTACACAATGTCGTCTGTTGGGAGAGGTCATAGAGTTCAAATAGGTCAAAGAGTTTAGAGGTCATGGTATCGTGGTACCTCATGTCGTCTGTGGGGGAGGGCTGAGAGGTCCGGAGGTCATAGAGGTGGTAGTCGATATTGACGGGTGATTAGTCCATGGCAAAGGGATCCTATGAGTTATGATTTGACACTGAAGACCTTCATTAAGGTCTACATGAAGGTCTACATGAAGGTCTGCATGAGGTCTCCATGAAGGTCTGCATGAAGGTCTGTATGAGGTCTACATGAAGGTTTGTATGAGGTCTACATTAAGGTCTACATGAAGGTCTACATGAAGGCCTACATGAAGGTCTGCATGAAGGTCTGCATGAAGGTCTACATGAAGGTCTGCATGAAGGTCTGCATGAAGGTCTGCATGAAGGTCTGCATGAAGGTCTACATGAAGGTCTACATGAAGGTCTGCATGAAGGTCTACATGAAGGTCTTAATAAAGGTGGATTTGTGGGTCAAATGCTCCCCAAATTGTGGCTGCTTGTGATCAGTTAAAAATGGCAGTGAGTAGTAATTGATACTGTGCATATGGAACCATCCAATCATTCATCTGGCCAATGGAAATGACCTGGGAAATGACCCCCCCCCCCACTGACCTGGGTGCGCCCCCCCCCCCACACACACACACTGACCTGGGTGCGCCCCCCCCCCCACTGACCTGGGTGCGGTGCTCGTCCAAGGCTGATCCTGCGGCTGAAGTCCAGCTGGACCTCGCTGCTGTAGTGGTTTGGCGGTTCGTCCCGCTGCCCCTCCAGGACCTGCTGGATCACCGAGCTCATGTCCGCCTCGTCCAGCTCCCCGCACTCCCCCTCGCCCCCTGCTGTCACGTCATGGCCCCTCAGCTCCTGGGACAGTTTGGGGGGGGGGGGGGATAAGATCGGTGATCCAGCAGTTCAGGGAGGAGCAGTAGACTCTTTCTACTTCTTGATAAGTATGGAGGTTTAACGGTTTAACAGGACTTTTTGGTTAGCTTTCTCATATTTCATTGAGTGACTACAAAACTGCTCTATTAATAGAATAGTATAACCATGATTAGATATCAAAGGAGCTTAGATATCTTAAACCCCTTCCTATCCGCCGCTGGAAGGAGTCAAGACCTCTTCTGCTTTTCCTCAAGACTTGTTTTGGATCCCCCCCTTCAGCAGGGGACACCCAAACATGGTGTTGAACTCTGAAAAAGAGCCCCTTCATAAAGTCCATTCGTCAAACCCTAATCAGGCTAACATCACACACGTGCGCACGCACAGACACACACACACACACACGCACACACACACACACACACACACACACACACACACACACACACACACACACACACACACACACACACACACACACACACACACACACACACACACACACACCAAAGGATCAAACAGTACGTTTGATCCTCTCAAGCACTTTTCCATTGCTTTGTCAGAGTCTGACCATAAATATCTTTAGAAGGCACATTCTGGAACATCAGCACAGATGCCTCACAGCAGAGTCTGTACTATCGTGTTCTGGTGGAACAAAGGGCATGTATCAAAAAGGTATAAACCTCTAAGGACACAATCCTATAATCCATCAAAAATAGATATATTCCTATACGTTGGGGAGAAAATAGCAGGACAACCCATAACCAAAGCAAAGGTAGGTGAAGATGCAATGCCTGTGATTAAAGACATGGCATCTCTGGTAGATCGGGATGCAGGAATTTAACAAATTCAGTCTGAAATCATATCAGAAGTCCCCCGACGAATATATACAACCCCTTTGAAAAAACCCTAATTGTCTTCTATAGAAAGTCTGGGAAGTTAAAAGCCAACATAAGATCAGAAATGCCTAACAGTTTCGTCATCATTGGAAGTGGCTCTTGTTTAAATGACTTACAAATGTGAATTTTCTCTCTGTCTGCACGTGTGTGTGTGTGTGTGTGTGTGTGTGTGTGTGTGTGTGTGTGTGTGTGTGTGTGTGTGTGTGTGTGTGTGTGTGCGTGCGCGCGCACGCATGGGTGTTTGGGGGGGACTTCTTTGATGTGTAGATACCTTAAGCTGTTGCCTCCCTCACTCTCCAAGTTGGGCACTCCCCTCACCTTTGTTCCCTCTGTTTTTAATGCGCACCATGTGAACGTTTTCCTATGAGAATCATGTACATCCATTGCCACATGGATGATGTTTGGTAAATCCCTTCCTGTGTTTTCTTAGGGCCATGCTCTCTATGAAACCAAATGCTTTGCTGTCAAGAAGGGTCCTCACACCAATGGTTTCCCTCAGTGAGGCGTCAGACGTGTCAAGTGTGGTTGGAGGCGTGATCACAGTGCTTCATGGACCTGCTCATCAGAATGAAGAATAAGTGACCCCCGACCCTCAGCCAGGCCTGGGCCCCAGGTGAGGGCCCTGGGGTCTGCATGGGACATGGTAGGGTCTGTCTCCAGGTGGTCCCCTGCAGAGCGGGGGTCCGCCTTAAAGACCTCCAGGTGGTGTCACGCAGAGCGGGGGTCAGCTAGGTTAAGTTTCTCCAGGGGGCCAGGCCAAACACCCAGTCTGTACCTGAAATAGTAGGGGTACCTGACAGGAGGGGGTCATGGCATTGGTAAGTACCCGACAGGAGGGGGGTCATATGGCCGTGATCAGTACCTGACAGGGTGGGGGGCAGTCTGAGTAACTCCGGGCGGTACCTTAAAGGAGTTCCTCCTGGAGGTGATGGAGTAGTCCGGGTCCAGGTCCAGGTCGTAGTGCTGGACTGAAAGGATCCTCTTGGTCTTCCTCATCTATGCAGGGGATGGGATGTGTGTGGGGGGTGTGGAGGGTCACCAGGAGAGGTAGGAGGACCACCAGACGACGGATGGGGGGGCGGGTTGAGAAGAGAGGAGAGGAGAGGGAGGAGGAGAGCATAAAGAAGACAACGCCACCACAACGCCTTTCTGATGTGAAGCCAGAGCATGAGGCAGTACTAGAAGCTCAGAATAACCATATGAGGTCACGTGGCCCGCAGAGGTACTACAGCTCTCACACCAATAGAGGGCGCTGTCTCTTTGGAAAGAGGAGGAACGTCTATCAATCACATGGCCCCTGAGACTACAGGAAAGAAGAGAATGCAGGGAAACAATTAAAAACACCCCTGTGGAACGGACCGCACCTTAATCAATAGTTCCAACACACCGCAGCCCTTAGAGCAGAGGGACCCGGTGAAACCGCCACTTACGCTGCGACTGCAATCCACAGAACAATAGTGCACCAGTGCCGTGCTTTATGAGCGACATTCCAGTGGATTCCGCAGAGGTCTTTTAAACGTAAACAGAGGTTTCCGTCTGTTCTCCTACGTCTATGATGTACGACCGCCTGGTATTTTACCCAGGATGCACCGGGGAGAGCGCCGCTGTTGTTTCTGCGAACACGTAACCTTAGTTGGGAAGTATTTGATTTGAAGGGGAAGGGGTGCTGGGCAGATTAGCACCTCTGATGTCCCCCTTGACGTGACTGAACTCAGACGTCGGGGTCTTAATAAGCCCGCAATGTAGCATGTGTTTGACAGCCTGGTGGTGATGGGAGCCATGGCCATACAGTGGGGATAGTTATATAATGTGTGGCAACATATGTTCAGTGTTCTGTACAAACTGGTCACACTTATTCACTGCCTGCCTCGGTTCTGTAAGGCATCGGGTCCAACTAGCACACAGCCCTGCCATCATGAAAAAGACATGAGAAGAGATACCTGTGTCTCGATAAATTATACTTTTAACTGATTTAATAATGAATAAGTCATTCAAATCCATAAACATAGACTGTATAAAGGTACTCCTTAAAGCACATTTAGTAGACAACCAAGTGGATAAGAGTGAGGTACCTCTTTGCATCGCTGGGCATCCGAGCTGTCCAGGTTGTCTTCCTCATAGTCCTCTGAAGCAGAACAGAACACAAGAAGAGTTCATCCACAACAGAACACCATCAGTCAAGCTCTACACATCCATACACCATCACATGAACCCTCAATCAAAACTAGTACTTTAAAACTCGATTGACACTTCCATCCATTTGGGTTGGGAGCTTAACACACTGGCCACGGACCTCGAGTGTGGGTCACCTAGGTCCGTTGGAGATAAGGTAACAGAAACCCCACCGAATCCCACTGGAGAACCATTGCTAGTTCTACAGTGCGATTAATGTGCTTCATTGGCAGCAGTGAGATTTACGACCCGCGCTTTGTTTACCGTGTGTTGTGCATCAACACCAAGATTTATAACCCGACCTCTCTGAGGTGAAGCCTGAGAACGGCAGGGTTTAACCCTCCCCCTCAGTCCTTCTCCGTGGGATGTGTTTATGAGCTGGTCCCCTCCCTACATCTCCGCTCCAAAATATCCCTCTTTAGTTCAGCCAAGGATGGGAGGGAGGAGATGGAGAGAGGAGAGGGAGATGGTAGGGAAGAGAGACAGAGGGGAATAATAGCACAGACAGAGAAGGGCCAAGACGGAGAGAAGCGGAGAGACGGATACACAGTTAGTGTGTATCCGTGTGTCCGAGGGAACGGCAGGAGAAAGAGCGAGAGCGATAGAGTGAGAGTGAGAGTGAGAGAGAGAGAAAAAGAGAAAACGGGAGTTGTGGAGACATTTTGAACAGTCAGGGAGGTGGGAAGTGTAGAAATAAATTACAGTTGAAATGTGTCAAAAATAAAGGTATTAATCATCACATGTATTGCATATAATATATTGATTTGTGGTTTCAGGGTATTTACACAGGGGACATCCAAAAACACACACACCGAACACACACACACACACACACACACACACACACACACACACACACACACACACACACACACACACACACACACACACACACACACACACACACACACACACACACACACACACACACACACATTACATTAAACACTCCACAGCTGTGGGCATCAGTTCTCTTGTCTGGTAGAATCTTGCGATCACGCAGAATACTGACATATAGTGACACTTTTCAGCACACTACATCTATCCTTCCTCCATTCTTTTTTCACACCAAAAGTCTGCTACCTGAAGCCTTCTCACTATGACTAATACTTCCTTGGCATCTCTCTGCTCGCTGTTTGCCAGTGAGTGGGAGTTGGGCTGGGGGGGCTGGGGGTCGATGGGTTGGGGCAGGGGATCGGCTCTGCCAGACTGACTGTTGCGTTGCCAATGCGTCCAATTCCTCCTGGTAGCTTCCCAAACCCACGGAAACCGCTTCCAGTGGTGGTCCAAAGCAACCCATGGCATTGGGTTCCTAGCCTGTTAATGTTGCGGCTCGGGTTATAATGATGTCAGCCTAATCCCAACCGATCTCGATTCCTCCTCATGTGCGGAGAGAGGATTACAGTGGGCGTTTTAATACACAGATCACCGAGGGCATGACTCCAGTTCCTTTATTCAAACACATGTCAGAAGGATATTAGGAGTCTTTGAAGGCAAATCGGTCGCAGTTTAAGTCGTTCATTTTGCACGGGAGCATACAAAGACTGTAGTGTTTGTCGTGTCCATTTCGGTTAAAGGACGTATATATGGGCGGCATGTAGATCTGGAGGTCGAGCGGGTTGGCTGGTAACCGGAAGGTTGCTAGTTCGATCCCCAGCTCCTCTAGCTGAGTGTCGAGGTGTCTCTGAGCAATAAGTCTCACCGTAACTGCTCCCGACGAGGTGTGAACGTGTGCATGGGCTGAATGTTAGGCAATATTGTAAAGCGCTTCGAGTGGCCACTGTTTAGAAATGCGCTCTATAAATGCAGGCCATTTACCATTAACCAAATAGCTATATTATACTGTATGTGAAGTTACAGTTGAAAGGACCAGTTCAAGTTAAGTTTGTCCAAAGTTGGTCTCTGTTTCTTTTTTTTTTTTTTACAGTGAATAGACGTGGAATGCGACAACAACAGATAAAGTTTGTTTATTAAAAAAGTTTGTGGTGTGACAAATTCTACTTTTTTTTACTGGTTCCTGTTTTTCGTCTCCCACGAGAACAATCTCACGGCGAGACGGAATTCCATATCCCGATTTAGACACAAGTACGATTTGAGGCAGAGAACAGCTGGTGTTACTTACCGTTAACCTCCTCTATCTAATCGAATCACTGGACTCTGAAAGAGAGATAGTAGTAAAGGAGATATGGATCAGACTGCTGCATCCTGGTTGCATACTGGTTTGTTTGAGCAACATACAAGATTAGATAAGACCTTATTGATCGTTGAAGGCAACTTCATTTTGAAAGGCACTATATACAATTTGAATTATAATAAAAAACAGATGTAGTACAATGCCATTTCATATATTTAATGTGTATTAGGAATGCACTGTATAAACAGTATCTAATAGCATGCATGTACAGTATGATGTAAATGAAAATTGTCTATTGTACCAAGAAGCATCGAGATTGTGATCAAACTAATGTATGTTGTAAAGATAACGCTAAATAGAAATCAAAAATCAAATCGCTATTGGTCAAAATGAGTGGAATGGGATATGGTTGGTCTGGTGATATGGTTGAGATAAAGCTGGTCTTGGCCCTTTGTGAGTGGTATGTACTAAGGAAAGTTCAAATGTATCTAGTGCGCCAAAGAGGCAAGGAATAGGAAGCTTGTAGAGTCTGCGTGAGCCAGAGACCTACATCTGCTCTGAGTGGAGAGGATGACTCCTGCATTGCTCTGGGGGCCCAACGGACCACCGTCCAATATGCAGTCAGGGAAATGTGTGTGTGTGTGTGTGGGGGAGGGGGGAGTCTGTGTGTGTGTAAAGCGTTATGTGGGACTGCTGTGTGTGCGTTTGTGCATTTAATCTTTCTATGTATGTGTGACTGTGTGTGCCCATTTTTGTAATCCCTATCAATGTTAGTGTTCTATGTGTATGATGTGTGTGTGTGTGTGTGTGTGTGTGTGTGTGTGTGTGTGTGTGTGTGTGTGTGTGTGTGTCTTTGTGCACCCCAATGTTTGTAATCCTAATGTCTCCTGTCTGTTAGATCTCAGTATCTCTGTGTCAGTATGTACGTGCGTGCATGATGGAAATTAATGATCATTCATGTGCTTACATCAGGATCTTTAATCAATTACTTGTTGACAATTTCCAACATGTGAGCTCTATGTATCATCCAACCAGACGGAGACATTACTGCACATATAAATGAAGCAATAACTCCACGCTTATGCATTACCTTACATATAAAAGCCCTCCCCTCTGATAACCCATCCCTCCCATGTGGTTTCATCCAATGGGCTGGTCTCTCCAATCTTGCCCTCTCTTTATGCCTTCCACATGCTCACCCTTGCTCCCCTCCTCTGTCCATTCTGCTTCCCATTTTTCCTTCCCTCGTCATTTTGCCCTTAGTCTCCTGCTGTCTTTATATCCCAGATGTCTCTCTCTCTCTCTCTCTCTCTCTCTCTCTCTCTCTCTCTCTCTCTCGCTCCACCTCTCTCGCTCCACCTCTCTCTCGATCTCTCTCTACCACATTTTCCCCCCTTCAGCTTACTGACGTTCTGGGAGGCCGGTCGGGAGGCATGTGACTGGAGGATCACGCGGCCGTCTGGGCACAGCCAGTGTCATTTCCCACAGTTCTCCAGGGTGACTCAGCACTAAACGGTACCAGGAGACTCCTGCCCGTCTCTTTACACTACACTACACTCTCTTTACACTTTTCACTAATCCCTTCATGATTTCACGTGACTTTCAGGGTTCCTCATAAGGTCGCGAGCCAACCGATAGAAAGAACCCAGCGTGATGTCGAAACGGTTCATAGCCCAGATGCTGAAGAGCAAGTTTTACACAGTGCTTCAAAGTGGAGGAGGGAGAGAGAAACTTTCTCGCCAAGTCCTTTAACGCTGTCATTGGGCTTCTCTAAACAGCCACAACAATCATAAACAACAACCCCCTGCTCGTTCAGCCGTTGACTAACGGCATGTCGACATGTGTTCTGCTCCAGCCAAGAGACCTCCCCCTCTCTCTACACGCCGTGGTCAAACCAGGACAGGATGAGACACTGGAGCCTGACTCACTGCCAGGTCTCATGTCCCAGCCCTGAGGTCTCCTCCTCCTCCACATGCTGCTAGGAGCCGTCAGAGAGGAGATTGAATCCCCTCGTCTCGGATTTGGCTAGCCTGGTCTTGGGGAGGGCTGTCGGCAGAGGAGGAGGTGGGATGCTCTCTGCTAAGGAATGTTGAACAACGGACAACTGCTGATGATCTTCCCTATGTAAAGACCATGTGTGTTTGATCCCTCCCTGTGTGACGCACGAGTTTGAAGATGTATAAGGCCCGTGTTTTGAGACCTGTCCCTTCTTTTGCTTTGAAACACATTCTCGGTTTGGATACAGTGATCACAGTTTCCGTGCCGTTACAACATATGCTATGCAGGTGATTTTGGGATTCTTCAGTTTTGCCAAAAATAAGAGTCTGGAAGTTATATTCGTTCCATGGCAGACCTGCTGGAGCGCATCTATCAAGACTGTTGTTTAGTGGGGTGGGTCCCCCTCCCCCCCCCCCTTCCTTGTGAAAGACTCAGCTGACTGTGATGAAGGCTGTCTGGAGACAATGGTCCTGATCTAATCCATAACATCTGACCCCCCCCCCCCCCCCCCCCCTGTGTCTCTCAACCCTGAGACGTTGAGGTTTACTCTGAGAACACTTCCTGTTTTACATTCATAAGAGTTTGCTCATATGCAAACAGTTAGTCTAGGTGGATGTGCCTGAGGGGCCTGGACAGAACATGGCTCGGGTCCAATCAGATGCCAGGAGAAGCTGCCTGTACTGATCTTTGGCATCTGGCTGGACGTTCTCATGTGTGATGTTACTAAAGGGCCCCTTAAGGATGTTGCGCCTCGAGGACCTTTGACAGTATCTTTTGTCATACAGCCTAATTTACTATTTATATGGTACTGTTAGTCATTTCTTTCCAAACGCAAAGACAAAGAGACTTACAGTGAATATTAATGATACTTGTGAGAGTCAAACATTCATCTTCTTCATTTACTTGGCTCTATTGCACTCCAATTCGTTCTCCAAATGGTTCCATCCAAGTGGTTCAGAACAAAACACATAAAAAAAACAACTTGGGCCCAATCTCAATACTTCCCCTTACCCCTTATCTTCCCCCTTACCCTTGAAGTTGCGCGTTCATGTGAGAGCTAGTGGTGTCTCAATACCCAATTTGATCAAGATTAAGGGATAAGATTGAGTGCTATGTACCCCTTATTTTTAAGATGATTTGAGAGCTCACTTGCTCCTCCAAGGGCTATCCCAGAGCACATAGCGAAACCGGGAATTTTCAAAAAAACATGGCTGCTTGAAGCGAGGAATATTTTACAGCTATCTACACAACTTTTTATATGTTTATAATGACTCGGTTTGATCTGAAATGTGCTACACGAACGATGCATAGTATTGTAGGTCTTAACTGAAGCTTTCAAACGGTAGTTTTAGGATACAATTAGCGCGAATACCACCGGCACTCCATTGGCTTATATGGTAGCTTGCCAGCTAGATGGCCTGCAGCGGATTCGAATTGTATCTGAATCCGTTCGGTTCGTTTATCACAGTTCGGAGCATTCTGGAGATCCGCGGATTTCGGTTTCATGAAGGCATTGCCTTATGTAGCGTATTTTGCCTACTGTAGAATACGTCCGATCCAAGGGTGTTTAGGACCCAGCGGAATGCATTCTCTCCAGTGCTGCCCGAGCCAATGAGACTTTTCCCGCCCCTCCCTTCAGCCTGTCAGCGTTCAAAACAAACTGGGCTTTAAACTTCGTTGCGCTCGTCGCCAGAGTTCTAAGCCTCGTCGGCCGTTAACCCTTCCATGTTACACTCAGTGCACCATGTTTTCAAATGCATTTAGGGGAACATTTATTGCACAAAAAAGCCTTGCAAGTTGTCTGATTGCAGTCAATTAACACATTGCAAATAGACTGTGGGTCTCATTCATTTTTGTGTTTCTCCCCCAAACCCGCCGTCAAAAAAAAGTCCGCCTTTTTACTATCACGGACATGATCCTAATCCGAACCGTATCCGAAACCGAGGCCCAAAACGGTTATCTGAACCGAACCGTGGACACACTGATCCGTTTCACCACTATGCTACACACACCCTCAACTCTTCAACGATGGCGGCAGCATCTAAGATATATATATATATATCGCTCTTCTTCTCTGGCTTTTATTGGTGTTTCGGCGCTCTGGTGACGGGGCAGCCAGCTGGCGACGATGAATGATGACGTACCCGAAACCGAGTGGCGTCTCATTTCATAGGGGAAAGATCTCAGCCCTTGGCCCTTACACTTGCAAGTGCTAGGGTTAAGACAAAGACAAAGACAAAGCAAAAGGGGCAAGGGGAAGAATCGAGATTCGGCCTTGGTCTTCCAGATGAACGGATGTAACCTCTCAGCCTCACGCGCTTCACGATGCAACAGGCCGTTGCACCGTGCAGTGCGGTTGAACCACCATGGAGAATGCCGCAGCCAGGAAACAGCAATATCAACAGCAGCCGGGGTCCTCACCTCTGAGCTCCCTCGGCGAACCGGGCTCCCCGCTCAGCCTCTTGAAAAGCGAGCGCATCACCTTGGCACTGCCGAAGCGCTTGAAGCGCGTGCGCACGTTCCCGTGGTACCACTCCAACGTGCCGATCTTGAGCACCCTGCGAAGACAAGTGGGCGTTAAAATTGGATTGGGCTCTTTGGCGTCGCCCCACAACAGACACATCAACCACATTGAGTCACCGTATCGAATCCGAAAGAACGGACATAACCGCAATAATGGAACGATGATGGATAAACAGTACCTAATATAATGGATCACAGAATGGACATCTGGTGTGCGGACACAGCCAATACGTGTCTGGAAGTTGGAGTGAATGAATGAGTGAATTCATAGTTTTCGTCAAGGGATGTTGCATTGTTTTAAGGAAGCCCGCCCCGAGGGCAGAACAAAGCTTTCTTTCCGCTCCCCACAGCCAGCTATCTTTACCAGATTAGTTTAGCCCAAAATAATCAGACTGAAAGATTCTGAGGCCTTCTCATAATTGTAACAGAATAGAATGCTTGCCTCCAATATAAGTCAATAATATAAGAACAAGTGAATTATAACAAATTATCAAAATAATTTAAATACAATATATATGAGTTATATGACTTGATAGGCTGCCATTTCTAACCTGTTCAATGTCTACCCTGGCTGTGACCTATCTTGTGTCTTGCCTATCCTGGGTCTCACTAGCATGGTTCTTACCTGACCCTGGTCTTACCCACACCGGGTCTTACCTGGCCTGGGTATTACCCAGTCTGGGTCTTACCTGACCTCAGTCCTACCCAGCCTGGGTCTTAGTTGGTCTGGGTCTTCGCTGCCAATACCTTACCTAGCATGAGTCTACCTATTCTGGCTCTTACCTGGCCTATGTCTTACCTATCTTGAGTCTACCTATGCTGGCTCTTACCTGGCCATGCGGCAGGGGTCACACACCCAGCCCAGCTCCTTCTTGTTGTAACGGCTGCATGCCTTGCAGGTGAAAAGCTGGCAGTCAAGACACTGCCGCTTGCTGTTGACCAGGAACTTGAATGGTTGGAGGCAGCGGATGCAGTGAGACTCCGACAAACTGCTCTGCTTGCCCAGGAGCTCGATCTTACTGTCTTCCTTCTCAATCTTAGTCTTCAGGTCACTGGTGTAGAAAACAAAAAACAATGACGCAGGTCATTTCTAATGATGTGCCCCATTTTAATCAAATGTGATGCTTTCGTGTTAAACAAGGTGCTGCACAATTGAAAAAGAAAATTTATACCGATACACAACCCGGTCTCACGAAAATACGTGACACTGTCACGTTATTTAATCTATTGAAACGTGATCAGGGTCACGTATTTTCAAAATGTTCGTGTCAAAAAGCACAAATTTCAAACCCATGTATTTCAATTGGAAGTATTTGTCGTGTCACTAAGCACGACTTCCAAACTAAGGTTCTGTCCAGGGGCGTTCTCCCTAATGTCCCTTAAGGAGCTCCGTACAGAACATTTATTGTTAAAAATTGTCTGTGATAACTAACAATATGACAGCTTTTGGCCACCCGTTTCTACTTAAACTTGTCTGTGAACAATATGACAGCTTTAGGCCACCCGTTTCTACTTTCACCTTTGATTCTGAGAAATTGTGACAATTCACAGATATATTAAATGCAGGTGCGCTGCTCAGGCAAACCGCGAAGGAAAAAGGGTAGCTGCTTCATCAGTTCTTTTTCGAATTGTATGTCTTGATGTTTTGATCTAGCCATAGATGTATTGTCTTGTTTTTGGCTACGTGAATGGAAGTCCGCGTCAATGCCTCGCAAGTCCAGTGTCGCGAGCGGACGTGACATCTAGAAATCAGACCGTATAATAATGGGTTATCATTAATATTGATGTGTAGGGGTTGATTATAACTCGTGAATAATATTGTTTATACCACATTCTGGGGGAATACTCGTATTCTGATTGGCTGCAGGGTGTGTATTATCTCCTGATATAGGCCTACAGACACCTGCTAAGTAGTTCCAGTCAGTGTTTAGATTCTCTGCCCGAGCCCGAGCCCGACCCGACCCGACCCGCGGGCCGGGTCGGGCCGATATTTCACACCACTATCCTCGGGCCGGGCCTTTGATCGAGCGATTTTATTTTTATTTTATCATTGGTTTATTGGCCTAATCTGAGGAGAAATCGATGCCATAAACAGAAATATTATAGGTCTTTATTACACGGGTCTTCTCAATGCCGTGGAACGCTCCGATCACTTGCATGGGTCCGGTGACTTGTCAACCCCTCTGCTGATCAACACTACGAAGGCTGGTAACGAATAAATTGTAAAAAAGACACAGCATGTGAAGTTATTTTTTCGTTTTGACAGTAGCCGTGTAATAAGCGGGCTAATGTATAGAACGTCGCCGGTCAATATCGAAAATAAGACCCTTCAGGGCGAAGCAAGACACCTTCGCTGCGCGTCGGTGTAGGCCTACTGTTCGCCCTGGTGGGGCTTATTTTCCCGATAATGACCGGCGTTCTATGCATTATCCCTACATATATATTTAGCAGAGTAGACTAAATGTGAACAAAGTTACATATGTATTGTTACGTATTTTAAGAACACCAAACATATTAGCCGTAAATACTACACATAGCCACAAGGGGAGCAGGACATTACTGAAGGCTGCAATAGATACTTTAGCCACAGAGGGCAGCACCACAGACCAGGCGAGGAAAGCCGGGATTACGTCACACCGGTTCCTCACAATTCTTCCAGTCCGCGCTGCTGAGTCCATAAAAAGCCTCCACATCGTGGAGGCCGGTAGAATTCTTCCGGCAGCGATTAGACATAGGTGGGTTTATGGGCTATGATCAGCTAGGAGAACGCTCGCACGTGCTTAGAATACATCTTCAATCTCTCTTTGCTTCAGAGTATCAGTTTACCATACCGAAAATACTTTATACTAAATAAAGTCTCTTTAAAGCTATTCCTTTGGATTCGATCCCTTTCCTTGAAGAAAACGCAATAGTATTAAAAAATGTTTAGGTTGAAATCGGGCTCGGGCTCATAATTACAGTTAATCTGTCGGGCGGGCCGGGCTCGGAC
Source organism: Gadus macrocephalus (assembly GCF_031168955.1). Taxonomy (NCBI): domain Eukaryota; kingdom Metazoa; phylum Chordata; class Actinopteri; order Gadiformes; family Gadidae; genus Gadus; species Gadus macrocephalus. The sequence continues at coordinate 14,460,311 of NC_082398.1, forward strand.
AGAACGTGCACGGGCTCGGGCTTGGTTTTCTTTATTAATCGAATGGGAAATGCAATAGGCCTATTTTAGGACCGAATCACCGTTAAACTTGTTTCTAATAACATTCCTAGCGAGAAATATATTTTTTACTTGCACAATCTTTAGTCAGTGATTACGTCTGATCTTTAGTTTTATAGTTATTAGGAAGATTTTATCGGCTCGCTCGCATGTTTCAACGACGTCAGGTTGCTAGGGACGGTGCTTTCGCTAAACTAGCAGCTCACGTGTTTCCTGCGTTTGTGTTATTAATCCGTTACTTTATGTAGCCTAACTTTTAATGATATCATCTTGTTAGAAACACGTATATCCAACCCAGTCGCCTAAAGCATACGTTGACAGTGAACACTGGATTACGTCACATTTCAACATAAAATAGCGTGTTATACACACACACACACACACACACACACACACACACACACACACACACACACACACACACACACACACACACACACACACACACACACACACACACACACACACACACACACAATGCATTTCGCTGCTAAAACAACAACAACAGATATTCCCTCAATTATTATTACTTTCAAAACGTTGGCCAAGGTTGAATATCCTTTTTATTTGGGCTGCTTCTAGGACATTTTGGGTGGATTTTGAACGGTATGTGGGCAGGACGTTTTTTGCAGGACCTGGCAACCCTGCGCTGTTGCCCGGGGCTCCGGAACAGATCTGGATCCACTATGGCCAAAAGACTTGTATGCCCCCCCCCCCCCCCCCTTGAATAAATTCTATGGCAGAATAAAGAATAAATTCATGCATTATCATTCAACTTGAACATGTGCTTTTACAGTATAGCGTGGTGGAGGGGTGACGTATGTTGGCCAACCCGGAAGTGAGCGTCGCCCTGGTTTCCCTTGACAAAAAGCCAACGGGTTTTTCCATTGGATTTTGGATTATTGCAGAAAAATTAGCATCTTTGAAGCACCTCCTCAAAAACTGAAAATAAATAAATAAATAAAAATATCTGTGCTCCAAAGAACGAAATGTAAACCAATGCATTCTGAATGGGAGTGTTTCACAGATTTTTCCATGCTACACAGAACGAAATATAAACCCATGCAAATAAAGACTTCATATTCATAATAATTTAAATATCATTAATCTCCTGAGTGTGTAGAGTGGTATTCTATTTTTTTCAACGGGGCTGCATCCAGTCACTTGACCGTCATGGTTGCTATGGTGGTTGCTATCGACCGCCCCCTCTAATCCTTACATGGTTCTAAAAACCACACGGCAAAGGAGCTGCCGTCCATTGTGTTGTTTTTGTCGTAAACTAGGGTCCGATGGTTAAAAAATAGACAGATATTCCAAGGTATCCTTAAAAGGCAGCTTGGATGTTTTTATTTTGTGCAGTTTAGACTTCTTCTATAACCTATTTTTGAAAGCAAAACACCAAGCTCATTGATTTAACGAGGCAGGGTTATTTGAAACAATTTATTAAATAAATATGTATGAGAGGTCATTCCTTCTCATTTTGCTTCCTATTTATGTCTAGTGTACAACCCTACTGTCCACAAGCATCACCCCCCCCCCCTCCCCATATGGATTTGGAGAATTGCTGCCACGTCCCAGTGGTGGAGGTATCATATATATGAAAGAGGGCATTCAATTATACTACAATGATCAATTAGGAGGCCGAAGCCCTAAAGGAAGTGATGCAATAGGTGACTGAGTCGACAACATTTAAGTAAGCCTTGGGGTCTCTTATATATCAAAGGGGGTCTCAAAGGACGCATATACGCTTCAACCTGTGGCTTACAGGAAATGACTCAGCAAGTGCTCCATCTCGTTGCCCCTCACCCAGCGGCTCCCTTGCAAGATTTTGGCCTGAAGTTCTTCCCAGACCTGCACCGTAGCCATCCAACCTGCATATCTGAGAATCAGGCCTCTCTTTAATAATGACAAAAAGTTATGAGAGAAATACACATAAACTTTTGTTGTCTCATAAGCGGCGTAATGCCGGCTCCTTTTGACCTTTTGACCCCAGACTTCTGAGGGAATAGCTGAATCAATTCATTAGTCAATCAGAAGTATGTAAATATCTTCCCGGTGGCGGAAGAGGGCGAACAAGGTGTCCTTCAACATCTACGATTGCAACGGTGCCACACACGAGCATATTCGAACATGTTTAATGGTAGTAATTAGCAGTCGCAAATTGGAGGCCTTAATCAATAATGAACAGCTATTGATTTACTTCCCGATAGAAATTTGTGACAAATGACATGTTATTTAGCATCTACACGTTGAGCTGAGTCCAATGACACCAAGCATGACACTCTAGCAAATGGTAACATGTATTTTACATGGTACATATGGTCTAGGACATGATCTCGGTGTGGCAAGAGGGCGAGCTTGATCTCATTGGACTCAGCTTAACGTGTAGATGCTAAATAACATGTAATTTGTCAAAAATCTCCATCGGGAAGCAAATCTATAGCTGGTCATTATTGATTAAGGCCTCCATATTCGACAGCTAATTACTACCCCGAAACATATTCAAATATGATCATGTGTGGCACTGTTGCAATCGCCTCGAAACGTAGATGTCAAAGGACACCTTGTTTGCCCCGTTACGCCTCCGGGAAGATATTTTCATACTTCTAATGGATTGATTCATATTTTAAGGTTCTCGGAGTGAGACTTTAAGCGTCTGCAGCAGAAGTGTTGAGACGAAAGTTGATATCAAGACATTTATAGAATATTCCGATTCACATTATGATTCTTCGTCATAACTATCCGACCAAACATCCTTCACATTCACTGAGCGAATATTATGAAAGTCCAGGCCCCCCTCCATCTCGTTGCAGCTGCACCCAGCGGCTCGCTTGCATGATTTTGGCCTGAAGTTCTTCCCAGACCTACACCCTAGCCATCCAACATGCATATCTTAGAATCAGGCCTCTCTTTAATAGTGACAAAAAGTTATGAGAGAAATACACATGAACTTTTTGTTATCTCATAAGCGGCGTGGTGCCGGCTCCTTTTGACCCCAGACTTCAAAAACGTGGCCACAGGCCAGCTGTGTCTACACACCTTAAGCCACAAATGTACACATCCATCCCACAAAAAATGGGGACTAGAAACTAACCTCTGTCTTATGTACATTTACTGTACTGTTGGAGGTCACGCCCCTTTTCCGGCCTTTTCGAGATAGCTAGGGATACTGAAATGTTTACACGCATTTCCCGGGGCCCAGAGAACGACATATCCGAGATTTGGAGTTCTAGCCCTTAGAGAAAAAAAGTTTTCCCAAATGGACTGTCATTTGGACAAAGCCCCTCAGAAGTGTTGCCTGCAAGACCTAATGGTCCAGAATGTGGTGGAAAAACAGTTTTTGAGATAGGAAGGTCCTACCGCTCTGAAATTTGAATACCTTATTCTAGGGCCTAACTGGGACCCCCGCACCGAAACTTGGCCCGGTCGGACCCCGAGGGCGTTCGCCCTCTTCCGCCACCGGGAAGATATTTACATACTTCTGATTGACTAATGAATTGATTCAGCTATTCCCTCAGAAGTCTGGGGTCAAAAGGTCAAAAGGAGTCGGCACCACGCCGCTTATGAGACAACAAAAGTTTATGTGTATTTCTCTCATAACTTTTTGTCATTATTAAAGAGAGGCCTGATTCTCAGATATGCAGTTTGGATGGCTACGGTGCAGGTCTGGGAAGAACTTCAGGCCAAAATCTTGCAAGCGAGCCGCTGGGTGAGGGGCAACGAGATGGAGCACTTGCTGAGTCATTTCCTGTAAGCCACAGGTTGAAGCGTATATGCGTCCTTTGAGACCCCCTTTGATATATAAGAGACCCCAAGGCTTACTTAAATGTTGTCGACTCAGTCACCTATTGCATCACTTCCTTTAGGGCTTCGGCCTCCTAATTGATCATTGTAGTATAATTGAATGCCCTCTTTCATATATATGATACCTCCACCACTGGGACGTGGCAGCAATTCTCCAAATCCATATGGAGAGGGGGGGGGGGGGTGATGCTTGTGGACAGTAGGGTTGTACACTAGACATAAATAGGAAGCAAACTCAGGAGAAGGAATGACCTCTCATAAATATTTATTTAATAAATTGTTTCAAATAACCCTGCCTCGTTAAATCGTTGTTCACATTTAGTCTACTCTACTAAATATATATGTAGGGATAATGCATAGAACGCCGGTCATTATCGGGAAAATAAGCCCCACCAGGGCGAACAGTAGGCCTACACCGACGTGCAGCGAAGGTGTCTTGCTTCGCCCTGAAGGGTCTTATTTTCGATATTGACCGGCGACGTTCTATACATTAGCCCGCTTATTACACGGCTACTGCCAAAACGAAAAAATAACTTCACATGCTGTGTCCTTTTTACAATTTATTCGTTACCAGCATTCGTAGTGTTGATCAGCAGAGGGGTTGACAAGTCACCGGACCCATGCAAGTCAACGGAGCGTTCCACGGCATTGAGAAGACCCGTGTAATAAAGACCTATATTATTTCTGTTTATGGCATAGATTTCTCCTCAGATTAGGCTAATAAACCAATGATAAAATAAAAATAAAAACGCTCGATCAAAGGCCCGGCCCGAGGATAGTGGTGGGAAATATCGGCCCGACCCGGCCCGCGGGTCGGGTCGGGTCGGGCTCGGGCTCGGGCAGAGAATCTAAACACTGACTGGAACTACTTAGCAGGTGTCTGTAGGCCTATATCAGGAGATAATACACACCCTGCAGCCAATCAGAATACGAGTATTCCCCCAGACTGTGGTATAAACAATATTATTCACGAGTTATAATCAACCCCTACACATCAATATTAATGATAACCCATTATTATACGGTATGATTTCTAGATGTCACGTCCGCTCGCGACACTGGACTTGCGAGGCATCGACGCGGACTTCCATAGCCAAAAACAATAGAATAGAATAGAATAAACTTTATTGTCATTGTACAAGACAACGACATTTTGTATGGAGCAGTCCTCCTCCAGTTGCACAGTTCTATAAATAAAATAAATAAAAAATAAAATAAATAAAATAAATAAAATAAATAAAATAAATAAAATAAATAAAATAAATAAATAAATAAATCAGTATCAGCAATATATAAATATATATATATATATATATATATGCACACACATACACATACACACACATACATATATATATATATATACACACATAAATAAAATACTTATATAATTAGAATGTTTTAAAAAGTCCTGAAGTGCAATAGTGCAATCATGTGTGTATGAGATGAGATGGGGAGTATCAGTGTGGCAATAGAGTGGGAGTGGAGTTTAGCAGTGTCACAGCTCCATGATAGAAACTGTCCTGCAGTCTTGTAGTGCGGGCGGGCAGTGTCCTGTATCGTCTTCCTGAGGGCATGAGAGTGAAGAGGCAGTGTCCAGGGTTTGTGCTGTCTCTGAGGATGCCCATAACCCTCAGAGTACAGCGGGTCTGGTAGATGTCCTCCAGTCTGGGGAGCTGGGTGCCGGTGATCCTCTCAGCCGTCTTAATGATGCGCTGGAGAGCTTTCCTATCATCTGTGGTGCAGCCAGAGTACCATGCGGTGATGCAGTATTTGAGAACTGACTCGATGGCTGACCTGTAGAAGCTCACCAGCAGCTTTTGTGGGAGACATGCCCTCTTCAAGCACCTCAGGAAGTAAAGCCTTTGAAGTCCTTTCTTGGCCGTCGCGGTGGTGTTGACGGTCCAAGTCAGGTCATGACTGATGTTGACCCCGAGGTACCTGATGTTCTGCACAACCTCCACTGTCTGGCCGTCGATGGTGATGGGGTGATGGACGAAGGGCTTCGTCTTCCTCCTGAAGTCCAGGATCATCTCCTTTGTTTTTGCTGCGTTGAGGATCAGGTTGTTCTCTCGGCTCCAGCTCACCAGGTTCTCTACCTCTGTCCTGTAGGCAGCCTCGTTGTTGCTTGAGATCCTGCCTACCACCATGGTGTCGTCTGCAAATTTAAACATGGTGTTGGCCTCGTGGGTGGGTTTGCAGTCGAGAGTGTAGAGGGAGAAGAGGAAGGGGCTCAACACACAACCCTGTGGTGCACCGATGTTCAGGGTGATGCTGGAGGAGACCTGTCTCCCCATTCGCACAAGAAGACATAAACAAAAAAGACAATAGATCTATGGCTAGATCAAAACATCAAGACATACAATTCTAAAAAGAACAGATGAAGCAGCTACCCTTTTTTCCTTCGCGGTTTGCCTGAGCAGCGCACCTGCATTTAATGTATCTGTGAATTGTCACAATTTCTCAGAATCAAAGGTGAAAGTAGAAACGGGTGGCCTAAAGCTGTCATATTGTTCACAGACAAGTTTAAGTAGAAACGGGTGGCCAAAAGCTGTCATATTGTTAGTTATCACAGACAATTTTTAACAATAAATGTTCTGTACGGAGCTCCTTAAGGGACATTAGGGAGAACGCTCCCGGACAGAACCTTAGTTTGGAAGTCGTGCTTAGTGACACAGACAAATACTCCCAATTGAAATACATGGGTTTGAAATGTGTGCTTTTTGACACGAAAATTTTGAAAACACGTGTCCCTGATCACGTTTCAATAGATTAAATAACGTGACAGTGTCACGTATTTTCGTGAGACCGGGTTGCGATACATCGACACAAAGCCGCACAAGAGAGAGCCTTACAGAAAAGAAAAACACTGAGACGATGATATAGAGTGTTTTTTACGGGCAAGTTAAAGAGCTTCTTCCAGATGGGAGAGACAGGAGGCCAACATGAATGCTTGCCATGATACAAAGAAGAATGATATCTGAAGGCCATCTTTGCTAACTTTGAGAAACTTGATGGCCATATGTTGTGATACATGTTTCTGGCATTCTAGGCTTGTCCTTTGCATGCCAAAGTCATTCTTACTCGCAGCAACATAGGACCCAAGGAACCTGAAGTCACTAACCTCTTTGTGTGCTATTATTGGAACATATTGGCAGGGAATCTGAGTCAGATTTACAATGCCTCATGGCTTTCATCCAGAAAAGCTTTGCGTTAAACCAGGAGATATTAGTTTGAGACCTCCTGCCCCCTGATAAAATGTGAGGCTTCATGGTCATCCATGACGTTGAAGAGACACACAGAGCTCTAGCTCAAGGCTCCCTAAAAGAGATCCCATACATACTAAACTAAAACAACACACAGCCCCTTCCAGCAATCCTCTCTTCAATTTCCCCTCTAGCCTCTGGTATCAATGGGCACGCAACATAAACCAGCACAGGGGAACAAGTCCATTCTTTTTCAGCAGTTTGTAATCAAAAAATAGCAATGACAACAGCCCTGAAGGGAAAAAGAAAAGGATCCATACGAATATCTTTCACTTGGAGTTATTTTCCGGAAGACTGACAATGTGTTAGCTATCAGTCGAATGGAAAAACAACTTGAATTCATGGCAAAACATGAAAGTGCGTGAAAAGGGGACTGGAGGGGATGGAGGTACTCTGAGGTTGTTGGAGGTGAAAATTTGTGTTACTATGTGACTGTGGTTTCACAGACTGCAGACTTTTAGCCTGTAAGATTAAACTGCAGCGAGCAGCTTTTTACACGGCATTACACACAATCAGAGTAGGCTTTGCTAGTTATCCTGATTACTTTAAATGGTAAGACTGTATCAGACACAGGACGACTTAACAACTAAGATTTATTACAGGGAGACATGACGTCAGAGCGCTAGCTAGATAGGTAGGTTGATGCTAATTGATTAACAAGCATGGAAAGCACCGTAAACATCCATGGCTAATTGCAAGCCAATACTTACTTACATAATCTAGGTCGAAAATGCCATTGCAATGCAAGAGATCTAAAGAAATAAGCGGTACAATGGGCAGACATGATTCAGCAGTGAAAATAAATCCTTATACTAATCTCTTGCGAATAGCACTTTACTTGTGGCTTCATGTGCTTTGATCTCATAATATACTCCACGTTTTCTAACGTCAGCTGCCTTTTCTGTTCAGTTCTGGGCCTGCTTTTTGTCTCCTGTGTGTTATGTGTTTCAAACAAACAGATTCACAATTGTATCTCAGTAATTACAGACTGGAAGCTTCCCCTGGAGCACTTCAAACTGACATTATTTGTGTCTGCTTTAGAAATCAATAATTTCCCCATTTCCTAAGCCAGACTTGGACCTGTGGTGTCTCCTGGTGAGTGGTGGGTTACAACGATAGACAGAGTGAGTTCTCTAGAGCCAACTCAGGGTCCCCATGTATGGTGGTCTGGTTCTGGTCTCAATCTAAAGAATGAGGTATAGCTCTCATTTCCCTGCTTTTCAATTTAATTTAATATCTTTTCTGCTGGGTCATCACTTTAAAGCGATGCGTGTCTCTACTGCCTCCTCCTTGTTTTGGATGCGTTATTAAATGACATATTGCTCACATTGTCCCCACCACAATATTTATTCTCCAATGTGTTGAATGATGTGATTTGTCTTTCATAATAATTTGTACAAACCATTGGAAACTATTTACCACAATGATTTGATAAGGAAAAGGGGAAAGAGATTTTTTTAACTTGTTCAACTGACTATTAGAACACAAGTTGCAATTGACAAAGATTATTTAAAGATAGATGTAAGGAAACAGACAGAGCAGGCTGCAGACTGAAGACAATTGGCTAGCGTTATGAAAGCTAAACCATAAAATGTGGGCTTCCAGAGAGGGTTAACTTCCCAGTGATCCCTGGCTCTAAGACAGTTTGACCACAGATATTCTGTAGTAGTAGCCAATTGATTGGATGTATTTTTTGTGTAATTTTGTGTATAGGGAAATGAGAGTCAATGGGGATTTTTCATCAAATCAACGTTAAACAAGGTAATCATTAATTGCTTGTTGCCATCATGGTCATATCGTGACGATGGATAAGAACACATACTTTTTTATGCCATTGTATTAATTGAATCTTGAAATCATTCGTTAGACTGCAGCTGCCAATGCACGAGGATTGCCAGACTCCCTCAGAATGGGGAGAGTATCTGTTCCCAGAGTCCTATGCTCCCAGGCCCCTTCGCTCAATATCCGGTTCACAAATTAACCCTTCCATCATGTTTTCGGATCAAATAGTACTTGACAATTTAAAAAAAAAGCAAAGGCACACCGGATTCAATTACAAACATAAGTCATGATCGGATATTTGGGTTACTCTGGGATGATTTTTCATATCAGTTACACGACAGATGTGAGGTGTGAGGTGTTCGATTAAAAACCAAAGCATTGAGCTATGTTCTTTGGTTATTCCATTTCATCAGTTTCCTCAAGTGTAGCTTACTGCATTGAGAGCCACATGGCAGTGCTGCTGGGGAACAAGCAACCCTTTCCCCACCATTGCCTAGGATATATCCAGCCAATACAGAGCTTGGGAACACCTTTCAGGATCCCACTGTGTGCTTATACAACTAGGGAAAATAACCCTGGGAACATAAGACCCCCTTAGTCATGTTCCCATTATGGGAGAGACTCGGAACATAGGAGACTGGGAATACAGGAGACATACGGGATGACTGGGAACATAGGAGACTGGGAACATAGGAGACTGAGGACAGTAGACTGGGGAAATATCGCTAACAAAGAAGACGACCCTGAACACAGGAGACTGGGGCACAGGACCCTGGGAATGACCCTCCTCTTGGGGTAATAGCTGCGTTCACTTATTAAGAGCTGCTGTCCGATTCATCACTTTTAAGGCGAGAAATATGTAAATGTGATGCAAAATATGTGCCTGCTTTACGGATGAAAACTGTGAAGTGATTTGAGAAGATTACCACTGCTGCAGCTGCTTGTCAGGTCTGAAGCCTAATTTCTAGAGCTACTGCTCTAACAAGGTAATTTCACACTCCTCATCATCTGTGTTTTGGAAAGCAATTGCGTATTCAGAGTTACCAGTAGATTGTGTTATTTGCGACAGTGGCTGTGAATAGCCGGTACACAGCTGAAATAGATTATTATGATAGTATTGAGGTAGATTCACCCCCATTCGTTTCTACACTGACTAACAACACTGTGCCCGGTGCCCAAACCTGGTATTGCATTGCATATTTCTTGTTGCATTCCGGTCAAAGGGAATTCCATAGGTCTCTCTTTATAAAAGCTCTTGTAAAAGCAAACTTTAGTCCTGGAAATAGATTTTGCATTTAAGAGGCCCTATTGAATGAAAACCTGATGTGTTTAGGTCGGCCATGATTAACTCTATTACAACATTATCCATACTTTGGTTGAATTAATGAGATATGCAAATATATAGGAGCTATTCAAACCTACCTAAACAAAGCATAGTATACAGCATGGTTAATTTAAGGTTCAAACAGAGCATTATTGTTTTGAAACTTTTCTTGGCTAAATGTACACAATTTGTTATTGCAGTAATTTCAATTAACAATTTCCAAAAAACTAATGTAAAGCAAGAATTGTTAATAACAAATAATAATACGATGCTTAAAACAGAGACATGTGCTAACCATATGCTCAAGCAACCAAGCCAGCACGAAGCAAGCTGGCTCAAAACCTTTGCAAGCTCAAAGTTTTGATAGTTTTGTTTGTGTCGCTGTTCTGTCCACAGAACTTATCTATCCTACAAAACAGTTTAATTTCCATAAGGAAAACGTTAGCACAGTTCAGTGTTATATAACCTCAGAGAAACAGTAGGCTTTTAAAGCGATAAGGATCCAAACACTTTGAGTTGTTAACCTGGAATGAACTGTCATTCTTCTATAGATGGAAGGAGAAAACAAGGGCCCAAAATATGCTTTTTTTCTTTCACTTTTTTGCTTTCACAGATGTGTTTTGCCACGGCATTTGCAAACGGTAACCACATGACTGCTGGAGTTCACCTATTTTTAGATCCCGGAAGCCGCCAAAGACAGACACTGGTCTGAGGAGGAGAGAAGGGACAACCACCCCAACCGAAAAACAACAAGCCATAGTGGTTTGAAGAATAGAAGAAGAAACTCCCTTGATTCTCACCAACGAAACATTGCTTTTTTGATAGCTTGAGCAATGGTGGGTATTATTAATTATTTTTTTTCAATGGAAATTTGATTGTCACTTGTCATTCTGGATGAAAGATTCTGCTTAAATTAATAATTATTTGAACTAAATGGTTGCCGAGAGGAAGAGAGTGGTGGACAAAGGCTTGATGGGGGCTGTTACTTCAGCCAAAATGCCAATCCGTCCACTTCCGCCATCTAGCGGGGGACAGTGTCTCTCATCCTATGTCATCTCCCGCACTGTACACACCTGCTGGGAATATTCATCAGCACACAGTACTTCAAGCCCGGTTCTCCAGACAATCATTGCTAGATCGCTGTTTTAAAGGTAACTGTCAGTACTTTGTCCTTGGCCCTTCCTTGTGTCTATATTGTTTAGTCATTGTGTTCCGTCGCTCACCCTACCATCAAGCTCCTCGCCCTGTTCCCTGCCTATACTTATTTGTTGAGCTCACTAAAGACCCTTATAATTTACTCTGAATCAGTGTCTCTGTGTGTCGAGTTTTTGGCTCCACTCACTCTTTTTCCCCATAACACACAATGGCTCTCATTTGATAAGATTCTCTACTAAAAATTTAACCATTTTGATATGATACTACAAAAACACTTACACAGTTAAAGTCTAAGTGACTCATCAAAATGCTTCACAGCCACATAATACCTCTATTCCCATACCATAGACCTTGTTATTGCCCAATTTCCCTTTCACATAAAGTTCAGGGTAAATGACTGGAATAACCTTTCAGGTATAGTCTCTATTCAGACACTCTTTCATTCACATGCTTGGCATAATAATTCCTGAATAGATGGACCAAGACAGTCAAAAAAATGGGGCAGACAAAATGCCAAGACATTGTACCATTTTATAAATGTAGAGCACTAAATGAAAGAGGACACCATGTACAGCAAAGAGTCTTATTGTTCACCAGAGTGTAAATCCCTCTCCCTGATGGTTTAGTGGTTTCAGCGTTCGTCTTCTAATCTGATTCAGTCCTCTATGAAGCAGGAAGACTGAGAATATACTTGGGATGAACTTGACCTTGTGTAAATATCACTGTGGCTAAATAATCTTTACTCTGTCAAGCGATCAACCATTGAGTTGACTATGGCATTCAAGTTTACAATGAGGAGATATAAGACCAGGATGCCAGGAAAATCATTCTTGTGGACAAACATCGGAGCGCAAATATTTTTCACCATGTCTGTGTTTGCACTTATTCAACCATCCTTAGTCATCGGCAACCAAACCCTTTGCTCAAGGAAAAAATGTGGCATACATGACTCTTGATGGAGGTGCTGTTAGCCACTGGTATAAGCTACCAGCAACTAGCAACCAGGACTAAATATGTGCCTTTAATCCTGCCATCTCTATGGGACCCAATCTCATAGCGCAACCATTCATCAAGGTGCACATTAGCTGGCACAAGTCAAGATAAAACTATTTGCTGCTGTCATTGAGTTGAGCTTAGCCCTGCCTCTACTCAGAGGTGGGGAACGAGAGACACTTTTCCCTTTGCCAATGGTGCATACTAAATAAATATTACCACCCAGCTTAGGTAAGTATTTGTTGGGATTGAGGTAACAGGAAGGATCAGTGGGGAGGCAATGTATAATGGAAAACAAGACAGGTTCTGACCCACTTGTTATCGAATGAAAAAATAATCTCTCTTGAACAGGCAGAAAGCACTTACAGATTGGTAAGATAAAGCAATAAATGCTGATCCAATAGGTGAGTTGTCAGCAGTGCCTTATATAAAGTTGTCTTCATTTTTGTTCAACTGAGGGAAATGGTGTTTGTGTTCGATCAATGTCAAGATTAAAGAAGGTAAAATTATGCTGTATTTTTTCTGATCTTTTCAATGTGATCTCCAACCTAAACGACAGAATAGGTTGTTTGTCAATATGACTGAAAACCGTAGTTGAGCATTAGCGTTTACTGGAAGGAACACCACTACGTCACATATTTCAAAGTCATGTCCGCCAAAATAAAATGTAACACGTTGCATTCTCAGTGGAAAGTGCAACATTTTAAGTTAGTTTTCGTTTTTATTGAAAGATCATCATCAGTTACGAACAATTACGCAGAACATAATAGCTCAGATGACTGCACAATGCAAAGATATGGATTCAAACAGCATGCAAGCTGAACAAAGATTAGGAAAATTCAAATGCACATTTCTTGCTAGAAATGTCAAAATGCAATCTAATGCGGAAACTATCTCGTATCATTATCCACAGAGAATCAAATTAATGTCCTCCATTATGTTTTGGTAGAAATAACAATGACATATGTGACGTATTGTTGTTCCTTCGACCAGTTGGTAGGGAGCGCTGTACAAACAAACGCTCTGGGTCATTTCGGGTCTTATGCCGCTTTTCCACCGCACATGTAGCTCGACTCGACACGACTCGACACGACACGACTCGACACGGTAGCAGCACGGGTGCTTTTCCACCGCAAATAGTACCTCCTGGACGTGGGTGGGGTCGGCTGCGCGAAAGGGCCGTGACGTATTTGTGTACGCGACGCAAACAACACATACGCAACCCACACATGGACAGAACCCACATAACAACAATGGAGGACATCGATCACATTACTATTATTAGCTGGCATGTTGAAGAAGTTGGAGAAGTGGAACATGTTGGCTGCGGCGCTGCTATGGATGTTACCAGAATGGTTGCCATGTCGCTCTCGTGACTTCGTCACACTCTCTGGCCAATCAGTCGCCGGCCGTCTGCCGACGTCACCTTTTAGCATCGGCTCAGCTCGCTTGGAACCTAGAGCGAGTAGGTACTAGAAAAAGCAGCCACTTCAGGTACCAGATACCATGGTACCGCGGTGGAAACGCAAAAAATGCGAGCTGAGTCGAGTCGTGTCGAGTCGTGTCGAGCTGGTACCATGCAGTGGAAAAGCGGCATTATAGACCCATTCTGTTGTTTATGTTCGAGAACAGGCGTGATGTTTATTTTTTACAAAACAAATTGTACTATCAGCAGATCATCATAAATGGGTCAATCACCCACCATTATGGTCACAGATTTCAGAGGGGATCTTGTGATGGTTGGCTGAGCACGCCATGTGAGTCATCTGGTTGGCGCGGTGTCTGACACTGAAGCACGATCTTACAGACCATAATGAATCAGATATTTTCCTGTGGGAGGGCAGTGACCTCCCACAGGCCTAAATTAAATACTTGAAGTCCTTCCAGGTGAGAAGCTCCAGCAAAAGCTTTGTCTACCTTTTAATTGAATGATATTATTGGATTGAGTGTGATACCTACACTTATTTTCAGTTTCTGTTCTCTTCTACTTGAGGTCTAGGTTCTGGTGATCCCGTTTTCTCTTAGTTTCCTTTTAGGGCAAATTGATTTTAAGAAAAAAAGTTGTAACTCCTTTCTAACAAGCTTGTCACAACCTGTAGTTCTCAGGTTGTTTCAATGACACAACAAGTCCTGTGCATAATAGAATTGCTGAGAAACGGGATTATTTAACCTGCAAAACCTAGCTCAGAGACATCATTAATCAATTAACTGTAACTGCTATACTATGATATGCCTTCACTCAGATTGAGATATCCAAATAGAACCGGCTTTGTGAGACTTTGGAGCTTCAGCTGTATCAGTAGCAGCAGGAGGGCGTGTCCTTGCTCTGGGGTATTTGGGAGAAGCTTCATCTCCAATTCCCCTCCCAAAAAAGGGAAGACGTCTGAACTCACCCAAGCCGGTCCTCCTCCTTCTTCCTCAGGTCGAAGTCCCGCTGGACCACGTCCCAAACGTGCTTGGCCTCCTCGTCCGTGAGCTTGGAGAGGTCCAGCTTCTTTCCCGGGGCGCTGCCGGGCATCATGGTGGAGCGGCGGGCCGTGCTTGGCTGCTGTCAGGTCTGGGGCCGGGGGAGGAGGATCAGAGTGTGTTCAGCCAGACTACACAGGGACAAGGAAGGAAGGGGTCCACATTCATTAAGGGAAAAGAGTACCCATCTAGAATAAAAGGCAGAAAGGATAAATATAATATATAAACATAAAGACAGTGGATTAAAAGAAGTTCAAACTTGTTTCCAATAGGTCAAAGAAACTGTGCTAAGACCAGAAGCACAGTTTGTTGATGGATTTACAGTTTTTCTCAATCGTTTAAACACGTTTTCTGAAACTATAGCTACATTTCTCAAAACTCTAAACACAAACCTGAGAAAAGTTAATCATTTTGTCAAAACTCCACAAATTCTTCTCAAAACAAAATGTTCCACCATCAGTAAACACAGCTATCAAATGAATATCTCTTAGAGACACTTCCAGCAAAATACTATATACGTTTTTATGTTTTGTGTTCATGAGGCCATGTTACATATTACCAATGCATAAAATGTTTAGAAATAGCTTTCTTTTTTACAGTTTACATTTTTACAGATACATTTTTTACAAAAATGTATCTATGCAGACAATTCTGAAAACTTGAAGCTCATGTATCAACTACAAGACTCCAGACTGCGCAAAGCACAATTCCACAGTTTTTACGCATCTAGAAATTCTAAATTACATTTTTGCTAAACTCTAAGCACAAATTTCATAATTTAGCACACTTGGTTCACCTGGAAACACTGGCCTTCAAAACGTAACAACTAATTACCAATAAGTCTAACTCACTGGCAGAACACTTCAATCATGTGTCAGAGCATAACAGAGGCCTCAGGTGAGCTCTGCTGTGTTGGAGATATGGTCCTCTGGCCTGATCAGGATCAGAGGTGGGATACAGACTGATTTACATGTAGATCTGTTTCACCTCATTTATATTCTTATTTTTAGTTTTTGTTGGCCTACGAAAAGCTTTTTATGCAGTCAGTTCAGCCGAACATTTAACTGTATTACGGTAAAAAATAAATAATTGCTTTGTTACCTTTTTGTACTGATTTCATCATTACATCCCGTGAAAGACAGTCTAAACATTTTCTTGCTGTAGTGTTTGTCATTTGACTTATCAGTGCAATTACTGTACTGTAATTTGTCAAAATAGATAACATTGGTGTATTGTCAGATCAATGTTGCAGTATCAACTATAGGTGTAAAGCATGACTGGGAAGCTCGGATAGTGAGTCTAGCATTGGATAGACAAATATGCATTGTATCCTATTCTGATACAATTGTGTCAATGCAATATTTATATGATATATTCACTATTACAATATGGCAGCAGTCTTTAAACTATATGTACCACCTAATTGCAATTTAAAACGGGAAAGCTGCTTCTAAACAATTGTATACATTGGAATATGTAACATGGCCTCGTGAAGCCAAAACATATGTAAATAGTATTTAGATGGAAGTGTTTTGAATTGATCACACCAGTGTTTAATTGATGCTCTCTAGGAGATATTAATTTGATTGCTGTGTTTACTTTTTCGTGGAAAAAAATCAGTTTTTGAGAAGAATTTGTGGAGTTTGACAAAATTATAACTCTTCTCAGGTTTGAGTTTTGAGAAATTTAGCTATAGTTTCAGAAAACATTTAAACGATTGAGAAAAACTAGGTGGTACATATAGTATAAAGACTGTTGGCTTACATAAATTCTGCTCATTGAAGATGAAGGGTAAAAGCTGATAAGCAGAATATCATGCTGCTTTGATTTGAAAAGGCAACTTACTATTGTTTGTTACCAATGACCTATTGATCCTCATTGAACAGAACTCTTAGGACCATAGTTGCTTCACATGTGATCATTATTTGTAATTATTGTTCCTCGTGATCATTTTGATTGATTATACTGTACAACGCCTTGTGAAAGAGCCTTTTGGTGTCCCCACAACTTCTCCCCTGACCCCACCAGTCGTCCCATACTCCCGACCGACTGCAGTGTTTTATCGCTCCCATTAAGGCAGTGATGAATCCACAAGATTGACCATTAAAACTTTCTACAGCAACACGTCTCTTGAATTACCCTTCACACGACCCCAGCATGAATTATTACTGCTATATAAACTATATAACTATATAAATATATTCATAATGGATTAGGACAACAGAGAGAGACAGAATATTCAACGGACTCAGCTCTATAATATTAACCAGCGTTTGGAATAGCATTTGCTTCCCATGAGTGATATTTCACTGTAGTCAATGTAGCAGACTCTTTTATTCCAAGCAACCTCCAGGACACCATTTCCTTAAGGAGTATGGGGTTAGACTGCTTGCTAAAGGATTCATTCAGGTAAACATGTGTACATTGGGGTTCGAACCCAGCCTTGGGGCTGGGATTGAACCCGCTCTCTGCATCAGCACACAAGGCAGCAGCATTGGAACTCTGCCACCGTAAGGCGTCAGTGGGACAGACATGAGCTGCTCTGACGGAGCTTATCAAGCATGCAGCTGTTGCCTGTTGATTTCATATTAAAGCAGCTCCCTGTTGTCGCTCCCTGACTGATTCCTCCTCTTTTATTGTGTTCCCAGTGTTTAGGCCAGTGGAATGACTGGCACATGGTTCCATTCAGTATGGAGCTCAGAGCCACGACTCCTCCATAAACTCAGGATACTGTGTAGACAGCATCTGGAAACTATGCCGGAGCAGACCAGAACTATATGGAGAGTACTCTTATACT
This sequence comes from Gadus macrocephalus, assembly GCF_031168955.1. NCBI lineage: Eukaryota > Metazoa > Chordata > Actinopteri > Gadiformes > Gadidae > Gadus > Gadus macrocephalus. Next base: position 14,477,955 of record NC_082398.1, read on the forward strand.
GTTATTGTCTTTATCTACCTTTATCTGATCTGTTGATCTGTATTTTGGCGTTGTTTTCTCCCCCTGGTAAGTTCCAATAAAGTGATTGGACGTCTCAGTGACTTGCTACTTGTTCAATGTTAATAAACAATGGGTGAATGCATCGGTTGACATTCACCTCTGACCCTCACCCACGCATCTGCACTCGACCCGATTTCTGTCTCTGTTCAACCACAACACGGAACACATGATTTTGCTCTTTATGAATGTCGGTTGAACACACGCAAAAACACACATGTGTTTTGTGTACAGGCACGCACACAAACACAGTCAAATACACCCATACACACACAAATACACAACATGCACACACACATACCCCCCCCCCCCCCCCTTGACACACACACACACACACACACACACACACACACACACACACACACACACACACACACACACACACACACACACACACACACACACACACACACACAAAATACATACAAAATACATACACATGCAAACACAGAAACTCACAATGGAAAACAAGACAGAAGCAAAGTAGGAAGTCAAATAATGCAGTAATCTAATTCCTCTCGTATCTTCCCGTGGTAGTGACTTAAGGTAGCGGAGCAGTTGAACCATCGCTGGGCCACAGGCCGACAAGCAGGATTCATCAAACAATACACAATAACACTAAACAACTGGCTTCCCACACAGTTGTGGTGTTCCCAAGCTATCAGCTAAGTGGTGCACAGGGCCCTGCTGTGTGTTTACTCAGAGGGCGTCCACAGTTTGACGTCTCCTTACAGAACAAGGTACAGGGTAACCAAACACAATCCATGGCAGGTAAAGTTATGTTTGTTACCTTTAAGAGTTGAAATAGGTGTGAATTAATTGTCATCATGGAGACGATGAAAATACAAATAGGTGAAACTACTGCTAGATAATTGAAAGATGAAAGTGCAATCTTAGTTGAAGACTCAGTTACATGTTGTACCTGCCAAACTATATCACAATATAATGTAATACCCATGAGCAGCGTTTCCTAACACTCAAACGTTGCTTACACAACACAAGGCCAAGCTTCTTCTGTGCTGGAGGAAAAATCCTCCTAATCATTTGTTATTATAAGTAAGTTGGAGTTTCCCTAGAACCACAAAGACGGAAAGCATTTAGTAACACTTGGCTGCTGAACACAAGGCCAGGAATATACATCCAAACAGTATCAGAGGCATCTGAAGGGTCCTGGGTGGATCCGAACCCCCACACAGAGTACCCAATTAAACCACAAACACATCAGAGACACACAAAACCCATCAGAGTTCAACACAACCAACCACTGCACACATCCACTGGCTGATACTTCAGATCCATCCGTCGTGCTCATCAAAATACCTTGGTGTTGGAGTTGTGATGGGAGTAGCCTGCAGGGGCCGACTATTCCATCAGAAGAGCTGGCAGACTGACTGCAGGGCAGGACAGGGAGCCAGGCTAGGGAGCTGGAGGCAATGCTAATCACATGTCTAGCTAATCAGGAGGAAGACTTGCAGGCTGCATGAGAAGGCAGAGAAGTCTCCTCCCTGCTCTCTCTCTCTCTGCCAAAGGTCAGCTGTGGGGCTGGTAGCCTGCTGGTGACATTCTCCAGTACTTCAAGACTGGACAACCGTTCAGAGTTCAATAGGTACATAGGTAACATCTAATAACCCAACAAATAAACAAAAACAAATTCATGAAAAACAATAAATTGAGAGAAGAACACTTTTCAATTCAGGATAAAACATTACTTGAGTATTAGCCAATAGAAAACATAAAAAACATGTCAATATGAAGTGTATCCACATGGCCATGGCTTGGGAGGTTTCTGTTATGCAGGCCGTATATCATGTCCTATGATTCAGAATAAGGGGGATGCAGGATATTGTGTCGCCTAACAATTCACCCAAAGCCACTGTGGACTTTAATATTTGGCTATTTTTACCATTTATAGCAATCTTAATGCAGTTCCCTAGGGGTTACTAAATACTAACTGTAGAAATGTGGGTTGGTAAAAATCAGCCATATTGATCTAGATCTAACTCACTGTCAAACTCAAAATCAGTTCTTTTTTAAAAATGTGTTCCCCAAAGGATAGTGCCTATGTTTACTCTCAGTACATAGGAAAGAGGACTCCCATGTTTTATGGGAGTCTAAGAGTTTAGGGCTTTTTTATAATGTGGGGATCTCAGGCCTTCAGACTCTAATAAATGTCTGGTCTCAAAACACTGAGCAACTAAAGCTAGTCCTTCAAGCCAGCTTACTGTAAGAGAGCAGTGGGACCAAACAATCTTAGCGACTCCCTACCCGCCATTTATGGATTTGACTACGTACCTTTTCTAACCAGATCAAGTTATTTGCAAGGTCAGCAAATCCAATCTTCTTGACGTCACCCGACCCTGCTTTCCTCCTTCCTCCTTTTATTAGGCCTGTGGTGGTGAGAGTTAAAGCCCAGAAAATCAAACCACATGTACAACACTAGACACAGGTTACGCAGCCGCCGTAGTCTGATTGGCTCGGGGCAGTGTAAGATGATGAGTCATAAGTTGAGGTCTGGCACCGGTTTGACCAATAACAAAGAGACATTGGTTAATGAGACAGGACGCAGCCCCTGATTGGTAACTTAAAAAAATGAATGAAACATTCAGACTGGGAACAACTAATAAGCAATGGTATGTGCCAGATTTAGACACACACCAAAGGCACGCACATGGCGATACTGGATGTCAACAAGGTTTCACTCTTAACACGATTTTTATGCTTTATCTATTTATAAAACAGGGCCTTTTTCTCCCCAAACCTTTAGCAAATTGAGACGCATTAAAGAGGTAACACAAGGATTTCAGTCATAGAAATTGAGTGCTGAATGTGCTGGCTCTCTTTCTGCTGGTTGTATATGCCAGCTCCAAAGTGTGAGGCGCTTTCTGCCACATGAAAGCAGACATGCAATGCTGAAGTGCTCGGTTATGAAATTCACCAGGCGAGTGACGACAACAACTGCAGCTAACCTCTGATCAATCCTGCTGAACATAGGCTCTATTCATCCAGGCCGCTGAGAGCAATGTCAGGATATTTGTTTGACCTGAAACGACATGAGAAAGTCTTAATATGCTTAGTTAAATATTCCACATGAAAACTAGGTGCTGCATTTATAGTGGAAATATGATATGGATATAATGGAAAATGGACGGTAAGAAGTGTTCAGGGTTTTTCATTAACTAGATGTGTCATGGATATGCATGAGTTGGAACAGAGCCTTTTGCAGAGATCACTAGAGATAACGATAGATAGATAGGAACAATAAATCATTAAATAAACAGAAAACTCCTTCAAATCAAATATAACACAGCAACTGACAATCTATGGAAGAGACAAACTAGGGGTCAAGAAACCAGCTTCACTCAGCTACAACAATAATACAGACTCATGATAATCATAGTGAAGTGTTTTATTTGTGATATGCACAGTATGACCAGCTAAACCATCTAAATGACAGGATAGTTTACTTGTCAATATGACCCAAAACGACCAGTATGAACATTCGCTGGTATAGCACCCCCAACCGACTGACGAAAGAGCAAAACGTCACGTATGTCAAGGTTAGATGACATGGATGACATTTGTTATATTCTCAGTGGAAAATGCTGCATTTTAAGATAGTTTCGGCATTAAAAATAGCGATAAAATCTGGCGATAAATGTGCATTATCTTTCCATTACATCGGGGATTCCTGCTTGAAGGTGTAATTGATGGTGCGCTTGTCTTGAGTGATGACACAACAAGATTCAAACTTTTATTGACCATCTAGTTTTATATTATAGCCTACGATTAAACCACAATGATTTGTTTAAGGGAAGTTGAATATATTTGGGTTGTTTCAGACGGACGGCGACACACACAATGATACCAACGATGATGAATTCAGTTCGACGTTCAATATTCCACCTTTTTTGCCTCCTCATCTCAATAGCTGGAGACGATTTATTTCATACTAGTCCTGTTTATTCATTGGACAATGTTTCACACATTTCCCCGAGTGTCACACAAGGTCAAAAACGTCTTGAATATCGAGTTCAGCGATCAAATAGTGTGAAATATTGTCCAAGTCTTTTTACGAAGACTAATATGAAATATTCTGTCCTATTTTATTGAGCTATTCTGTTTTGCACGAGAATATCACCAAACTATCACCACCACGGTACGCTTCTATTAAACCTTTATTACCTTTTAATTAAGCTTAGGCCTAGGCCTATATAGTTTTAGGAAGGAATGAATAATGAAGATTCATGGCCATCATACAAACTCGTGGATGGGGATATGTCTCATACAAGAAAGCACAGATTATTGTGTTTTATAGGTCTGTTTTCCTACAGTTTGAGTCAACGCAGCCCACTCTGAGCCGTGGGGGCTCACTCTGGCCAGACCTCGGAGAGGGTTCATCTCGGGCATGACGCTGCATGGCGCAGTAGACACTTCAATTAGAGCGGTACGGTACGGCTCGGCACATCCAAAAGTGCTAATGGAAAACCATCATATTGTCACGATCCGTTCCTGAGTTTCCCAGTCACCCTGCAATTCCCTAATCAACCCAACCGTCTCCACCTGTGTTCCCTCTATATTAACCCTCTGCCCCCAACCAGTCCCTGCCAGATCGTCTCTAGTCTTTACTGAGCTTTCCCGCACTCTCTACCTCCGTGTTTCTCATATCTACCTGCCTGCCTGTTGCCGTCCTCTCGCTTGTCTGACCTCCCGCCAGGTGACTAGTCCCTGTCGATCCTGCCTGCCTACCTGTTGCCGACCCATCGCCTGTCCGACCTCCCACCTGTCGTCGACCCTCTGCCTGCCTGCCCGTTGCCGACCCATCGCCTGTCCGACCTCCCACCTGTCGTCGAACCTCTGCCTGCCTGCCCGTTGCCGACCCATCGCCTGTCCGACCTCCCACCTGTTGTCGAACCTCAGCCTGCCTTCCCGTTATTAACCCCTTGCCTACTTTGTTTTAAGTAAACTAGAACTTTCGTATCCCCTGTCTCGAGTCGTGCTTCTGGGTTCACTTCCTGTCTGTCTCCTTATCGGAGTGTGACATTACGATCTGGCCCAAACATGAATCCAGCCGACTCCGATCCTCTCCAAAGGGAACTACAGACACACGCCAGCACCATCCAGTCCTATAGCCAACTACTGAACTCCATGGCAGAGGAACTACAAACGCTGGCGGAACGTCACGAGAGCAGCATGGAATCGCTCTGGGAGCATTTACAGCGAATAACCATTACCTCTCCTCCTAGTTCCTCAACTCGTCCCTCACCGGTTTCCGAAGCCCGTGTTCCTCCTCCTGAGCGCTGTTCTGGTACTCCTGGTTCCTGCCGACCCTTTCTGGTACAATGCTCTCTCGCCTTCGAGCTCCAACCTTCAGCCTTCCCCAACGAGCGCTCCCGTGTGGAGTACATCATTTCTCTGCTCACCGGGAGGGCTAGAGATTGGGGAACTGCGGAATGGGAGAGGAATTCACCCACCTGCTCTACGGTCGATTATTTTTCTACGGGATTCCGCAAGATTTTCGATCACGTAACCCCCGGTAGAGAGGCTGCTCGGGGATTGCTCCGGTTGACACAGGGTGATAGGACCGTTGCGGACTATGCTATTGAGTTCCGCACCATCGCTGCCGAGAGCAGTTGGAACGCCCCTTCTCTCCTCAACTACCATGGACTCTCCGACCGCATTAAGGATGAGCTGGCAGCCCGGGATCCTCCTACCGACCTGGACTGTTTAGTTGCTCTTGCCATCCGTATAGACGGCCGTCTTAGAGAACAGTGGAGAGAGGGAGGTCGCCCCGTTGTTACCCCAGTCCGTTTCCGCTCCCCTCTTGAAGTAATACCGTCCCCACCTTCTGCGGACCAGCATGTCTCTGGCGGTTCCTCTGAACCATGCAACTAGGCAGGGCACGGCTCTCCATGGAGGAGAGACGGCGCCGTCAGCAGGCGAATCTCTGCATGTACTGTGGTCGGGATGGCCATTATGTATCCTCTTGTCCGTTAAAAGACAAGGCTCACCAGTAGACCAGAGGGCGCTGGTGAGCCGAGGTGTGAATTTTGAGCAGTCCTCTCGACCCCTACTCCAGGTCCGTCTCCACTGCCACGGGCAGGTTCACACCATCTGTGCCCTCATAGATTCCGGCGCCGACGCCAATCTATTGGATGTGACACTAGCCGCCCAACTGGGCATTGAGCGTGAGTCTCTGGAGAAGCCCATCCACGCCACGGCACTAGATGGTCATCTCCTGGGTCGGGTTACCCATCGATCTGTTCCCCTTTCGATGGCCTTGTCAGGTAACCATACTGAGGTACTCACCTTCCACCTCATCCGCTCGCCACAACAACCTCTCATTTTAGGGTTCCCTTGGTTAAAGAGACATAACCCACACATCGACTGGTCCACGGGATCCATTCTCCAGTGGAGTTCTCTGTGCCACGCTTCATGTCTCAGATCTGCGTCCTCACCCGTCTCTAATCCCCTGATCCCCACTGAATTCTCTGATCTGTCCAATGTACCTGAGCAATACGTAGACCTTAAAGAGGTGTTCAACAAGACTCGGGCTACGTCCCTACCGCCACACGATCCTATGATTGTGGCATAGACTTACTCCCAGGCTCTTCGCCCCCTAAGGGGAGGCTCTATTCCCTGTCAGCCCCAGAAAACAAGGCCATGGAGAGCTACATTCAGGGTGCACTGAAAGCAGGACTCGTCCGACCGTCCTCATCTCCTTCTGGCGCAGGATTCTTTTTTGTGACTAAGAAGGATAAATCTCTAAGGCCATGCATAGATTACAGGGGACTCAATAACATCACCATTAAGAACCGGTATCCTCTTCCCCTTATTTCCTCTGTTTTCGAGCTCTTACAAGGAGCTACTATCTTTTCGAAGCTCGACCTCAGGAACGCTTACCACCTTGTGCGCATCCGAGAAGGGGACGATTGGAATACAGCCTTTAACACCCCTAGTGGTCATTATGAGTATCTGGTCATGCCCTTCTGCCTGACTAACGCCCCAGCGGTCTTCCAAGCGCTGGTTAATGACGTCCTCCGGGATATGCTCAATGTGTACGTATTTGTTTACTTGGACAACATCCTGATCTTTTCGAAGAACAAGCAGGATGCGGCACGTTCGTCAGGTTCTCCAAAGACTTCTCGAAAATCAACTCTTCGTAAAGGCCGAGAAATGTGAGTTCCATGTTTCCGAAGTGTCGTTTTTGGGATTCATCGTTGGAATGGGGAATATCCAGATGGACCCGACCAAGACCAGGGCCGTCGCTGAGTGGCCCATACCCTCTAACCGCAAGGAGCTTCAGCGGTTCCTTGGTTTTGCTAACTTTTATCGATGGTTCATCCACAACTACAGCTCGGTTGCAACTCCGCTCACAACTCTCACCTCTCCCAGCATTTCCGTTCCGGTGGTTTTCAGAGGCGGAGAAGGCATTCTGTGATTTAAATACGCGCTTCACTTCTGCCCCTATTCTCATCTTCCCTGACCCAGAACGTCAATTCATAGTGGAAGTGGATGCCTCCGACACGGGAGTAGGAGCGGTCCTGTCGCAACGGTCAGCAAAGGACCAGAAGGTCCATCCGTGCGCCTTCTTCTCACGCAAACTATTGACCCCTTGCCTACTTTGTTTGAAGTAAACTAGAACTTTCGTATCCCCTGTCTCGAGTCGTGCTTCTGGGTTCACTTCCTGTCTGTCTCCTTATCGGAGCGTGACACATATCTTGCTCCCATATCATTCTGTACCACCAGGAATGTGAAAGTGTTTGCATCACTTACTGTAGTAAGTGATGCAAACACTTACTGTAGTCACCCCTATGCTGATCATTTTAAATGATCAGCATTTGAAAATCTTTTTCGTCTTCCTTTTACTTTGTGGATGTATCAACACTTCCACAATCTTTAAAGTGGTATTCATCGGTCCTTACTATCTTGTACAACAAAATGTTTATGTAGCCAGGTGTAAAAAGAGGGGATTAAAGCAAGTTAGTACCTTATTAAAGTAAAGGTGATTAAGTTCAATAAAGATAATAAAAATGGGTAACTGAGAGATTCATATAATTTAGAAAAGATGCGTAAGGTAGGGTGTAAATAGTTTAATAAGTAGTTAAAACAAACAGTTGGATGAAATCCATAATTACAACACAGATTGTGCCACTAGCTTCAGCTCGTTACATTGGCAACTGAAGGTGTCCGTCAGTTTCACCTCTGGTAATTGGCCAGAGGAAATGTAACCTTTGGCTACATTTCATTGTTCTGACAATTGTTGGAATTATTGTAAGAAAAAAAGTCTACTAAATTCCCTAAATGTAAATGCAAATAGTAAGGAAGAGAACAGGAGAGGGCGGGGAGAGCGAGAGAGACAGAAGAAAAACAGGGAGCGCCAAGGAATGCTAAATAACCCGTAGGGATATAGTCAGATATAGTGAATGTTTAATGTCACTGTAGAGTACGTACAATACCACACACTTTTCATGCTCAGGACGTATGGGTTTGGCGAGTGTTTCGGTGCTAAGGGAAAGTCGGTGAACCGTGGGACCAGAGGACGCCATTTTCGATGGGACAGAGGGCGATACCACGAGGATCTCAGCTCCGAGTGGGTGTGTGTGTGTGTGTGTGGGGGGGGGGGGGGGCAGTGTGTGTGTGGGCCCAGTGTGTGTAAATTGTAGTTGAGATGTACATCTGAGTTTACATAGAGTATTCTTAATAAAAAGGAATGAAATAGGGATTTGGCCAAAGAAATGTAGGGGATTCATGCGTTTTATTGTAATGTATTGGTATAAGCCAATTCCGTTTTGCATGGCTTTACAGGTTCTTCTTCTTTCATGTAACATCAGAGGTCCAACTCAGTGTCTTGTAGCCATGCCCTTGTCTCTGGTCCCACGTCAAAGAGGCCGGCCTCCGAGGGTGGTCTGTGTAGGGGGCAGGTGGTCATAATATGCTGGACAGTCTGTTCAGGGGCACCACACTCGCATGCAGCGCTGTCTGCCAGGCCCCACTTCTTCATTGATGATTTGAACCGACCGACCCCAGTACGTAGACGGTTCAGCAGAGTCCATTGCCGGCGTGGAAGATCGTCTCCTGTGGCTCCATCTCCTGGATCCAAGATGTAGTGGTGGATTTGGGTTGGCCCAGCCCTCTCCCACTCCTGTTTCCAAGCTGCCGCCAGCCATCCATCTTTGGACAGGTCCTCAGTGGTGGAACAGAGCAACTCTTGTGCCGCCTTGTTGTAAGGGTGGCGGGACTTGAGTCTGCTCAGAGGAGCTGCTGTCTCTGTGGTGTTATGGAGGATGTGCCAATCATGCTTCCATGCTATCCTTGCCAGGGCGAGAGTGGCAGCCTCTCGTCGTAGGCCAGCCAGTGCGATTCCTGCAAGGACTGGCAGCAGGACGATTGGGGTAGGCTTCAGGCATCCAGTGATGATCCGGAGGGCGTTGTTGATAGCCACATCCACCTTTTTTGCGTGTGGACTTCTGCTCCATACTGGGGCACACTACTCCGCTGCTGAAAAGACCAGGGCTTGGGTGGATACCCGTAGCGTCTTGGCAGTGGCTCCCCAGGTTGTGCCAGCGAGGCGACGGATCAGTGCGACCCTTGATATTGTCTTTGCCCGGACATCTTCGAGATGTTGTTTGAAGGTCAGTGTCCGGTCCAGACGAACACCAAGGTATTTAGGGGCTTGCTGGGACTCCAGGCGCTTGTGGTAAGTGTATACCTCCAGTTCCCTCTTGGCATCTCTGTTGCAGAGATGGTATGCTGCTGTAACAGTCTTGCCGGTGCTGAGTTGCAGGCGCCACTTTCGTAGGTAGGCTACTAGGACGTCCATGTCTTGGTTGAGACCGTCTTCCAGTGCCTTCCATGTGGGTCTTCTCAGCATGATTGCGAGATCGTCTGCGTAGCCGTACTTTCTGGATGCTGTGCCTGGTAGATCATAGATGTAAATATTAAACAGCATCGGAGAAAGGACCGAGCCCTGTGGGACACCGTTCCGTAGTCTTCTTAGCCTACTGCGCTGGCCATCGCTGGTCTGTAGGACAAAACTGCGGTTAGACAACATCTCCATGATGAATTTCACCATATGTCGATCGGTTATTGTCCTCAGCAGCTTCAGGTGAAGTCTGCGGTGCCAGACGGTATCGTACGCGGCGGTCAGGTCCAGGTACACTACCCCAGCTTTCTCATTATCCTGGAAGCTGTCCTCGATGTCTTGAGACAGAAGTGTAACCTGGTCCACTGTGGACCTACCGCGATGGAAACCGGCCTGTTCCTGTGGAAGCTGTGGGTCAATCACTGGCTCAATGCGGCAGTGGATCATTCTTTCCAGGATTTTAAATGGAACACAGAGCAGCGATATGGGTCGGTATGCCTTGGGGTCTTCCGCAGGTTTGTTTGGCTTTGGCAGGGCGATTACAGAAGCACAGCGCCAGATCTTGGGCAGCTTGCATCTCTGGTAGCAGGATGAGAAGAATGCACAGAGCCAGCTGGATGTTATTGTGCTCTGGTGCATAACAAACTCTGGGTGGATGTTGTCACGTCCTGGAGCTTTGCCTGGCTTGAGCTTGCTCATGGCCTTACTGAGTTCGTCTGCTGTGAATTCTCCTGAGAGGTTGGAATCCGCACTGGCCACCCTGGAGAGGGAAGTCACCTCCTGCGTTATCAGACGGGCAACATCTTTGTCTGCGTCTGGGAAGAGACCGTTTTTCAGGAGCTCGGACGCGATGCGTCTGCTGTGACTGGGCAGCTTGGGGGCTTTGTGCATCTGCCTGTTAGCCGGTTGATGGTTTGCCACGCCTTCCGACTAGATTGGGTAAAGTCAATTGACTCAACAACTTCAGTCCATCTGTCTCTGCGTATGTTGTCCAGTCTCTGAAGCAGTGCTTCTGCAGTCGCATCCACATCTTCCCTGGAGCTAGCCCTCTGGTGGGCGCTCAGGAGGCTGCTGCACTCCATGTCCCAGCCAGGGATGTAGTTCCTGTTGTAGCCGCGTGGGATGTTTTTTTTTGCCGCTCCTAGGAGGACCTTACAGTAGGCTTCATAGGCGGCGTCCACGTTGGCTGCATCAGGTTCTGGCAGACTAGCAATCCTTCTTTCTGTCTCCTGAGCGAATGACTCCCAGTTGGCCTTTCGAAAGTTCCATCTTTTGACAGGTTTCCCTGGTACCGGTTGCACCAGTGATGGGACTTTAATGATGGACGGTCGGTGGTGTGAGCGGGGAAACCTGTCTAGGACGCGTCTCTCCGGTTTCGGGTCATTGCTCCGGCACACAGCGAAGGCCAGGTCCGGGTTGGTAGAGGTGTTCCAGCGTGCAGAGAAGAAGCTTGGCGGCTCCTTGGGGTCGTACAGTAGCAGGGCATCGGTGTTGGAGGCCCATTCACTCAGCGCCAGTCCGTTTGATGTTGTGTAGTTGTAACCCCAATCTGTGTGTTGACAGTTGAAGTCACCTGCGTAGATGGCGGGGGCAGATATGGACGGGAGTGACGTAGCAGACAGCTCTGATGGTGGGGGCTTATATACGTTGATGACTGAAGTTTCCTGGATTTTAGTAACCAGCCACTCGATGTTGGAGCCTGGTGGGGATTGGCTAGTGGCTGACCAGGGTAGTTCAGTCCTCACGAAGGTTGCCACTCCGTGCTGCTTGCTGTGAATGGACCCAGCGAGATGGAAACCTGGCATCTTGAGGATGATATTGTTAGTGCAGTGTGTCTCCTGCAGGAGTACAACCGCTGCCCCATTGGAATCAGCCAGGTGACGTACGATTTCGAGTTTGGTGGTGGTGAGGCCCTCGACGTTGAGTTGGAGCACTGGAAGACCACGGTTTTCGACGGTCGGGATGACCGTGCGTCCTGAGTGGGGCGCTTCTCCGTTCCTTGGCCTGCCAGCTCTTTGTTTGGTTGGCTTTACAGGTTGTTAACTGATTTGATAATTTTGGGACTGGCATTTTGTTTATTACCCCGAAATTATAATTTTTGTCATTCTGATTTATGTTATTTGTGTTTTTCTGACTAAAAGGGTGTATATGATTTGTACCTTCCTCAAAGCCTTCAGTAAACGTATATATTTTCATTCAGAAGAGTTGGATGGGGTCAGTTATTTGGAATACAATATACTCAAGGTGGGTATTAGTTTAGTTTGTCACTAGGGTATAGTTTGTCACACCTTCCTTCAGGAAGGAGACTTCGTTCCCTGCCCCTAAGAACCAAACGAGCAATGTCCACCTTTGTTCCAGCATCCATCAGGCTGTTGAATAAACAGTAAGCCCCCCCCCCCATCCCGCTTACCCAACCCATCACTTCAGACTTCAACCTATTCAGCTTCCACCAACTAACAATCTATTCTCCCTATTACCTCCACCCCTAGCCACAGGGTGTTTTTAGCTTTTAAGAATTTGGTTATTCTCGTACACGATTATTACTAACTATTTATTGTTGAAATATGTCTTGTTTGTATGTGCCTGACCACAAATGAAGTTCCCTCACAGGAAAAATAAAGTTCTTTGAAATTAATTGATTATGAGTTTCACCAAAAATAGATAAACATTCATGGTAGCGACCTGCGAGAACCGAACCCAAGCACCCCATCATTCAAGTCTAAAGTCAGTGCTAAAAGTCCTATGGCATGAAAATTTCACTTAATGAGTTTTTTTTTAATAATACTATGAATTCCCCTATGGTCCCCCAGTGGCTAGAAATGTCGTTAGGTGTAAAACGACACAGGCACTCTGCTCCACCTTTGAAAAAACAAAGCTCAGACGCGCAGACTTGGAATTTGGCCCCATATGTCGTCATATGGGGCCAGGTTACCTCCCTCTTTCTCTGCTTTAACTGCCCAGAGAATATGGCCCGCCAATGAGCTATGAACGTGCGAGCGCCACGTGTGTGTGTGAATACACGCACTGTAACGCAAGTGTTGTACACTTCTTTGCTATTTGGATAACCGTTCTGCTGTTGGTGTTATCGCGCATAACACGCAACACATTAACGCAAGCTTGCGTAAAGCTCCCATTTGGTGAAAAGACTAGACTGCGTCGGGTTCTCTGACGTCTCTTGTAGACTACTTCCACAACGAGACTCGTAGTGGGGGTTTTCTCTGCAATAGTTGAAAAGGAATTAGGGAAAAGGAACTTTGGCTTTGACTCGCTGAAGTCCAGATAGAACCGAGACATAGAGGAGAAGGGATTGTTACCCGGGATTGTCTTCTGTTGGGGCACTGGCACCGGAGTCATATGCAGCAGTCATATGCAATTCTACTAGAAGTTCCATTGCTGTGTTGCATGTTTCCTATTGATCCCTCCTTTGGATTTGTATCAGACTAATGTGTCTGTATTGTAATGTGTATTACATTGTAAATTCCATCCTTCATGACAACTGGAGTACAGCCTATCCCAGTCATCCTGGCTGCATTCAGGGTTAGTTATTGCTAATTCTAATGTACTATTTATTGCTTTGGAGGATTTATTTGTTTACACCGATGTCTAATTCTGATTTATTTTTTTGGTTTCGGTGTTTCTGTGATCTATGACTTTATTGGGACCAACACTTTAAATGTTTGTTTCTGGTAAAAGGCTGGATACAAACACTAAGTTGTGTGTTTACACATCCCCTGCATCCTGGCGACCGTTGGGTGTCGGTGGTGCAGTGTATTCAGTGGGCTCCTCACCCAGCCTTACCATGTACCAGACCCACAAGCTGATATCCTTGAACACACATGAGCTCAGTAACCTGATATCCGGCTCGCTGACTTTGTGCAAACACATATGAAATACACACACACACACACACACACACACACACACACACACACACACACACACACACACACACACACAGACACAGAGAGACAGACAGACAGACAGACAGACAGACAGACAGACAGACAGACAGACAGACAGACAGACAGACAGACAGACAGACACACACACACACACACACACACACAGTTGGCTGTTGTGGGTTGCCTAATGTAGGGACAATTCATAGATTTGATCATATCTGAAGTAATTGAAGTCTCCCCTTTACGTAAAGCAGTTGTTTCATATCTTTATCAGTAATCTAAATTGTCAGCATTAGATACGTTTCATCTTTATAGAATACGGTTTCTCATATAAGACCATAGAAGCTATGCCCTTACCTTGCACGGCAGTTGGATACAAATATACGTTATTCTGTGTTACAATTCTGTCTTGTCAGGTTAGCAATCCCCAGTGTGATGCTTTAATACCCCCTCTATTGGTGAAAGTAGCACATTGCACCGTTAATGCAGCACTGAACTGTAAAAAGAAACCTCCCACAATGGGGAAAAACAACCACATTCCTTTGCTAACAAACTTTATACATGGGGAAGGGTCTCACAAATATCATTGAACCAACTTCATTATTAATGTAATCAAATGATAATAAATGACTCACGTTTAAAATGCCCAAATTAGAGAGTAATAAACAGAGTGGGACATGTTTATGGCAGACAAACTGATGCTAAAATCCACTTGTTTAATCAAACGATTCTCTGTAAGATTGCTGACCAACTAGCTTCCCATCTTAATTCTATATTAGGAATGCTAGGCTTAATATGCACTGACTAACCATCAAACACATACAACCAATTATGTACCATATAATTATTACTACGCATGACCCTATGCATGAAGTCATACATTTCTGATATAAAGCCAAAAATGGAAAATCTATTTTTTTATGATAAAAGTATTATTAAATTATTACCTTAAAGATTTGAAAATGAAGCAACATTCCTGCTTGTGGGGCATGCAGTGATCCGGGCCAAACAAGTTATAAGGGAGTGACTATACACACAAGGAAGTGGGGAATGGTATGTGTACAGTGCATCAAGTCTGCCAGAACCAACAGAATCCACGTGGAGGAAATGAGCTCACTCGTATAAAAAAAGAACATTTTAGTTTTTTTGTTGTCTTCCAATATTTAGATTTCATGCAGGACATGAAAGCAGTCCAGCTTCCCTCTCTGTCCCTGGCCTATCTAGATAATGTTGTGGTTTGGCTTTCCCACTCATTCCCTCCTCCGAGGGAATTAGTTTATAATCGCTCTAAGCAGAGGGCTCCGCTCCTGCCCTTAATGATTTGGACCATGCAACATTTTCTCAGTCCAATCCGGTTGATCTCAGAGCAACAGGAAGAGGAAGGACCCCTATGACTAAGAACAAAGTGATGCCTATCACCCTCAGTCGCGCACATTCCATCTTCTCATGCAGTTATAGGGACTCGCACCATGTACAGAATATACTAACATGTACAGGTTACTTCACGTCATCCAATGAACCCCATTGTCTACTGTGTTGAGGATGGTAGTGATTTTCTGGCCTGATTGTTTAGACAGGGTGGTCTCATGCCACCGTCTGTGCAAATGACCTCTGCACCATAAAAATAACAAACATCATCACACAGCTTGAACTGAGAGCTGCCGAGCAACACGTCACGCTCTGTCCTCCTGAGGATCCATTGAATGTGGCTGAGGCCCACAAGACACCGGCTCTGGTTCCTCTCACCAGCAACCTGGCCGGTGCCTGCCGTTACCATATGACTGGAAAGGCTTAATAAGGGCCAGGGGGCCCTATTGATCTGCTGCCTGAACTGCTCTTGAACCAACTGAAACAAAGCCTTCATGCCATTAAGTTAAGTATACTTTTAAGCAGAAGTGTATGTTTAATAAATAGTCAGGATTCTCACATTGTTCAGATGGCCTGTTCCGGGCAAACCTTCAGCTCAACCCATCCTCCCTGAAACTACCGTACGCATTTGATTGTTTTCATCATTACCTTACAGTCAACAAACCATTGGAATAACTGTAGGATGAATGATTGTGCTTTTGCCGTCTCGGTCAAGCACTGAAGGACGCTCATAGAAGCCCCTCCCTCTCCGCCCCTACCAGCAAATGACCAGCAAGTAGGGTATCGGTCCTATCCCACTTACATCAGAGAGGCTCCAGTACTGCAGTTCAACGGCCTCCAAGCCGTGAGGAGTGGGCTATGAGGACTAGGGGATAAGACATCTAACGCCTGGGGCGAATATGGAGATGGTGCAGATTCAAAGGGCTGCCACGTCACAGGCTGCCCTTAAACCGTGCGTTTTCTTTGTTGGCAGTGTTAAAGAATCATGGAATTCAAGCTTTTGTCGTAACAATTAGCGACTGCTGCATGTTGTACTGTTACAGTTTTTGCCAATTGATTGAAAACTATAGACACATGCTTAGACCAAAGTAACACAACTTCAAGTTTTTGTTACTATACCTTAAACACTTGAACCATACCTTAAACAAAAGCGCTGCTTTGCACTTTAGTTGCAATTGTGCAACACACTTGCTCCTTTGTGCAACACACTTGCTCCTGCACAATCCACACTACTTCATACATAAGACACTAAGCTCAAAAATGAAATCTCAGTGTACAATTGGGAAAAGACATCTATTCAAAATGCAAAACACATTGGGAAATTGAAAATACTTACATACACATCTGAAAACACATACTTACAAAACTGAACACCAATCAGCCAGCTACACAAAGGCCAAAGGGCAATTGTGCACGTCCCAGAGAAGCGCGGGGGAAATATATCATTGTGTGCTGCCATAAGCCTTCGAGGGTAACTGCACCATCATGCAAAAAAATAGGTCCCTACAATACCCAACATATCATCACATTTCTAGATGCACGTCATGATGCAGCTGAACAGGACGGATCAGAGCAGCCCAGGTTTGTTGTTGTCTGGGATAATGTTAGGTTCCATCGGGCTGTTTTGGTCCGGAACTGGTTCACAAACCATAAACAATTAAAAGTATTATACTTGACCCCTTACTCGCCATTCCTAAACTCTCGATTTTTTTTCGGCTTGAGGATGGCGTGTATATGACCGCCAACTACATGCAGGGCCAGATTAACAAATCATAGGCCCCTGCCCCCCCCACCCCGAATAAAATCAGAAAAGAAAATTCTATATATTTTTTTTATTATTATTATTTTAACACACAGACATAATGACACAGAGTATTTCCAACTCAAACGGGAAAGCACTTCTCATTGCAACAAATACCTATAACTTCACTAAGAACTTTAATACAACTTTAATACATGACATGTTATTCAATGGAAAAATAAAACAATCAGAGCTGTTTATATAATGTAATATGTAATATAAATAATGTAATATAAGCTCTCCTCTCCTGTCTGCCCCCACCCCCCACCCCATCATCTTAGACAGGCTTTTTACGGGCCCTCCTGTTACTGTAGTAGAGAAATATTGTCGGGTAGTTACTTTATTTGTTAACCAATAAATCACATAATTTTGTTGAAATGTAAAATAAATAAATAATATATATATATTTTTTAAACGATCTGCAAGGCGGGCCCCCTCTATGGACGGGCCCCTGGGCCCGTGCCCAGAAAACCCATTGGCTAATCCGGCCCTGACTACATGCCCGCATGCCTCTTCTGCAGGCACTAGAACAGGCCTGCGGAGACATTGAGGTAAGGTCAATCCATGGATGGATTTGGCACACTAGGCAAGGATCCATAAGCCCACCCACACAAAATTGGCATGTATTTTTGTTTTATTTTTGCTTAAACTGAATTTACTGCGCTGTAAAGTACCATACTGCAATGTACTGTATTGAGCATTAGACTTTTTTGGGTTGTTGTGAAAACGTGCCTTCTGTGGAAGTGAATAAAAACTGTGAACATGAAAGACTGCAGTGATTTATATAAAGTAGATTACGGTGTTGCTGCTGATCTGAAAGTGTATTCATATGACAGAAGTGTGTATCATTTTGTCATCAGAGCGACATTTTGACAAAGGATTGTTAGGTTTCGATAGCAGTGTTTCAATTTGACGTAGATGTGAATGGTATATTTCTCAGGGTTGTGTCTTATTTGCTTGTGTGTTGAGGTTTGACAATATGAGTCAAGTTTTGTAAAACGTGTTCAAGCAGTTGGCAAAAACTGTAAAAGGCCAAAGGACAATTGTGCACGTTCCGGGGCAGGGCAGGGGAAATATATCATTGTGTGCCTCTATAAGCCTTTCATGGTAACCATCATGTAAAAATAGATCCCTACAATCCCCAACATATCATCACATTTCTAGATGCACTTCATGATGCAGCTGAACAGGACAGATCTGAGCAGCCCAGGTTTGTTGTTGTTTGGGAAAATGTTTGTTTCCATCGGGCTGTTTTGGTCCGGAACTGGTACAACAACCAAAAATTATTTGAAGCCGTATACTCGCCATTTCTAAACCATATAGAATTCTTTTCGGCTTGAAGATGGTGTGTATATGATCGCCAACCACATGCCCGCATGCCTCTTCTGCAGGCAATAGAACAGGCCTGCGTAGAAATTGAGGTAAGGTCAATCCATGGATTGATTCGGCACACAAGGCGAGGATCCATTAGCCCACCAACGCTGCAAAATGTGTTCAAGCAATTTGAAAAAAACAAATGTGCATCTGAAAATACACACAAGGTTGAAATGACCTGGCAGGGTGGAGGACCATGCACACATGTTAAAATCAGCTTAATGCGTTTGTATTACACAATGGGTTGAGGTATATGGTTATTAATTGTCAGGTTAAGGTATGAGCTCAGAGATGGTTAAATTGACAGCTTTTTTCAATTGCTTGAACACATTTTGAAAAACTTGGCTCATTGTGTCAAAACTCAACACACAACCAAATAACAACCTAGCAATCCTTTGTCAAAATGTCACTCTGATGACAAAATGATACACACTTGTATCATATTAATACACTTTCAGATCAGCAGCAACACACTAGTCTACTTTATATCAAACACTGCAGTCTTCCAAATTCACAGTTTTTATTCAGTTCCAGAGAAGGCACGTTTTCACAATAACCAAAAAATCAAATACTCAATACTGTACATTGCAGTACTTTACAGTTCAGTGAATTCAGTTTAAGCTAAAATATAACAAAAAATTACCAAAATTACACAACTGTACTGACTGTACATAAACACAGAAAAACACGGCAATTGTTCATGGGTGGGCTTGTGGATCCTCGCCTTGGGTGCCAAATCCATCCATGGATTGACCGACTCCGCAGGCCTGTTCCAATGCCTGCAGAAGAGGCATGCAGGCATGCGGGCATGCGGTTGGCGGTCATATACACTACATCCCCATGCTGAAAAAAAACCTTCGATAGGGTTTAGAAATGGCGAGTATACAACTTCAAATTGTTTATGGTTGGTGTACCAGTTCCGGAACAAAATAGCCCAATGGAAATGAACATTATCCTAGGCAACAACAAACCTGGGCTGCTCTGATCTGTCCTGTGGGGCATTCCACGAACGGATGTTTAACAAACACAGAGTTAACGCTGGACTCTAGGTGGATTGACCCTGTGCAAACTAAACGAGAGCTGTCGGTTCCACCGCACGAGTAATGCATTAGTTCAATCAACACGGGGTTGGTTAACACAGGGTTGTGCGCGTCCACACCAAACCTATAAAGACGTGAGGTATGGATCATGGAAACCCTGATCGAAATGGCGAACTGGCCGAATATTTCAATTAAATGGAACTCCAGGTTCTCCTGGAGAGCTATGACGAGAGGCAGGAGGACATTATCACAAGAAAAGGGAACGCTAAAGCCTCTGCAACCCAGAGTACCAAAGCCTGGCAGCGGATCGCTGACCGCGTAAATGCGTTTGTTACATGTCAAAAGCATGATCCTTAATATTTGAGCCATGAAACTATGAATGTCCCAGTTAAAAAATATGTACTCCGATAGCTCCCAAGCAGTCAACGGATCAAGTAAAAATTTATTATAAAAACATACAAACTGGTAAGCTTCTCCCACCATCGTATTGGTATATTTTGTCAGTCCAGCATTTAAATTGTCATACCATATTTTCCACCCCCCGCATTTAAATAAGCCCATTTTTTTAAGCCAATCGTGAAAAGGCTGACAGTCTGGATCTGGCCCTCAAATTGTGAGAGACGCCGAGATCGTTTAATGGCCTGTGGCATGTGCCACCGCGACCACTGACATACCATGGCATATGCCGTTCTGGAACGGTAACTGCCGTTCTGAAACGGTAACTGCCGTCGCGACCACAGACATACCATGGCATATGCCGTTCTGGAACTGTAACTGCCATTCTGAAACGGTAACTACCGTTCTGAAACGGTAACTGCCGTCGCGACCACTGACATACCATGGCATATGCCGTTCTGGAACGGTAACTGCCGTTCTGAAACGGTAACTGCCGTTCTGAAACGGTAACTACCGTTCTGAAACGGTAATGCCATGGCATATGCCTTTCTGGAACGGTAACTACCGTTCTGAAACGGTAACTGCCGTTCAGGTGGAACGGTAACTGCAGTTCCCAACAATGGTATGTGACACCAGCATAACTCCTCCGTATAATTTCAAGACAGGTATTGCCATAAATGTAAAGGTATATATTTGGTATTTATTGACACAATATCACAACATAACGCCGTAAATAAAGGGATTTACACGTTTCTCTCGTCCGTGCTGTTATGATATTTCCGATCTGTTTGTTGTTGCTTTTGTAATGACAGATGCTTTTGAAAACAGCCGGACTTGCTCCGGTGACGGTAGTTATAGCCTAGCCTTCTAGGTGGCCATAGAGCTATAGTCTATTGCTTTGTTCCAATATCCATACTATCCGCAGTCATTATACTTTATTTTAGTATGACTTATTTTTTATATAGTTTGAGTACGTAGTGCGTTGCAATTAAGATCAGGGCGAAAGGAAGTGTAGTGAAAGGACCCGGATGGTATACTCAAAACGGTCAAACCGATGAGTGTGGAATCGTGGATTGTACACCTTTCGTGCTCCACGGCAGCGATCTTAGCTACGTAGCTGAAGAGGCGGAGCCAGGCTGAGCCAACGTCGGCGCATTTTCTTTAATAGGTCCATGCATTTTCCACGTATCCTGCATTAATGGAGTCATTTTGTTGTTTTAATAGCTTTATAACTACTATGTGTAAAGTCTTCACCGTTCAAAGCGAGATGTTTATTGCGGTTGCGATCGTAGTTTCCGTTAGGGGTGGCACTGTAGGCTATGGCTAGACAGTCATCCATTTTTCCACTCGTGTTTTATCAAGAAGTTCTAGTAGCGTAGCCTATAATAAAGCCTACTGTATGACTGCTTCAGCTCATAACTATTCAATAGGCCAAATATTAAGTTTTGCATTTGTTGTTATTGGTGTTTAACCAAATAATTTAAGCAGGCCTATAGGTTCCTATCATTTAACCCTGATCCAGTGTCATAAACCTTTCTATATCGACATGATCCAGTGGTATCATGGCATACAGGCCAAAAGTTTTTCCGCTGGCAAGCCAATTATGTTAATCGGAAGTTCCATTTCCTACTGGAACCACCGTTTTTCCGCTGGCATGCCACTCATGTAAAATGGTATTACCAGTTTCTACTGGCACCTACCGTTTTTCCGCTGGCATGCCACTCATGGAAAATGGTAATTACCAGTTTCTACTGGCACCTACCGTTTTTCCGCTGGCATGCCACTCATGGAAAATGGTAATTACCAGTTTCTACTGGCACCTACCGTTTTTCCGATGGCATGCCACTCATGGAAAATGGTAATTACCAGTTTCTACTGGCACCTACCGTTTTTCCGCTGGCATGCCACTCATGGAAAATGGTAATTACCAGTTTCTACTGGCACCTACCGTTTTTCCGATGGCATGCCACTCATGGAAAATGGTAATTACCAGTTTCTACTGGCACCTACCGTTTTTCCGATGGCATGCCACTCATGGAAAATGGTAATTACCAGTTTCTACTGGCACCTACCGTTTGCCAGTAGATATTCCTTTCCTGTGGTATTTGCCCGTTCATACACACATACCACTCATGATTCACAGCTACACAATCATTCTTATAAAAACGGTAGGTGCCAGTAGAAACGATAGTTATGTTATTATAACTCTAGTTCTATTTCATGTAGGCGTAGCCGTCTAGGCTTCGCCTTATGGGCTTGTCCCGTGCGCGCGCCTGCGCGCGCTGAAAATTCAAACTATGCACCTATCAGCGTGGGCACCGCCCACATTTCCCACGGTATCGTGTCTATATAACGCGGTGTATACCGTCGCTCATCCTCCAAGCTTTTCTTTCAGCAATTGGAGGGTACAGCAGGTGGGAAACTAGACGGCTACGCCTACAATCATAGAACTAGAGTTATAATAACATAACTATCGTTCTATTTCATGCAGGCTACGCCGTCTAGGCTTCGCCTTATGGGCTAAGGTGAAGCTGCGAGCGGAGCCCGATCAATGTACTCCTGCTGGACCCCAGTCAAAAAGACCTAAGTCACCAGAACACATTAAGACTCAAAAAGCCAAGGAAGTGTAAAAGACAACAGCTTTATAAAAAACTAATTCCTCCTAGATCAAGCAAGGCAATGATCAAGGGAGAAAAAAGTGAGTCTGTAAAGACTCCGGCTCTATTCCGTGCTTCATGGAACCCATGAAAGGAAAAGAAAAACCAGAGCAACTAGGTTTCCATTAGGTCCGCTACCACCGGGGGCGGAGCTACGGAATTCGGCTCTCCAATAATGGGACTCTCTCGGCCGTTTCTTATTTGAAGAAAACGGCGGGAGTGCCATACTGGTAAACAAAACCACCAGACAATTGGCGAGCCAATAGAAAACCCCCTAGCCTGTTTTTCATTTGAAAAAAGGTGGGAGAGTAAGACTGGTAATCAAGTCCAACTCGCCAGCCGGCGAGAGGAAATCCAACCACAACGCTTTAAAGAACATGTCTATATTCTTAAGCCGTAAAAGGGGTCCCGGACTCTAGCACAGAGTTGCCGAGTGAGCCCCTGGACATGTCTAACATGTAAAAACGGACAAAGGGGCCGGGGGAAGACCAAGACGCAGCCGCGCAGATGTCTTCCACCGAAACGCCCTTGAGTAGAGCCGTTGAAGCGGCCACGCTCCGTGTGGAGTGAGCTTTAACGCCCAACGGTGGCGCCAAGCCCTGCCGAGAGTAGGCTAGGCAAACACCCTCACATACCCAGCGAGAAAACCACTGCTTAGAGAGAGCGCGGCCCCTGCTAGCGTCGCTATAACACACAAACAACTGTTGGAGCGGAACGCTGCCGAGCGATTCACGTACATAGCCAACGCCCGAACCGGGCACAGGAGATGCAACTCCGCCTCCGCCTCACTAGAATGAGGCGGGGGGTGAAAAGCCTTAAGCACAATATCCCTCGACCGAAAAGAACTATTAATGTTCTTCGGGAGGAACGCAGGATTAGGTCTGAGCAACACGAAGGAGCTGTCCTCGTTTAGCAACAAGCAACTCGGGCTGACAGACAGAGCGGTTAGCTCACCGGCCCGCTTGGCAGAAACCAAGGCCAACAAGAGCGCCGTCTTAAATGACAGGGCATCCAAAGGGGCCTGAGAGAGAGGCTCGAAAGGATCCCTGGACAATCCGCGCAACACGGTGGGGAGATCCCAGCGTGGTGTAAGCACGCGTCAAACAGGCCTAACCCGTCTAGCCCCACGCAAGAATCTCTTGACCAGTGGATGGCTGAAGATCGGTCCACCATCACAGCCTGCATGGCCAGCCGAAACGGCTGCCGCATAGACCTTGATAGTGGAGAAGGCCAAACCTTTTTCCAATAAGTTTTGCAGAAACGAAAGCACGCTTCCCACCTCGCATTGAGATGGGACAGCGTGGTTCGTCTCACACCAATTAGAGAAGGCGCACCACTTCGCCGCATAGAGGGAAGAAGTAGAAGGCGCACGAGCACTCTGAATAGTGTTGATAACCGTCTCAGGCAAACCTTTGCCCTGCAGGATCAACCTCTCAGGAGCCAAACCAACAGCCGTCCCGAGACATCGGGCGGGTGGTGCACCGTCCCGTGGGCCTGTGAAAGCGCATCCGGCCTGAATGGTACTGGCCAAGGCGCCGACCGCGAGAGCGCGGCCAGCTCTGGAAACCACAGAGCTGAACGGTTCTCCGGGGCCACTAATATCAGGGACAGTCTCTCCTGTCTGACCCGTTCCAGAAGAGGAAGGATCAGCTGGAGCGGGGGAAACGCATACAAGAGAGCCCGCGGCCAAGGTGTGTGTGCCAACGCATCTACCCCCAACGGGGGAAGATCCCGAGGGCTGAGGGAGAACCACCACCTGCAGTGCGTGTTCTCCCGGGACGCGAAGAGGTCCACCTGCGCTGTCCCGAACCTCTGCCAGATCAGTCTGACAATGTCGGGATGTAACCGCCACTCGTCTCGGCGGGGACCGCCTCGAGACATGAGGTCCGCCCCAAAGTTCTGGGCGCCCGCGATATGCAGGGCTCTCAGACTGCGGAGATACTGATGAGCCCAAAGCCAGAGCTCGACCGCCTTTCGGTGGAGAGCAGGGGAGCGGACTCCCCCCTGTCTGTTGATGTACGCCGCCGCCGACACGCTGTCTGTCCTGATCAGAACGTGGCGGCCGCGCACCAGGTGAAAGAAATGCAACAGCACTTTCCTCACAGCGTCGAGCTCCAACACATTTATGTGTGCTGTAGGGGGCGTGCGCCACTCGTCTCCGACCGAGTGAGAGAGGCACGTTCCTCCCCAACCCGTCAACGAGGCGTCCGTGAAGACCACTACGTAGGACGCCACCCTGCCCAGGGGAACACCCTTGAGAAGGGCGGAGGGTCCTTTCCAATATTCCAGGTCTGGCGACACCGAATGGGGGACGAGGAGCACCCTGAGCTTGTGTCGCCTGGGGTCCAACCGTTGGCGAGCAAACCACCGCTGGAGTCTGCGCATAAAAAGCAGACCCAGGGGGACCACGGGGTGGGCAGCTGCCATCAGCCCCAACAGGCGCATGGTGGACAGTGCGGTCACGTTTCTGCGAACGTGAAAACGGGAGAGCGCCGACAGGATGGCGTCTCGCCGAGGAGGCGAAAGCATCGCAATCATGGTGGCTGAGTCTAGGCAAAGCCCCAAGTAGACTGTCTGCCGGCTGGGGAGCGGGGAGCTCTTCTCCCAGTTGATGGCAAAACCCAGGAAGGAGAGATGGTTTATCACCAACATGGTGTCCCTTCTCGCGGTCTCTTCTGAGTTGCTCAGAATAAGCAGATCGTCTAGGTAGAAGAGAATCCTCTTTCCCTGACGTCTGAGCGGTTCCAACGCCGTCTCCACACACTTCGAGAAGGTGCGCGGAGCCAGGGAATAGCCGAACGGCAGACACTGGTACTCGTACGCCATCCCCATAAAGGCAAAGCGGAGAAACTTCCTGTGCGCCTGCCGAACAGGGACGTGGAAGTAAGCATCCTTGAGATCCAGGGATGTGAACCAATCGCCCTCTCTCACACACCGGAACAATGCTCCGACCGTGAGCATTCTGAACTTCCTCGTGGCAACGAATCTGTTGAACACGCGAAGATCCAGAATAGGTCTCATTTCCCCTGACTTCTTGGAAACCAGGAAGTAGCGGGAATAAAAACCTAGGTGAGACTCGTGGGGGGGAACGACAGTGATGGCCCCCTTTACCAAGAGACGTGCCACCTCTGCTGCCAGAGCCGTGCTCGCAGCCGGGTCCCGTAGCGTGGTCTCCACCAACCCCATAAAGGGTGGGGGTATGTATGGGATGTATGGGATGGCCCCATCTCAACGTGGTGTCCAACCACGATGGCAGAACGCACCGCTCTTGCCAACACGCATAGCGGTTGGAGAGAGGGCGAGCCGACAGCTGAGGAAGACCGTCCAGGAATAACCCGTATTCCTCTGCCCCTACCGCCTCCACACTGCGTGTGAACCAAGGGGGGCTTCCCACGAAAGGGAGGAGGCTCAGCGAGCGTAGGAGACGTACCAGAACTAGCAGCTGTAAAAACAACGAGCTGTCTAGACGTCGCGCTCGTGCCTGCTGAACAGGGAGCGAGCCGTCCGGCCGCAGCACCTGTGCGCATGCGCTGT
Organism: Gadus macrocephalus; assembly: GCF_031168955.1. Taxonomy (NCBI): domain Eukaryota; kingdom Metazoa; phylum Chordata; class Actinopteri; order Gadiformes; family Gadidae; genus Gadus; species Gadus macrocephalus. The sequence goes on from NC_082398.1 coordinate 14,503,946, forward strand.
CCGCAGGCTGTAGCCACAGCGCGCGGACCCATCTCCTCACCTATAATGTGGGGAACCAGGAGACCGGTACAAGCGGCCGTATCCACGGGCTCGTGCAACGAGTCTCTGATCCGTCCATGAGGCTCCAAGGGACGCCGCTTCTTAGAAGCAGGTGAACCAGAGGCCATGTGAACACGCCGTCCGACCGTCACCCTACAGCCACCGGGCTGAGAGGGGGAAATAGGCAACATGGAGGAGCGCACCACAAGCGTAGGACGCAGGTGGCCTGGGGAATATCGCTCTTTAGGTACCATGTACTGCCGTTCGGCCGAACGGTCTTTACTCTTTTCTTTAATAGGGAAAGAAAAAGTAGGAGCAAGCGTCCGGAACTTCCCGGTCCGTGGCGCTGCTGCTCTCCCCGTGCGCGGCGGCTGCGGCTGCTGCACCGGGGCTGGAGTCGGAGGCGGTCCCATGGAACGCTGGGACCGGCCTAGACCGCGCTTCCTCTCAGCCTGCTGGCGGGAGGAGCCCGTGAGAATCGTCCCGAACCGGGAACGATTCTCACGGACTGACTGCTGGTGCGCGAGCACCTCGGAGAACCTGGGACCAAATAGGCCATCCGGCGCTAGTGGACCCTGGACGAGGCTGGCCCGCTCTCGTTCCGGCACCGCAGTGTGGGAGAGCCATATGACCCTTTGAATCATGGTAGCCCACGCCATATGCTGGCCGGCCGAAACGGCTATCGGCTGGCATAGCTGGAGGATGGCGCTGGAAAAGCGGGAAACCGCCAGCCATCTCGCGGCTTCCTCCGGGCCGTAGGCCTCCCTGTCAGCCGACAAGGAGACCATGGCAGAGGAGAGCAGGGCGATGTTGTTGACCGCCGCCGCGGATTGAGAGGCACAAACGAACACCCTGTCCGTTAGGCCGACAATCTGCTTCTGGAGGCGGTCGGGGGGCAGCGGCTTTTCGTTAAGGAGCCCGGCGCCCGGACAGAGAAGCGCTGCCAGGGGAGGCTCCAGGCGAGGGAGGCTCGCCTGAGTATCGGCCCACCCCTCCACGTTGGTGAAATCCGTGTAGGATCTTACCGGAGCCTTCAGGGTCGAAGGGTCCTCACCGGCAGCAATAAACAAGTGCTGCAAAGGCGGGAACAAGGGGCACTGGGTAACCCGCCGGGAAAAAGATGGGGTGCGAAAGCACTCGCCCTGCATATCGTCAGATACGGGGGCGAGAGGCGGGACCGGCATGGGAATCCCTTTGATGGCCGCCGCCTCACCCATGATCTCCCGGAAGAGATCGGTCATCCGGCGCGGACCCTCGTGTTGTATGACGGTGGCGGTTGTAACCCGAGAGCGGGAAAAACCGGACGCCGAGTCGCCGAAGACGTCGTCCAGGGAGGCTTCGATGATGCCATCGTCGACGTCAGGTCCGAACAGGTCGATGGCGTCAGCCATTTCCACCGCAGGGGAAAAGAAGAGATGCCTGGAGAGGATCCCCTCTTCAGGCAGCTCCCGGCAAGCGACACAGGAGACGCTGCCATAGCAGCCGCGGCGTGGTCGGCGCCGAGGCACCAAAAGCACGCCAAGTGCCCGTCACCCGGTGCCAGGGAGGCGGGACAGGAGGCGCATAGGAGTCCTGAAAAGGACCTAGCTCTAGGAGCGCTCTCAGGTGGCCCTGAAAAGGGCCGTTTGTCCGCGGCCTCACCCGAGCCGCTGCCACCGGCTTGGGAGATCCGTGTTGAAGTTCTCATCTTCTTAATTGTAGTTCTCAATTTCTTGCTGATAAGCACAAGTGCTGAAAGAAAAGGGAGGATGAGCGACGGTATACACCGCGTTATATAGACACGATACCGTGGGAAATGTGGGCGGTGCCCACGCTGATAGGTGCATAGTTTGAATTTTCAGCGCGCGCAGACGCGCGCACGGGACAAGCCCATAGGGCGAAGCCTAGACGGCGTAGCCTACATGAAATAGAACTGGTAATTACCATTTTCCATGAGTGGCATGCCATCGGAAAAACGGTAGGTGCCAGTAGAAACTGGTAATTACCATTTTCCATGAGTGGCATGCCAGCGGAAAAACGGTAGGTGCCAGTAGAAACTGGTAATTACCATTTTCCATGAGTGGCATGCCAGCGGAAAAACGGTAGGTGCCAGTAGAAACTGGTAATTACCATTTTCCATGAGTGGCATGCCAGCGGAAAAAACGGTAGGTGCCAGTAGAAACTGGTAATACCATTTTACATGAGTGGCATGCCAGCGGAAAAACGGTGGCCTGTATGCCATGATACCACTGGATCATGTCGATATAGAAAGGTTTATGACACTGGATCAGGGTTAAATGATAGGAACCTATAGGCCTGCTTAAATTATTTGGTTAAACACCAATAACAACAAATGCAAAACTTAATGTTTGGCCTATTGAATAGTTATGAGCTGAAGCAGTCATACAGTATAGGCTTTATTATAGTCTACGCTACTAGAACATCTTGATAAAACACGAGTGGAAAAATGGATGACTGTCTAGCCATAGCCTACAGTGCCACCCCTATAGGGACCTGGCTCTGGTGCACTAACCGGAAACTACGATCGCAACCGCAATAAACATCTCGCTTTGAACGGTGAACTCTTTACACATAGTAGTTATAAAGCTATTAAAACAACAAAATGACTCCATTAATGCAGGATACGTGGAAAATGCATGGACCTATTAAAGAAAATGCGCCGACGTTGGCTCAGCCTGGCTCCGCCTCTTCAGCTACGTAGCTATTAGATCGCTGCCGTGGAGCACGAAAGGTGTACATCAATCCACACTCATCGGTTTGACCGTTTGAGTATACCATCCGGGTCCTTTCACTACACTTCCTTTCGCCCTGATCTTAATTGCAACGCACTACGTACTCAAACTATATGAAAAAAAGAAGTCATACTAAAATAAAGTATAATGACTGCGGATAGTATGGATATTGGAACAAAGCAATAGACTAGCTCTATGGCCACCTAGAAGGCTAGGCTATATTACTACCGTCACCGGAGCAAGTCCGGCTGTTTTCAAAAGCATCTGTCATTACAAAAGCAACAACAAAACAGATCGGAAATATCCTAACAACAGCACGGACGAGAGAAACGTGTAAATCCCTTTATTTACGGCGTTATGTTGTGATATTGTGTCAATAAATACCAAATATATATACCTTTACATTTATGGCAATACCTGTCTTGAAATTATACGGAGGAGTTATGCTGGTGTCACATACCATTGTTGGGAACTGCAGTTACCGTTCCACCTGAACGGCAGTTACCGTTTCAGAACGGTAGTTACCGTTCCAGAAAGGCATATGCCATGGCATTACCGTTTCAGAACGGTAGTTACCGTTTCAGAACGGTAGTTACCGTTTCAGAACGGCAGTTACCGTTCCAGAACGGCATATGCCATGGTATGTCAGTGGTCGCGACGGCAGTTACCGTTTCAGAACGGTAGTTACCGTTTCAGAACGGCAGTTACCGTTTCAGAACGGCAGTTACCGTTCCAGAACGGCATATGCCATGGTATGTCAGTGGTCGCGGTGGCACATGCCACAGGCCAATAAACGATCTCGGCCCTACTGCAAATTGTCTTGACCCCGGTGGAGGTAATATACATAAATTCAGGGCGCCCTGGCATGGAGGGGGTACCTGGAGGTACCTCCTCAGAGAGTCAGGGGCCATGTGAGGGTACCCCACTGGTTGAATGTAGGTTTTTCTGTTTTTCTTGTTCCAAATGTTTTTTTTTGGTATAAAACGTAAAAGTGACAATTCATCAACTTCACAGATCAAGATGGATTATTGCTTGTAATGGAGCCCCCGGCTACGATCAAACATTCTCCAGTGGATGTAAATATACTATTTTATACTTTCTGTTGTAAGCGCCTCTCGGCATAGTACTCAGCCAATATTGCTCTTTGTATGATAGGAGGCCGATGAAAATCTTGGTCCGGACGTGGATGGGTCATCTGAAAGGACTGAGATGTACTCAGCATCTCCAACATTGTAGATAAAACTACCATTTGCAAAAAACGGAGGGCTACGCAAATAATCTGGAGTGAACTGAGGCTAGGTCCTCGATTAGTGTTGGCTATGTAAGGCTGGAGAAGGCTATTTAAATATATTAAAGATTTGCGTGAGAATATATATCTCTCCAGCAAAAAGTCATCCGATGTGCCAAGATGTCGAGCCGTGGTCTTATTAATCGCTCGCGGTGGATTGCACGAATAATTTGCACTCCGATATCAACTGGCCTCTCAACAAAAGGGCATGCCATTGTGAATAAATCTGCAATGAACGCGGGTTTAAATACCCAAAACCGGGTTATGTTCCAAACTTAACCTGCGCAAAACCTGCTCCGACCAGTGGGGTATTCCCCGAACTGAGGTTTAGCAAACACTGAGTTAACGCTGAACTCTAGGTTGATTGACCCTGTGCCGACTAACCCAGAGTTTTCGGTTCCACAACAGCGGTTATGCATTAGTTCAATCAACTCGGGGTTGGTTAACACAGGGTTGTGCGCGTCCAGGACAAACCTAAAAAGATGTGATGTATGGATCATGGAAACCCTGAACGAAATGGTGAAACGGGCCGTTGGTTGGTATGGTTGAAGAGTTGGTTGGTATGGTTGAAGAGTTGGTTGGGATGGTTGAAGAGTTGGTTGGGATGGTTGAAGAGTTGGATTGTATGGCGATGAATTGGTTGGTATGGCGATGAGTTGGTTGGTATGGCGATGAGTTGGCTGGGATGGCGATGAGTTGGTTGGTACGGCGATAAGTTGGTTGGGGCTCTGCAACATTTCATTGTGTACCTTGATTCTGGAATGCCAATTGTCGTATTCACTGACCATAACCCTCTCACCTTCTGGAATTCTTTGCAGAACCCTAATCAGAGGCTAATGCGATGGGCTCTGTTTTTGCAGCCGTACAACTTAGGCATCCGTCATATTAAGGGCACCCACAACGTCATCGCGGATGCTTTTTGTCCCGTGCGCCTTTGTAACTTCTTGTAACTAATAGCATCATCTCTTCTATCCTGTGCGGTCTGTTTCTCCCCCTCCTAAATTGCTCCACAGGCAAAGGTGGCTGGGGGTGGGGTTGAGGACACTTGAGAGGTTGGAGTCATGTTCTTTAAAGTGGTGTTTAAGTTATCTGCACAAATTAAAACTTGGATTCATGAACGCAAAGAGAAAGTGGTGTATCCTGTTACAGTGCACATGAGTTATGCCCTTTATTAATGTACGGGGTACTCCTGTCTTATGGGGGGAAGTGTGACAGCCACAGGGTTGCCTTTGTGTTGTGGTGTTGCTTCTGGTGTGTTCTGTCTTGCAGGGAGCTGGTCGGTGGAGCCACATCACCTAACGAGATGCAGCTCACCTGAGCAGGCTTGGCTCAGGAGCCTATAAAGCAGCTCTGATCAAGTGACTCCCTCTCCTCCCTGGCCTGCAGCCTGATCCTTCGTTTCCTTCCTTTATGTTTGGTTGTTCATGGTATTCTTTAATAAATTTGTTATGGTCATACCAGACTATTTGTTGCCTCCCCTTCAATGTCACAACCGTTTAGCCAGGTTGTAACATTGGCCAATTATGTTACAACCCCGCCGTCTTGTTTTGCTGAGGTTGAATCCAGCCTCATCAATGTAAATAAATTCATGAGGCTGTGCAGCTCCATCCATCTCCAAGATGCTCTGTAACAAAACAAAATACATGTAATACATATTTTGGATGGCATTACTCAAAACACTCAACTACAGTACTACACATAGAGGACCCCCACCCCATCAAACAGGTACCTGGTACCTCTCTGAATGTATCTATGTGGTACTGATACAATGGCACATATTCAGCTGTAACTGGATGACACCAATACTGTATTGTAAATGTAAAGGACTGTAACACTTACCTGTACATGTTCACGTCAAAGTCTTTTTACCCTGACACTGTTCCTCTCAAATGGGACCCTGTACAATTGCTTCATGGTAATTTGGTGCTTTACCAAGATGCGTCTGATAGTGGAACTGCTTACTCGCTCTGTTATTGAATACTTCTCTATCAGCAAGTATTTGTTGCTGTAGCTGGTTGAGACGGATTGTTTGCTCTGACCAGGTCCACAATGGCAAGTTCCTGCTGTTGGGTGAACAGGCGTTGGCGTCCGGCCCCAGAAGGTCTTCTAGTCATTCTTTAGAAAAAAGCAACCACAAAATGTTACTGTATTGGTTTGCTTCTTTTTTACAGTACTGTATATACTGTACTTTACTGTATATACCATAGAAAGTACTGAAACATCTCAATTTAGGTAATCACAGTATGTCACAAAAACTACCACTTTTGTTCAAAAAGGAGCATTAGCCACCTTGCAATACAGTACATGTGATATGGTACAGTACTGCAAATACTCTAGATACAGTCTGAGTAGAGTAGAAAGTAGAGAGTTGAAGACATACCTGTTTTGCAGTCGGAATGTCCTTATTATGGATGAAACTGAAACGGCTTAGACTGGGGTGGACTCTCTGCCCAGTTTCCCTCATAGTCAGACCATGGTTTATGACATGGTCAACCAAAGTTGCTCTAATGTCATCGGAAATAATGTTCTGTGCACGGCCTCTTCCACCACGTCCTCCTCTATGTCTCTGTCCTCCTCTTCCTCCTCTACCTATGCCTCTTGCTCTTGCTGCATCCATGCTTGCAAAGCATGGATGCAGTTTTTTTCAATTGCTTGAACATATTTTTCAAAACTTGGCTCATTGTGACTAAACTCAACACACAAGCAAATAAGACACAACACTGGGAAATATACCATTCACATCTATATCAAATTTTAATTCTTCTATCGAAACCTAACAATCCTTTGTCAAAATGTCACTCTGATGACAAAATGATACACACTTGTATCATATGAATACACTTTCAGATCAGCAGCACCACAGTAGTCTACTTTATATAAAACACTGCAGTCTTCCATATTCACTGCCTTTATTCAGTTCCACAGAAGGCACGTTTTCAACCAAACAACCAAAAAACCTAATACTCAATACTGTACATTGGAGTACAGTAATTTACAGTTCAGTAAATTCAGTTTAAGCTAAAATATATAGATAAAAAAAAAAAAAAATACACAACTGTACTGTACATAAACACATAAAAACAAGGTAATTTTGCATGGGTGGGCTTATGGATCCTCGCCTTGTGTGCCAAATCCATCCATGGATTGACCCTACCTCAATGTCTCCGCAGGCCTGTTCCATTTCCTGCAGATGAGGCATGTGGTTGGCAGTCATATGCACTACATCCTCAAGCCGAAAAAAGAACTTCTATAGGGTGTAGAAATGGCGAGTATACGACTTCAAATAGTTTATGGTTGGTGTACCAGTTCCGGACCAAAACAGCCTGATGGAAACAAACATCCCAAGCAACAACAAACCTCGGCTGCTCAGATCCGTCCTGTTCAGCTGCAGCATGAAGTGCATCTAGAAATGTGATGATAAGTTGGGGATTGTAGGGACCTATTTTTGTATGATGGTGCAGTTACCCTCGAAGGCTTATGGCAGCACACAATGATATATTTCCCCCATGCTGCCCCGGGGCGTGCACAATTGCCCTTTTTGTAGCTGGCTGATAGGTGTTCAGTTTTGGAAGACAGTGTTTTCAGGTTTGTATGTAAGTATTTTCAATTAACCAATGTGTATAGGATTCTGAATAGATGTGTTTTCCCAATGGTACAATGAGACGTCATTTTTGAATTAAGTGTCTTGTGTATGAAATAGTGTGTAGTGTGCAGGAGCAAGTGTGTTGCAGAAAGGAGCAAGTGTGTTGCACAATTGCAACTAAAGTGCAAAGCAGCACTTTTGTTTAAGGAATGGTTACATGTGTTTAAGGTATAGAAACAAAAACTTCAAGTTGTGTTACTTTGGTCTAAGCATGTGTCTATAGTGTTCAAGCAATTGAAAAAAACTGTAAATACCCAAAACCGGGTTATGTTTCAAACTTAACCTGCGCAAAACCTGCTCCGACCAGGTTTGATTCAGAGCATATGTTTCTATAGTAACTAACATACCGTGTTCATTTTGGAACGGAAAACCTAGGGTTACCGCAAACCCTGGGTTAACTTACCCAGCTATGTGATAAAATCGGCTTTGTGGAATACCCCACAGGTTTGATTCAGAGCATATGTGTCTATAGTAACTAACATACCGTGTTCATTTTGGAACGAAAAACCTAGGGTTACCGCAAACCCTGGGTTAATTTACCCGGTTATGTGATAAAACCGGCTTTGTGAAATACCCCTCTGTTCAGCTGCATCATGAAGTGCATCTAGAAATGTGATGATATGTTGGGTATTGTGTAGGGACCTATTTTTGCATGATGGTGCAGTTACCCTCGAAGGCTTATGGCGGCACACAATGATATATTTCCGCCTTGCTGCCCCGGGAAGTACGCAATTGCCCTTTGGCCTTTTTGTAGCTGGCCGATAGTTGGTCAGTTTTGCAAGCAAGTGTTTTGAGGTATGTATTTAAGTATTTTCAATTACCCAATGTGTTTAGTATTTTGAATAGATGTGTTTTCCCAATGCTATACCAAGGTGTCATTTTTGAACTACAGTAAGTGTCTTATGTTGGTGTAGTTGTGTTACTTTGGTCCAAGCATGTGTCTATAGTTTTCAAGCAATTGAAAAAAACTGTAAGCATACACATATAGACATGTATATGTGTAAAAGTCTCAGAACAGAAACTCAGATTCAAATTCACTCCAATCCTTCGGGCTGTTGTTTGCGATTGTCCACAGTGGTCTGTACAAAGGGTTTGGGGAGTCGGGCTTGGCTCTCACATTGGCCATACAGTTTCTCAACATCCAGTGCAGAGAACGCATCACAGAGACTTTCCTTTCACACGGCCAGCTGGGCACCACCGCCTCACAGCAACACATTTTTTCCGAAGAGCAGCTTCGGCCGAGCAACAAAGGCGTATTATGGAGACGGCCAAAGGGGATGTTGAACATAAGGGGACTTCTGCAAAGCTAGCAACATTGCACAGCACATCAAAATGGGTTAAAATAGTTTTACATGTAAATGAGTGAACTCATCCTCAAATGTGTGCGTGTGAGAGAGAGTGAGAGTGAGAGTGAGACACACACACACACACACACACACACACACACAGATATACCTGCAAAAATGAGGGAGAGACAGATGGAGGGACTTCAAGAGAGAGGAAGAGAATGAGAGATGAAGTCAGAAGGAGAGAGACTTAAAGAGAGATGAGTACGGATAGCCTGCCAATAGGAAGGTAATGAGTGTGTGTGAAGGGCTTGATTTGACCGGGCTGATTCTTAAAGCTTGAGTCTTGTTTGTACCTCATCACATATACATGGCTGATAGGAAGTGAAATTATCTGTGCCTGAAATTATCAAATACATTCGAAGACACCATAGAGAATTGCCTTTCTTGACAACAATAAAAAGGAGTGGAACTCGCACACCATGTAGCCGATGCAACAATACGTTTTATTGCATAAAGTGTAAAGTGCTACCCAAAGTACGTGCAAAACGTTTACAGTCCCATTCAGACCATCCTCAGTGCAAACATACAAAGGCAAAAGACTTCCTTATATAGACTACGCCTAGTTGGTGGCAGACAAGTCAATCAAAAGGTCAGGTAGGTTGACGTGTTGACCACACATTTTAAAAAGGCACCGCACACCTATTTTCACTTGACAACATACATGGCCGAGCTCAAGCCTGAATTCAGGCACCACGCCTGAACTCTATCAGGCCTGCATATAAACCAACCCGGTATCACGCAATTGCGTGCTCCTGCGCACGAACGTTAATCTATTGAAGCGTGTTCCCGAGCACGATAGTCCGACTTTCTGCGTGTTACACAAAACGAAATGTAAACCAATGCATTCTGAATGGGAGTGTTCTAAGACAATTAACGTGCTCCACAAAACGGTACGAGAGAGAGAGAAAGAGAGAGCGGGAGGGACAGAGAGAGAGAGAGAGAGCGAGAGAGAGAGAGAGCGAGAGAGAGGCTTCAGAAAGGGTGTGCGCAGATAGTACAGTGCACCCGAGTTATGTTTATGCCAAAACCTATATATATAATTAGGCTGTGGAAATTGCAATGAGTTAAGAACACAACTTCGCACGTTGAGCACACAGCCGTGTGACTCGTTTATTTTGTAAAAAATAAAACCGGAAAACAAAGCGTGCTGAAGGTAAACAAATCCAGCATGGTCTGTGACGTCATGAGACGCACGTAATCCTTAGGGACCGCGATCCCTGAACCACCAAGAACGTAAATGACATGCAGTAAACAACAACACAATTGAAAGAACAACACATAACGAAATACTGTAGGTGAATTATGTTACGGTCACTACAAGGTAGGGCTGGGCGATTTGGCCTAAAAATAAAATCTCGATTTTTTGCATTTGCATAGTGATTAACATTATGAATTTCAATTGTGTATACCAACTGTATGTTGGCTGACATTTACCTATAACTTTTTTTCCCTCCACTCTAACCAAGGATGCCTGTTTTTAAATTCCCTAGCCTGACACCCAGTCTGAAAGGCTGGCCAGGGGTTCTCATCTAAAAGTAACGAGGAGATATAAAGTGGGATTAAAACATTGTCTTCTGTTGACTACTTATTATGTGGTTTACACATTAATATGGGAGGACTGGACACACACACACACACACACACACACACACACACGCACGCACGCACGCACGCACACACACGCGAGAAGGAGGGGCTCGGCCCGCCAACTAACGTGCAGAGATGCAGGGGCAGCTTCGCGCTTCGTAACAGAGACGGCAGAGCGCGAGCGCACAGCGGGAATTTTATGAATGGTGAATGTAGGAGATAACTTCCCCTGCTTAAAGTATTTTATTGCAGTTATTATACCAACCGATATTTCCGAAAAATAAACACAGAAGTGAAAGATCTGTCACAAGACGATTGATACGTATCCGTGCACATTTTTAAGTGGGTATACGCAAATCCTGGTGCGTTCCTAGTGGGTATACGGCGTATACCTGCGTATCACGTAGACTACACCACTGCTTGTAACTAAGAGAACACACATGTGAGTTGTTGATCACAAATTATTTGTATACATAACGTCATCTTTGCAAAAGACGTTTAACTGAAAAGTGTTTCAATCGACCCGGCTCTCCCCCAAGTCTGTCGGGGGCGAGGTGAATGTGATTGCAGTAGGCTGAGTTTTGCGCGCGTTCTGGAAAGTGAGAGAGGAGGCTACTACAGAGTCTAAACAAAATAAAACAAATCGGAAGAGTCTAGAACTGTTTTTAAATCGCGATTTTTCGGTTCAGCCATTTCACAAACCGTAGGAAAGAAAAAATGCAAATTAATCGATTAAACCGAAAAAATCGCCCAGCCCTACTACAAGGCTATAATTATATTATTTAGCGTGTAATGAGACAATCTATAGCCAAATTGTCGAAGATGCCCGAGAATCTTCGGGGATATCAGCATGGGAAATCGGCGAATCAGACCCATGAAGGGGGGGGGGGACACGTTAGTTGAAGGGGGGGGGGACACGTTTGTTGAGGGGGGGAGACACGTTTGTAGGGGGGGGGCACGCTCGACAACGAGAGTTGGTTTTTATTGAACGCTCGACAACGAGAGTTGGTTTTTATTGAACGAGACTTCAACACGGAACAGCTGCACGAAACGATGGTCACGTCACTCTCGGTGACGGTGTCGACAATAATGGACACACGAGCAATGTTAATAGAACAACACACAACCACATAACATCCCGAACCCATTAACCCCACTTAATCCTAATGTGGCGACACGAGGAGGCTTTACTATTTTATGTCAGAGTATTTTCTCTGTTACCGACAACGCCACCTTGGGTTAGGGCCCAAGGACCTATACACTACGAGTATAATTGTCACCTCTGACGATAAGACTATCAGGTTCGTTCAATCAGGGAGGGCGGGAGACAGAGTTCAAATATAACAAAGCATTTTATTATTATAAACACAGTTTGGCATAAAAGATGAAAAAGAGAAGTAAGCCCAACTGGGGAAGGACGTAGGTGCAAGCTGAGGCTTACCGGCTGGGAGAGTGGTCGTCAGGGGGAAATTAAATCCAACGAAAGAAACAAGGGCACCTCACACACACAGCAAAAACGTGAAGTCCAAATGAATAAAATCTAAAACAAAGCACACGCACACGAAGGATCACCACCACCACCCAGGAGGACCACCGCCACCACCGTCGGCCTTCAGCTCTACGAGAAAGGGGCACAGTTAGGAGGGCTCACAACTGACAGACAATATCACATAACAAATCAAATCAATAAACTAAAGAGTATTAATTTGCAATAACCAAAAATCACTCAAAATGAAAGAAAACAAGAAAATTAAAAAGCCTCGGACCAGAGATATCAACTCAACAAGTAAACATAACATATGTTTTAAACAAAAATAAACAAGGGCTCAGATTGAGAAGTTTCCCTTCCAAATGAAAATTAAATGAACAACGACACAAAACTTAAGAGATTAACTCAAAACGCACACACACACGCACACACACACTCCAAACCAGGGGTGAGTCCAGGCGGAGCTCGCAGCGGCACACCCGAGCGGCAGCCACACAGGTCAGGCACACACCGCACCACGCACAGCAGCAGCGGGCCACAGGGCTAGCAGCTGGAGGCAAGCCGACCAGGGGCAGTAGACAGAGCCCCGAACCAAGTCGGCGGAAGTGGCAACGAAGCAGCAGCAATGACAATTAAGCGACAATCAGTAAATAACCAAGGAAGGTATTCTCGGTTTTGCGTTCTTAATCCCGGTTCTCAGTCTGATCATTATGCGTCCCTTCTAAAGAGGGAGAGGGGTGAAGAGTATCGGCGTAGCGGGGGAGACAGCCACCACGCACCATGCGACAAGCAGACTGTTGAAGGGAGAGGAGCGCAAAGTGAGCCTAGCACCAGACCAACAGGCAAACAACAACAACACGCTCAACATGACTCACCTATGCTCTGGTCAGCGGCGGTAAACGACCCCAATACATTGCCCCGATTGTGATGAGGATCTCGGCAGATCTATTATAGTAAGGGTTTGAGTTTTAGTAAACCGCTGATGAATGTACGCAACACAGCATGCGGAGGTGAGCCTACCTGTGCTCTGAGGTGAGCGGCGAGGGCAACGACCCGGAAATGGACGGGCCGAAGAGGCAGGAAGCGAGAGTTCAGGAGGAAGGGCACGGCCTACTTTTATCCCCTCGACAAGCAATGATTGGCGAACGGGCCGGAGTGGGCGTGGTGTAATAGAAGTCTGTGTCCAAATAGCCGTATTGCCTCATATCACTACACTAACAACAAAACAAGTTAACAAAAGCCCCATTCGTCAACTGAGAACCCCAATTCCCAGAATCCCCCGCGGCTCCGGAACACGGCGTAGCTTATATTGATCTTTATTATCTGAATGGGAAATGCAATATTTTAGGACAGATACACCATTAAACGCGTTTCTAATGACTTTTCTAGCGAGAAATGTACATTTTCCTTACATAATCTTCAGTCAGTGAATGTGTATGATCTTTATTAATCTTTATTATCTGAATGGGAAATGCAATATTTTAGGACCGATTCACCGTTAAACTTGTTTCTAATAACATTTCTAGCGAGAAATATACTTTTTACTTGCATAATCTTCAGTCAGTGATTGTGTCTGATCTTTAGTTTTATAGTTATTAGGATTTGATCGGCTCGCTCGCATGTTTCAACGACGTCAGGTTGCTTTCGCTAAACTAGCAGCTCACGTGCTTCCTGCGTTTGTGTTATTAAACTGTTACTTTATGTAACTTTTAATGATATCATCTTGTTAGAAACACGTATATCTGAGAGCCAACCCAGTCGCCAAAAGCATACGTTGACAGTGTACTTTTCGTGAACACTGGTCCGACCGCCCTGAAATTTTAATACCTTATTCTAGGGCCTAACTGGGACCTCCGCACCGAAACTTGGACCGAAAATTTCAGGGCGGTCGGACCTTCCTATCTCAAAAACTGTTTTTCCACCACATTCTGAACCATTAGGCCTTGCAGGCTACACTTCTGAGGGGCTTTGTCCAAATGACACTCCATTTGGGAAAACTTTTTTTCTCTAAGGGCTAGAACTCCAAATCTCGGATATGTCGTACACGGGGCCCCGGGAAATGTGTGTAAACATTTTAGCATCCCTAGCAATCTCGAAAAGGTCGGCAAAGGGGCGTGACCTCCAACAGTACAGTAAATGTACATAAGACAGAGGTTAGTTTCTAGTCCCCATTTTTTGTGGGATGGAGGTGTACATTTGTGGCTAAAGGTGTGTAGACACAGCTGGCCTGTGGCCACGTTTTTGAAGTCGGGGGTCAAAAGGTCAAAAGGAGCCGGCACCACGCCGCTTATGAGATAACAAAAAGTTAATGTGTGTTTCTCTCATAAATTTTTGTCATTATTAAAGAGAGGCCTGATTCTCAGATATGCATGTTGGATGGCTAGGGTGTAGGTCTGGGAAGAACTTCAGGCCAAAATCTTGCAAGCGAGCCGCTGGGTGCAGGTGCAACGAGATGGAGCACTTGCTGAGCCTGGACTTTCATAATCTTCGCTCTGTGAATGTAAAGGATGTTTGGTCGGATGTTACGACGAAGAATCATAATGTGAATGGGAATATTCTATAAATCTCTTGATATCACCTTTCGTCAATCCATTAGAAGTATGAAAATATCTTCCCGGTGGTGCAACAGAGCAAACAAGGTGTCCTTTGACATCTACGTTTCGAGACGATTGCAACAGTGCCACACATGATCATATTTGAATATGTTTCGGGGTAGTAATTAGCTGTCGATTTTGGAGGCCTTTATCAATAATGACCAGCTATAGATTTGCTTCCCGATGGAGATTTTTGACAAATTGCATGTTAATTAGCATCTACACGTTAAGCTGAGTCCAATGAGATCAAGCTCGGCCTCTTGCTACACCGAGATCATGTCCTAGACCTAGGTGTACCATGTAAAATACATGTTACCATTAGCTAGAGTGTCGTTCTTGGTGTCATTGGACTCAGCTCAACGTGTAGATGCTAAATAACATGTCATTTGTGACAAATCTTTATCGGGAAGCAAATCAATAGCTGCTCAGTATTGATTAAGGCCTCCAATTTCGACAGCTAATTACTACCATTAAACATGTTCGAATATGCTCATGTGTGGCACCGTTGCAATCTCCTGGAAGCGTAGATGTTGAAGGACACCTTGTTCGTCCTCTTACGCCACCGGGACGATATTTACATGCTTCTGATTGACTAATGAATTGATTCAGCTATTCCCCCAGAAGTCTGGGGTCAAAAGGTCAAAAGGAGACGGCACCACGCCGGGGTGGATCCAGATCTCGGGCAACAGCGCAGGGTTGCCAGGTCCTGCAAAAAAACGTGCCCCCCACATACCGTTCAAAATCCACCCAAAATGTCCTAAAAGCATCCCAAATAAAAAATGATATTATTGGCCATTTTGGCCAACGTTTTGAAAGTAATAATATTTGAGGGAATATTTTTTTGTTGTTGTTTTAGCAGCAAAATGCACCGTGTGCGTGTGTGCGTGTGCGTGTGCGTGTGTGTGTGTGTGTGTGTGTGTGTGTGTCTGTGTGTGTGTCTGTGTCTGTGTCTGTGTGTCTGTGCGTGCGTGTGTGTGCTTGTGTGTGCTTGTGTGTGTGTGTGTCTGTGCGTGTGCGTGCGTGTGTGTGTGTGTGTATAACACGCTATTTTATGTTGAAATGCGACGTAATCCAGTGTTCACGAAAAGTACACTGTCAACGTATGCTTTTGGCGACTGGGTTGGCTCTCAGATATACGTGTTTCTAACAAGATGATATCATTAAAAGTTACATAAAGTAACAGTTTAATAACACAAACGCAGGAAGCACTTGAGCTGCTAGTTTAGCGAAAGCAACCTGACGTCGTTGAAACATGCGAGCGAGCCGATCAAATCCTAATAACTATAAAACTAAAGATCAGACACAATCACTGACTGAAGTTTATGCAAGTAAAAAGTATATTTCTCGCTAGAAATGTTATTAGAAACACGTTTAACGGTGAATCGGTCCTTAAATATTGCATTTCCCATTCAGATAATAAAGATTAATAAAGATCATACACATTCACTGACTGAAGATTATGTAAGGAAAATGTACATTTCTCGCTAGAAAAGTCATTAGAAACGCGTTTAATGGTGTATCTGTCCTAAAATATTGCATTTCCCATTCAGATAATAAAGATTAATAAAGATCATACACATTCACTGACTGAAGATTATGTAAGGAAAATGTACATTTCTCGCTAGAAATGTCATTAGAAACGCGTTTAATGGTGTATCTGTCCTAAAATATTGCATTTCCCATTCAGATAATAAAGATTAATATAAGCTACGCCGTGTTCCGGAGCCGCGGGGGATTCTGGGAATTGGGGTTCTCAGTTGACAAATGGGGCTTTTGTTAACTTGTTTTGTTGTTAGGATTAAGTGGGGTTAATGGGTTCGGGATGTTATGTGGTTGTGTGTTGTTCTATTAACATTGTTCGTGTGTTCATTATTGTCGACACCGTCACCGAGAGTGACGTGACCATCGTTTCGTGCAGCTGTTCCGTGTTGAAGTCTCGTTCAATAAAAAACAACTCTCGTTGTCGAGCGTTCAATAAAAACCAACTCTCGTTGTCGAGCGTGCCACCCCCCTACAAACGTGTCTCCCCCCCCCCCTCAACAAACGATAGTTATGTTATTATAACTCTAGTTCTATGATTGTAGGCGTAGCCGTCTAGGCTTCGCCTTATGGGCTTGTCCCGTGCGCGCGTCTGCGCGCGCTGAAAATTTAAACTATGCACCTATCAGCGTGGGCACCGCCCACATTTCCCACGGTATCGTGTCTATATAACGCGGTGTATACCGTCGCTCATCCTCCAAGCTTTTCTTTCAGCAATTGGAGGGTACAGCAGGTGGGAAACTAGACGGCTACGCCTACAATCATAGAACTAGAGTTATAATAACATAACTATCGTTCTATTTCATGTAGGCTACGCCGTCTAGGCTTCGCCTTATGGGCTAAGGTGAAGCTGCGAGCGGAGCCCGATCAATGTACTCCTGCTGGACCCCAGTCAAAAAGACCTAAGTCACCAGAACACATTAAGACTCAAAAAGCCAAGGAAGTGTAAAACACAACAGCTTTATAAAAAACTAATTCCTCCTAGATCAAGCAAGGCAATGATCAAGGGAGAAAAAAGTGAGTCTGTAAAGACTCCGGCTCTATTCCGTGCTTCATGGAACCCATGAAAGGAAAAGAAAAACCAGAGCAACTAGGTTTCCATTAGGTCCGCTACCACCGGGGGCGGAGCTACGGAATTCGGCTCTCCAATAATGGGACTCTCTCGGCCGTTTCTTATTTGAAGAAAACGGCGGGAGTGCCATA
Organism: Gadus macrocephalus; assembly: GCF_031168955.1. Taxonomy (NCBI): domain Eukaryota; kingdom Metazoa; phylum Chordata; class Actinopteri; order Gadiformes; family Gadidae; genus Gadus; species Gadus macrocephalus. The sequence continues at coordinate 14,521,409 of NC_082398.1, forward strand.
CTGGTAAACAAAACCACCAGACAATTGGCGAGCCAATAGAAAACCCCCTAGCCTGTTTTTCATTTGAAAAAAGGTGGGAGAGTAAGACTGGTAATCAAGTCCAACTCGCCAGCCGGCGAGAGGAAATCCAACCACGACGCTTTAAAGAACATGTCTATATTCTTAAGCCGTAAAAGGGGTCCCGGACTCTAGCACAGAGTTGCCGAGTGAGCCCCTGGACATGTCTAACATGTAAAAACGGACAAAGGGGCCGGGGGAAGACCAAGACGCAGCCGCGCAGATGTCTTCCACCGAAACGCCCTTGAGTAGAGCCGTTGAAGCGGCCACGCTCCGTGTGGAGTGAGCTTTAACGCCCAACGGTGGCGCCAAGCCCTGCCGAGAGTAGGCTAGGCAAACACCCTCACATACCCAGCGAGAAAACCGCTGCTTAGAGAGAGCGCGGCCCCTGCTAGCGTCGCTATAACACACAAACAACTGTTGTGTGGAGCGGAACGCTGCCGAGCGATTCACGGACATAGCCAACGCCCGAACCGGGCACAGGAGATGCAACTCCGCCTCCGCCTCACTAGAATGAGGCGGGGGGTGAAAAGCCTTAAGCACAATATCCCTCGACCGAAAAGAACTATTAATGTTCTTCGGGAGGAACGCAGGATTAGGTCTGAGCAACGCGAAGGAGCTGTCCTCGTTTAGCAACAAGCAACTCGGGCTGACAGACAGAGCGGTTAGCTCACCGGCCCGCTTGGCAGAAACCAAGGCCAACAAGAGCGCCGTCTTAAATGACAGGGCATCCAAAGGGGCCTGAGAGAGAGGCTCGAAAGGATCCCTGGACAATCCGCGCAACACGGTGGGGAGATCCCAGCGTGGTGTAAGCACGCGTCAAACAGGCCTAACCCGTCTAGCCCCACGCAAGAATCTCTTGACCAGTGGATGGCTGAAGATCGGTCCACCATCACAGCCTGCATGGCCAGCCGAAACGGCTGCCGCATTGACCTTGATAGTGGAGAAGGCCAAACCTTTTTCCAATAAGTTTTGCAGAAACGAAAGCACGCTTCCCACCTCGCATTGAGATGGGACAGCGTGGTTCGTCTCACACCAATTAGAGAAGGCGCACCACTTCGCCGCATAGAGGGAAGAAGTAGAAGGCGCACGAGCACTCTGAATAGTGTTGATAACCGTCTCAGGCAAACCTTTGCCCTGCAGGATCAACCTCTCAGGAGCCAAACCAACAGCCGTCCCGAGACATCGGGCGGGTGGTGCACCGTCCCGTGGGCCTGTGAAAGCGCATCCGGCCTGAATGGTACTGGCCAAGGCGCCGACCGCGAGAGCACGGCCAGCTCTGGAAACCACAGAGCTGAACGGTTCTCCGGGGCCACTAATATCAGGGACAGTCTCTCCTGTCTGACCCGTTCCAGAAGAGGAAGGATCAGCTGGAGCGGGGGAAAACGCATACAAGAGAGCCCGCGGCCAAGGTGTGTGTGCCAACGCATCTACCCCCAACGGGGGAAGATCCCGAGGGCTGAGGGAGAACCACCACCTGCAGTGCGTGTTCTCCCGGGACGCGAAGAGGTCCACCTGCGCTGTCCCGAACCTCTGCCAGATCAGTCTGACAATGTCGGGATGTAACCACCACTCGTCTCGGCGGGGACCGCCTCGAGACATGAGGTCCGCCCCAAAGTTCTGGGCGCCCGCGATATGCATGGCTCTCAGACTGCGGAGATACTGATGAGCCCAAAGCCAGAGCTCGACCGCCTTTCGGTGGAGAGCAGGGGAGCGGACTCCCCCCTGTCTGTTGATGTACGCCGCCGCCGACACGCTGTCTGTCCTGATCAGAACGTGGCGGCCGCGCACCAGGTGAAAGAAATGCAACAGCACTTTCCTCACAGCGTCGAGCTGTGAGGAACACATTTATGTGTGCTGTAGGGGGCGTGCGCCACTCGTCTCCGACCGAGTGAGAGAGGCACGTTCCTCCCCAACCCGTCAACGAGGCGTCCGTGAAGACCACTACGTAGGACGCCACCCTGCCCAGGGGAACACCCTTGAGAAGGGCGGAGGGTCCTTTCCAATATTCCAGGTCTGGCGACACCGAACGGGGGACGAGGAGCACCCTGAGCTTGTGTCGCCTGGGGTCCAACCGTTGGCGAGCAAACCACCGCTGGAGTCTGCGCATAAAAAGCAGACCCAGGGGGACCACGGGGTGGGCAGCTGCCATCAGCCCCAACAGGCGCATGGTGGACAGTGCGGTCACGTTTCTGCGAACGTGAAAACGGGAGAGCGCCGACAGGATGGCGTCTCGCCGAGGAGGCGAAAGCATCGCAATCATGGTGGCTGAGTCTAGGCAAAGCCCCAAGTAGACTGTCTTCCGGCTGGGGAGCGGGGAGCTCTTCTCCCAGTTGATGGCAAAACCCAGGAAGGAGAGATGGTTTATCACCAACATGGTGTCCCTTCTCGCGGTCTCTTCTGAGTTGCTCAGAATAAGCAGATCGTCTAGGTAGAAGAGAATCCTCTTTCCCTGACGTCTGAGCGGTTCCAACGCCGTCTCCACACACTTCGAGAAGGTGCGCGGAGCCAGGGAATAGCCGAACGGCAGACACTGGTACTCGTACGCCATCCCCATAAAGGCAAAGCGGAGAAACTTCCTGTGCGCCTGCCGAACAGGGACGTGGAAGTAAGCATCCTTGAGATCCAGGGATGTGAACCAATCGCCCTCTCTCACACACCGGAACAATGCTCCGACCGTGAGCATTCTGAACTTCCTCGTGGCAACGAATCTGTTGAACACGCGAAGATCCAGAATAGGTCTCATTTCCCCTGACTTCTTGGAAACCAGGAAGTAGCGGGAATAAAAACCTAGGTGAGACTCGTGGGGGGGAACGACAGTGATGGCCCCCTTTACCAAGAGACGTGCCACCTCTGCTGCCAGAGCCGTGCTCGCAGCCGGGTCCCGTAGCGTGGTCTCCACCAACCCCATAAAGGGTGGGGGTATGTATGGGATGTATGGGATGGCCCCATCTCAACGTGGTGTCCAACCACGATGGCAGAACGCACCGCTCTTGCCAACACGCATAGCGGTTGGAGAGAGGGCGAGCCGACAGCTGAGGAAGACCGTCCAGGAATAACCCGTATTCCTCTGCCCCTACCGCCTCCACACTGCGTGTGAACCAAGGGGGGCTTCCCACGAAAGGGAGGAGGCTCAGCGAGCGTAGGAGACGTACCAGAACTAGCAGCTGTAAAAACAACGAGCTGTCTAGACGTCGCGCTCGTGCCTGCTGAACAGGGAGCGAGCCGTCCGGCCGCAGCACCTGTGCGCATGCGCTGTCCGCAGGCTGTAGCCACAGCGCGCGGACCCATCTCCTCACCTATAATGTGGGGAACCAGGAGACCGGTACAAGCGGCCGTATCCACGGGCTCGTGCAACGAGTCTCTGATCCGTCCATGAGGCTCCAAGGGACGCCGCTTCTTAGAAGCAGGTGAACCAGAGGCCATGTGAACACGCCGTCCGACCGTCACCCTACAGCCACCGGGCTGAGAGGGGGAAATAGGCAACATGGAGGAGCGCACCACAAGCGTAGGACGCAGGTGGCCTGGGGAATATCGCTCTTTAGGTACCATGTACTGCCGTTCGGCCGAACGGTCTTTACTCTTTTCTTTAATAGGGAAAGAAAAAGTAGGAGCAAGCGTCCGGAACTTCCCGGTCCGTGGCGCTGCTGCTCTCCCCGTGCGCGGCGGCTGCGGCTGCTGCACCGGGGCTGGAGTCGGAGGCGGTCCCATGGAACGCTGGGACCGGCCTAGACCGCGCTTCCTCTCAGCCTGCTGGCGGGAGGAGCCCGTGAGAATCGTCCCGAACCGGGAACGATTCTCACGGACTGACTGCTGGTGCGCGAGCACCTCGGAGAACCTGGGACCAAATAGGCCATCCGGCGCTAGTGGACCCTGGACGAGGCTGGCCCGCTCTCGTTCCGGCACCGCAGTGTGGGAGAGCCATATGACCCTTTGAATCATGGTAGCCCACGCCATATGCTGGCCGGCCGAAACGGCTATCGGCTGGCATAGCTGGAGGATGGCGCTGGAAAAGCGGGAAACCGCCAGCCATCTCGCGGCTTCCTCCGGGCCGTAGGCCTCCCTGTCAGCCGACAAGGAGACCATGGCAGAGGAGAGCAGGGCGATGTTGTTGACCGCCGCCGCGGATTGAGAGGCACAAACGAACACCCTGTCCGTTAGGCCGACAATCTGCTTCTGGAGGCGGTCGGGGGGCAGCGGCTTTTCGTTAAGGAGCCCGGCGCCCGGACAGAGAAGCGCTGCCAGGGGAGGCTCCAGGCGAGGGAGGCTCGCCTGAGTATCGGCCCACCCCTCCACGTTGGTGAAATCCGTGTAGGATCTTACCGGAGCCTTCAGGGTCGAAGGGTCCTCACCGGCAGCAATAAACAAGTGCTGCAAAGGCGGGAACAAGGGGCACTGGGTAACCCGCCGGGAAAAAGATGGGGTGCGAAAGCACTCGCCCTGCATATCGTCAGATACGGGGGCGAGAGGCGGGACCGGCATGGGAATCCCTTTGATGGCCGCCGCCTCACCCATGATCTCCCGGAAGAGATCGGTCATCCGGCGCGGACCCTCGTGTTGTATGACGGTGGCGGTTGTAACCCGAGAGCGGGAAAAACCGGACGCCGAGTCGCCGAAGACGTCGTCCAGGGAGGCGTCGATGATGCCATCATCGACGTCAGGTCCGAACAGGTCGATGGCGTCAGCCATTTCCACCGCAGGGGAAAAGAAGAGATGCCTGGAGAGGATCCCCTCTTCAGGCAGCTCCCGGCAGGCGACACAGGAGACGGGGGCCGCCATAGCAGCCGCGGCGTGGTCGGCGCCGAGGCACCAAAAGCACGCCAAGTGCCCGTCACCCGGTGCCAGGGAGGCGGGACAGGAGGCGCATAGGAGTCCTGAAAAGGACCTAGCTCTAGGAGCGCTCTCAGGTGGCCCTGAAAATGGCCGTTTGTCCGCGGCCTCGCCCGAGCCGCTGCCACCGGCTTGGGAGATCCGTGTTGAAGTTCTCATCTTCTTAATTGTAGTTCTCAATTTCTCGCTGATAAGCACAAGTGCTGAAAGAAAAGGGAGGATGAGCGACGGTATACACCGCGTTATATAGACACGATACCGTGGGAAATGTGGGCGGTGCCCACGCTGATAGGTGCATAGTTTGAATTTTCAGCGCGCGCAGACGCGCGCACGGGACAAGCCCATAACGCCCCGTGCCCACTACCTCCGTCAGTTGTCCGTTGCCCATTGACTTTGAATGGGGACGGTCGCGCAATGCATTGTGGATCCGTCCGTTGACTTGGAGCGTTCGCCACCGTCAAAAAGTTGAAAAATGTTCAACTTTTTCGGCCGCGACGGATCCGTCATCCAATCAGATCGCGTATGCAAATTTCAAGCACTGTGACGCGACTCGGGCTCTGACGATACTGGAAAGCGGGAAAGCGGGTCATCTTGCCTCGCAACAAGCAGGAAGAAGCGGGAAGAACCCGGCGAAGCGATTTGATTGGCTGACGGTTGCCTCTGCAAAGACTACTCCCCCATCCGTCAGCCACGCCTTCCCACGTCCGTTGACTGACGGTGCAGTGGGCACGAGGCGTAAGGCGAAGCCTAGACGGCGTAGCCTACATGAAATAGAACGTGTCCTCCCCCCCCCCCCCCCCCCCTTCATGGGTCTGATTCGCCGATTTCCCATGCTGATATCCCCGAAGATTCTCGGGCATCTTCGACAATTTGGCTATAGATTGTCTCATTACACGCTAAATAATATAATTATAGCCTTGTAGTGACCGTAACATAATTCACCTACAGTATTTCGTTATGTGTTGTTCTTTCAATTGTGTTGTTGTTTACTGCATGTCATTTACGTTCTTGGTGGTTCAGGGATCGCGGTCCCTAAGGATTACGTGCGTCTCATGACGTCACAGACCATGCTGGATTTGTTTACCTTCAGCACGCTTTGTTTTCCGGTTTTCTTTTTTACAAAATAAACGAGTCACACGGCTGTGTGCTCAACGTGCGAAGTTGTGTTCTTAACTTATTGCAATTTACACAGCCTAATTATATATATAGGTTTTGGCATAAACATAACTAGGGTGCACTGTACTATCTGCGCACACCCTTTCTGAAGCCTCTCTCTGCTCTCTCTCTCTCTCTCTCTCTCTGTCCCTCCCGCTCTCTCTTTCTCTCTCTCTCGTACCGTTTTGTGGAGCACGTTAATTGTCTTAGAACACTCCCATTCAGAATGCATTGGTTTACATTTCGTTTTGTGTAACACGCAAAAAGTCGGACTATCGTGCTCGGGAACACGCTTCAATAGATTAACGTTCGTGCGCAGGAGCACGCAATTGCGTGATACCGGGTTGTATAAACAGTTGTAAAACCTTGTCCTTTTTCTTTCTGAACTTTGCTGGAATCTACAGAAGAGAGCCTAGTTTTGCATTTATTGTGCATTCAACATCTTTTAATTTACACATACAATAAATAAATTGTTAATATTCGTTTTTTATTAATGTCCAACATTAGAGAAAAAAACGATTGAAATGTAAGAACTACTGAAATGGAAGTTATCATGAAGAACAGCTTCAGCGATGTTTACTAGTGTCTTTTTTACCATAGCCTCAACTCACTGTGATCCTTCAGCCCATAGCCACTCGGATACAGCTTATAGAACGCGAGTCATTTCCTTGAGGAACCACCGCCATGCTCTGCTATCTGGGGTCAAGATCACAGTCATGCGTGATGGACTCTCCCAGGTGCCTGCGTCTACACGCCTTATTATAGAACTAGACTGTACTGCTTGACATGGTGAAATACATCACATTTTGAGTCGTTGCACTAAAAGTCAATAACATTTTAGAAAAAATTAACAGCATACAGTTTAGAAAGGTAAAATGACATGTTGGGGGATGTTTGGGGAATTGCCGAAAACCTGTTTCCTGTTAGTTTAAAATGGCCCTGGTACCTGGGGCCCAAGTCTTTCACAAACCTTTGCAAAATATAATATAGGTTTTTCTTAAAGGAGCATTTCACCGGTGGAGGCATGAATATGTATTGAAATTGGGTCCTATATGTAGTCGAATAATAAAATAAAATTCAAATTTGGTGCCGTCTTGAACGAGAAAAGGCAGAAAGTGATTTTTTGGTGGGACCGGTGGGACTATTGCTTGTAGTCTTACGAGAATCCTCCCCTACACTTCCTATTTACTTCTACGCAAAAATCGTCATATTGCGTCATCTTAAACAGGAAGTGTTGGAGATCGATACGGATCTCTCCAGTCTCTCCAGAAAATAAAGGAATGATGCACGACCATTCAAAAATATGAGTGGGTTTCTAACGATATAAAGCTTAATGGAAATGGGTGAAGTTTCCCTTTAACATTTTTTTATCTCTCTTCCGTGAGATAAAAAATGTAGGCATTCGTTACAACTCCGACTTCATGCAGCAGTTCCTCAGCCTGGGCGCGCAGACCCGATACACTGTCCTCTGAGCCTGAAACACAGTGAGTTGTGGGTTTTCTTCCTGCAGTGATCCTGTGCAGTGATTATAAGGGATAAGGCCAAGTCACGCTGTGAGTTAAAACAACTCTGTGTTGTTTCTGTTATACCTCGTCATAAATTGGGACGGGGGTTTGAAAAGGGTTGAGGTTTAGAAAGAGCGGGGAGCTTGTGTGTCCTGTATACACTATCGGTCAGGCTTGTCAACAGTATTTCAGTGTTGAATTGGACGCGGCGGGGGCTTGATGTATGGTGTAAGCCCTTTCAAACACCCTCAGAGTACAGCAAATGGCATTAGCATGCCGGGAAACACAAACGTAAGCCTGATGAGCACAAATGATTTCCAGATGTCTGGGGAGCTGCCTTATTTATCTAAATCTTGGAAATTTTAAGTCCTCAAGGTAAATACCACTGGTGGAGCAGCGGCAGTGGAAAAGGCGACTGTACAGTGAGTCAAGGCCCAAACACGCACCGCTCTAAAGGGTCTGTTGAAGTTTCGGTTCCACCACGAAGAGCGCTCAGAACCACCAGGCATGAGTCATGGTTCCTCCTTCCACCCTGCTCCGATACGTCCTTCGCTCTTTCATTCATGAGTATATATGCTGCTTAGTTTTTGTGGAGTAGTCATGGCTACTGGGCGAAGCAATAATGGATTCCAGCTGTCAATTTAAGTCCCCCACTGGGATTTCAATGGCAGCCATTGTTCGCTGGGATGGGTGAGTCAGAGGAGCGTCGCTGGCCGATGGCGTGCGGCCTCATTTGGCAGCGAGAGAGGGAGATGTGTGATACACCATAGGGCAGTTACAGTGGTAGCTGTAGGAAACACACTCAGTCCCTTTGAGTCCGTGGTGTGGTTTAACAAGCAGCACTAACTATCACACCGCATTTACAGAAGGGCAACAGAAGACTTTCTTTCTTTTTCTACTCCTTTCACTCCACATTTGAGGAATTTGTTCAAATGTATTTGTAGGTATTTGTGTAGAGATGAAGAGATTCCATCAAACCACGTTGTTTGTTAACCCTCGGAGAGAGAACGATAGCCCTCGCTCCCTGTAGACCTCCCTCTGAGGAGGAATGAGCGGTGTGCGAGGAAGGTTCCCAGTTGCTCCATCCGTACCGTACTACAGGAGGAGGGGGAGCGAGGGCCTGAGGTTGACCATGGGAATTCTTGAGAAGCGTTCCAGAAGCTCTGTCCAAACCCCAAATCACGCATGGAAACATCTACTGCGTCACATGTTTGGCCATGTTTTGGGCTGTTTTTAAAGTTCTGGCGTTTGCTTATAGCAGCTCTTTGGCGCAACATTGGAAATCCTATTTCGAAGAGTAACATTGGGTGGCTGTTTGTGTAACCTTCTGATGACCCCAAGAGGTGGGGTATCTATGCTTAAAGTCTTTATCAGGTTACTTAAGATTCTAGGTTCAATTTTGATTGGTTAAGGAGATTGATTGTATCTTAATACACCGTTAGATTAATGAGACCTCCAACCCACACACCAAACACGTGATCATGAAGGGACAGAATAACAGTTATGTATTTATTTATTTGAAGTAATTCAAATAAACCAAAAATGTATCCCGCATGGGACTAGTCTTGTGCCCAAGAACCATAAGAAAAACTTGAAGGCAAACCTGAGGACTCAGACTAAAAAAGTATCAAAATAAAATGATCCTCAATTTCGTTCCTACCACCGCCTGGATTTTGAGCACAATGTCCATGCAACAGATGTCCGATGAGAGATGATGGCATCCAGTGACAGCGATGGTGGTGGAAGCAGTTGAATCAGTCCAGTGGAAACAGTTGTCCCTCAGAAAACTGTCCATTGCATTAAACTTAAATAATAATCTTAAAAGTACACACAGAATGAACTCTGCAATAGCTGCAAACTGCATATGAATTAACTTTAGCCTTTTAGCTGTTTTTAAACATGAACCTCATTGAATGCATTTATCAACTCTTTAACTTATTTCTCCAAACATGTCAATCAGTTTAACCATGTTCTAACATACTGCACGTATGCCTTTAGCTAACACACTACCATGGCCACTGCCTGCATGTGCAAATTAGCCTAGCTTCAAGGCACAAAACGAAGCTGCACAGAGTCGGCTCCAGAGCAGATCTACTGGAGGGGCATGGGTCGCGGCAGGGGGGCACTGCCTTTTGTGAAATATTTTAACGCAAAAAAAGGGGGAGGGCTGTCGTGGATGCTAAACGCAAATAAATGGAGTTTAACCACCTCTGCTATGTCATAAATAGTTTATTCACATCAACAGTTTATGAACCTCCAAAAAAACATTAAGTAGGCCTGGCACTGTTTATAAACCTAGAGAACAGCCTCCACAATAATCAAAAACACCCCTGACAACATATAAGCTTTAAGCCCAGTTCAGACCAAAGATTCACCTTGCAACGGCTTGCAACTCGCAACTCCTTGCGACGAGACGGGCTGCGACGTTCTAAAACTGGGCCGTTCACACTGGCTGCAACGCGCTGCAACGGGCTGCGACGCTAGGTGGTTTCCCTAGCAACTGTGAACGCTCTGGCATAGCTGAGAGCCGCAACAGCATTATTTGCGTAGGTTAGGTTAGATTAGTTAGGTTTGCAATTAGTTAGGTTTGCAATTAGTTTTATTTTTATTTTGCTTGAGAGTAGGCTAGAGTTACTGTGTTTTGTCATTCTCCGGATATCGGATATTTCAATCGGATATTTTTATGCTGGAGTGGACAGTACGGTACCGGGAGAGTAAGGCCGTGACGTACAAGTTGTTCTGTGCTGTGATTGGCTGAAGAGAAATAGTTAAATTGCCGCGTTCTAAAACTGGACCTTGCGATTTCCACAGCATTAAGATGACCCGTGTAATATAAGGGATAATGTATAGAACGCCGGTCATTATCGGGAAAATAAATAAAATAATGACCTGTGGTAGGAGGGGCATTAATGACCGCTAGGGGGGGCACGGCCCCCAAATGCCCCCCCTTTGCGCCGACACTGAAGCTGCATGTGAAAATTAGCCTAGCTTCAAGGCAGCAATACAGCTGTGTCTCAATCAGGGGACGCATCCTTTGAAGGACGCGGTCTATGAAGGTGTGGCCTTCGTAGACCGTGGAAGCCGGACCGAAGGCCGAACAAACGTTTTTAAATGAGACGGTCTGCCCTACGGAGCATTTCAAGTTTGCGTAACAAGCCGTTAAAACCCTTTACCTTGCGTGATGACGCGCCGCTCCTGTCACCTAGCAACCCTGACAGCTGCGGTTCAAACCGGACGGCGGAGGAGAAATATGGAGCCGTTTTTTATAACCCATGTCCACTTTCACTTAGATGTCCACTTCTTACTTTGATTTTATTGTGTTTTATTTATAATTTTCTATTTTTTATAATCTTATCTTCTATGCTTGTAATTTATATTTGTACGGAGCACCTGGAACAAAACAATTTCCCCCCGGGATCAATAAAGTTTTCTGATTCTAATTCTGATTCGGTTATATAATAATTATATCAATTATAACATTAATTAGTTTAACGTTATATGGTTCGTGTTAATGAAATTGATATCTGACAATAAAGTTACAAATGTAAAATAGTCCCAACTTTATTTTAATATAAAAAAAAATGTTACATAGTTTTGTCATTAAATATGTAATTTGCTGCAAATGCCGCTTCCGCTCTCGCTGATGCCATTTCTGAAAAAATACAACACTCAATGAATCTTGGGATACGTTGGGCCGTGAAGGAGCAAGGTACGTTTTATTACTCTGTTTTCTGGGAATAATTGACGCAAGCAGAAACCAGAAAACAAGCAGTTTTTTCGTTTTTTCGTTTTGACAAGAAAACGAAAATCTAAATTTCAGTTCGTTTATTCGTTTTTTGGTTCGAGCGAAACTCATTTACCACTCAATATCTGGTTTCCGCCGGTGGGCGGGTCCTCTTATTGGCTAGCGTGCTTCATTGCCCTGTGCTCTTCATAATAAAAGTTCTTCCATTTGATAATGTCGACAAAAATATTACTGTATTATAGACACTAGCAGACACAGAGGACCACACCACCCACAGTCAAGACTGACACGGCTTCAAATAACAATAATAGTATTCATAATCATTTGAAAATGAGAATTTATGAAGTTATGATGACTTCAGTGCAGTTGATGTTTAACCACAGTTAATACCGCCTCGTGCCCACTGCACCGTCAGTCAACGGACGTGGGAAGGCGTGGCTGACGGATGGGGGAGTAGTCTTTGCAGAGGCATCCGTCAGCCAATCAAATCGCTTCGCCGGGTTCTTCCCGCTTCTTCCTGCTTGTTGCGATGCAAGATTACCCGCTTTCCCGCTTTCCAGTATCGTCAGAGCCCGAGTCGCGTCACAGTGCTTAAATTTGCATACGCGATCTGATTGGATGACGGAACCGTCGCTGCCGAAAAAGTTGAACATTTTTCAACTTTCTGACGCCTCGTGCCCACTGCACCGTCAGTCAACGGACGTGGGAAGGCGTGGCTGACGGATGGGGGAGTAGTCTTTGCAGAGGCATCCGTCAGCCAATCAAATCGCTTCGCCGGGTTCTTCCCGCTTCTTCCTGCTTGTTGCGAGGCAAGATGACCCGCTTTCCCGCTTTCCAGTATCGTCAGAGCCCGAGTCGCGTCACAGTGCTTAAATTTGCATACGCGATCTGATTGGATGACGGAACCGTCGCTGCCGAAAAAGTTGAACATTTTTCAACTTTCTGACGGTGGCGAACGCTCCAACTGAACGGACGGATCCACAATGCATTGCGCGTCCGTCCCCATTCAAAGTCAATGGGCAACGGTCAACTGACGGAGGTAGTGGGCACGGGGCGTGACGGTGGCGAACGCTCCAACTGAACGGACGGATCCACAATGCATTGCGCGTCCGTCCCCATTCAAAGTCAATGGGCAACGGTCAACTGACGGAGGTAGTGGGCACGGGGCGTTAATACATGCAGAGCAGACCTGCGATCGCTGGCTGCTGATTTCCTCACAGCCTGAGAGCTATGAGGAATAGGCCTACAAGTGATCACAACACATTTCTGACAGCTGAAAATTGCGCATTTGTTGACCTTTATCCATTTAAAGTAAACAAATAATTTTTTCTTGTTGAAAGATATTTTATATTGTTTTCATATTATTATTTACGGATGGTGTTTACAGAATGCGAGTGAGTGTTATATTGAAAGCGAGGCTGGGTGTGCCTATGAATATAGGCTACAGTGAGTTTTTTAAGGTGCTGTACAAGCAAATCATATTGTCTACTCTGTACAGTGACGGGGAGTGTAAAGTAACCTACTTCATTCAATATCGAATAGGCTACTGTAGCCTACACTATGTACAAATGGTTTTGCTCATGGCAGTTGTGACAGTCATTTTAACGTGTCAGCAGGCAAGCTTCACTCATTCCAGGATGCATTATGCGTTGTCCTATAGCCTACTTGGAACATGTTTTGGAATGGATCTATAGTAGCGGATAGAAATTTGCTCATAACAGGCCAGCTGGAATACAAAGCAAACTCTTTGCATTCCAGCTGTTTTTTTTGTGATGTTTTATGATGTTTCAATGTTGCGTTGGTAATGTGTTAGACAGCTTAGATGTTCTTAGATGTTTTGTTAACCTGATTCCTATCCCACTCTGTTTAAGTAAAAGTGTGCTACTAATGCAAAATCTCTTTGCTTTTGTTTTTTTCTTTTCTTTAATGTGTTTGGAAATTACTTTTAATGATCTTAACTAGATCTCATAACTGGCCTAAACACATACAAATTTGTATATACCCTATAGCGTTTGACTATAAGACCTATATAAGAATCTCTATTCATGTAGTCAGTCAATGATCAAACTAGTAGCATGAATGAATTACAGTCCAAGCGGGTTAGGCAAGGCAATTTTATTTTTATAGCCCGTTTTTACAAACAGTTTGTCTCAAAGGGCTTTACATAGCATGAGCATCATAACAACATCCTCTTCCCTTAAACCCTCACATCGACTGAGTAAAAACTCCCAGGAAAACCAAGGGGAAAAATTGCAGTTGGTTCAGACTGGGGGTGGAGCTGTGGAGAATATATGGAAACACAGAGAGACTGCGAGACGCCAAGGCCAAACTACAAGGTGCGAAAGGTGAGGGGGGGGGGTCTGCCTCTCTGACCCATGGGGAGAGCTGGTTCCACAGTAATGGAGCCCAGTAACTGAATGCTCTACTTCCCAGTCTGTTTTTAGAGATAATGGGAGTCACTAACAGACCTGCATTCTGGGAGCCAATAAAAATCATGGATAAGTCATAATAAAGGTAATGATTCATTATTGTGCATTTAAAGATGTATATTATTACATTGCAGCATTATTTGGGGATGACACAAGACTTCCATGAACGTGCATTTGAAGGAGAGTTTGCTTTGTATTCCAGCTGGCAAATTTCTATAGGCTACTATAGATCCATTTCAAAACACGTTCCAAGTAGGCTATAGGACAAAGCATTGTACATCCTTGAATGAGTGAAGCTTGCCTGCTGACATATTAAAATGACTGCCACAACTGCCATGAGCAAAGAGCAAAACCATCTGTACATAGTGTAGGCTACAGTAGCCTATTCAATATTGAATGAAATAGGTTACTGTACACTCTTTGTCACTGTACAGAGTAGTCAATATGATTTGCTTGTACAGCACCTTAAAAAACTCACTGTATTCATAGGCACACCCAGCCTCGCTTTCAATATAACACACACTCGCATTCTGTAATCACTGTCAGTAAATAATAATATGAAAACAATATTAAATTTATCTGTTTACTGTAAATGGATAAAATCAACAGATGCGCAATGCAGGGCTCTCCATTTTTGAACTGAGTTCAGAGTGAGATTTTTACGGGGGGGGGGGATATATTAATATGTAACTGCATACAAATTTGTTCACAGACATGGCTAATGTATGATAGTAGGCATTATTGGCCCTTAACACTAATATTCAGAAACAACACTGCCTCAAAAGTATATTGGCCTAAGCAACACCAGTAGAGGCATATACTTTCCCTGAACTTTTAAACGTTGCAAACGTGCAAAACATATATTATATTTAGGCGGCATTCAGTCCAATGCTTCAAAATATATCTGTGGCATTCCAATAGGCCAATGCTGTGGTAAAGTGTGCACAGTATGAATATGAATATTTGATGGAGTATGAGTAAGTGTTCCCTTCTGTTACATAGATAGAACTTTTTCAATCCCCTGCAGGAGAAATGTGTTCATGTTTGTCCCTATAAAACAATAATGGTAAACTAGAACTGCAAGCAGTTATGCAGGGGTCCAAGAAGTGTGCATTTCGCCGGCACAACGCGACAAGAAATGTGCATTTCGCCGGCACAACGCGAAGCATGTGTTCAAAACGCTACCCTGAACCTGTGGATACAAAGGATTTGACTGTGGTAGGAGTAGCGAGAAGTCAGTGCAGCGTTTTCGCGGCGAAATTTTGTAGAAGATATACAATTTCCTCGTTTATTGCGCCCCCTAATGGCGAAATTTTCCGAATTTTTTATCGAACGACATTAAGGCTAGCCCCGACATGTGTGTAAAATGTGGACTCGATCCGATGTCTAATTTTTGATTTTTTTGGATTTTTGATTTTCCACGTCAAATTTAGCTAATAAACCAATATTCAAAACGCTACCGTTTCGTCGTCGAAAGTCGGATCAAAAAACTGTCCGAGGGTTTCTTTGCGTGTGCGTCTGAAGATGGCGTGTGCAGTTTTGCGGTTTTCGCGATTTAGCGAAAAATATTCATGGACGCAAATGGGCGTGGCCTAGGCCAAAAGATGCAGCAGACTCCAGTGCATCTGTGTGTACAAGTTTTTGGACTCTGGGAGGTTCGGTGTGGGAGTTATAGCCCCAAACGTGATTTTCTTGTTATAGCGCCACCTAGTGACAGGCATGTCTGGATTTTGTCGTCTGCGTAGTCCTCACGGATCTGGATCTAGGCATGCAATTGGCGTGTGTGCACCATTTACGGTTTGGGCTGTATTCCCACTTTTACGGGGGAATAATAAAAATCTTTACAAAAACAATAGGGATCCAACCTGTTGGCTTGGACCCCTAAAAAATATAATACTAAACATGACGGTAACTCTAAAGTCAAACCGTCCAATCTGAAGGCTTTACTTAACCACTCCCCCTACTCACTTCCACCAATGCAAAGTGAACAGAACTGAGTAGGGGAGGGCGTAGCCCAACTAGTTTGTGACAGACCCAGAGGAACGCAACGCAAATTAAATGTGAACATGTATTGAGGCTTTATTAAAATCCCGGACGATTTTGAAATTTCACCCGGACGCATTTGATTCCTACCCTTCCACTGTCAAATAGCGGCGCAAGTTGTGTGTCGTGTGAGCGTGTGCATGGGTTGAATTGCGTGCGTCTCACGGAGAGCCCTGCGCAATGTGCAGCTGTCAGAAATGTGTTGTAATCACTTGTATTCCTCATAGCTCTCAAGGCCGATTTATGCTCAGTTACGTAAGCGTAAGCGCAAGCGCAAGAGGCCCTTGCGCGCCCTTGCGCACCCCTTGCGCGACTTCTCACGTCTTGCGTGCGTCGGGCGATTTTTCTAGACTTGCGTAATTTTTTACGTAAGCTTTTACGCGAGCCGCGCAGCCTGCAAGGCTGTGATTGGTCTGCTTACTACTTCCTGTCTGGAGTATCACATTTCTCTGCCATAGTTCACTGAATGTGTAGAACATGACTGGGAGGCGGTTTATAAACAGCCGACGACGACGCCCACACACAAATACACCATATAGGCTTCACTTAGGTAGTCTTCGACCAATACCATGAAAATCTCCTTTTCATGGTTCAATTTGAGAAACGCTGCCGTAGGAGGAAGGAGGGTGGGTGGTTTGATAGAATGGAACCCGGCCGGCAGGCTCATATGCAAAATCATTAACGTGAAGTGAAGTTAACTTTGCTGCCAACACATTATGTCGTTTTAAAATGTAGAGAGATATGCACATTTATACAACCCCAATGATCAACAACTTCATCACCCCTGTTCCTCTGTCTGTTGCCATCATTCACTGTGTATGGGGAGAACACGATCTGGCACATAAACAAACCAACGACTCCCACAGACAAAGACATCATTCTCGAGGTCGTCTTCAACGAAAAACTTCACTCCACATATTACTCCACCTACTGTTCTGGCGGTAAATTGCTTGGCAACACGCGCAACCTAAAGGGAGCATGAATTGCTTTGAGTAAATTTTGCGCAACAACGTAACACCAACGCTGAAGCATGCAGCCGCCTTCAGGCTGTGAGGAAATCAGCAGCCCGCGATCGCAGCTCCTTTGATGTGAACGCGTACAGAGCGCATAGTTCAGAGCCGGACAATGATGTCGTAGTAAAGCCCTCAGGTCTATTCTGCATGTATTAACTGTGGCTAAACATCAACTGCACTGAAGTCATCATAACTTCATAAGTTCTCATTGTCAAATGATTATGAACACTATTATTGTTATTTGAAGCCGTGTCAGTCTTGACTGTGGGTGGTGTGGTCCTCTGTGTCTGCTAGTGTCTATAATAAAGTAATATTTTTGTCGACATGATCAAACGGAAGAACTTTTATTATGAAGAGCACAGGTCAATGAAGCACGCTAGCCAATAGAGTGGCGAAGTCACGCCCCTTCCGGTAGGGCTCATGGGACCTATGAGATCGAAAAATATGAATGGGTGTCAATGGAGAGAAAATAATTATTTTCTGGTCCCGGTCTTTATATGCCCTGGATTACACATATGTTGTTTGTGGATTTAAAGGATCATTTTTCATGCAAAGAGTTCGACCGTTTATTGTGCAATTGTTCAGATGAAGGCTGTAGAGAAAACACAACGAGAAAGACTACACGGCTCGTATGTGACGTCACGCTCCCTGCGACTGGCGTGGAGAAGACCGACAATCTTCCCATCGGCATAACTGAAACTCTGCACGTGCCCCGACTTATAATGGTTTTCACCTCTTTCGATGCTTTTATCCTCCCCTTGGAAAAAGCGGTGAAGTGGGGCAGAGAGATCGCCATCTCTGTGCCGAGTTCCAAGGGCGGGTGTGGTGACGTATATCATATGCGTCTAGAGCAGCGAAGAGCTGTAGTTCACAAAGCGGCCTCACATAAAACCTAAAATTATCAAACTTCTTCAAGAACATTTTTAGTTTTCTTTGCATGAAAAATTATCATTTAAATCCACAAACAACATATGTGTAATCCAGGGCATATAAAGCCTGGGACCAGAAAATAATTATTTTCTCTCCATTGACACCCATTCATATTTTTCGATCTCATAGGTCCCATGAGCCCTACCGGAAGAGGCGTGACTTCGCCACTCTATAAGAGGACCCGCCCACCGGCGGAAACCAGATATTAGCTGTGTTCGAAATCGTTCCCTATCATGGATGTGGTGCACTAAATAGGGTGCACGCCATTTTGTAGGGTGTTCGAATTCTCAGTGGTCCACTATATAGGGCACTATATAGTGGACTTAAAATAGGGTACATACGATGTACCCTACATGATACTCCCGTATACCACAATGCAATGCGGTCGTGTTTTCCCGGAGGAAAAGAAGCTGAATAACCTCGAAAACGAATAACATTTAATGACGGCTTTCGTTTACAAATGTCAACAATTTATTTGGGGTTTAACATTAAATATTTAACATTCAAAATTAATTAAACAAGGAAATGTAACATTCAACATCAATACAACCTCCAGCTTTCGTCGTGAGTGCCCGGTTTGTTTACATGATGTGGGCGCATCTGTCTGCGTCACACAAATACCCGGTGCATTTACTGACGCAAATGACGTTTAGAAATCTTAAGCGTAGTGTTCGAATTCTCGTTTGTTCGTTCCCTAAATAGTGCACTATATCATGAACACCATATAGGGAATAGTGAGTGAGTGGATAGGGAACGATTTCGAACACAGCTATTGAGTGGTAAATTCGTTTCGCTCAGTAAGAACCAAAAAACGAATAAACGAACTGAAATCTTGATTTTCGTTTTCTTGTCAAAACGAAAAAACTGCTATTTTTTTTTGGTTTCTGCTTGCGTCAATTATTCCCAGAAAACAGTAATAAAACGTACCTTGCTCGTGAAGGATCCGGTGGATCCTTCGAATCCGGGAAAAGAAGGCTGCATTTGTCGGCCGCATTTGAAGGATTTGAAGGAGCCTTCGAAATGGGACAGCCTTGACGCGTCGCAGTGACGCAATCGCCCTTCGAATGTACCCTTCGAAGGAATGCGTCCCTATAAACTAGATGCCTCGTCCGCGGTGCTGACCAATGGAGCCGAACGTCACCACTGGCGGCCATCTTACCACAGTAAGCTGTTCACCAATGTGTTTGTAGTGATTGATTTTAAATAACCATAACTTGCTAAATTTTCAACCGATTTTCAAACGGTTTGGTTTGGTTTGTTATAAACGTCAGAGATGTAGGTATGACAGTACATACTTATGAATAATTGCTAGGTTCTAAGAAAAGTAGAATGTCCTAAAATAGGTACAATATATCCCTTTACAAATATACATCAAGAAAGGCTGCATGTTGAAATCCCCACCCTGTTGTATAGATGTAATTATAACCATGTGTTTTCATATGAAATGAACATTAAACAGAACAGATAGGTGCAAAAAATACACACGCACAAGGTATTCATGTTATGTTAAATCAATATATGGGCTGCTAAAACTCAGCAATCTATTGTTTTGGTAACTTCACTCAAATCTATCGACAGTCAAGTATGCATTTAGAAAAATACGATAATATATTATGTTCAACCTTTGTGGCTGTTCAAGACACACTGAAGGCATGATGCCACCATAGGTTTGAAACCTTAAAAAAGTGAGAAATTCACCCAGATATATTAATTATTGTCAATATTTTCAATCAGTATTTAAGATTAACCACACTAAAAACAACATATTCCAAAAAGCCTTGTGTCAACAACAATCTAGCAATACTATTATGTAGGGCTGGGGGTAAACGATTATTTATTAAAAGATTAATAGGGCGATTATTTCATCGATTAGTCGACTAATCTAATGACTAATTGGATGGTTATCTATTTCTGTTGGTCGATTAATAAAAACCATAATGTATCTCAAATAAATACCAAAAAATTCTTAATAATATACTTTATTTAACAACAGTTTTGCACAGCAAAAAACCTTATGCTTTACACAAAATAAAATAAATAAAATAGTTTCACTGTTATACAAAATGAAAGGCCAGCCGTGCTCAAATCTGCCAGTGTGAGTGTGGCCAGTCTGGCCAGGCCGGGCCAATTTGGCCACTTGGGAGAGGTGTGCTGCTACGGTACGGGCCGCTACGGTACAGATGCTAATGAGCCGACACGCGCAGTCGAGCACACGCACGGCTACGCAACCTGAGCTGGATGACGTATAGTCCATGCGACGACCACGGACATAATAAAGGCGACAAGCTTTCTTTCCCATTAAACGTTAAACATATATCCAAATAAGCAACAGACTCAGCAAAGTGCGAACTGTGTTCTCTGTGTTGTTGTCCATTGTCCTCGAAAATCGTCGACAGAGAAATTTGACGTCGACGAATTTTTGACGTCGACACGTCATCGACGCGTCGCTACAGCTCTACTATTATGTCATACTAGCCCCGCTGTTCCTGTGTAACAGGACCTGTATTGTATATAATTCCACTAAGTAACTACCGATTATCCTAAAAATAAAAGTCATAATATTGTAATATCCTACAGGTGAAAGGTGATCCCACGGGTTCTCGTTTCGAGAGTTCGCAGATTAACGCATCGTAATCTGCGAGTCAGCAATTTCCTGTAGAATTCATTATGTAAGACAAACAAACCCGATTGGAAATCATGTGCAACTTCAGTTTAATCATGTTCAAATTAAATTAGAATGAAAATAGCAATTCTGCCTCTCCCATCGATGTAAAATTACTGGGTAGCTAGTAGCCTACCCGTGATACACAACCAAGCTGCACGATTAAGTAGTTTTTCGAAGAGAAAAGCTGCAATTTAAACATGTTCAAGCATCCAGAATTATAACCACGTTAATAACGTTTGTAAGTGCCAAACCCGTTTGTAAATCCATCCAGATTTCAGCGAGATAAGAGAATTAGCGTTTGTGCAGATCACTGCCTTACGTCCGCTACAACAAATTCCACCAGAAAGCTTTACTGTGGTAAGATGGCGGCCTATGGTGACATTCTAGACGCCGCTGTAGGGCATCTAGTTAATATATATATCGATGTTTGGAACAGTACTTGGGCTACGACTGATGACGTTTCACAAGAACGCAAGCACACAAGTACAGAAAATAATGTAAATTGAGAAACGGCCCGATGCTAAATGGCGTATTCAGTTCATGTCACATATATATTATATCCTGACGTTGTTTTTAAGTTTCACACACATATCTCGGGCAATTTAACACACAATTACTTATTTTAGCAACAACCAGGTGATGCTAAGCTGCTAACCAAGTGCTAATTAGCTAACCAGAGCAGTTGACTCACCAGGATAATCCGTCTATTAACTCGGAAAGCACCTGTCAGGAGCTCTCCCCAGAAGACTTCTCCCAAACCACTAGCAGTTTTCTTATCATTTAGGTATATTATATATTCTATATCATTCTATATTATATATTCTATATCATTTTCTTCATCAATAAACTATCGCAGTTGCGTGTGTGTCTCGTATCTTTCTCGTTGCTGCCGTTGTGGGTGTCGGATTGACTCGGCTGCAAGATCGACATGGGGTCCTAGATGCGCAATAATGACGCACTTCCTGTAAACGCTGTCTTTTCATTGTCATTCATTCCCATGTTATCCCTAAGTGTTAACGATCTCCTTTTGTTTTCTAATCTATGAATAATAATCGAATGTACAAATTAATGTTGCCGATACTTGGGTTATAAAGAAGAATCGGTTAACTCCATTCACTGAACGGGGCGATCCACTTTATTTCCAGCGCTCCCAACAGAGTCAAAACAGCGACCCACACGCAGGCACTTCCGTTCTCCGCCTTCAGAATAAGAGTCCCTAACAGGAACTGGGTTACATAATGCATTCATCAGTGCTTTTAGACGTGTTTCCATTTACTTTGTTTGTGTGAAAGAACGGGCTGCGTTCAGTGAAATCAAAACCAAAACGGATTGAACCTTCTTTTTAAGTCCATGATTGAGCCCCGTTTATAAACAACCCTTCCGGGTTTTGTCCGTTGGCTTGTATCGATACGTCATCTGTAAGCGCAGGATCCCGAGTCGATCTGACAGCCGAGTCAATGCGGTACCCACACTGTGTCATTGGCTGTCTGCCGTACATGAGCCCGCGATGCGTTTAGCGGGCATCGTAAACTACAGTACTTCTGAATTCCTGTATCTTTGGAACTACACAGAATACCCTGGGTTACATTTGCATTTTCACTCTATATTTGTTATGATGTCATCTAAATAAAGTTCCATAAAAAAAACACATCCTGCTTGAGTTGAAAATAATAAACAGTCTGTGCAAATGACTGAGCGGCATAACACAATGTGATACTTATGCAGCCCCTTGTCTATATGCATTGGCTTCAAGGTTCTCAGCATTTCAAAAATATGCACTTCATTTTCCAAGCTCTCTTTCATAAAGCTGTTCCCAGCAGTGGTATTGAACTTGGAACCGCCGTAACATAAGTTCAAATAAAGGACTGCTCGGTCTTCTTGCTGCAGCCATTCGCTTGTCCGTGCAGTTTAAGCTGTAATGGCATCAAAGAAAAAAATATATGCGAGGGTCCATCCTGTATTATTCCTTCATATTTCTTGCCAGGTTAATATGAGCACTCATCTTGGATGTGATAATCATTATTTCTAATCTGTTTAACATGTTTCAACCTCTAAGCCTCAATTGGATGAGTGTTTTACTAGCAAGAGAGGTCAAGATAAGGGGAGATAAACATGCCGCTATGAAGGTCAGATGGTTATTCAAATACATTCATCTGACCTTCACGTCATCTGCCTTTGGGGGTAATGGCATTTATTTAAATTATTCTACAAAAATGGTTCTTTGCCGGATGAGGGTCAGGGCCATGAGGTTGAACCTTGGGCCATGGAGCATGGATAGAGCCTGTGTCCTTCCAGGAGAGGGAGGGGAATCAGAGGAACGGGGGAGAGATGGCTTGCAGCTGTGCTCTTCATCTGCTCAACACATTTCCCTTTTATACCTCCTCCTGGGCCCAAGGAATTCTTTCTCTTTTTGGTCTTGTTCCTCCTTGGCCGGTTTTCATCGATGTCTGCTTCCCATTTCAGTTTGCCCTTATGAAACATATTGTGCATTTGTGTTACCCATGGAAGATTCTGAATGCCTTCATATTGCAATCATGATAGAGCTGCATTTGCAACATGGTCTCACAGGAATCCGTGAAATGACTACGGTCGAACGCTTAACTCGAAATCCGTGGCCACATCACGGAAACACGCCGATATCCGTGTGTGAGCCACGGAATAACAGTGTCATTTACTTGCATTGGAGCAAATTGCGTGGCCACATCACGGACAATTGAAGTGATTCCGTCAGACCACCACGGATTTTGAGTTAAGCCCCCGCTGTGGTCAAATGTGGCACACACACAGGGAATGGGAAATGGGAATCTGTGTGTGTGCCACGGAATATCATTGTCATTTACTTGCATTGGAGCAACTTCCGTGGACACAACAAGGACAATTTAAGTGTTTCAGTGAGACCACCCCGGGTTTTGAGTTAAGCCCCCGTGGTCGACTCGCTCGTTGAAACGGGGATCCGTGTGTGAGCCACGGAACATCAGCGTCATTAACTTGCATTGGAGCGAATTCCGTGGCCACATCACGGAAATCGGCGTGTTTCCGTGATCGCTCCACGTATTTCGAGTTATCATTTCCGTAGTCATTTCACGTATTCCTGTGAGACCAGGTTGTGCATTTGCCAATGTATTCTCATGCCCTAAAAGTCTTAATTTGCTGCTGTACTGTATATACGGTTCTATTGATATTTGAACATGTCTAAAAAGCCTGGCTACGATTATTTAAACAAAACTACAAAACTAAAGGTTAAACGTCATCTTTGATTGATTTCATTTGTTATATTACAAGAAGATAAATATTTTCGGTTACGCTTTATATTAAGGTCCTTGTAATAGCCTTAGTTATATGTAATAAGACCCTTATTATATAAATTTGTGTTAATAAGACTATCAATAAGTGTTAATAATAACATATTAAACATGTTTTTTGTGAGATGAAAGACATTTATAAGCACTTATAAGAAACTATTTATGTATTGCTTAATAATATTATGAGTTTCTTAAGTTGTTAATAAACGCATTACAAACCCATTTATTGAGTCTTCTTTGCATATTATATCATTGTTAAACCTTTACTAAGCATTTTTTATGCTTATTAAGGTTAATAAATCCTTTATTAAACTGCTAATTATGCATTTTGCAGATACAGGATCTAAAGCAGGAAAGCATTTTTTATTCTTATTAAGGTTAATAAGTCCTTTAATATACATTGATTAGCAGTAAATGATTAGGCTACTAAATGCTATGAAGGTTGCTAAAATGTGAAATAAAAAATACATATACTGTAAAAAAAAAAATTATGGTGGCAAGACTATAACATTGACTCACAAAAACACAGTGTAAGACAGCTCTTTCCAAAAATATATGCTGTATTTTTAATTTTTAAAAAAAATTGAACATCAACATTTAAAAAAACTGACTAGATGAGTCCGGCTTCTCCATGGCCTCAGGGTATGGTTGGGAATTCTTCTGAATGGTCTTTCTTGTTGGTGTATAAAGAAGCACAAAGAACATTGACCACAATAGACAGTTAGCAGACATGTTACATTAAGCCGTTTAGACATGGACAAATGTAGCACGCGAAAGCCTTAAGCCTCTGAAAGAAAGTTTGCTAGAAAAAACAGCTTGCTAGCTAGAACCAGCTACCGTTACTATAGCATTAAACTCTTAAACTTACCAGAAGAGTCGTCCTCCAGTTCGGACTTCTTCCTCTTATCCATGTTTTTTGTGCTAGTTGCCTGACTTTTGTCTGTCAGTTGTTGGTTTGGGGCATCGACCTATAAAGAAACCTTAATAAGCATTGTTCGCGCTTTAGATCCAGTACCTGCAAAACACATATTTAGCAATTTAATAAAGGATTTATTAACCTTAATAAGCATAAAAAATGCTTAGTAAAGGTTTAACAATGACATAATAGGTAAGATAGTAAGACTCAATAAATGTTGTTTTAATGCTTTTATTAACAACTATAAGACTATTATATATGTTCTTAAGCAATCAATAAATACTTAATAAGTTTCTTATAAGTGCTTATAAAAGTCTTATAATCTCACAAGAAACATGTTTATTATGTTATTATTAACAATTACAAATAGTCTTATTAACACCTCATCCTCATCCTCATCCTCATCCTCATCCTCATCCGCTTATCCGGGGTCGGGTCGCGGGGGGAGCAGCTCAAGCAGGGGGCCCCAGACTTCCCTTTCCCGGGCCACATTGACCAGCTCTGACGGGGGGATCCCGAGGCGTTCCCAGGCCAGTGTTGAGATATAATCTCTCCACCTAGTCCTGGGTCTTCCCCGAGGTCTCCTCCCCACTGGACGTGCCTGAAACACCTCCCAAGGAAGGCGCCCAGTGGGCATCCTTACCAGATGCCCGAACCACCTCAGCTGACTCCTTTCTAAGTAAAGGAGCAGCGGCTCTAATCCGAGTTCCTCACGGATGGCTGAGCTTCTCACCCTATCCCTAAGGGAGACGCCAGCCACCCTTCTGAGAAAACTCATCTCGGCCGCTTGTACCCGCGATCTCGTCCTTTCGGTCATCACCCAGCCCTCATGACCATAGGTGAGGATAGGAACGAAGATCGACCGGTAGATCGAGAGCTTTGCCTTGCGGCTCAGCTCTCTTTTCGTTACAACGGTGCGGTAAAGCGAACGCAATACCGCCCCCGCTGCTCCGATTCTCCGGCCAATCTCACGCTCCATAGTACCCTCACTCGCGAACAAGACCCCGAGGTACTTGAACTCCTTCACTTGGGCTAAGGACTCATTTCCTACCCGGAGTAAGCAATCCACCGGTTTCCTGCTAAGAGTCATGGCCTCAGATTTAGCGGTGCTGATCCTCATCCCAGCCGATTCACACTCGGCCGCCAGCCGATCCAGTGAGTGCTGAAGGTCACAGGCCGATGATCCAATGAGGACCACATCATCTGCAAAAAGCAGTGACGAGATCCTCAGACCACCGAACTGCAACCCCTCCCCACCACGACTACGCCTCGATATCCTGTCCATGTATATCACAAACAGGATTGGTGACAAGGCGCAGCCCTGGCGGAGACCAGCACCCACTGAGAACGAAACTGACTGGCTGCCGAGAACACGAACACACTTATTAACACCAATTAATGTTAATAAGCATATAATAAGCGTCTCGTTACCTATTAACAAAGGCTTATTACAAGGACCTTAATAGAAAGCGTTACCATATTTTTCATTTTCAAATAAAGTACTTTGGAAAATAAACTAGTGTTACAGACACTAGAGTTACATTGCGATGACATTTCTCCTTGCACAGTGCTCCTGCCAACAACATACTTTCATAGCTGGGTAATATTTATACTCTTCAATTCATTTAGATTGTTTTTTCGGCATTCTTCACTTTAAATCTTAAATCGGGCTCAAGAAAACAGGCCTGGCCTGAGCCTGAACTGGTTCTGTCCGCCAGGCACGGCCCATTGGCTGCAATAATGGGCCTGAGCACGCCTTCAACCCAAACTGACTTGGTAGGTTGACTGAAGTTAACAAATACATTTGAGTTGATTGAATGACAAAATTTGATTCACAATTACGTGCACAGGATCATAATGAATACTTCCTCTCTTTAAACATTTTATTAACAGGTAGAAGGACGTAATATAAACAAATTAGGCATAGAATTTAGTCTGATAATGAATTCTATTCACTCTATTCAGACATGGCAGAATACAGTTTTGTGCATACATTTGTATGACACACAAAAATAGCCCAACACGGATAAATGTCATTGTAGAAATATCAGTAGTGTAGAAACGTTAAGTCCTGCTAATTAAAGAAATTATTAAATTTCGCTATTAAATTAAGCTTCTTCATGTATGAACTACGTAATGAACCAGTGTATGAAGCCTCAATTATGAAATACCAATGCCCTTTTCTACATGTCACAGTTTTCTCCCTGAAAGTCATGTGGGAACAAAGCCATTTTTGATGGCTGCAAGGTCATACATTGATGACATTCACTTTTTGTCTAAATGGACTGGTTATTTAACTAGATTGCACTTCAACCCCTCCCTGGAAGCATGAATGCCTGTATGTGTCCCTGCTAATGTTAACTCCCGTTCCCTGTGGGAGTCCTTAGAGAGTGAGAGTGTAATAGTGTGTATCGAAGTGTAATATTCGCTTGCTTGAGCCTGACCTGTGACTTTTATGACATTTGAATCCTGCCTCTGACTGTTAACTCTGCTTGCTGTTTGGTTTAACCATGCTGGCTGCTAACCTATGGGGAGTTAATAATAGCCATTTAGCTAACCATGCTGTGCTGGTAATCTGGGTACTTGAATCAGCATTTCTTTATTGAGCAGTTTAAGTCCAAGCAGTTTTCTTTTTGGCGGGGAGCTCATTGCGAAAGATTGTTTTGCAATTGTGGTGGTCTTGTCTTGCCCAACTGATAGAGCATTGCATTAACACTCAAAGGTTACTGGAGCCAGCCATTCTAAAAATGCATGCCCTCACGCATTGGCTAAAACATAAATAGCATACATATGTCATTATTTCATAACAAAATCATCACAGTCCACCCATGTTAAAATAAAAGATGTACTCAAAATGTAACTAAATTAATGATTTCTCCAACAATACAATGCAAAATTTATATTAGCCATCATAATACCAGCAAATCGTCTAGCGTAGTGTGAGTAAGCTGAGGGGAATCCAGTGTCTCCCTTCTGTTTGCTATGCCTGAGTGGAAATGTACCCATAAACGTAGGGTAACACTCTACACGCCAAACGGTCCACTGAGCAGTTTGTTCCTACTAGTAATGTCTTCATTGGGGCAAGGCAGGGAAAGACCTGCTAACAAATTTCAATAATCCGTTATGTGCAAGTTCGTCTTTGTTGCTTTATATGACGAGGGAAAATAAACTGTGTGTTTCATGGCATGGCTATTCATGGTAACTAACATTTTGCCTGATTAATTTCTGAAGCTTGTACACACTTTCCACGCACTGAAAGGGCCTAGAACTGTCCATGTCACACCTACAATGTCATCCGAATGTTCCAAAAATGGCCAATCGGTTTAATTGGATACTCTGTGCTAACTATATATATATATATGTGTATGTATGTGTAGAAATATATACATATACATATATGTGTGTATATATATATATATATATATATATATATATATATATATATATATATAAATATTAGGGCCCGACCGATATTGATTTTTGAGTGCCGATGCCGATTATTTTCAGAGAAAAAAAAAAAGGCTATAAAACATAGTTTTTGATACCTTAAATATACTTTAAACACTTTTGACGAATATGTGAATTGAAATGCAGAACCTTTGAGTGTTTTAGAATACATTTACAGTCAAAAATTAGTGCAATGTAAAATGTAAAATAAATAACTAACTCCCAATGTGCTGCGCTCGTGAGCAGTGACTAACACGTGCGTGCTGAGCAGTATGGTCTCACTGTTAGAGTCTACAGTATAACAAATTAACATGGCCTGGGACCTAAAGAAAAACAGGCACAACATGCTCAAACAACGCGTCTTGTGTACATTGGTGAGGTAAGCGCGCAGCTGCCTGAGCGAGCATGCTTTCATGTTGTACGGTAAAATTCAATCTCCTCTTTTTTACTCCAGCTAAAGTTGTTAGTTAGCAAGGCGAGTAGGAGCGCAATCTGCAGGATACTAAGCGCAATAACATTTCTAAAAGAAAAAAAAATCGGTTGTAATCGGCGTCTTTTTGGCAGATGTCGATTATTTTCAAAAAGGCTATAATCGGCCGATTAAATCGGCAGGCCGATTAATCGGATATATATGTGTATATATATATATATATGTATATAAATTGCAGGTATAAGTATTCACTAACAATTTACTAACAGTTAAATAATTCTAGTAATTGTTTACTAATGGTTCTCATGTGTATTGATGGTTTTCATGTTAAATAAGATAATCGTGTTCATGTTAACCATGGTATTAAATCATACATTCATACATAACGCAATTAATAAGTTCATACCTTGAACATGAACACTATTGTCTTAGTTGACATTAACACCATTAGTAAATCATTGAAAATCCCTCAGTTAACTGTGATTTACTGAGGGTCTTTTACTTTTAGTTAATTGCAAGTTAATGCTTAATACGGCACCAACTAAAGTTAGTTAATTTAATTATTGTACCCCTATCATAGGGTTAGGGTTTTACTATATATATATATACACACACACATATAGATATAGATCTATACATATATATATCAAAGCTGGAGATCATTAGGTAGAAGAAGTGGTTGGTTTAGAGGACAGGAACTATTGCGTTCTTCTAGCCACACCCTATGAGGTCACCCAGGTGGCGTAGCTATAACGTTGGGCCAGATGTTAGGCTCGCTGTGCCTTGACATCCTGGCCAAGTGCTGTGAGTGTGATGTTAATAGCCCACAACAATGTCATCATTAGCTTTTCAAAGGGGCGCAAAAGGGTGTGAATTGAAAAGCTCTCGGTTTAGTTAGTGCTTGCTGTCCATGTGTGAATGTGTGGCCTGTTTCTAAAATCAGACATCTTTCTCTTGATCGACATGTTGCGTAAGGATCTCCTAACTTTAGCGTCCACAGAACCCGATTTGTTGCTAAAATACGTACATGACGATGTCACTCATCGTCTGGCCTGCCTCCGTTTCATCAGAGCAGAAAGCCTAAATTTGTACCGCTCTTGTGTCGTCCAGCTAGCCACACTGCAAGCATTTATGTGAGAACATGAGACTAAAGAACAGCTTGTAGTCTGATGGGATGCAACAGCATTTCCAGGATGGGGTTGCCTAGCAGCATAACAGCACAACACAATGCAGGAAGTGTGCGAGCATTGACCTATTAACTCTGACTGTACTGCACATGGACTAGAGCAGGCTACATGAGGAACCTACAGAGAAACACCTATTAGCTAGTCAAGTGATTCATTACCCTTTTTGCATTCACGATTAAAGACATCTTTGGGTCATTTTTAAGAAAATTGTGTGGAGGCTCTTTTCAGTGACAGATTTGGAGATTTTTCTTAGTTGGGAAACATATAGTCTATGGTTTTTGTGGAAACGGAAGTGAGGATGCAAGGTCCACTACACTAAGGCCACTGAGAATAGCTCAGGTCTTGCTCACTGCTCAACAATTGCAGACGTCCCCAACAGCTGTCCCCCTCTTCTCATCATGGTCTGGTCTGGACTCTAGTTCTAGTTCGTTGTCGTTCTACAGTCCTGTCCCCTCTGCGTGTGCCCTCTTGTGTGCCCACTTGTATTAAACTCAGCCAATCAATTATACTGGTCCTTTCACTTTGGAAGTCGTTAGTGTTAGCATATATCATCATAGTTGGTGTTGTTATAAATATAATTACTATGGCCTTGTAGTGCTGTTTTTTTTATTGTGTGCTTGTGGGCAAAATTGCCTAATACTGACAAATCTTCTGTGGTAGCATTTGAAACGATATGTCTCAATGATATAGATGTCATATGAGCAGTGACATTGCAATGAGACAACAAAAACCCACTAACTGTAGTAAGTCTAAGCAATAAAACACTCTACAATGCACATCCAACTGACAAGGGTTTTCCTGCCGCTTTATACGTGTACATTAAGGGATCCATACATTCTCAGTCGGGATCAGCTGCAGATCATTTTGCAGCAGCTGTAATGAGGCTCCATGAAAGGCCGCCTGATATGCTGAGGCTCTGCTAATCGTGCCTACCACAGTGTGTCATTGCTTTTCCCAGGCAGCAGAATCCTATCTTCAATGGCTGCCAAGCCCACAGCCCTGTCTGTTGCACATTCCCGAGTGATCTGCAAGTGTAAACATTTATTTGGAGAAAAACAAATCCCATGGCTCATCCTATCCTGCTACAAGTAGTGTTCTTCGGACTGTGAATACGCCCTAGAAAAGAGAACCGGAATAGGTGTTTTAGCTGAATATGTGTGCTGAAAACACATTTTGGTCTTCATGAATAAGGACATTTTATGGTTTTCGTGTAGTCTGAGAGAATTTTACATGGATGGGGTAAGAGAAATCCCACCGAGGGGCTGTGACATCATCCCCCCCCCTCGCTCACATCCAACACCAAACAGGGCCCGGGGTCTGGTTCTCGTTTGGGGCTACTCTTTTCCTTTTTTTCCTCTTTGCTCCCACCCTCTTCGGCCTCCTTTTTTCTTCTTCTGTGGATAGAGTGGGAGGAGGAAAAGAAAGGTGGCAAGGCTCCAGAAGTCGAGAGGTTTGTCCCATCGCAGACTCGGAGTCCGTACCACAGCTCCTCTGGTGAGAGACTAGGAGGTTGTCTGTCCGTCTCTCTGTCTTTGCTCCTTCTGCTCTCAGTTGCCCCCCCCCCCACATCCTCTCCCTGAAAGACTTTTCTTATCATCTCCCCTCAAACCCCATGCCCCCCACCCCACCCCCATCACATCCTTTTTCATCCACCTCCCGTCAGGAAGAGTTGGTGCAGCCAGGGGATTTACACCGGAGGATATTGCCCAAGAGGGCACTGTTTTCTCCTTTGGTATAAGTGTTTCTTACAGTTAACGAAGAGAAGAAGACAATACCTTGGAATACATCCAGTTCCATACAGGGTAAGTAGATTATAAATGTGGGCCTAACTGGGAAAGTTTGATGTTTGGTGGCTTACTTTTGTGCAAATGGTTGCAATGTGCATACTCAAACTAATCCTTTTTTGTTGCCTCCTTTGAGGTTGACATTGACAATGGCATGTGCATGAAATTGAACATACAGTTGGAATTCCAGTTGTGACTCGGGAGCTTACACTGTGTGCCTTGATCATAGAGTTGCAGAGGCCTTTTGACCTGCTCATAAATATCAGGCAGCATGCATTTATCTTATGAGCGAGAGCAGTAGTTTGGCGGAGAGACTCATGGAAAGGGCTAAAGGGGAACCACAGACTAGTCCAGAGGACTGAGATATATATTGTTATGGAATATACTAGTCGTGTGTGTGTGTGTGTGTGTGTGTGTGTGTGTGTGTGTGTGTGTGTGTGTGTGTGTGTGTGTGTGTGTGTGTGTGTGTGTGTGTGTGTGTGTTCCATATGCTTTTTCTATTTGCCATCATCTTTGTATTCTTATTTAGTTTTTAAGAGGTTTGATATCTGCAACCTGACCTGACCAACGTTATATATGCAAACTTTATTAAATTATATTCTTGAGAGAACTGAGACTTTCCTAGCATCAAAGATCCCAATAAAAATACCGGGGCTGACCCGAGTATTTCCATACAGAGAGCTGCAGACTTTTATAGACTCAAACAAACAGTCGGTTATTTCAAATTGTACTACTAAATTATATCATCTTCAGTGATCTGCAATTGGATCAAAAATACATTCAGCCATATATTCAGTGTTAAAGGACGGAGTCCATTGTGCAGAACAGAAAACCTCAACAACTACTGTGCCCCAGCACACAGTGGTGGTTGAACAGATTGAGGCGATGCAACGGTAGCGCACACAAAGACCACACCCTCTCTAAGGCCGACGCAAGAGTGGAAAGTGTGAAAAGTCTATTTTCCACCCCACTGGCCAGATTTGGCCGGGCCAGCGGTCTTTGGGTCCCCTGGAAGAGGGGAGTGGGGGGTGGAGGATTGAGCCTGTCCAGGTGTGGGCCGTTAATCTTCATCGCCGCCTGCATGTCTGTCCAGGTGGAGACGGACAGTTTCCTTTACTTTTTAAACAAATATTAAAAGAAAAAAGGAAACATAAAATAATGTATAACTTCATGTGACAAAGGAACGGTAATTTTCACAACAGCGTTACATGCTACGTATCTAGAATAATACGATGGGATCCCGTTTTACTATGCTGGAGGCGCTGAATTCCCCGCCGCTCACCAGTGAAATGGAAAGTGAGGGTTGCCTCCGGCTTGCGCTGCTGTTTGTCTAAACATAAGGTTTACAAGCAGCCGCCCTGCACGCCCATATATAGCCGTACCTAAAGAGCACACTCAGGACAGACACCAAATAGAATCCCATTTTATTGGCTGTTGCCAACAGTCTCTTCTGCTGCTTTGGTTGATGGAAACAAACAGGTTTGCTAGTGTGATCAGAAGCGTGCCAGGTACCTTATTTACGAAGATAAGTCAAATTCAAGAAAAGTACTTTGGTTACTTTGTGGGCCTGTCCGTTGACCAAAGTCATGTGGACGCCCGGATAGAGGCGTCCTGTAGACGTAGCCGGAGCGCGGTGCTTGAGGGAACATCTGCTAGGTGTCAGACGAGCTCTAACTCACTGCTGGAGGAGCTGGCCGCCCTGTCTGCTGGCTCCTCCCCCTCGACCCAACCCCTCCTCTTAAACTCGGCCCTTGATCCGCCTCCATCACCTGCAGCACACATGTCATGTTCAAGAGGCAGAGCCTGGGCTAGGCCTGCCCTAGGATTGTGCTGTGCCTGCCCTAGGGCTGTGCTAGGTCTATGATAGGCCTGTGCTAGGACTGTACAGGGCCTGTGCTAGGCCTATGCTACGCCTGCACAGGGCCTTAGCTATTCCTGTGCTCGGGCTGCAGTAGGCCTGTGCCTAGTGCAGGCCTCTGATAGGGCTACACCGGGCCTTTGCTTGGCCTGCACAGGGCCTATGCAGGCCTGCACTGGGCCTATGTAGGCCTGCACTGGGCCTATGTAGGCCTGCACTGGGCCTATGCTAGGCTACGGGGCTGGGCTTTGGGTAGCAGGGCCAGGTAGTGGGTCAGAGTGATTCAAACCTCATGGCCTTGTTCATTTGTTACCTACGAATGAAAGACAATAGGTACATTATCACACCCTTGATTATTTAATCGTATTTAGTGTCACATATTAGGAGCTGTGACAGGTAACCCCTTAACAAGAAGCAGGAAGGGGTCTGTCTGGTGAAGTGTTGAGAGAGGTGCTAATGCAACCTACGTGAGAATGTGAATCATAAAGCCCAGGGAAACACCTATTCAATGGAAGGGTTACTTATGATCGTGTGTGTGTCCGTGTGTGCCTGCCTGCGTGTGTGTGTGTGTGTGTGTGTGTGTGTGTGTGCTGCAGAAAGAAAAAGCAATAAACAGACAAAGCCATATGCACATAGTGTGCATATGGCTTGGACTGTTTATTGCTTTGGATTGGTAAAAAGAACATATGTTTTTTTGGCAATGGACACCCATTATGGTGTCTTTATGCTTGGTTCATTATCACATGCCTTTGCCATGAGGGAACCAGAAGGACGGGGTGTATGCACAGAGTGCTGCAGACGGTTAGATGTTCTGTTCTGTACTGGAGGATGAGGTCGGTTGCTGGAGTTCCTGGGGTCACCCTTAGTGGGTGGCAGGCAGCGTGTCATTAATATTGTTTCCCTTTAATCTTGTGGCTCTGACTGTTGTTGGTACAGTAATGAGGGGATGATTATAACATTATTGATGTGTGTTTTTGTTTGTGCATGGTTGCTAGTGATATGTTCCTATGAACATGCTTGTGTATTACGTGTGTGTGCTTGTGTGAGTCTGTGTGTGTGTGTGTCCGTGTGCGGCTGTTGGTGTGTGTGTGTGTGTTCATGTTTGTTTGTGTGTGGGTGTGTGTGTGTGTGTGTGTGTGTGTGTGTGTGTGTGTGTGTGTGTGTGTGTGTGTGTGTGTGTGTGTGTGTGTGTGTGTGTGTGTGTGTGCGTGAGTGTGTCTCTGTATTTGCGTGTGGGTGTGTGGTCTTGCCTTAAAAAGATAAACTTGTGAGGTCCGGCTTCACAATGTGCTTGACAGCAGCTATTGGTTTGCTGAGACACTCCTCAAGGAGGGCCACAGCCCGCACAACCTTGAGGGTCCCATAAAGGAGTGCTTTAAAGAGGTGTGTTTGTGGTGGGCTGGGCACAGGTGCTAAGAAGTAGGTTACATGGAACACGCACCTCGTGGCATCTCCGTGTGTCTCCAGTATTGACTGATCCTCATTAAGAAAAAAAAACATTTTTGATTGATAAATTAATCCAACTAATTACCCCAACATGAAGAGCATGTGGGCGAGCGCCACTTGATGTTGTAGAATCGTATGGAAAAATGTGTACACTGGCCAGACTGGATTTGATTGGAATTCACTAGCCTTTGAAATACCACTATTACAAATCAACTGTTACAATTTATAAAAGAAAGTGTATTGCATTTTGTTAGTTGAGATAGATTCCTCTTGTTGTGCAGACCCATTTAAAGGTCCCTTGACATGCCGTTTGAGTGTGATTAGCCGTTACAAGCCTTAAAGAGAGAGAGACAGAAGGCCATAGAGATGTTAGCGCCAGATAGGCAGAGAAGAAAATATTGGATTTACGAGAAACCCTGTAGTGACATGTAGGATGGCTGGCTAGCACTTAGCCTCTCAATCCGGAGGGGCTTAGCACTCTTGTTTTTGCAAGACGGTGAAGGAAGTTCTGAGATATCTCAGACTATATGACATAACACATCTGCCTTCTGAAAAATGTCTGGTTAAACGTGGGACTCAAATAAAAGTATTGTTTTAGCTGGGATAGTTTGAAACATTGCTTTGGAGTTGTAATTGGTAGTAAACTGCATTGTGACCACTGGGATGGCTGATTGGATGTCCCCAGTGAAGAGCCTAACCAAGGAGCAGGTAGTATGTAAACATGCTGCTGCAACCGTAACTCAGTGCGCCATAGGCAGGCCTGTGCTATGACAGCCTCATGCTAGTGTTTTATCATCCATGGTTTAGTTCAACTGCAGCTGACCCAAGACTTGCCGTCGCTATGAAAGCTTTTCTTTCAGCGCAGAGACCAACCACCTTTCATTCAATTCCCACAAGCTTTGCAAATGTTTGCTTTCAATTAACAAGAGTCACAGGACCTGGAGCATAAGCTATTAAACCACATGGAGCGAATTAATGATTTGTTAGTTGATGATGAGTCAATTATGTTTTTTTTTAACCTGCTAATTTTCCGGTTCTATTTTCAATGTTTTACTTTCTGTTCTATTAAAAACTACATTGAGTCTGCTTAACCGGACAGTGATGTAATGTCTCCCCTGTCCACCAGAGGGCACTAGTAATGCAATGTATCTGAGACAGGAATCCTAGCCTTCTGTTATAGTTCATAGTACTTCAGTCTTACCCTTAACAAATGCACATTTATGTCACGTTTTAAGAAACCTTTAATTTCATTTTCGATTTTTGACACTACTATATAATGAACCAACAGTTCCTGATTACTCTGACCTTTCTGTCAGAAGGTCGCCTGGTGAAAGCCATTAGTTCTGAGGGCTCCAATGGGCCTCAGGCCATAAGCTTCTCTCATTATCCATCAGCCACTTAATGAGGAACACCTACTCACATGATTACCACTCAAGTCAAACAAGGCACGGTGTGGTTTCCACAGATGAGGGAGTGTAAGTGCATTACCGCATTGTTGCGTCACCTTTATCTTGGTCTTTACCATGGATTTTATAAACCTTGCACTGTCTATAACCAAATAATGTATTACCAATAAAACCTGCATGACCACCTGGCACGTACAACATTAGGAACAAATAGCACATTAGAAGATTTAAGACAGTAGAATATTTTAATAATTTGTTTCACTGACTCTCTTGCTTTTGCAGTTCTCTATCTGAAAAAAAATACATTCACACACACACACACACACACACACACACACACACACACACACACACACACACACACACACACACACACACACACACACACACATTGTTACTTTAGCTGTATTTGTTATATCCCTTTAACCTGCTGACAATTAAGCATTCAAAGCCCTGAAATGTAGTCTGTTTAGTGAAGGAGCTGCTGTAGAACAAAACCATAACATGTAGAAAGTAAGTGTTGAACATTAAGAGCAGGAACTCTGGGCTTTTCATTTTAAAAATGAAATGATGAAAGACCTTAAAGATAGCCAATTTGAATGCGTCATGGAAAGCTTGGACAACACAATTGCAGCATTCTGTGCTGCCTTGACAACATGAAGTCAACAGCCTGTGCTGCTTTGACAACACGATGACCACGCCCTCTGCTAACTCTGCAGGTGTCCTCGTTGGAGTGGACGATGGGGAGGCATCTGCTGCTACCGCTGTGCGCCCTCCTGGGCGTCCTGCTCGCAGGGTCCCTCCATAAAACCGAAGCACAGGAAGGTAAGGTTCACACGGTGCTGTTAACCTCCACAGCAGGGACCCCCTCCGTCACTCTGCCAGTAACGCATTTCCCCCCAGTTTCCAGCAATGCTCACAGCTGGCCTGAGGAGTGTGGTTATCTCATTGCTGCCAAACAGTGTGTCCAGATCTGGGTCCACGAGGGGCAGCTCCGCCTGAGCGCAGCCAACACATCCCAATACAGATGTTCAGTTTAGCTCATTCAAATCCACAATTGGACCAATGGTTATTATCGTTAAATACAAAAAGAGAAATTCACACCAGCGCTGAGCATTGTTACAAGCTGGACCTATTGAGTCTCTTGACTATGTGTTTAACTTAAGGTCTGTGGAAAACCAGAGTACCAAATCCAGTGGAGTGGCTTTCCTATAATTCAAAAGTATATTTTTATTAGTACAAAAACATTAAAATGATCTTAATGTATTTCCTGAGAATAATGTTGCAGCAGTTGTAGTGCGATCAAATGAGAGGTGATGGTTTCGTTCATACACTGGACTTTGTACTGGGCTCTTTATCATCTCAATGGGTATCTCCTCAAAACAACGGCTTTTCTCTTTTGAAGATTGCGCTCAAGGCCTACCAGCCGATGTATACTTTCTAGTGGATTCGTCCTGGAGTATGGGCCAGCAGAACTTTGAACATGTCAAGCACTTTCTGCTGGGGGTGATCAAAGCGCTGCATGAGAGGGCGGGGGACAGCTTCCAGTACGCCCTGGTGCAGTACAGCGCCACGCCCCACACACAGTTCAAGCTGAACACCTACGCCGCCGCCGAGGACGCCATGGAGCACGTGGCGGCCATGCGCTACCGCGGCGGCGGCACCCGTACAGGCCTGGGCCTGGACTTCCTGATCCGAGCCCACATGACCACGGCGTCGGGCAGCCGCGCCGGCGGGGGCGTGTCCCAGCTGGTGGTGGTGCTGACAGATGGCCGCTCGCAGGACGACGTGAGTGAGCCGGCGCGGGTGCTGCACCTGGCGGGCGTGGAGGTGTTTGCGGTGGGCGTGCAGGGCGCCGCAGAATGGGAGCTAAAGGAAATGGCCAGCCGGCCCGCTGACTCTCACGTGTTGAGCGTAGACTCTTTTGTGGCCTTGAGGGACATAACGCAGGATTTAGTAGCGGGGATCTGCGGCGCGGTGAGCCAGGCTCTGGGCGCTCCCGTGGGGATGGAGGCCCGGGATGTGGCCGCAGGCGGGACAGGTAACGCCAGAGGGGTCGGCACTACCATACTAATTTTCCCACGTCATCAGACAGAGGCGGCTGCACAGCAAGCCTCCGTGGGGATCTAGGATTAACGCAATCAAGGGTTCTAACCACTATAACCCCTCACCACCTACCAGCAAGATTAACATCACTTGTTTTCGTTTGTTTGTTCTCACCCCATTTGATATGCTTATAACACAATTCACCAGACAATTATGCATGTTTATAGACATTGTTGAGCAACAGTTTGGTTGCGAATAGCCATGTTAAAACACAGTAATGCTTGAGCATGGAACAGTCTTAGCTGTGTATATAATTGCTAAGCGCTTTCCACATTCACACACACACACACACACACACACACACACACACACACACACACACACACACACACATGCAGACACGCACACATACACACTTACATATATATTTGAGCAAATCCATAAGAGAACCCAAAAGGAAGTGTGGCCTGTTATTAATAATATTAATAAGAATAATCTTATTACAAAGGTTACTGGGCATTTTTACAATGGCTAACCTTCCACCACTGCTTGTATGGCGTTTTTATGTTTGTCTTTTTCATTGTCAATGTGTCAATCACAATAAAACATGTGATCTATTCTGCACTTGAAACAGTGATGAACTTGTATGGATCCATCCTTGAATAGCAACAAGTTATCATTTTACATTGTTATACAGTAATGTATTCCTACATTGTGTTAGGGTTAGGGCCTAACCCTTTAGGGCACAATGTTATTGAGTAATAAGTGAACAAATAAAAGTTACCTTTAATAAAATAAGTGAAAGATGGGAACTCTGAAGCAACAAGGATGGACCACAGGGTCATGACTGGTCACTTTATCTGGGGTCTGTAACATGAGTCTGCATGGTGTGGCTGAACTCAGTGGAGTAAATATTTAGCACAGGGGCTTCTGCACCTGTCTTACAGGCTTTATAGGCAAATCGTTAGGATTATTCTAATGAAATATAACAGGCAAAGTCCCCCCTTAGTACTTTCAAACATAATCCATTATTATTTTCATAACTAGTAGACATCTGGTAATTAATAACCATAATTGCTAAAAATACAGGAATTAATTAAAGGATAAGAATACAAAAAACAATTATATATCCCTAGCTCCTTGGTTCAGCCTACATGTAGTATGATTTGTTTTGCAATGTTTGTGTTTTACAATTGAATGTAACTTGACACATGCAAAAATGTGCTAGCATGCAGTTTTTTGTCCCTCACTGTTTTAACACATTCACTTTGTTGCACTTTGTTCTGTTTTGTCTCTCTCTCTCTCACTCTCTCTCTCCCACTCCTTAAAGCACAAGAGTCAGCCGACCTTGTGCTGTTAATTGACGGATCAAAGAACGTTGGAGCAGCAAACTTCCCCCGTGTGCGTGATTTGGCTTTGAGAATCATTGAGGGCCTTGATGTGGGCAGGGACACTATTCGAGTCGCCGTGGCCCTGTACAGTACTGACCCAGAGGTTCAGTTCTATCTCAATAGTTATGAGAGCAAGGCGGCGGTCCAGGATGCGGTGAAGGGCCTCTCCTTCACGGGAGGCGAAGAAGCCAACCTGGGGGCGGCCTTGGCGGAGGTGTCCGAGAGCCTCTTAAGCCAGACATCCGGGGGCAGGGCGGAAGAGGGCGTGCCCCAGGCTGTGGTGGTCATCAGCGCCGGGCCGTCCACGGATGACACTAGCGTTGGCGACAGGGCCCTTAAGAAGGCCAACGTTATCACGTTCGGCCTTGCCATCGGTGGCACCACCGTCGCTGAGCTCGAGTCAGTAGCCTCTGACAAAAGCTTTGTGCTAGAAGCCCCTGATTTCCAAACGGCAGCAAGCATGGGTGACCAGCTGCGGCCGTACATTGTTGGGGTCGCCCAGCGTACCATTGTGGTTCAGAATGAGTTCACTGAAGGTATGTTTCTTCACTGCATGGAGGGTGGGGCAGCGAGTGTTGGTGATGCTGAATCAAAGCAGATAGCGTTTACGAGGTTCATAAGAAGTATTGTGACATATAGTTGGGCAAGGTAAGAATTCCCTGTGAATAGTCACCTAAAGAAATGTATATGCGTTGGAATGATCACACCTACAGACTTAAAGAGCCAGTGAGCCCACTGCTTCAGATTGAATATGAACACTATGCCACAACCCGGGTCACAACCCAGGCCAACTTCATGATACTTTTTCAGTTCCGGCATTGTGAACGCGGGTATAAAAAAAACACACTGTGGCGTTAGACAGGTCGCCCAGACAGATCTCCACACGTCCACACACACTGCCCAGACAGAGCTCCACACACACTGCCCGGACAGAACTCCACACGCACCGCCCGTACAGAACTCCACACACACCGCCCAGACAGAGCTCCACACGTCAACACACACAGACTGCCACTGCCACATGGTCGTGACGTCAGACTACCTTATCCGAGGTAGTCTGATGTCAACGACCAAGTGGCAGTGGCAGTGCGGTCTGTGGGAACGAGACTATTCCTCTAAATTAGGGACTTATTATTAGTCACTGACAAAATGGCATAGATTACTGTGTTTATGATCATATAAGAAAAAAAAGATTTATGGTTTTGGAATCGATGGCTCTTGAGACTATGGCCCCGTCCACACGAAGCCGAAACGGGCAAAACTGTTAAGGTTTCGATCTATCCGGTTTCGGAGTATCTCCGTAAAGACGGAGTCAAGCGAAACCGGGTAGATCTGTAGAAACGCTGTAGTACACATTCCAGGCCCATAAGGGGCGCCGCTTCTGCTACAGAAATCCAGAAGAAAAATAAATAATAAGAAGAGGCGAGCATGCGCACAAAGGGTGAGACTCCGCGGCCTTAACAGTCATTGGCTAGAGGGTCGAGGGGTGGGGCGTTGACGTCATGGTTTACATGTGGACGGAAGGCCGAACCGTACAAGGCCTTTGCGGTTTCGCCATGAAATTGGCTTCGTGTGGACGGGGCCTATGAATACCTATGATTGGCTGACAACACAAAAGGATTAGCATTGAATATCATAAGCATTTATTGATTTAAAGTCATTTGCTTTCGTCTCTTTCAGCCATTGCAGTAGGCAGAAGGGACATCGTTTTCCTTCTGGACAGCACAATGGGCGCAACCATCATCAACTCCATGCGCGAGTTCATCAAGCGCTTCGTTGACACGATCCCCATTGGACCCGACGACGTGCAGATCGGTGTGGCCCAGTTCAGCAACGTTGGCCGGCGTGAGATAGATCTCAACAGCTATGGAACCCGTGATGAGCTCTCTGCGGCGCTGGGCAGAATCAAACCCAAAGCCGGCCAGACGGTGAACATCGGAGCCGCCCTGGACTTTGTGAGGACCAACATGTTTCAACCTGACAAGGGCAGTCGCATCCGGCAGGGAGTTCCACAGCTTCTGCTGGTCCTGACCTCTAAGAGGTCCAGCGACAGCGTGGATGCCCCAGCCCAGGCCCTTCAGCAAATGGGGGTTCTGACCTTGGCTGCGGGATCCAAGGCTGCCGATGAGGCTGAACTGAGGCGGATTGCTTTCGATGACTCTCTGGTCTTCATGATGAAAGACTTCCGCTTTCTGGTCCGCAACCCCAAGTCGGTCATCTCTCCACTGTCCACTCTCAGTGGGGTTGTGGTGACAGAAGGACCTGGTAATGGTTACAAGTTATACTTAAACACGTATTTAAAGCACTTACACATGTTACAAATAGATTGTGGATTAGCTTTATTCTATAAAACAAATGTGAGATAAATACATTCCTCAAGTGGCTTCTAATACACTTCTGCATTTTACAATTGATTGGTTATACCACCTGTTCATTGAATTGATCCTGACTGGAAACATCTTTAATGTTAAAAAGGTGGTAATGTGTTTTTACCCTCTGCTGTTCCTCAGAATTGGAGATAACCACTGTCCAGACATCTAAAGTCATTAGGGACATTGTCTTCCTTGTGGATAGCTCCAGCTACGTTGGGAACCAAAACCTCCCCTACGTGCGTCAGTTCATCACTAAGGTGGTCAACCAGCTGGATGTGCGGCCGGAACGAGTCCAGATTGGCCTCATGCAGTTCTCTGAACATCCCAAAATTGAATTCTACCTGAACACTTACCAAAACAAGGAGGACGTTTTGGACAGAATCTCCCAATTGAGTGTAACCGGGGGAAATGTATTGAACACAGGAGCCGCCATGAATTATGCTCTATCCAACATGTTCCAATCCTCCAGTGGCTCCAGGAGGAGCCAGAATGTCCCTCAGGCATTGGTTCTGATTACAGGGGGCCCTTATCAGGATGAGGTTGCAAAGGTTGCAGATAGGCTGGCTCTAGCTGGAGTCCTGACCTACACAGTCAGTACTGGACATGCAGATCCAAACTTACTACGATCAGTGGCCTTTGTTCCAGATTTGGCCTTCCATACGGAAAGTTTTGCTGACATGCCACAGCTCGCTGAATCAATCTATCCGCCATTGATAACGGTAGTCGGTGACACTGATGTGACTGAAACCACAGAAAGTCCTGAAGTCCCAAGTGGTGAGCTCTCTTTTACTTGCCGTAAAAAACTTTAATATTTAAGTTATTCAAATGACTATAATTCAAATAATTTTGCATTTGTTCATGCTGTGGTTATCATATTACAATAGGAGAATAATTTGGGCAGTGAGAAAATATGTGTAAATTGTATTTTTTTACTTTGTTTAATAATTAATTGTTTTAATAATTTCTTATTCATTTTTTCTATATTTCATCTAGATCCTACAAGGGCTGAGAGGGATGTAGCTTTCCTCATTGATGGCTCAGACAATGTTCAAGACGACTTCCCCTACATCCAGGATTTCATCCTTAAAGTCATCCAGCCACTTGATATCGCAAGGGATAGAGTGCGTATTTCAGTGGTCCAGCATAGTGAGACGCCAACTTCTGTTTTCTACCTTAACACCTACCAAA
The DNA here is from genome assembly GCF_031168955.1 of Gadus macrocephalus. Classification (NCBI taxonomy): domain Eukaryota; kingdom Metazoa; phylum Chordata; class Actinopteri; order Gadiformes; family Gadidae; genus Gadus; species Gadus macrocephalus. The sequence continues at coordinate 14,564,554 of NC_082398.1, forward strand.
CCAAAGACGAGGTAATAAGAGCTGTTAATAACATGAGGATCGCTGGTGGGCGTAGTCTGAACACAGGATCTGCCCTAAAATTCATGAAGGAGACCATCTTGTCTGAAAGTAATGGCAGTAGGGCCCGACAAAATGTCCCACAATTTCTGATTGTCTTGACCGGAGGTAGATCCAGGGATAATGTTAAAGATTCCGCCGTTGCGCTGAAGACCGGGGGAGTGGTGCCATTTGGCGTGGGTGTCAAGGATGCAGACATGAGGCAGATCCAGGACATCTCACACAACCCATCCTTTGCTTTCAAAGTGAAAGAATTCAGTGAACTGAGCACAGTCCAACAAAAGCTCAACAACTATGTGAGCCTTCCCAAAGAGCAGCTTCAAGTTGTCCTTGAACAAGGTAAGCAAAGCGTTTCATTAGTATATAAAGTGTATCTTTCAAATGTGATAAGAAATGTGATGATATTGGTGCCCTAAAAACTGTACCCTAAAATGACTTTCATGTGTTGTGTCTTAGCACATAGGGATGCTGAAAAAATTGATATAGTGTTCCTACTGGATGGCACTGATGGTACAAAGGTTGGATTTCCAGAAGTACAGCACTTTGTAAAAAGTATAGTTGAGAGGCTCACTGTGGAGGAGGACAAAGTAAGGGTATCTGTTGTGCAGTATGCCAATAGACCTGAAGTCAATTTCTATCTGAGTTCTCACAGAACTAAGGATGATGTCTTGAATGCCATAGATGGTTTAACCCACAAGGGTGGAAAGATCCTGAATACTGGGGCAGCTCTCCAGTTTGTCAGACACAATATCTTCACAGCCTCCACAGGAAGTAGAACACTCAAGGGCGTTCCCCAGGTATTGGTTCTTCTAACAAGTGCCCAGTCCAGGGATTATGTCAATGCTCCAGCTGTGGCTCTTAAAGATCGAGAAATCATAGTGCTTGGTATTGGAGTGGAGGATGCCAATCTCCCCGAGTTGGAAAAAATTGCTTTCCAACCAGATTTTGCATACAAAGTGAATGACTTCTCTGAGTTGCCATTACTTCAACCACTGCTTGTTGGTAAATTAAATGTGTCAAAAGTTGCAATGGAATATCCAGGAATCCCAAGCTTAATAGGTAAGATTTTTAACATTACATTGCTTATACATATGTAAAAAATGCTTCAACAGGTCTTCAATATTCGGTCGAGAATATTGTTGCATGAACTTTTCATGCATCCTTTCAACTTTCCAAAGTGTCCTTTTAGAGCAAGATGTTTTGCCACTTTTTCCCAGACTTTGCATTTTTTATTTTCAGCTACTAGTTTAAAGCAGAATGTCAAATCATTGACTTCATTTGTCTACACTTCTCATCGTACTTGTCCTTCATGCTGCTAAACAGCATGCATTTTCTTCTTCTACGACTTTGGATTCTCTGCAGTTGTTTCTTTGTAGTTTGTTTTCATCTATACAGACATTATCAAATCTTAAACACCAGGTACTTGTATTCCGTGTGTTTCTAGTTGATACAGCAGGGGGAAAAGGGACATAGGGCCCTATTTTAACGGTCTGAAACGCAAGTGGGAAACGCAAAGCGCAAGTAGCTTTGTGGGCGGTTCTACGGCGCTATCGCTATTTTACAGGCGGATAAATGACACTTGCGTCGCGGTGCAAGTGTCAAAAGGGTTGGTCTGAAGCAGCCTAGTTACCCGTAGGTGTGGTTTGGGCGTAACGTAACGAGAGTGCCAGCTCCCATCCCCTTTAAGAGCCATGAGCGCATTTGAATCGGAGGAGTTGATATTTTGACAGCGCGTCTGCAGTCTCCGATGAGACAGATGCACATGAATTTCAAACTGCAAATGGCTCAGTTTATTGCCAAATAATATGGCCTAATTCACACATGGAATAAGGGGTTTTCTTCCACAACTTCAGAAATACTGAGTCCTCAAATAAATTTCGGCAAAGAAAACGTATATGATATAACATATGATATGCGGTAACTGTGGTTCTATTTAATGATATACGCAATACATTATAAACTTTTTCTTATCAGTATTGTATGCTATCCTAATATGCATGTGTCCCCGCGGTAATAGACATTGCCATTGATTGTATTATGCGTAACGTGTTTAGTTTGCGTGTGTTTAAACAGAGCACACACGCGCGCCCGCATTCATTCATTATTTTTAACACTCACTCGCGGTAAAACAATGTTTTTCACGATCAAATACTCATCAATCCTAAAAGTTATGGGCATGTAGGCCTACATGATGTCTCTGTCAAGAAAATATGTGTTTGCTGTACGGTGTTTGCAGATGCATTGATTTAAAATTACAACTTATTACCGCTGCATCAGCTGTTCTTTCCCAAATAATTTACCAAGAATGTGAGGCTAGGTAGATGGGAGAGGCAAAGTGTATGCGCGAGGTGCACAAGCAATCCGTATGCATCGCATGCGCATGCATGCCCCTTAAAATAGCATCTGAACAACGCGCAACTAACTTTAAACCAGGTATTTCCTGGTCAGTAGCGCAATGGTATTCAGAAACGGCAAAATACCGTTTGCGCCAGAACACGCCTCCTCCTTCCGCCGAACCGCCCCTTGCGGCGCATGATCAATCCCTAATTTACCGGCGAGTGGCGGTGGTGGGAAAAGAACGCTCTGCGCCAGTTGTAAACTAGCAACGACACATGCGCCAGTGACTAAGTCACTTGCGCCGGATGCAAGATAGGGCCCATAATGTTCCTCCTTGACAGTTCTGAAGACTCCAGAAACGGATTGCCGGCCATTCGACAATTCATCAGAAGAATGGCAGAAGGACTAGACTTTGATGGGGAAAACATTCGTGTGGCGGTTGTTCAGTATAGTGGCGACACCAGAGTATATTTTAATTTGCTAACACATAAATCCAAAAGAGCTATAATTCACGCTGTAAGAAGTCTTCGCCATAAAGGGGGTGTACCTCGCAACACTGGTACAGCAATTCAGTTTGTTCAGGATAACGTTTTCTGTTTGTACTTACTGGAGGCCACTCCAATGATAATGTCGCAGTCGCTGCAAACAATCTGAAGCAACTTGCGGTTCTCTCTTTTGCAATCGGAATGAAAAACACAACAGTTGAAGACCTTCAAGAAATTGCGTACTCCTCCAAATTCGTTTTTAACTTACCAGTCTTTGGTGAACTCTTGTCTATTCAGCCGGAAATCCTTGCTTTTGTCCAATCAAAAATGGGAATCAAACCGCCTACTATTGTAGGTAAGAAGTATCATTGATTCTATGCTGGGAATCAATGTGATCTTGCGCGATCTTGGTACTTGTATGTGTAGATAGTATTCTCCTTATCATTACCAATGAAATCATCGTCTTTTGAGGAATACTATTGTTTTGTTTCATGCAAACAGTTCTCACTTGATGCCTGCCTGACCTCATGGAGCATGTTTGTTCCCATTCATAAGATTAGCTCTTTCTTGAGCGAATGATAAACAGATCATTGACCTGACCTTTTACTCCAGATTTTTCTGTTCCATATAATTACTATCTAACTTTCCTTTTTCATTCAAAGACAATGGATGCACTTCCTTAACACCGTTTATGTGTGGAAGTTTACATGGATTTCTTGTTAGCTAGATAACCTTAAATGTTTTGTAATTTAAGACTACATTTCCAATTTTTGCATGAATTGTTTGCTAGACTTTCTAGATGTTTGATGTGCATGACATTTTTAGCACTGCAATGAAAAATATATTTATTGTTGTGGTTAAAATAACAATAATATATCCCAAGTTTGTCTTTTGTTTTAAAAATGTACTTCCCATCTCTCCTAGTCAAATTAAATGCAACACAGAAGGACATAGTGTTCCTATTGGATGGGTCAGATGACACAAGAAGAGACTTTGCTGAAATGCTCAGCTTTGTCCAAAAAGTTATAGAGGCATTGAATGTTAAAGAAAACAAAGACCGTGTTTCTGTGGTCCAATACAGCAGCGATCAACAGACTCATTTTGACCTTGGCACGTATAAAGGAGAGCAGGATGTTCTTGCAGCCATCCGGCAAATACAACAAAAAGGAGGCATGCCCCTGAATACTGGGGCAGCACTTGACTATGTGAGGAGAAATGTCTTCACTGAGTCCTCTGGAAGTCGACGCCTTGAAGGTGTCCCCCAGATTCTGATTGTTTTGAGTGGGGGAAAATCTCAAGATGAGGTTGCCAGTTCTGCCACAGCCTTGAAACTGGAACAGGTCATTGTGTTCAGCATAGGCTCAAGGAATTCAGATTTACTCGAGCTCCAAATGATGGCACATAGCCCTTCCTATGCTTTAACTGTGCCTCGATTCAATGACCTGATGAGCATCTATCAACAACTTATGTCATTTGTGAAAAGAGTGCCTCGCCAACCAAAATATATGCAAAAGACTGGATTAGGTAAGAGGACATTTATTTTGCCATTTACCATCTTTTCTACCCAACGTGTTAATTTCATGGTGTATGGCAAATGAAGACATAAAGTGAAGACATAATGTGCAACCTAATTAAGCAAATTTTCCTTCCATAAAATAGCATTCACAGATAAACGGGAATCCATCCACCGAGATTTTGTGTTTTTACTGGATGGCTCGGATGACGTTCAGAATGCGTTTGAAGCAATGCGTGGCTTTGTTCAGAGAATTGTGGCAAAATTCGACATAGATGAAAACAGAGATCGCATGGCATTGGTTCAGTACAGCGACGACTCAGCTGTCGAATTCTATTTGAACACTCATAAATCACAACAGGAGGCTGCCAATGCCATACAAGCTCTGGTGCATAAAGGAGGAAGTCTACTCAACACAGGAGCAGCTCTCCAGTATGTGAGGGACAATGTCTTCACGGTTTCCTCTGGGAGCAGGCACCAACAGGGCATCCCTCAGATATTGATTTTGTTGACAGGAGGGCAGTCCAGTGATGATGTTAGAAATGCGGTGGCAAACCTGGAAGAAATGGATGTGACATCCTATGCTTTGGGAATGATGCATGCTGATGCTACTGAGCTTTTAAGTATTTCACATGAACCCAGTAATGTGTATTTTGCAGCAGATTTAACTGACCTTGCATATATGGATGCACGTTTATTTTCTACCATTGAGATGGCTAAAGCAACAGCTAATGTGGCAGCTCTATATGGTAAGTCCAATCACATCTTGCACATGATTTATCAATACAACTCAGCGCTGAATACTGCTCTTAATAGTAATATGTTTTTTTGATAACCTTCATACAACAGAAAACAGCAAGAAAGACATTGTATTTTTAGTTGATGGCTCTGATGATTCCCGGGGAAAATTTCAAGATATCAAAGCCTTTGTGCAGGGAATTGTTGTGACTTTGAATTTGGAGAAAAACCAAGACCGTGTGGCTGTGGTCCAGTACAGTGACACAGCAGAAACTATATTCGCTTTGAACACACACTCAACAAAAAGTGAGATCATTACAGCAATAAGAAGCTTAAGTCACAAAGGAGGTTATCCACACAACCTGGGAGCAGCTCTCCAACATGTAGAGCACAATGTCTTTACTCCAGGCTATGGAAGCAGACGTACTGAGGGAATTTCACAAATAGTAATACTACTGAGTGGTGGGAGATCTGGAGATGACATTAGAGCCCCGCTCAAACACCTCAAAGAAACGGGTGTTATTTTAATTGGGGTTGGAACAACTGACGCAGATACGCTGGAACTACAGACAATGTCTCACAAACCTAACTATGCCCTCAAAATCAATGATTATGGCGAGCTTTCGACCATCCAACGTGATGTTTTATCATTGGTGGATGAGGTTTCTGTTAAAACAGTTTACACTGATCCCATAAAGAGTTTTGGTAAGGTAGTATTTCTCTTGCCTTCCCTGCTAAAACATTACTTTGTTAATCCTTAATAATACCACAAAAATTTATTCACTAGGGCTGTAACGATACGCGTATCGAAACCGAAATCGCGACACTCAAAGCCACAAACCTGTCTTGCGGTGTGAGAAGGCTGAAGCGCGATATGTATGGCGACACATTAGTGCCGTAATTCACTAATGTGATAAAAGATGCATTCGGCTTATTATATTATTCCACACGCGTAGATGTTAACTGCGAGCGCGCAAATGATATCTGCGTGTGCAAAACAGCCTCTCGCGCGAGCAAATTACCTCAGCGCGCGCAAAACAGCCTCTCGCGCGCGCAAATTACCTCAGCAGGCGCAAAACCTCTCGCGAAAGATGTTTTTACGCTCTCGCTCGAATTTAATTTTGGCACTATGGGGGAGGGAACCAAGGGCTTTCCTATGATTGGCCGTTTCTAAAGCGCGATATTTGATTGACAGCCCTCCTCAGCCCTCTCATTCAATTCTGATTTGTACAGTAAATGGCTGAAACGATAGTTACGTATTGTAACTCCAGATTCTATGAGTATAGGCGCAGCCTTTTAAGTGTCGGCCTCATTGTCCTTTAAATAGCTGAAGAAAAGCTGTTTATTGGGAGCAGACTATATCTGCGAAATGCGGACGTCGTTGAGGCACGCCGCACGCGGACGTAATTGAGGCCCGCGCTGTTGGTGGTCGGGGATTACAAATTTTTCAGTGCTACGGCTCACGCCTAGGGATAACCCAATAGCGATAGCCTTAAAAGGCTGCGCCTATACTCATAAAATCTAGAGTTACAATAAGTAACTATCGTTTCAGCCATTTACTGTACAATTCAGAATTGAATGAGAGGAGGGCTGAGGAGGGCTGTCAATCAAATATCGCGCTTCAGAAACGGCCAATCATAGGAAAGCCTGCCCTGCCTTGGTTCCCTCCCCCATAGTGGCAAAATTAAATTCGAGCGAGAGCGTAAAAACATCTTTCGCGAGAGGTTTTGCGCGCGCTGAGGTAATTTGCGCGCGCAAGAGGCTGTTTTGCGCGCGCTGAGGTAATTTGCGCGCGCGAGAGGCTGTTTTGCGCGCGCAGAGATCATTTGCGCGCTCGCAGTTAATATCTACGCGTGTGGAATAATATAATACGCCCGAATGCATCTTTTATCACATTAGTGAATTATGGCACTAATGTGTCGCCATAGATATGCCCTTTCTAACTCTTCGGTCAAATTGTCCGATTGAAATTTGCTAATAATTTGTCTGAATAATAGTCTGCTGACAGCGCGCCCTCCTATCGATGCCGTAAGTATGTGACGAGATGCCCTCTCTGTAATGACAGCTCTCCGTGGCTACGGAGGATTGCATTTCTCCACAGCCGTCGAAGTCCTCATATGCGATATGAACGACATTTATCCAGAGTGGGCCAAGCGCGAAAAAAATTGCCTGTGTGATCCTGTCTCTATTGTTTTGTGTGATTTGACTGGCAGTTTGTCTGCTTATAGGTCGGAATGAAGCGGCCACCGATTATTGACAGGATGGGTACTTTATTCTACCGGACTCGTTCGCTTCTTCACTAGACACACGCGCTACCGCTCGCTCTCCTCGCTCGTCCACTCACTCGCTGACGTCACTCACACACGCATACGCACACTGCCATTCTCGCGCACACACATATGCTACTCGTAACACTATGCCTCGTTATTGCGACGTTCATGTTTTTCCTCATCTATTGAAAGTTAGGCTATTAAACATGTTTCATTCTATACGGCCTGATTATGTCATTATTTAAGCTACATAGCCTAATAAGAAGCGCAGTTAAAGGGGCCATATTATGCCTACCAGCAAAAAGCATCCTCCAACTGCAATCTTTGGTTATTTCTTTATTAATTTAGCTATACTTTAATAGTATTCTTTCTGTTCAAATCTGTTTAGTGTTCCAAATTATTTGTTATTAAATGTTACATTAAGATAATTGGTATATATGTGTTGTTTAAATAAAATGCTTTTTAAATTTAAAAAAATCGTGGGATGTATCGAACCGTGGGTCAAAAATCGTGATACAAACCGAATCGTGAGTTTGTATCGTTACAGCCCTAGTATTCACTATTGATTTTTCTTATAATTATGTCTTATTTACATTTTTCATCTTGACAAGGTTTACTACTACACCATATACACTGTTTAGAATTAGAATAGACTTTCACTTCTTTCTTTTTGGTGTCTTTGTTTGCAGATTCAGAGAAAACTGATGTAGTGTTTCTTATTGACGGCTCATCTGACGCTAGAAATGGCTTTGAGGGAATCCGTAGCTTGATGGAAAGAATTGTTGAAAACATGAAAGTCGAAGCAAATCACGACCGCGTGGCTTTGGTTCAATATAGCCGTGATGCCACAACCAATTTCTATTTGAATTCATACTCCATCAAAAATGATGTGCTGAATTCCATAAGAACTATCAGGCACAAGTTGGGAAGGCCCCTCAACACTGGCAAGGCCCTGGAGTTTGTCCGAGATAATGTGTTTTCTGCTTCAGTTGGGGGCAGACGTGCTGAGAGTGTGCCTCAATATTTATTTGTGTTTACTGGTGGAAGATCAGGGGATGATGTCAGAGGGCCGGCACAGTCACTCAGAGACAGTGGAATTAAGACCATTAGTGTTGGAACAACAAATGCTGATACTTTAGAACTGCAAACCATCTCTTTCAACCCATCGCATTCTTTCTCCGTCATGGATTTTAACACTCTATCTCATGATACCTTATACTCAATTGCAAAAGATATAATGAGTGGTGCCCAGGTAACAACAGAAATCCGAACTCTTACGGGTAAGAAGCAGATATAAACACTCTAAAACACAAATTAATACAATTTCGAGCAAAGTCTTTCAAGCATGGATTTATAAAATTGATAATTGTCAGATATAACCTTATGCTTACTTTGAACCTCTTGTATCAAATTTAATTGTGTTTTTCAATCTATTGCAGACACTTACGATGTTGGTGATGTAGAACAACTAAAAGCTGATATTGTTTTTCTCATGGATGGATCTGATGAAATGCAGCAAAGTGCCAGGGGAATTCAATCTTTTCTCAAGGAATTTGTTGAACGAATAGATATTGGGCCAGACAAGGCACAGGTTGCTATTATTCAATTCAGTGAAAAACCGACTCAAGCCTTTTATCTGAATACATACTCATTAAAAAGGGACATCTTGAAGTATGTAAGCGATTTGAAGTTAAAAGGAGGCAAGCAAGTGAACACCGGAAAAGCCCTTGATTATGTGGCAAGGAATGTCTTCACATCATCTGCTGGAGGCAGAGCTCTGACAGGAGTTCCTCAGATACTAATTCTCTTAAGTGGCAGGAAGTCACAAGATGATGTCCAGGTTCCGTTGGAAGGTTTGAACAATGCTGGAGTGGTACTTTTCAGTGTTGGAGTGGGAAATGCAGATTGGTTGGAGATGCAGAGTCTAGCACACAATCCCAGAGATGCATATCTAATCAAAGAGACTTCTGATTTTTCTGTTGTGCGGCAAAAGTTGTTATCTCAAATTGCTTCTCACAAAGCTTCAATCATCCCAAGTATAGGTGAGTGAAATAAAATACATTGTTGTTTTACTTTTTTGTTAGCTGGGCATTTATGTCATTTGAAAAATACAATTAATTGTGGTATCTTAGTTTCAGGTCCAAGTGTGAAAAGGGATATCGTTTTCCTTCTTGATGGGTCTGACGACAATAAGGATAGATTTACATCTATGCTTGATTTTGTTGCCGAATTGGTGAGAGGCCTTGACCTGGAAAAGGGGAAGGATCAAGTTGCTATTGTACAATATAGTAACAATGCAGAAGTTAACTTCAACCTGAATACTTACCAAAATAGAGATGAAGTCATGACACACATAACAAACCTTAAGCAAAAAGGAGGAACGGCACAATACATTGGAACTGCTCTAGAGTTTGTAAGAAACAATATATTTGTTTCAAAAGCTGGAAGCCGAAAACATGAGGGAGCAAAACAGATACTTGTCCTTATTTCTGGTGGCAGATCAAGAGATTCTCCTCGAGGACCATCAGTTGCTCTGAAGGCTGGTGGTGTTATTACATTTGCCATTGGATCAAGGATGACAAACGTGGTTGAATTGCAGGGAATTTCTTCGGATCCAAACTATGCTTTCCTAGTCTCTGACTTTGCAAATTTTGACAGCATTCAACACACATTGGTGACTCACATGAGGAGAATCAGTAGTCAAAAGGAAACTGCATCTGGTAAGATACTAACAGTTTGAATGATCTACTATTATCAACAAATTCTATTCATATGAAAACAGATTCTAGAAAAGATAATGTATTCCTTCTGGATTAATTAATTTAAGCCTAAATTCATATATTACAAAATTTGACGGATACAAAAAAATTATGCCATTGATATGTTAAGCTCCTCTTTGTGCTTTTCAAATAACTACTGCAAATACAGTCCCCCTGATCAATGTTTATTATTCATGTTTTCAAGTTGAGGGCAGCCTGGCCAAAAGGGATGTTGTGTTCTTGCTGGATGGATCTCATGGCACCCGAACTGGATTCCCAGCAATGCGTGACTTTGTGCAGAAAGTCGTAGAGACGCTCAATGTGGATGACGACCGAGATCGAGTCGCAGTTGTTCAGTACAGCAGTGATCCAGCTGTCCAATTCTATCTAAACACGTACAAAACACAGGGCGACGTCATTGCTAATGTCAGGGGCTTGAGGCACAAGGGCGGAAGACCACTTAACACTGGAGCAGCGCTCCAATACTTGAGGGATAATGTCTTCACTGCCTCGGCTGGAAGTAGGCGTCTGGAAGGAGTTCCACAGATGCTCATAGTCCTCAGCGGTGGAAGGTCCTTTGACAGCGTTGACGCAGCAGCCACCGCTCTGAAGGAGCTGGGGGTCTTTACCCTTGCCATTGGAACCAGTGGCTCTGATAGCAGAGAACTGCAGAAGATATCCCATGGTCCCAATCAGGCTCTGTCTGTGTCTGATTTTACTGACCTTCCCAGTGTCCAACAGCAACTGCAGTCCTCAATGGAATCAGTGGTCATTGTTGTAACTCCAGAATCTCCCACAGTTTTAGGTATGTTCCCAAGCGTGGCCATTTGTTGTGGTGTCAGATTAAATGATGTATTTTAGGGATAACCTGAAGCTATATCAGCTATGTCAACCATGTGCTCAAAAGGGAAAAGGTGGCATGCTTAATCACACATAGTAGCCAAACGTAGGCATTTGCAGTCGTGCACAATCAATGTCTGTCCCCAAAACAAATGTCCCTTGCTCATCAATGTCTTTGTACGTTTGCTCAGTTGACCATGAGGTTGCCGGGAAGGATGTAGTATTCCTTCTGGATGGCTCTGATAACACAAGGAATGGATTTGCTGCCATGCGTGATTTTGTTCAGAGAATGGTGGAGGAACTTAATGTGGGCGAAAACAACGACCGTGTGTCAGTTGTCCAGTACGGCAGAGACGCAGAGGCCCACTTCTATCTGAACACATACACCACAAAGGACGATATTCTTGACACGGTCAGAGGACTCATACACAGAGGGGGAAGACCCCTCAACACCGGTTCAGCCCTCAAGTATGTCCGAGACAACGTGTTTACGGCGGCCTCTGGAAGTAGGAGGCAAGAGGGCATTCCTCAGCTACTGATTGTGCTGAGTGGAGGGCGATCTAGTGACAACGTAGACATACCGGCGTCTGCCCTCAAAGACAACGGGGTCTTAATTCTAGGCATCGGAACTAGAAATTCTAGCACAGAGGTTCAAAGAATCGCCTCCGATCCTAGTTATGCCCAGTCTGTGTCTGACTTCTCTGACCTCCCAAACGTCCAGCATCCATTCGCCTCCTCTCTTAGCCATGTAGTTGTTGGGGTTAAACCAATGACCCCTACAGTGAGAGGTAAGACACTGTTGCTAATTTCAACGCAAATCATGTTGTACCTTTTGGTGCCTTCCTGCACGTAATGTCAGCACAAAGGCCAATGCTTGCATGCCGCTTTCAACTTTAGCATCAATGTTCTGTTTTTCACATTCTCCCAGTTGACCAGAGAACTCCAAAAAGGGATGTGGTATTTCTTCTGGATGGCTCTGATGGCACAAGGAATGGATTCCCTGCCATGCGTGATTTTATTCACACGGTGGTGGAGAAACTGAATGTGGGAGAAAACAACGACCGTGTGTCTGTTGCCCAGTACAGCGGAGATGCAGAGGCCAATTTCTATCTGAACACATATAACACAAAGGAAGATATTCTTGACATGGTCAGCGGGCTTAGGCACAAAGGAGGCAGGCCCGTCAACACCGGGGCAGCCCTCCAGTATGTCAGAGACAACGTGTTTACAGCCTCTTCCGGCAGCAGGCGCCAAGAAGGGGTTCCGCAGTTGTTGATCCTTGTAAATGGTGGAAGGTCTTCTGACACTGTAGATACACCAGCGTCTGCTCTTAAGCAGCTTGGAATCACTGTCCTTGGAATTGGAACAAGGAACTCTGACCATGGACAACTGCAAAAGATCTCCTCTAAGCCAAATTATGCTTTGTCAGTGTCCGACTTCAGTGACCTGCCCAACATACAAGAGCAACTGTCCTCTGCCATCAGCACAGTCACAGTTAGGGCCACACCAATGACGCCAACTGTAATCGGTGAGCTATTAATCGTCTCCAGAAGGCCATTAGACCATTCAAATGGGCCTTTTAAGACGCCAGATGCATGTCTTGCTAGCTCATGTGATTGTTCCCAAGTTTTTAGCTCAAGCAATGTTTGATAAGGCTGAGGTTAGACATCTTTTATAACAGGGTTTAAGGCAGAAGCCTATATATTTTAAAAAATGCTAATAGAATGGATTAGCTTCTGTTTCCGCCTTTCCCAACACATGTGTAAATACAGCCCCCTAATCTTTGTCTACTATTATTATTTTCTAGTTGAGCACAGCCTGCCCAAAAGGGATGTTGTGTTCTTGCTGGATGGATCTCATGGCACCCAAACTGGATTCCCAGCAATGCGTGACTTTGTGCAGAAAGTCGTAGAGACGCTCAATGTGGATGGCAACAGAGATCGAGTCTCAGTTGTTCAGTACAGCAGTGATCCAGACGTCCAATTCTATCTAAACACATACAAAACACAGGGCGACATTGTTGCTAATGTCAGGGGTTTGAGGCACAAGGGCGGAAGACCACTTAACACTGGAGCAGCGCTCCAATACTTGAGGGATAATGTCTTCACTGCCTCGGCTGGAAGTAGGCGTCTGGAAGGAGTTCCACAGATGCTCATAGTCCTATGCGGTGGAAAGTCCTATGACAGTGTTGACGCAGCAGCCACCGCTCTGAAGGAGCTGGGGGTCTTTACCCTTGCCATTGGAACCAGTGGCTCTGATAGCAGAGAACTGCAGAAGATATCCCATGGTCCCAATCAGGCTCTGTCTGTGTCTGATTTTACTGACCTTCCCAGTGTCCAACCGCAACTGCAGTCTTCAATGGAATCAGTGGTCATTGTTGTAACACCAGAATCTCCCACAGTTTTAGGTATGTTCCCAAGCGTGGCCATTTGTAATGGTGTCTGATTAAATGATGTATTTTAGGGATAACCTGAAGCTATATCAGCTATGTCAACCATGTGCTCAAAAGGGAAAAGGTGGCATGCTTAATCACACATAGTAGCCAAACGTAGGCATTTGCTGTCGTGCTCAATCAATGTCTGTCCCCAAAACAAATGTCCCTTGCTCATCGATGTTTTGTTTTTCTACTTTTGTTCAGTTGACCATGAGGTTGCCGGGAAGGATGTAGTATTCCTTCTGGATGGCTCTGATAACACAAGGAATGGATTCGCTGCCATGCGTGATTTTGTTCAGAGAATGGTGGAGCAACTTAATGTGGGCGAAAACAACGACCATGTGTCAGTTGTCCAGTACGGCAGAGACGCAGAGGCCCACTTCTATCTGAACACATACACCACAAAGGACGATATTCTTGACACGGTCAGAGGACTCAGACACAGAGGGGGAAGACCCCTCAACACTGGGTCAGCCCTCAAGTATGTCCGAGACAACGTGTTTACGGCGGCCTCTGGAAGTAGGAGGCAAGAGGGCATTCCTCAGCTACTGATTGTGCTGAGTGGAGGGCGATCTAGTGACAACGTAGACATACCGGCGTCTGCCCTCAAAGACAACGGGGTCTTAATTCTAGGCATCGGAACTAGAAATTCTAGCACAGAGGTTCAAAGAATCGCCTCTGATCCTAGTTATGCCCAGTCTGTGTCTGACTTCTCTGACCTCCCAAACGTCCAGCATCCATTCGCCTCCTCTCTTAGCCATGTAGTTGTTGGGGTTAAACCAATGACCCCTACAGTGAGAGGTAAGACACTGTTGCTAATTTCAACGCAAATCATGTTGTACCTTTTGGTGCCTTCCTGCACGTAATGTCAACACAAAGGCCAATGCTTGCATGCCGCTTTCAACTTTAGCATCAATGTTCTGTTTTTCACATTCTCCCAGTTGACCACAGAACTCCAAAAAGGGATGTGGTATTTCTTCTGGATGGCTCTGATGGCACAAGGAATGGATTCCCTGCCATGCGTGATTTTATTCACACGGTGGTGGAGAAACTGAATGTGGGAGAAAACAACGACCGTGTGTCTGTTGCCCAGTACAGCGGAGATGCAGAGGCCAATTTCTATCTGAACACATATAACACAAAGGAAGATATTCTTGACATGGTCAGTGGGCTTAGGCACAAAGGAGGCAGGCCCGTCAACACCGGGGCAGCCCTCCAGTATGTCAGAGACAACGTGTTTACAGCCTCTTCCGGCAGCAGGCGCCAAGAAGGGGTTCCACAGTTGTTGATCCTTGTAAATGGTGGAAGGTCTTCTGACACTGTAGATACACCAGCGTCTGCTCTTAAGCAGCTTGGAATCACTGTCCTTGGAATTGGAACAAGGAACTCTGACCATGGACAACTGCAAAAGATCTCCTCTAAGCCAAATTATGCTTTGTCAGTGTCCGACTTCAGTGACCTCCCCAACATACAAGAGCAACTGTCCTCTGCCATCAGCACAGTCACAGTTAGGGCCACACCAATGACGCCAACTGTAATCGGTGAGCTATTAATCGTCTCCAGAAGGCCATTAGAACATTCAAATGGGCCTTTTATGACGCCAGATGCATGTCTTGCTAGCTCATGTAATTGTTCCCAAGTTTTTAGCTCAAGAAATGTTTGATAAGGCTGAAGTTAGACATCTTTCATAACAGGGTTTAAGGCAGTAGCCTATATATCTTAAGAAATGCTAATAGATTGGATGAGCTTCTGTTTGCGCCTTTCCCAACACATGTGTAAATACAGCCCCCTAATCTTTGTCTACTATTATTATTTTCTAGTTGAGCACAGCCTGCCCAAAAGGGATGTTGTGTTCTTGCTGGATGGATCTCATGGCACCCGAACTGGATTCCCAGCAATGCGTGACTTTGTGCAGAAAGTCGTAGAGACGCTCAATGTGGATGGCGACAGAGATCGAGTCTCAGTTGTTCAGTACAGCAGTGATCCAGCTGTCCAATTCTATCTAAACACGTACAAAACACAGGGCGACGTCGTTGCTAATGTCAGGGGTTTGAGGCACAAGGGCGGAAGTCCACTTAACACTGGAGCAGCGCTCCAATACTTGAGGGATAATGTCTTCACTGCCTCGGCTGGAAGTAGGCGTCTGGAAGGAGTTCCGCAGATGCTCATAGTCCTATGCGGTGGAAAGTCCTATGACAGTGTTGACGCAGCAGCCACCGCTCTGAAGGAGCTGGGGGTCTTTACCCTTGCCATTGGAACCAGTGGCTCTGATAGCAGAGAACTGCAGAAGATATCCCATGGTCCCAATAAGGCTCTGTCTGTGTCTGATTTTACTGACCTTCCCAGTGTCCAACAACAACTGCAGACCTCAATGGAATCAGTGGTCATTGTTGTGACTCCAGAATCTCCCACAGTTTTAGGTATGTTTCCAAGGGTGGCCATTTGTAGCGGTGTCATTTTAAATGACGTATTTTTGGGATTACCTGAAGCTATATCAGCTATGTTAACCATGTGCTCAAAATGGAAAAGGTGGCATGCTTAATCACACATAGTAGCCAAACGTAGGCATTTGCAGTCGTGCACAATCAATGTCTGTCCCCAAAACAAATGTCCCTTGCTCATCGATGTTTTGTTTTTCTACGTTTGCTCAGTTGACCATGAGGTTGCCGGGAAGGATGTAGTATTCCTTCTGGATGGCTCTGATAACACAAGGAATGGATTCGCTGCCATGCGTGATTTTGTTCAGAGAATGGTGGAGCAACTTAATGTGGGCGAAAACAACGACCGTGTGTCAGTTGTCCAGTACGGCAGAGACGCAGAGGCCCACTTCTATCTGAACACATACACCACAAAGGACGATATTCTTGACACGGTCAGAGGACTCAGACACAGAGGGGGAAGACCCCTCAACACCGGGTCAGCCCTCAAGTATGTCCGAGACAACGTGTTTACGGCGGCCTCTGGAAGTAGGAGGCAAGAGGGCATTCCTCAGCTACTGATTGTGCTGAGTGGAGGGCGATCTAGTGACAACGTAGACATACCGGCGTCTGCCCTCAAAGACAACGGGGTCTTAATTCTAGGCATCGGAACTAGAAATTCTAGCACAGAGGTTCAAAGAATCGCCTCTGATCCTAGTTATGCCCAGTCTGTGTCTGACTTCTCTGACCTCCCAAACGTCCAGCATCCATTCGCCTCCTCTCTTAGCCATGTAGTTGTTGGGGTTAAACCAATGACCCCTACAGTGAGAGGTAAGACACTGTTGCTAATTTCAACGCAAATCATGTTGTACCTTTTGGTGCCTTCCTGCACGTAATGTCAACACAAAGGCCAATGCTTGCATGCCGCTTTCAACTTTAGCATCAATGTTCTGTTTTTCACATTCTCCCAGTTGACCAGAGAACTCCAAAAAGGGATGTGGTATTTCTTCTGGATGGCTCTGATGGCACAAGGAATGGATTCCCTGCCATGCGTGATTTTATTCACACGGTGGTGGAGAAACTGAATGTGGGAGAAAACAACGACCGTGTGTCTGTTGCCCAGTACAGCGGAGATGCAGAGGCCAATTTCTATCTGAACACATATAACACAAAGGAAGATATTCTTGACATGGTCAGCGGGCTTAGGCACAAAGGAGGCAGGCCCGTCAACACCGGGGCAGCCCTCCAGTATGTCAGAGACAACGTGTTTACAGCCTCTTCCGGCAGCAGGCGCCAAGAAGGGGTTCCACAGTTGTTGATCCTTGTAAATGGTGGAAGGTCTTCTGACACTGTAGATACACCAGCGTCTGCTCTTAAGCAGCTTGGAATCACTGTCCTTGGAATTGGAACAAGGAACTCTGACCATGGACAACTGCAAAAGATCTCCTCTAAGCCAAATTATGCTTTGTCAGTGTCCGACTTCAGTGACCTCCCCAACATACAAGAGCAACTGTCCTCTGCCATCAGCACAGTCACAGTTAGGGCCACACCAATGACGCCAACTGTAATCGGTGAGCTATTAATCGTCTCCAGAAGGCCATTAGAACATTCAAATGGGCCTTTTATGACGCCAGATGCATGTCTTGCTAGCTCATGTAATTGTTCCCAAGTTTTTAGCTCAAGAAATGTTTGATAAGGCTGAAGTTAGACATCTTTCATAACAGGGTTTAAGGCAGTAGCCTATATATCTTAAGAAATGCTAATAGATTGGATGAGCTTCTGTTTGCGCCTTTCCCAACACATGTGTAAATACAGCCCCCTAATCTTTGTCTACTATTATTATTTTCTAGTTGAGCACAGCCTGCCCAAAAGGGATGTTGTGTTCTTGCTGGATGGATCTCATGGCACCCGAACTGGATTCCCAGCAATGCGTGACTTTGTGCAGAAAGTCGTAGAGACGCTCAATGTGGATGGCGACAGAGATCGAGTCTCAGTTGTTCAGTACAGCAGTGATCCAGCTGTCCAATTCTATCTAAACACGTACAAAACACAGGGCGACGTCGTTGCTAATGTCAGGGGTTTGAGGCACAAGGGCGGAAGTCCACTTAACACTGGAGCAGCGCTCCAATACTTGAGGGATAATGTCTTCACTGCCTCGGCTGGAAGTAGGCGTCTGGAAGGAGTTCCGCAGATGCTCATAGTCCTATGCGGTGGAAAGTCCTATGACAGTGTTGACGCAGCAGCCACCGCTCTGAAGGAGCTGGGGGTCTTTACCCTTGCCATTGGAACCAGTGGCTCTGATAGCAGAGAACTGCAGAAGATATCCCATGGTCCCAATAAGGCTCTGTCTGTGTCTGATTTTACTGACCTTCCCAGTGTCCAACAACAACTGCAGACCTCAATGGAATCAGTGGTCATTGTTGTGACTCCAGAATCTCCCACAGTTTTAGGTATGTTTCCAAGGGTGGCCATTTGTAGTGGTGTCATTTTAAATGACGTATTTTTGGGATTACCTGAAGCTATATCAGCTATGTTAACCATGTGCTCAAAATGGAAAAGGTGGCATGCTTAATCACACATAGTAGCCAAACGTAGGCATTTGCAGTCGTGCACAATCAATGTCTGTCCCCAAAACAAATGTCCCTTGCTCATCGATGTTTTGTTTTTCTACGTTTGCTCAGTTGACCATGAGGTTGCCGGGAAGGATGTAGTATTCCTTCTGGATGGCTCTGATAACACAAGGAATGGATTCGCTGCCATGCGTGATTTTGTTCAGAGAATGGTGGAGCAACTTAATGTGGGCGAAAACAACGACCGTGTGTCAGTTGTCCAGTACGGCAGAGACGCAGAGGCCCACTTCTATCTGAACACATACACCACAAAGGACGATATTCTTGACACGGTCAGAGGACTCAGACACAGAGGGGGAAGACCCCTCAACACTGGGTCAGCCCTCAAGTATGTCCGAGACAACGTGTTTACGGCGGCCTCTGGAAGTAGGAGGCAAGAGGGCATTCCTCAGCTACTGATTGTGCTGAGTGGAGGGCGATCTAGTGACAACGTAGACATACCGGCGTCTGCCCTCAAAGACAACGGGGTCTTAATTCTAGGCATCGGAACTAGAAATTCTAGCACAGAGGTTCAAAGAATCGCCTCTGATCCTAGTTATGCCCAGTCTGTGTCTGACTTCTCTGACCTCCCAAACGTCCAGCATCCATTCGCCTCCTCTCTTAGCCATGTAGTTGTTGGGGTTAAACCAATGACCCCTACAGTGAGAGGTAAGACACTGTTGCTAATTTCAACGCAAATCATGTTGTACCTTTTGGTGCCTTCCTGCACGTAATGTCAACACAAAGGCCAATGCTTGCATGCCGCTTTCAACTTTAGCATCAATGTTCTGTTTTTCACATTCTCCCAGTTGACCAGAGAACTCCAAAAAGGGATGTGGTATTTCTTCTGGATGGCTCTGATGGCACAAGGAATGGATTCCCTGCCATGCGTGATTTTATTCACACGGTGGTGGAGAAACTGAATGTGGGAGAAAACAACGACCGTGTGTCTGTTGCCCAGTACAGCGGAGATGCAGAGGCCAATTTCTATCTGAACACATATAACACAAAGGAAGATATTCTTGACATGGTCAGCGGGCTTAGGCACAAAGGAGGCAGGCCCGTCAACACCGGGGCAGCCCTCCAGTATGTCAGAGACAACGTGTTTACAGCCTCTTCCGGCAGCAGGCGCCAAGAAGGGGTTCCACAGTTGTTGATCCTTGTAAATGGTGGAAGGTCTTCTGACACTGTAGATACACCAGCGTCTGCTCTTAAGCAGCTTGGAATCACTGTCCTTGGAATTGGAACAAGGAACTCTGACCATGGACAACTGCAAAAGATCTCCTCTAAGCCAAATTATGCTTTGTCAGTGTCCGACTTCAGTGACCTCCCCAACATACAAGAGCAACTGTCCTCTGCCATCAGCACAGTCACAGTTAGGGCCACACCAATGACGCCAACTGTAATCGGTGAGCTATTAATCGTCTCCAGAAGGCCATTAGAACATTCAAATGGGCCTTTTATGACGCCAGATGCATGTCTTGCTAGCTCATGTAATTGTTCCCAAGTTTTTAGCTCAAGAAATGTTTGATAAGGCTGAAGTTAGACATCTTTCATAACAGGGTTTAAGGCAGTAGCCTATATATCTTAAGAAATGCTAATAGATTGGATGAGCTTCTGTTTGCGCCTTTCCCAACACATGTGTAAATACAGCCCCCTAATCTTTGTCTACTATTATTATTTTCTAGTTGAGCACAGCCTGCCCAAAAGGGATGTTGTGTTCTTGCTGGATGGATCTCATGGCACCCGAACTGGATTCCCAGCAATGCGTGACTTTGTGCAGAAAGTCGTAGAGACGCTCAATGTGGATGGCGACAGAGATCGAGTCTCAGTTGTTCAGTACAGCAGTGATCCAGCTGTCCAATTCTATCTAAACACGTACAAAACACAGGGCGACGTCGTTGCTAATGTCAGGGGTTTGAGGCACAAGGGCGGAAGTCCACTTAACACTGGAGCAGCGCTCCAATACTTGAGGGATAATGTCTTCACTGCCTCGGCTGGAAGTAGGCGTCTGGAAGGAGTTCCGCAGATGCTCATAGTCCTATGCGGTGGAAAGTCCTATGACAGTGTTGACGCAGCAGCCACCGCTCTGAAGGAGCTGGGGGTCTTTACCCTTGCCATTGGAACCAGTGGCTCTGATAGCAGAGAACTGCAGAAGATATCCCATGGTCCCAATAAGGCTCTGTCTGTGTCTGATTTTACTGACCTTCCCAGTGTCCAACAACAACTGCAGACCTCAATGGAATCAGTGGTCATTGTTGTGACTCCAGAATCTCCCACAGTTTTAGGTATGTTTCCAAGGGTGGCCATTTGTAGTGGTGTCATTTTAAATGACGTATTTTTGGGATTACCTGAAGCTATATCAGCTATGTTAACCATGTGCTCAAAATGGAAAAGGTGGCATGCTTAATCACACATAGTAGCCAAACGTAGGCATTTGCAGTCGTGCACAATCAATGTCTGTCCCCAAAACAAATGTCCCTTGCTCATCGATGTTTTGTTTTTCTACGTTTGCTCAGTTGACCATGAGGTTGCCGGGAAGGATGTAGTATTCCTTCTGGATGGCTCTGATAACACAAGGAATGGATTCGCTGCCATGCGTGATTTTGTTCAGAGAATGGTGGAGCAACTTAATGTGGGCGAAAACAACGACCGTGTGTCAGTTGTCCAGTACGGCAGAGACGCAGAGGCCCACTTCTATCTGAACACATACACCACAAAGGACGATATTCTTGACACGGTCAGAGGACTCAGACACAGAGGGGGAAGACCCCTCAACACTGGGTCAGCCCTCAAGTATGTCCGAGACAACGTGTTTACGGCGGCCTCTGGAAGTAGGAGGCAAGAGGGCATTCCTCAGCTACTGATTGTGCTGAGTGGAGGGCGATCTAGTGACAACGTAGACATACCGGCGTCTGCCCTCAAAGACAACGGGGTCTTAATTCTAGGCATCGGAACTAGAAATTCTAGCACAGAGGTTCAAAGAATCGCCTCTGATCCTAGTTATGCCCAGTCTGTGTCTGACTTCTCTGACCTCCCAAACGTCCAGCATCCATTCGCCTCCTCTCTTAGCCATGTAGTTGTTGGGGTTAAACCAATGACCCCTACAGTGAGAGGTAAGACACTGTTGCTAATTTCAACGCAAATCATGTTGTACCTTTTGGTGCCTTCCTGCACGTAATGTCAACACAAAGGCCAATGCTTGCATGCCGCTTTCAACTTTAGCATCAATGTTCTGTTTTTCACATTCTCCCAGTTGACCAGAGAACTCCAAAAAGGGATGTGGTATTTCTTCTGGATGGCTCTGATGGCACAAGGAATGGATTCCCTGCCATGCGTGATTTTATTCACACGGTGGTGGAGAAACTGAATGTGGGAGAAAACAACGACCGTGTGTCTGTTGCCCAGTACAGCGGAGATGCAGAGGCCAATTTCTATCTGAACACATATAACACAAAGGAAGATATTCTTGACATGGTCAGCGGGCTTAGGCACAAAGGAGGCAGGCCCGTCAACACCGGGGCAGCCCTCCAGTATGTCAGAGACAACGTGTTTACAGCCTCTTCCGGCAGCAGGCGCCAAGAAGGGGTTCCACAGTTGTTGATCCTTGTAAATGGTGGAAGGTCTTCTGACACTGTAGATACACCAGCGTCTGCTCTTAAGCAGCTTGGAATCACTGTCCTTGGAATTGGAACAAGGAACTCTGACCATGGACAACTGCAAAAGATCTCCTCTAAGCCAAATTATGCTTTGTCAGTGTCCGACTTCAGTGACCTCCCCAACATACAAGAGCAACTGTCCTCTGCCATCAGCACAGTCACAGTTAGGGCCACACCAATGACGCCAACTGTAATCGGTGAGCTATTAATCGTCTCCAGAAGGCCATTAGAACATTCAAATGGGCCTTTTATGACGCCAGATGCATGTCTTGCTAGCTCATGTAATTGTTCCCAAGTTTTTAGCTCAAGAAATGTTTGATAAGGCTGAAGTTAGACATCTTTCATAACAGGGTTTAAGGCAGTAGCCTATATATCTTAAGAAATGCTAATAGATTGGATGAGCTTCTGTTTGCGCCTTTCCCAACACATGTGTAAATACAGCCCCCTAATCTTTGTCTACTATTATTATTTTCTAGTTGAGCACAGCCTGCCCAAAAGGGATGTTGTGTTCTTGCTGGATGGATCTCATGGCACCCGAACTGGATTCCCAGCAATGCGTGACTTTGTGCAGAAAGTCGTAGAGACGCTCAATGTGGATGGCGACAGAGATCGAGTCTCAGTTGTTCAGTACAGCAGTGATCCAGCTGTCCAATTCTATCTAAACACGTACAAAACACAGGGCGACGTCGTTGCTAATGTCAGGGGTTTGAGGCACAAGGGCGGAAGTCCACTTAACACTGGAGCAGCGCTCCAATACTTGAGGGATAATGTCTTCACTGCCTCGGCTGGAAGTAGGCGTCTGGAAGGAGTTCCGCAGATGCTCATAGTCCTATGCGGTGGAAAGTCCTATGACAGTGTTGACGCAGCAGCCACCGCTCTGAAGGAGCTGGGGGTCTTTACCCTTGCCATTGGAACCAGTGGCTCTGATAGCAGAGAACTGCAGAAGATATCCCATGGTCCCAATAAGGCTCTGTCTGTGTCTGATTTTACTGACCTTCCCAGTGTCCAACAACAACTGCAGACCTCAATGGAATCAGTGGTCATTGTTGTGACTCCAGAATCTCCCACAGTTTTAGGTATGTTTCCAAGGGTGGCCATTTGTAGCGGTGTCATTTTAAATGACGTATTTTTGGGATTACCTGAAGCTATATCAGCTATGTTAACCATGTGCTCAAAATGGAAAAGGTGGCATGCTTAATCACACATAGTAGCCAAACGTAGGCATTTGCAGTCGTGCACAATCAATGTCTGTCCCCAAAACAAATGTCCCTTGCTCATCGATGTTTTGTTTTTCTACGTTTGCTCAGTTGACCATGAGGTTGCCGGGAAGGATGTAGTATTCCTTCTGGATGGCTCTGATAACACAAGGAATGGATTCGCTGCCATGCGTGATTTTGTTCAGAGAATGGTGGAGCAACTTAATGTGGGCGAAAACAACGACCGTGTGTCAGTTGTCCAGTACGGCAGAGACGCAGAGGCCCACTTCTATCTGAACACATACACCACAAAGGACGATATTCTTGACACGGTCAGAGGACTCAGACACAGAGGGGGAAGACCCCTCAACACCGGGTCAGCCCTCAAGTATGTCCGAGACAACGTGTTTACGGCGGCCTCTGGAAGTAGGAGGCAAGAGGGCATTCCTCAGCTACTGATTGTGCTGAGTGGAGGGCGATCTAGTGACAACGTAGACATACCGGCGTCTGCCCTCAAAGACAACGGGGTCTTAATTCTAGGCATCGGAACTAGAAATTCTAGCACAGAGGTTCAAAGAATCGCCTCTGATCCTAGTTATGCCCAGTCTGTGTCTGACTTCTCTGACCTCCCAAACGTCCAGCATCCATTCGCCTCCTCTCTTAGCCATGTAGTTGTTGGGGTTAAACCAATGACCCCTACAGTGAGAGGTAAGACACTGTTGCTAATTTCAACGCAAATCATGTTGTACCTTTTGGTGCCTTCCTGCACGTAATGTCAACACAAAGGCCAATGCTTGCATGCCGCTTTCAACTTTAGCATCAATGTTCTGTTTTTCACATTCTCCCAGTTGACCAGAGAACTCCAAAAAGGGATGTGGTATTTCTTCTGGATGGCTCTGATGGCACAAGGAATGGATTCCCTGCCATGCGTGATTTTATTCACACGGTGGTGGAGAAACTGAATGTGGGAGAAAACAACGACCGTGTGTCTGTTGCCCAGTACAGCGGAGATGCAGAGGCCAATTTCTATCTGAACACATATAACACAAAGGAAGATATTCTTGACATGGTCAGCGGGCTTAGGCACAAAGGAGGCAGGCCCGTCAACACCGGGGCAGCCCTCCAGTATGTCAGAGACAACGTGTTTACAGCCTCTTCCGGCAGCAGGCGCCAAGAAGGGGTTCCACAGTTGTTGATCCTTGTAAATGGTGGAAGGTCTTCTGACACTGTAGATACACCAGCGTCTGCTCTTAAGCAGCTTGGAATCACTGTCCTTGGAATTGGAACAAGGAACTCTGACCATGGACAACTGCAAAAGATCTCCTCTAAGCCAAATTATGCTTTGTCAGTGTCCGACTTCAGTGACCTCCCCAACATACAAGAGCAACTGTCCTCTGCCATCAGCACAGTCACAGTTAGGGCCACACCAATGACGCCAACTGTAATCGGTGAGCTATTAATCGTCTCCAGAAGGCCATTAGAACATTCAAATGGGCCTTTTATGACGCCAGATGCATGTCTTGCTAGCTCATGTAATTGTTCCCAAGTTTTTAGCTCAAGAAATGTTTGATAAGGCTGAAGTTAGACATCTTTCATAACAGGGTTTAAGGCAGTAGCCTATATATCTTAAGAAATGCTAATAGATTGGATGAGCTTCTGTTTGCGCCTTTCCCAACACATGTGTAAATACAGCCCCCTAATCTTTGTCTACTATTATTATTTTCTAGTTGAGCACAGCCTGCCCAAAAGGGATGTTGTGTTCTTGCTGGATGGATCTCATGGCACCCGAACTGGATTCCCAGCAATGCGTGACTTTGTGCAGAAAGTCGTAGAGACGCTCAATGTGGATGGCGACAGAGATCGAGTCTCAGTTGTTCAGTACAGCAGTGATCCAGCTGTCCAATTCTATCTAAACACGTACAAAACACAGGGCGACGTCGTTGCTAATGTCAGGGGTTTGAGGCACAAGGGCGGAAGTCCACTTAACACTGGAGCAGCGCTCCAATACTTGAGGGATAATGTCTTCACTGCCTCGGCTGGAAGTAGGCGTCTGGAAGGAGTTCCGCAGATGCTCATAGTCCTATGCGGTGGAAAGTCCTATGACAGTGTTGACGCAGCAGCCACCGCTCTGAAGGAGCTGGGGGTCTTTACCCTTGCCATTGGAACCAGTGGCTCTGATAGCAGAGAACTGCAGAAGATATCCCATGGTCCCAATAAGGCTCTGTCTGTGTCTGATTTTACTGACCTTCCCAGTGTCCAACAACAACTGCAGACCTCAATGGAATCAGTGGTCATTGTTGTGACTCCAGAATCTCCCACAGTTTTAGGTATGTTTCCAAGGGTGGCCATTTGTAGTGGTGTCATTTTAAATGACGTATTTTTGGGATTACCTGAAGCTATATCAGCTATGTTAACCATGTGCTCAAAATGGAAAAGGTGGCATGCTTAATCACACATAGTAGCCAAACGTAGGCATTTGCAGTCGTGCACAATCAATGTCTGTCCCCAAAACAAATGTCCCTTGCTCATCGATGTTTTGTTTTTCTACGTTTGCTCAGTTGACCATGAGGTTGCCGGGAAGGATGTAGTATTCCTTCTGGATGGCTCTGATAACACAAGGAATGGATTCGCTGCCATGCGTGATTTTGTTCAGAGAATGGTGGAGCAACTTAATGTGGGCGAAAACAACGACCGTGTGTCAGTTGTCCAGTACGGCAGAGACGCAGAGGCCCACTTCTATCTGAACACATACACCACAAAGGACGATATTCTTGACACGGTCAGAGGACTCAGACACAGAGGGGGAAGACCCCTCAACACTGGGTCAGCCCTCAAGTATGTCCGAGACAACGTGTTTACGGCGGCCTCTGGAAGTAGGAGGCAAGAGGGCATTCCTCAGCTACTGATTGTGCTGAGTGGAGGGCGATCTAGTGACAACGTAGACATACCGGCGTCTGCCCTCAAAGACAACGGGGTCTTAATTCTAGGCATCGGAACTAGAAATTCTAGCACAGAGGTTCAAAGAATCGCCTCTGATCCTAGTTATGCCCAGTCTGTGTCTGACTTCTCTGACCTCCCAAACGTCCAGCATCCATTCGCCTCCTCTCTTAGCCATGTAGTTGTTGGGGTTAAACCAATGACCCCTACAGTGAGAGGTAAGACACTGTTGCTAATTTCAACGCAAATCATGTTGTACCTTTTGGTGCCTTCCTGCACGTAATGTCAACACAAAGGCCAATGCTTGCATGCCGCTTTCAACTTTAGCATCAATGTTCTGTTTTTCACATTCTCCCAGTTGACCAGAGAACTCCAAAAAGGGATGTGGTATTTCTTCTGGATGGCTCTGATGGCACAAGGAATGGATTCCCTGCCATGCGTGATTTTATTCACACGGTGGTGGAGAAACTGAATGTGGGAGAAAACAACGACCGTGTGTCTGTTGCCCAGTACAGCGGAGATGCAGAGGCCAATTTCTATCTGAACACATATAACACAAAGGAAGATATTCTTGACATGGTCAGCGGGCTTAGGCACAAAGGAGGCAGGCCCGTCAACACCGGGGCAGCCCTCCAGTATGTCAGAGACAACGTGTTTACAGCCTCTTCCGGCAGCAGGCGCCAAGAAGGGGTTCCACAGTTGTTGATCCTTGTAAATGGTGGAAGGTCTTCTGACACTGTAGATACACCAGCGTCTGCTCTTAAGCAGCTTGGAATCACTGTCCTTGGAATTGGAACAAGGAACTCTGACCATGGACAACTGCAAAAGATCTCCTCTAAGCCAAATTATGCTTTGTCAGTGTCCGACTTCAGTGACCTCCCCAACATACAAGAGCAACTGTCCTCTGCCATCAGCACAGTCACAGTTAGGGCCACACCAATGACGCCAACTGTAATCGGTGAGCTATTAATCGTCTCCAGAAGGCCATTAGAACATTCAAATGGGCCTTTTATGACGCCAGATGCATGTCTTGCTAGCTCATGTAATTGTTCCCAAGTTTTTAGCTCAAGAAATGTTTGATAAGGCTGAAGTTAGACATCTTTCATAACAGGGTTTAAGGCAGTAGCCTATATATCTTAAGAAATGCTAATAGATTGGATGAGCTTCTGTTTGCGCCTTTCCCAACACATGTGTAAATACAGCCCCCTAATCTTTGTCTACTATTATTATTTTCTAGTTGAGCACAGCCTGCCCAAAAGGGATGTTGTGTTCTTGCTGGATGGATCTCATGGCACCCGAACTGGATTCCCAGCAATGCGTGACTTTGTGCAGAAAGTCGTAGAGACGCTCAATGTGGATGGCGACAGAGATCGAGTCTCAGTTGTTCAGTACAGCAGTGATCCAGCTGTCCAATTCTATCTAAACACGTACAAAACACAGGGCGACGTCGTTGCTAATGTCAGGGGTTTGAGGCACAAGGGCGGAAGTCCACTTAACACTGGAGCAGCGCTCCAATACTTGAGGGATAATGTCTTCACTGCCTCGGCTGGAAGTAGGCGTCTGGAAGGAGTTCCGCAGATGCTCATAGTCCTATGCGGTGGAAAGTCCTATGACAGTGTTGACGCAGCAGCCACCGCTCTGAAGGAGCTGGGGGTCTTTACCCTTGCCATTGGAACCAGTGGCTCTGATAGCAGAGAACTGCAGAAGATATCCCATGGTCCCAATAAGGCTCTGTCTGTGTCTGATTTTACTGACCTTCCCAGTGTCCAACAACAACTGCAGACCTCAATGGAATCAGTGGTCATTGTTGTGACTCCAGAATCTCCCACAGTTTTAGGTATGTTTCCAAGGGTGGCCATTTGTAGTGGTGTCATTTTAAATGACGTATTTTTGGGATTACCTGAAGCTATATCAGCTATGTTAACCATGTGCTCAAAATGGAAAAGGTGGCATGCTTAATCACACATAGTAGCCAAACGTAGGCATTTGCAGTCGTGCACAATCAATGTCTGTCCCCAAAACAAATGTCCCTTGCTCATCGATGTTTTGTTTTTCTACGTTTGCTCAGTTGACCATGAGGTTGCCGGGAAGGATGTAGTATTCCTTCTGGATGGCTCTGATAACACAAGGAATGGATTCGCTGCCATGCGTGATTTTGTTCAGAGAATGGTGGAGCAACTTAATGTGGGCGAAAACAACGACCGTGTGTCAGTTGTCCAGTACGGCAGAGACGCAGAGGCCCACTTCTATCTGAACACATACACCACAAAGGACGATATTCTTGACACGGTCAGAGGACTCAGACACAGAGGGGGAAGACCCCTCAACACTGGGTCAGCCCTCAAGTATGTCCGAGACAACGTGTTTACGGCGGCCTCTGGAAGTAGGAGGCAAGAGGGCATTCCTCAGCTACTGATTGTGCTGAGTGGAGGGCGATCTAGTGACAACGTAGACATACCGGCGTCTGCCCTCAAAGACAACGGGGTCTTAATTCTAGGCATCGGAACTAGAAATTCTAGCACAGAGGTTCAAAGAATCGCCTCTGATCCTAGTTATGCCCAGTCTGTGTCTGACTTCTCTGACCTCCCAAACGTCCAGCATCCATTCGCCTCCTCTCTTAGCCATGTAGTTGTTGGGGTTAAACCAATGACCCCTACAGTGAGAGGTAAGACACTGTTGCTAATTTCAACGCAAATCATGTTGTACCTTTTGGTGCCTTCCTGCACGTAATGTCAACACAAAGGCCAATGCTTGCATGCCGCTTTCAACTTTAGCATCAATGTTCTGTTTTTCACATTCTCCCAGTTGACCAGAGAACTCCAAAAAGGGATGTGGTATTTCTTCTGGATGGCTCTGATGGCACAAGGAATGGATTCCCTGCCATGCGTGATTTTATTCACACGGTGGTGGAGAAACTGAATGTGGGAGAAAACAACGACCGTGTGTCTGTTGCCCAGTACAGCGGAGATGCAGAGGCCAATTTCTATCTGAACACATATAACACAAAGGAAGATATTCTTGACATGGTCAGCGGGCTTAGGCACAAAGGAGGCAGGCCCGTCAACACCGGGGCAGCCCTCCAGTATGTCAGAGACAACGTGTTTACAGCCTCTTCCGGCAGCAGGCGCCAAGAAGGGGTTCCACAGTTGTTGATCCTTGTAAATGGTGGAAGGTCTTCTGACACTGTAGATACACCAGCGTCTGCTCTTAAGCAGCTTGGAATCACTGTCCTTGGAATTGGAACAAGGAACTCTGACCATGGACAACTGCAAAAGATCTCCTCTAAGCCAAATTATGCTTTGTCAGTGTCCGACTTCAGTGACCTCCCCAACATACAAGAGCAACTGTCCTCTGCCATCAGCACAGTCACAGTTAGGGCCACACCAATGACGCCAACTGTAATCGGTGAGCTATTAATCGTCTCCAGAAGGCCATTAGAACATTCAAATGGGCCTTTTATGACGCCAGATGCATGTCTTGCTAGCTCATGTAATTGTTCCCAAGTTTTTAGCTCAAGAAATGTTTGATAAGGCTGAAGTTAGACATCTTTCATAACAGGGTTTAAGGCAGTAGCCTATATATCTTAAGAAATGCTAATAGATTGGATGAGCTTCTGTTTGCGCCTTTCCCAACACATGTGTAAATACAGCCCCCTAATCTTTGTCTACTATTATTATTTTCTAGTTGAGCACAGCCTGCCCAAAAGGGATGTTGTGTTCTTGCTGGATGGATCTCATGGCACCCGAACTGGATTCCCAGCAATGCGTGACTTTGTGCAGAAAGTCGTAGAGACGCTCAATGTGGATGGCGACAGAGATCGAGTCTCAGTTGTTCAGTACAGCAGTGATCCAGCTGTCCAATTCTATCTAAACACGTACAAAACACAGGGCGACGTCGTTGCTAATGTCAGGGGTTTGAGGCACAAGGGCGGAAGTCCACTTAACACTGGAGCAGCGCTCCAATACTTGAGGGATAATGTCTTCACTGCCTCGGCTGGAAGTAGGCGTCTGGAAGGAGTTCCGCAGATGCTCATAGTCCTATGCGGTGGAAAGTCCTATGACAGTGTTGACGCAGCAGCCACCGCTCTGAAGGAGCTGGGGGTCTTTACCCTTGCCATTGGAACCAGTGGCTCTGATAGCAGAGAACTGCAGAAGATATCCCATGGTCCCAATAAGGCTCTGTCTGTGTCTGATTTTACTGACCTTCCCAGTGTCCAACAACAACTGCAGACCTCAATGGAATCAGTGGTCATTGTTGTGACTCCAGAATCTCCCACAGTTTTAGGTATGTTTCCAAGGGTGGCCATTTGTAGTGGTGTCATTTTAAATGACGTATTTTTGGGATTACCTGAAGCTATATCAGCTATGTTAACCATGTGCTCAAAATGGAAAAGGTGGCATGCTTAATCACACATAGTAGCCAAACGTAGGCATTTGCAGTCGTGCACAATCAATGTCTGTCCCCAAAACAAATGTCCCTTGCTCATCGATGTTTTGTTTTTCTACGTTTGCTCAGTTGACCATGAGGTTGCCGGGAAGGATGTAGTATTCCTTCTGGATGGCTCTGATAACACAAGGAATGGATTCGCTGCCATGCGTGATTTTGTTCAGAGAATGGTGGAGCAACTTAATGTGGGCGAAAACAACGACCGTGTGTCAGTTGTCCAGTACGGCAGAGACGCAGAGGCCCACTTCTATCTGAACACATACACCACAAAGGACGATATTCTTGACACGGTCAGAGGACTCAGACACAGAGGGGGAAGACCCCTCAACACTGGGTCAGCCCTCAAGTATGTCCGAGACAACGTGTTTACGGCGGCCTCTGGAAGTAGGAGGCAAGAGGGCATTCCTCAGCTACTGATTGTGCTGAGTGGAGGGCGATCTAGTGACAACGTAGACATACCGGCGTCTGCCCTCAAAGACAACGGGGTCTTAATTCTAGGCATCGGAACTAGAAATTCTAGCACAGAGGTTCAAAGAATCGCCTCTGATCCTAGTTATGCCCAGTCTGTGTCTGACTTCTCTGACCTCCCAAACGTCCAGCATCCATTCGCCTCCTCTCTTAGCCATGTAGTTGTTGGGGTTAAACCAATGACCCCTACAGTGAGAGGTAAGACACTGTTGCTAATTTCAACGCAAATCATGTTGTACCTTTTGGTGCCTTCCTGCACGTAATGTCAACACAAAGGCCAATGCTTGCATGCCGCTTTCAACTTTAGCATCAATGTTCTGTTTTTCACATTCTCCCAGTTGACCAGAGAACTCCAAAAAGGGATGTGGTATTTCTTCTGGATGGCTCTGATGGCACAAGGAATGGATTCCCTGCCATGCGTGATTTTATTCACACGGTGGTGGAGAAACTGAATGTGGGAGAAAACAACGACCGTGTGTCTGTTGCCCAGTACAGCGGAGATGCAGAGGCCAATTTCTATCTGAACACATATAACACAAAGGAAGATATTCTTGACATGGTCAGCGGGCTTAGGCACAAAGGAGGCAGGCCCGTCAACACCGGGGCAGCCCTCCAGTATGTCAGAGACAACGTGTTTACAGCCTCTTCCGGCAGCAGGCGCCAAGAAGGGGTTCCACAGTTGTTGATCCTTGTAAATGGTGGAAGGTCTTCTGACACTGTAGATACACCAGCGTCTGCTCTTAAGCAGCTTGGAATCACTGTCCTTGGAATTGGAACAAGGAACTCTGACCATGGACAACTGCAAAAGATCTCCTCTAAGCCAAATTATGCTTTGTCAGTGTCCGACTTCAGTGACCTCCCCAACATACAAGAGCAACTGTCCTCTGCCATCAGCACAGTCACAGTTAGGGCCACACCAATGACGCCAACTGTAATCGGTGAGCTATTAATCGTCCCCAGAAGGCCATTAGAACATTCAAATGGGCCTTTCATGACGCCAGATGCATGTCTTGCTAGCTAATGTAATTGTTCCCAAGTTTATAGCTCAAGCAATGTTTGATGAGGCTGAAGTTAGACATCTTTCATAACAGGGTTTAAGGCAGTAGCCTATATATCTTAAGAAATGCTAATAGATTGGATGAGCTTCTGTATGCGCCTTTCCCAACACATGTGTAAATACAGCCCCCTAATCTTTGTCTACTATTATTATTTTCTAGTTGAGCACAGCCTGCCCAAAAGGGATGTTGTGTTCTTGCTGGATGGATCTCATGGCACCCGAACTGGATTCCCAGCAATGCGTGACTTTGTGCAGAAAGTCGTAGAGACGCTCAATGTGGATGGCGACAGAGATCGAGTCTCAGTTGTTCAGTACAGCAGTGATCCAGCTGTCCAATTCTATCTAAACACGTACAAAACACAAGGCGACGTCGTTGCTAATGTCAGGGGTTTGAGGCACAAGGGCGGAAGACCACTTAACACTGGAGCAGCGCTCCAATACTTGAGGGATAATGTCTTCACTGCCTCGGCTGGAAGTAGGCGTCTGGAAGGAGTTCCGCAGATGCTCATAGTCCTATGCGGTGGAAAGTCTTATGACAGTGTTGACGCAGCAGCCACCGCTCTGAAGGAGCTGGGGGTCTTTACCCTTGCCATTGGAACCAGTGGCTCTGATAGCGGAGAACTGCAGAAGATATCCCATGGTCCCAATAAGGCTCTGTCTGTGTCTGATTTTACTGACCTTCCCAGTGTCCAACAACAACTGCAGTCCTCAATGGAATCAGTGGTCATTGTTGTAACTCCTGAATCTCCCACAGTTTTAGGTATGTTTCCAAGGGTGGCCATTTGTAGTGGTGTCATTTTAAATGACGTATTTTAGGGATAACCTGAAGCTATATCAGCTATGTCAACCATGTGCTCAAAATGGAAAAGGTGGCATGCTTAATCACACATAGTAGCCAAACGTAGGCATTTGCAGTCGTGCACAATCAATGTCTGTCCCCAAAACAAATGTCCCTTGCTCATCGATGTTTTGTTTTTCTACGTTTGCTCAGTTGACCATGAGGTCGCCGGGAAGGATGTAGTATTCCTTCTGGATGGCTCTGATAACACAAGGAATGGATTCGCTGCCATGCGTGATTTTGTTCAGAGAATGGTGGAGGAACTTAATGTGGGCGAAAACAACGACCGTGTGTCAGTTGTCCAATACGGCAGAGACGCAGAGGCCCACTTCTATCTGAACACATACACCACAAAGGACGATATTCTTGACACGGTCAGAGGACTCAGACACAGAGGGGGAAGACCCCTCAACACTGGGTCAGCCCTCAAGTATGTCCGAGACAACGTGTTTACGGCGGCCTCTGGAAGTAGGAGGCAAGAGGGCATTCCTCAGCTACTGATTGTGCTGAGTGGAGGGCGATCTAGTGACAACGTAGACATACCGGCGTCTGCCCTCAAAGACAACGGGGTCTTAATTCTAGGCATCGGAACTAGAAATTCTAGCACAGAGGTTCAAAGAATCGCCTCTGATCCTAGTTATGCCCAGTCTGTGTCTGACTTCTCTGACCTCCCAAATGTCCAGCATCCATTCGCCTCCTCTCTTAGCCATGTAGTTGTTGGGGTTAAACCAATGACCCCTACAGTGAGAGGTAAGACACTGTTGCTAATTTCAACGCAAATCATGTTGTACCTTTTGGTGCCTTCCTGCACGTAATGTCAACACAAAGGCCAATGCTTGCATGCCGCTTTCAACTTTAGCATCAATGTTCTGTTTTTCACATTCTCCCAGTTGACCAGAGAACTCCAAAAAGGGATGTGGTATTTCTTCTGGATGGCTCTGATGGCACAAGGAATGGATTCCCTGCCATGCGTGATTTTATTCACACGGTGGTGGAGAAACTGAATGTGGGAGAAAACAACGACCGTGTGTCTGTTGCCCAGTACAGCGGAGATGCAGAGGCCAATTTCTATCTGAACACATATAACACAAAGGAAGATATTCTTGACATGGTCAGCGGGCTTAGGCACAAAGGAGGCAGGCCCGTCAACACCGGGGCAGCCCTCCAGTATGTCAGAGACAACGTGTTTACAGCCTCTTCCGGCAGCAGGCGCCAAGAAGGGGTTCCACAGTTGTTGATCCTTGTAAATGGTGGAAGGTCTTCTGACACTGTAGATACACCAGCGTCTGCTCTTAAGCAGCTTGGAATCACTGTCCTTGGAATTGGAACAAGGAACTCTGACCATGGACAACTGCAAAAGATCTCCTCTAAGCCAAATTATGCTTTGTCAGTGTCCGACTTCAGTGACCTCCCCAACATACAAGAGCAACTGTCCTCTGCCATCAGCACAGTCACAGTTAGGGCCACACCAATGACGCCAACTGTAATCGGTGAGCTATTAATCGTCCCCAGAAGGCCATTAGAACATTCAAATGGGCCTTTCATGACGCCAGATGCATGTCTTGCTAGCTAATGTAATTGTTCCCAAGTTTTTAGCTCAAGCAATGTTTGATAAGGCTGAAGTTAGACATCTTTCATAACAGGGTTTAAGGCAGTAGCCTATATATCTTAAGAAATGCTAATAGATTGGATGAGCTTCTGTATGCGACTTTCCCAACACATGTGTAAATACAGCCCCCTAATCTTTGTCTACCATTATTATTTTCTAGTTGAGCACAGCCTGCCCAAAAGGGATGTTGTGTTCTTGCTGGATGGATCTCATGGCACCCGAACTGGATTCCCAGCAATGCGTGACTTTGTGCAGAAAGTCGTAGAGACGCTCAATGTGGATGGCGACAGAGATCGAGTCTCAGTTGTTCAGTACAGCAGTGATCCAGCTGTCCAATTCTATCTAAACACGTACAATACACAAGGCGACGTCGTTGCTAATGTCAGGGGTTTGAGGCACAAGGGCGGAAGACCACTTAACACTGGAGCAGCGCTCCAATACTTGAGGGATAATGTCTTCACTGCCTCGGCTGGAAGTAGGCGTCTGGAAGGAGTTCCGCAGATGCTCATAGTCCTATGCGGTGGAAAGTCTTATGACAGTGTTGACGCAGCAGCCACCGCTCTGAAGGAGCTGGGGGTCTTTACCCTTGCCATTGGAACCAGTGGCTCTGATAGCGGAGAACTGCAGAAGATATCCCATGGTCCCAATAAGGCTCTGTCTGTGTCTGATTTTACTGACCTTCCCAGTGTCCAACAACAACTGCAGTCCTCAATGGAATCAGTGGTCATTGTTGTAACTCCTGAATCTCCCACAGTTTTAGGTATGTTTCCAAGGGTGGCCATTTGTAGTGGTGTCATTTTAAATGACGTATTTTAGGGATAACCTGAAGCTATATCAGCTATGTCAACCATGTGCTCAAAATGGAAAAGGTGGCATGCTTAATCACACATAGTAGCCAAACGTAGGCATTTGCAGTAGTGCACAATCAATGTCTGTCCCCAAAACAAATGTCCCTTGCTCATCGATGTTTTGTTTTTCTACGTTTGCTCAGTTGACCATGAGGTTGCCGGGAAGGATGTAGTATTCCTTCTGGATGGCTCTGATAACACAAGGAATGGATTCGCTGCCATGCGTGATTTTGTTCAGAGAATGGTGGAGGAACTTAATGTGGGCGAAAACAACGACCGTGTGTCAGTTGTCCAATACGGCAGAGACGCAGAGGCCCACTTCTATCTGAACACATACACCACAAAGGACGATATTCTTGACACGGTCAGAGGACTCAGACACAGAGGGGGAAGACCCCTCAACACTGGGTCAGCCCTCAAGTATGTCCGAGACAACGTGTTTACGGCGGCCTCTGGAAGTAGGAGGCAAGAGGGCATTCCTCAGCTACTGATTGTGCTGAGTGGAGGGCGATCTAGTGACAACGTAGACATACCGGCGTCTGCCCTCAAAGACAACGGGGTCTTAATTCTAGGCATCGGAACTAGAAATTCTAGCACAGAGGTTCAAAGAATCGCCTCTGATCCTAGTTATGCCCAGTCTGTGTCTGACTTCTCTGACCTCCCAAATGTCCAGCATCCATTTGCCTCCTCTCTTAGCCATGTAGTTGTTGGGGTTAAACCAATGACCCCTACAGTGAGAGGTAAGACACTGTTGATAATTTCAACGCAAATCATGTTGTACCTTTTGGTGCCTTCCTGCACGTAATGTCAACACAAAGGCCAATGCTTGCATGCCGCTTTCAACTTTAGCATCAATGTTCTGTTTTTCACATTCTCCCAGTTGACCAGAGAACTCCAAAAAGGGATGTGGTATTTCTTCTGGATGGCTCTGATGGCACAAGGAATGGATTCCCTGCCATGCGTGATTTTATTCACACGGTGGTGGAGAAACTGAATGTGGGAGAAAACAACGACCGTGTGTCTGTTGCCCAGTACAGCGGAGATGCAGAGGCCAATTTCTATCTGAACACATATAACACAAAGGAAGATATTCTTGACATGGTCAGCGGGCTTAGGCACAAAGGAGGCAGGCCCGTCAACACCGGGGCAGCCCTCCAGTATGTCAGAGACAACGTGTTTACAGCCTCTTCCGGCAGCAGGCGCCAAGAAGGGGTTCCACAGTTGTTGATCCTTGTAAATGGTGGAAGGTCTTCTGACACTGTAGATACACCAGCGTCTGCTCTTAAGCAGCTTGGAATCACTGTCCTTGGAATTGGAACAAGGAACTCTGACCATGGACAACTGCAAAAGATCTCCTCTAAGCCAAATTATGCTTTGTCAGTGTCC
Source organism: Gadus macrocephalus (assembly GCF_031168955.1). NCBI lineage: Eukaryota > Metazoa > Chordata > Actinopteri > Gadiformes > Gadidae > Gadus > Gadus macrocephalus. Next base: position 14,601,457 of record NC_082398.1, read on the forward strand.
GACTTCAGTGACCTCCCCAACATACAAGAGCAACTGTCCTCTGCCATCAGCACAGTCACAGTTAGGGCCACACCAATGACGCCAACTGTAATCGGTGAGCTATTAATCGTCCCCAGAAGGCCATTAGAACATTCAAATGGGCCTTTCATGACGCCAGATGCATGTCTTGCTAGCTAATGTAATTGTTCCCAAGTTTTTAGCTCAAGCAATGTTTGATAAGGCTGAAGTTAGACATCTTTCATAACAGGGTTTAAGGCAGTAGCCTATATATCTTAAGAAATGCTAATAGATTGGATGAGCTTCTGTATGCGCCTTTCCCAACACATGTGTAAATACAGCCCCCTAATCTTTGTCTACTATTATTATTTTCTAGTTGAGCACAGCCTGCCCAAAAGGGATGTTGTGTTCTTGCTGGATGGATCTCATGGCACCCGAACTGGATTCCCAGCAATGCGTGACTTTGTGCAGAAAGTCGTAGAGACGCTCAATGTGGATGGCGACAGAGATCGAGTCTCAGTTGTTCAGTACAGCAGTGATCCAGCTGTCCAATTCTATCTAAACACGTACAAAACACAAGGCGACGTCGTTGCTAATGTCAGGGGTTTGAGGCACAAGGGCGGAAGACCACTTAACACTGGAGCAGCGCTCCAATACTTGAGGGATAATGTCTTCACTGCCTCGGCTGGAAGTAGGCGTCTGGAAGGAGTTCCGCAGATACTCATAGTCCTATGCGGTGGAAAGTCTTATGACAGTGTTGACGCAGCAGCCACCGCTCTGAAGGAGCTGGGGGTCTTTACCCTTGCCATTGGAACCAGTGGCTCTGATAGCGGAGAACTGCAGAAGATATCCCATGGTCCCAATAAGGCTCTGTCTGTGTCTGATTTTACTGACCTTCCCAGTGTCCAACAACAACTGCAGTCCTCAATGGAATCAGTGGTCATTGTTGTAACTCCTGAATCTCCCACAGTTTTAGGTATGTTTCCAAGGGTGGCCATTTGTAGTGGTGTCATTTTAAATGACGTATTTTAGGGATAACCTGAAGCTATATCAGCTATGTCAACCATGTGCTCAAAATGGAAAAGGTGGCATGCTTAATCACACATAGTAGCCAAACGTAGGCATTTGCAGTCGTGCACAATCAATGTCTGTCCCCAAAACAAATGTCCCTTGCTCATCGATGTTTTGTTTTTCTATGTTTGCTCAGTTGACCATGAGGTTGCCGCGAAGGATGTAGTATTCCTTCTGGATGGCTCTGATAACACAAGGAATGGATTCGCTGCCATGCGTGATTTTGTTCAGAGAATGGTGGAGGAACTTAATGTGGGCGAAAACAACGACCGTGTGTCAGTTGTCCAATACGGCAGAGACGCAGAGGCCCACTTCTATCTGAACACATACACCACAAAGGACGATATTCTTGACACGGTCAGAGGACTCAGACACAGAGGGGGAAGACCCCTCAACACTGGGTCAGCCCTCAAGTATGTCCGAGACAACGTGTTTACGGCGGCCTCTGGAAGTAGGAGGCAAGAGGGCATTCCTCAGCTACTGATTGTGCTGAGTGGAGGGCGATCTAGTGACAACGTAGACATACCGGCGTCTGCCCTCAAAGACAACGGGGTCTTAATTCTAGGCATCGGAACTAGAAATTCTAGCACAGAGGTTCAAAGAATCGCCTCTGATCCTAGTTATGCCCAGTCTGTGTCTGACTTCTCTGACCTCCCAAATGTCCAGCATCCATTCGCCTCCTCTCTTAGCCATGTAGTTGTTGGGGTTAAACCAATGACCCCTACAGTGAGAGGTAAGACACTGTTGCTAATTTCAACGCAAATCATGTTGTACCTTTTGGTGCCTTCCTGCACGTAATGTCAACACAAAGGCCAATGCTTGCATGCCGCTTTCAACTTTAGCATCAATGTTCTGTTTTTCACATTCTCCCAGTTGACCAGAGAACTCCAAAAAGGGATGTGGTATTTCTTCTGGATGGCTCTGATGGCACAAGGAATGGATTCCCTGCCATGCGTGATTTTATTCACACGGTGGTGGAGAAACTGAATGTGGGAGAAAACAACGACCGTGTGTCTGTTGCCCAGTACAGCGGAGATGCAGAGGCCAATTTCTATCTGAACACATATAACACAAAGGAAGATATTCTTGACATGGTCAGCGGGCTTAGGCACAAAGGAGGCAGGCCCGTCAACACCGGGGCAGCCCTCCAGTATGTCAGAGACAACGTGTTTACAGCCTCTTCCGGCAGCAGGCGCCAAGAAGGGGTTCCACAGTTGTTGATCCTTGTAAATGGTGGAAGGTCTTCTGACACTGTAGATACACCAGCGTCTGCTCTTAAGCAGCTTGGAATCACTGTCCTTGGAATTGGAACAAGGAACTCTGACCATGGACAACTGCAAAAGATCTCCTCTAAGCCAAATTATGCTTTGTCAGTGTCCGACTTCAGTGACCTCCCCAACATACAAGAGCAACTGTCCTCTGCCATCAGCACAGTCACAGTTAGGGCCACACCAATGACGCCAACTGTAATCGGTGAGCTATTAATCGTCCCCAGAAGGCCATTAGAACATTCAAATGGGCCTTTCATGACGCCAGATGCATGTCTTGCTAGCTAATGTAATTGTTCCCAAGTTTTTAGCTCAAGCAATGTTTGATAAGGCTGAAGTTAGACATCTTTCATAACAGGGTTTAAGGCAGTAGCCTATATATCTTAAGAAATGCTAATAGATTGGATGAGCTTCTGTTTGCGCCTTTCCCAACACATGTGTAAATACAGCCCCCTAATCTTTGTCTACTATTATTATTTTCTAGTTGAGCACAGCCTGCCCAAAAGGGATGTTGTGTTCTTGCTGGATGGATCTCATGGCACCCGAACTGGATTCCCAGCAATGCGTGACTTTGTGCAGAAAGTCGTAGAGACGCTCAATGTGGATGGCGACAGAGATCGAGTCTCAGTTGTTCAGTACAGCAGTGATCCAGCTGTCCAATTCTATCTAAACACGTACAAAACACAGGGCGACGTCGTTGCTAATGTCAGGGGTTTGAGGCACAAGGGCGGAAGACCACTTAACACTGGAGCAGCGCTCCAATACTTGAGGGATAATGTCTTCACTGCCTCGGCTGGAAGTAGGCGTCTGGAAGGAGTTCCACAGATGCTCATAGTCTTATGCGGTGGAAAGTCCCATGACAGTGTTGACGCAGCAGCCACCGCTCTGAAGGAGCTGGGGGTCTTTACCCTTGCCATTGGAACCAGTGGCTCTGATAGCAGAGAACTGCAGAAGATATCCCATGGTCCCAATCAGGCTCTGTCTGTGTCTGATTTTACTGACCTTCCCAGTGTCCAACAGCAACTGCAGTCCTCAATGGAATCAGTGGTCATTGTTGTAACTCCGGAATCTCCCACAGTTTTAGGTATGTTCCCAAGCGTGGCCATTTGTAGTGGTGTCAGTTTAAATGATGTATTTTGGGGATAACCTGAAGCTATATGAGCTATGTCAACCATTTGCTCAAAAGGGAAAAGGTGGCATGCTTAAGCACACATAGTAGCCAAATGTAGGCATATGCAGTCGTGCACAATCAATGTCTGTCCCCAAAACAAATGTCCCTTGCTCATCGATGTTTTGTCTTTCTACGTTTGCTCAGTTAACCATGACGTTGCCGGGAAGGATGTAGTATTCCTTCTGGATGGCTCTGATAACACAAGGAATGGATTCGCTGCCATGCGTGATTTTGTTCAGAGAACGGTGGAGGAACTTAATGTGGGCGAAAACAACGACCGTGTGTCAGTTGTCCAGTACGGCAGAGACGCAGAGGCCCACTTCTATCTGAACACATATACCACAAAGGACGATATTCTTGACACGGTCAGAGGACTCAGACACAGAGGGGGAAGACCCCTCAACACTGGGTCAGCCCTCATGTATGTCCGAGACAACGTGTTTACGGCGGCCTCTGGAAGTAGGAGGCAAGAGGGCATTCCTCAGCTACTGATTGTGCTGAGTGGAGGGCGATCTAATGACAACGTAGACATACCGGCGTCTGCCCTCAAAGACAACGGGGTCTTAATTCTAGGCATCGGAACTAGAGATTCTAGCACAGAGGTTCAAAGAATCGCCTCTGATCCTAGTTATGCCCAGTCTGTGTCTGACTTCTCTGACCTCCCAAACGTCCAGCAGCCATTCGCCTCCTCTCTTAGCCATGTAGTGGTTGGGGTTAAACCAATGACCCCTACAGTGAGAGGTAAGACACTGTTGCAAATTTCCACGCAAAACATGTTGTACCTTTTGGTGCCTTCCTGAACGTATTGTCAACACAAAGGCTTAATGCTTGCATGCCGCTTTCAACTTTAGCATCAATGTTCTGTTTTTCACATTCTCCCAGTTGACCAGAGAACTCCAAAACGGGATGTGGTATTTCTTCTGGATGGCTCTGATGGCACAAGGAATGGATTCCCTGCCATGCGTGATTTTATTCACTCGGTGGTGGAGAAACTGAATGTGGGAGAAAACAACGACCGTGTGTCCGTTGCCCAGTACAGCGGAGATGCAAAGGCCAATTTCTATCTGAACACATATAACACAAAGGAAGATATTCTTGACATGGTCAGTGGGCTTAGGCACAAAGGAGGCAGGCCCGTCAACACCGGGGGAGCCCTCCAGTATGTCAGAGACAACTTGTTTACAGCCTCTTCCGGCAGCAGGCGCCAAGAAGGGGTTCCACAGTTGTTGATCCTTGTGAATGGTGGAAGGTCTTCTGACAGTGTAGATACACCAGCGTCTGCTCTCAAACAGCTTGGCATCACTGTCCTTGGAATTGGAACAAGGAACTCTGACCATGGACAACTGCAAAAGATCTCCTCAAAGCCAAATTATGCTTTGTCTGTGTCCGACTTCAGTGACCTCCCCAACATACAAGAGCAACTGTCCTCTGCCATCAGCACAGTCACAGTCAGGGCCACACCAATGGCGCCAACTGTAATCGGTGAGCTATTAATCGTCTCCAGAAGGCCCTTAGAACATTAAAATGGGCCTTTTAAGACGCCAGATGCATGTCTAGCTAGCTCATGTTATTGTTCCCAAGTTTTTAGCTCAAGCAATGTTTGATAAGGCTGAGGTTAGATATCCTTCATAACGGGGTATAAGGCAGTAGCCTATACATCTTAAAAAATGCTAATAGATTGGATGAGCTTCTGTTTGCGCCTTTCCCAACACATGTGTAAATACACCCCCCTAATCTTTATCTACTATTATTATTTTCTAGTTGAGCACAGCCTGCCCAAAAGAGATGTTGTGTTCTTGCTGGATGGATCTTATGGCACCCAAACTGGATTCCCAGCAATGCGTGACTTTGTGGAGAAAGTCGTCGAGACGCTCAATGTGGATGGCGACAGAAATCGAGTCTCAGTTGTTCAGTACAGCAATGATCCAGCTGTCCAATTCTATCTAAACACATACAAAACACAGGGCGACGTCGTTGCTAATGTCAGGGGTTTAAGGCACAAGGGCGGAAGACCACTTAACACTGGAGCAGCGCTCCAATACTTGAGGGATAATGTCTTCACTGCCTCGGCTGGAAGTAGGCGTCTGGAAGGAGTTCCGCAGATGCTCATAGTCCTATGCGGTGGAAAGTCTTATGACAGTGTTGACGCAGCAGCCACCGCTCTGAAGGAGCTGGGGGTCTTTACCCTTGCCATTGGAACCAGTGGCTCTGATAGCAGAGAACTGCAGAAGATATCCCATGGTCCCAATCAGGCTCTGTCTGTGTCTGATTTTGCTGACCTTCCCAGTGTCCAACAGCAACTACAGTCCTCAATGGAATCATTGGTATTCGAGGTTGTTCCTGGATCCCCAACATTCGTAGGTACGTTAACATGTGGCAGTTGCTTTTTTATTGATCTTGTCAAATTTTAATAAATGTTCAATTATTTAATTTAAACAATATATTTTTTCGTATTATTTTCATCTATCTCTATTATTACCGTACCTTGACTAATATAGTAAACATGTAGCATTTGTGCTTCTATAATTTGATTATTTATGATAAAAAGGGATTTTTTTTGGGTTACAATTATTGTTGATGTTCTGTTTGTCTGTTGAGCCCTAGAATGCATTTTTAGGTAACATTGCATCGTTGTTGGATATATTTAACGTTCAATTTGTATTTCTTTTTAATGTCTGGTTTTTTACCTGCTATTTTGAAGCTTCAGCATTGTATACTCTTTCAAGCAATCCAGCATTTCTTTTCTTTTGAAATGTGGGTTAATTTCTTCGTCCTTTCTTTCCGTTGTTCATTGGTGAAATGAGAACAATGTGCTTTTCTTTTTTGAATCAGTCTTAGCCTGCTCATTTCAAATATTTACCAATCTTTTCTTTGGACTTTTCTTTGCCATCATCCGTGGTTCAAGAAAATTGTACTACTTGCTAGAGAGCATGTGCTGATCTTAATTATTTTGGGCTACGTATTCAATCATTCAGTGTTCCTGAAAGATGGCATTCATATCTTTTCTCTTCGGATACTTTTTTACATCATTCTTTGCAGTGAATGATGTTGGCATGCCTTGTCCATATCCATTCTTATCTGAACTTATTAAGACCAAGGATATTTGTATATTACTGTCTGTACCTATCAATCAGCTTGTCAACCAAACATACTGTCTCATTATGACACTCTCTTGTACAGAATTGCGCACCTTGAGACGAGATGTGGTGCTTCTCATTGATGGCTCTGATAGTAGCCGAAGTGGATTTCCCGCAATGCGTGACTTTACACAAAGGATTGCTGAGAATCTTGACATCGCCAAAGACAAGGACAGAATTGCCGTAGTACAGTTTAGTGGGGATACAAAGGTTCACTTCTATTTGAGATCTCATCCGACCAAAGACGCTGTTTCCAGGATAATTAGAACACTCAGGCACAGGGGAGGGAGGGAGCGGAACACTGGAGAAGCTTTTCAGTACATCTTGGATAAGGTCTTCACCACCCAGGCTGGGAGTCGGCATCACGAGGGGGTCAAACAAGTGTTGATAGTACTTTCAGGAGGACCGTCCAGTGATAGCTTTATTCAACAGGCTCTGTCCGTCCATTCTCGTGACATTTTCATATTTTTCATTGGTGTAAACCTGGTTAGTCCTTTGTCCACTGAGTTGACAAATGCATATACATTCCCGATCATTGACTTTGGAGTTCTCGCAGACATCCTTGTAGATGTGCTTTTTGCTTTAAAACATGTTACCGTGGCAGGTAAGTTGACACGACTTTTACATGATATTTTTCTAAATGAGTTGGTCTGTTAAATAAAAGAAAAACAAAAAAATTATCTGGATCAAACTACATTTGGTTAACATCAAAAATGTATGGCTTTATATATGCAGTATTATTATTCCTCATTTGTGATTCACTTCTCTGATATTATTTCATACAGCAGAAGGTTTGAAAATTGACTTTTCATCTAAATGTTTTTCTGAACGTGGACTTTTCTTCAAATTGTTATTTTAAATGTAAAACCCTTACATTGCATTTTGAGCCTCGTAGTTATTGGTAGCTGTAGGGCCTTTATGCCACTTACATTCTTTCAGTGGGGGAGACACTAATTTCCTTCTTTCTCACTTTTTCTAGCCTCGTCCTTGGGTCCAAAGAAGGATGTGGTCTTCCTTGTTGATGGATCCTCGAGTGTTGGACGGGAATTCCCTATTATCCAGGAGTTCATGCGCCGAGTTGTGGAGAATCTCAATGTCGGCGAAAACCAGATCCGGATAGGTGTTGTCCAATATGGTGACTCTCCGAATGCTGATATGTATTTGAACACCCATGCAACCAAGGAGGGTGTTTTGAATGGGATCAAAGGGGTAAGGCAAAGAGGAGGAAGGCAGCGCAACCTTGGCCAGGCTTTGGAGTTTGTGAACCGGGATTTCCTTACCGCAGCCCGTGGAAGCAGGAAGCAAGAGGGTGTCCCTCAGTTTGTGATTGTTGTTTCCAGTGGAAGCTCAACAGATGATGTGATTGGTGCTGCATCCACCCTCAAAAGGTCCGGTGTTCTCCCCTTCAGTATTGGGACCAGGGATGTGAGCTCTCATGAGCTCAAAGCAGTTGCATATGTTCCCAACTTTGCCCTTGTTGTGGATGACCTTCCCGGGCTCTACACCGTCCAGAACAGCCTGATCACCACTCTCACTGAGCTATCTGATGATGATCTCGCAGCGATGCAGCCTGTTTACCCAACCCGAGATGGTAATTGTTGTATCTTTAAAGTCCTAAGATACACACAAGTCTTGTAATTTAACCTGCCATACCTGCTCTACAAGTAAATATGTTAAATGCATTAAGTAGGAACCAAATAATATTTATATTTTTCTTTATTTTGCAGTTACAACAATAACCACTCATGGAGACAAAAGGGATGTTGTGTTTTTAGTTGACGGCTCAACCGCAACACGCAGTGAGTTCAAGTCTATCCGCGAAATGATCAAGAGAGTTATCGATAAGCTGGATGTGGGACTGGACAACGTCAGAATATCAGTAGTGCAATACAGTGATGACCCGCACGTGGAATTCCTCCTGAATCAGTACTCAACCAAAGAAGAGGTCAGGCAGGCTGTGGCAAGGCTTCAGAGCAGAGGAGGGAGCCAGTTAAACACCGGCCGTGCCCTTGACTGGGTCTCTAAACACATCTACCAGAGGTCAGCAGGAAGCCGTATCGAGGAGGCTGTTCCACAGTTCCTCATTCTAGTAACAGGTGGCAAGTCCACGGACGATGTGACTCGTCCAGCGCACCAACTCAAGAGCAGCATGGTGGCACCTATTGCTATTGGTTCAAGAAACGCTGACGCCAATGAACTGAGAACGATTGCGCTGAAGCAAGAGCTCACATACACAGTGGACAGCTTCCAACAGCTCCCGTCTGTGGAACAGCAGTTCTTTGCGTCAGTGAACACGATGACTCATGATGATATCTCCACTATTATTGACCGAGAAAGAGGGGTCCAAAGTAAGACATTTCAATTGTATCAAAAGCACATACCAGGTTTTCAGATCCAGGAGAGCCTAAATTTAACAACATTTATGAAGCTCAATCCATATCAAACCTATTATGTTTTATTGTTCATCCTCTTTCCTGCTGTACAGAGATTCTTAATCTTGGACGAAAAGACATCGTCTTCCTTGTCGATGGCTCAGACAACACCGGAGCCATGGGGCTGGCGCATATCCGTGACTTCATCCTCAGAACCATTCAGCAGCTCGATGTGCAGTCTGATCAAGTTCGCATTGCCGTAGTGCAGTACGCAGACAGAGCGCAGAGAGAGTTCTCCCTGAACACATACGGCAACAAACCTGACGTTCTCAAAGCTGTCAAAAGGCTGCGTTTAATGGGTGGGCGGTCCTCGGACCTCGCTCAAGCCATTGAGTATGTCATCCGAAACGAGCTGATATCATCCACAGGGATGCGCCATGCGGGGGCCTCGCAGCACCTTGTCGTGCTGACGGGAGGACGTTCTCCCACTGATGTGTCCCTTTATGGGCCTCTGCTTAAGAGCTCTCGGGTCAACTGTATTGGTGTTGGAGCTGGCGGAGCTGATACAAGGCAGCTCCAACAGATTGCCACAAGCCCGGAAGACGTTATCCAAGTTTCCAGCTTCCCCGGACTCCCTGGCGCCGACGACAAGTTCATTGCCAGGTTGAGTGGAGATCCCTTCCCTGAAACTCCTACAGACCTCGAAGAGACATGTAAGTAGATCATGCAAGACACGTCAACGTTCTTAGTTTATTGCGATTATCTGTAATTCTTTTGTTTAATTAAACATATTGGGCCCTATTTTAACGGTCTGAAACGCAAGTGAGTAGCGCCAAGCGCCAGTCACTTTGCGGGTGGTTCTGTGGCGATGAGTGCATTTGAATCTGAAGAGTTGATATTTTGACAGCGTGTTTGCAGTCTCCGATGAGACAGATGACTGACCACATGAATTTCAAACTTCAAATGGCTCAGTTTATGGCCAAATAATATGGCCTAATTAACACATGGAAGGAATAGCGTTTTCTTCCACAACTTCAGAAACACTGAGTCCTCAAATAAATTTCGGCAAAAAAAACTTAACACACATAACTGCGGTTCTATTTAATGATATATGCAATACATTAACAAACATCGTTTCTTACCAGTATTGTATGCATTATCGTTATCGACTTGTGTTCCTAATATGCATGCGTTAATATACATTGCCATCGACTGTATTATGCGTTACGTGTTTAGTTTGCATGTGTTTAAACAGGTGCACACACGCGCACCCGCTTTCATTAATATGTGAAAAATATGTGTTTGCTGTACGGTGTTTGCAGATGCATTGATTTAAAAGTACAACTTATTACCGCTGTATCAGCTGTTCTTTCCCAAATAATATACCAAGAATGTGTGGCTAAGTAGATGAGAGAAGCAAAGTGTATGCGCAAGGTGCACAAGCAACATTATGCATGCGCCTTTAAAATCACATCAGAACAATTAAACCAGGTATTTCCTGGTTTGTGGCGCAATTGTTTTCTGAAACTGCAAAATAACACCAGGGAACGTTTGCGCCAGAACACGCCTCCTCCGTTCGCCGAACCGCCCCTTGGGTTGCAAGATCATTCCCTAATTTACAGGCGCGTGGCGGTGGAGGGAAAAGAACGCTCTGCGCCAGTTGCAAACTAGCAACGACACATGTGTCAGTGTAGAAAGTCCATTGCCTGTTATGCACAAATACATTTTGACCTCCATCTCACTGTTTATCAACTCTTCACTCTCCATCTACAATCTTCAGCTGAAGGCCTTCCCAAACCCAAGGAGGCTGATATTGTGTTTTTGGTGGATAGTTCCCTAAATGTGGGCAAGGACAACTTCAAGACGGTGATCGAGTTCATTTACAATCTTGTTGACCTCTTCTACAACGAGAGAGACAAGCTGCAGATCGGCATGGCACACTATGCCACAGATGTCACAAATGACTTCTACCTCAACACCTACCCCAACAGGGATGATGTCATTAACGCCATTGGTAGTGTGGAATACAAAGGGGGGCGTAGGATAAACACAGGTGCAGCCATCCGTCACGTGCAGGATAACCACTTTACAACAGCAAGAGGCAGCCGGAAAGATCAAGGCGTCCCGCAGGTCTTGTTGGTTCTTACCGGAGGACGCTCCTCAGATGACAGTAAGACGGCTGCACTCGCCCTGAAGGCCAGTGGGGTCAGAGTTTATGCAGTGGGGGTGGGAGACATGATGGATGAGCTGGAAAACCTAGCAAGCCAGTCCCACACTATTGCTCGGGCAAGTCGATTTGAAGGGCTGTCCGAGCTGAATGAGCAGATCCTGGAGACATTGGACGATGAGGTGACCGGAGTCAAGCTCTGTAATAGCGTTGTGGAACCTTTCAAAGGTGATTATTTCATACCACCTTTTGTATTATTGTATTATGTCTCAGTATTCTATTTTGTTACTTTGCACACACAGTTTTCCCTTTACAATACAAGGCATTCCTAATACCCTGCTCTCTGCTAAAGCCTGCAATGTGGAAGTGCTGGTGGGCTTTGACGTTGGCGCCCAGAACATTTTCTCCGCTCAGACCAACCTCCAAAGTAAGATGGGGGCCATTCTTCAAAGAATCACCAAGATGGCGTCCATCAGTTGTTCGTCTGGACAGCTCCCTTCAGTGCAGGTCGGCGTACTGGCCATGGACTCTAATGGACAAGCCACCCAGTTGGACTTCACAGACGACGCAGATGTCCTGTTTGAGGCCTTCAAGGGATTGCGTAGTCGTGGCCCATTTGTACTAAATGCCAAGACCATCTCAGGCTACACTAGCAGGTTTAAATCCAGGAATGAGAATGTTGTCAAGGTGGGTAATTCAAACTGTTTATACCTTATCTTAATGTTGCGGAAATATTAATCATAACTATAATACACAATTATAAACATTACATAAACCTTGTTTATATATTTACTAGTCAATCTTAAAGGAACTATTTACATTCTCCTTGGACCTTAAGATACCAGCCTTCCTCTCTCTAACAGAGAGGTTAAGGTAGTTCAGATTTGCATTCCCACTGGAGCCACTGAGTCTGATACTGAAGCCAGGCCAATCAACTGACTTCTTTGTTGTGTGGATGTGTTTAACTGTCTTGCAGCCCTGTCTTGCAGACTTGCAGACATGTTCACTTCCCCCATAGTGTATTGCATTTTAACTTGGCCTCTCCCGCCTACCTTTGTCAACTGTGTATTCCCTACCCCCAATGCAAACGTTTCCCTAAAAGAATCTTGTTCACCCATTGTTTCCCTGAATGTATTCTTGGTAACTTTTCTGCCTGTACTATCCAATGATCATATATTTGATTATGGGAAATATATTTTCTCTTCAACACTTAATATCCTTTCAATTTCATGCGATGTCACAACTTTCCGACCCTGTGTTATTTAGTTTTGTTAGGTTTAGCAAGGCTAAATATAATTAGACGTCAGAAATATGAGTAATGTTTTATCAACTTTCAGCTGAGGAAAATGGTATTTATCATGAACAGGTTGTAATCCATCTGACTGATGGTCTGGACGCGCCGTACGCTGAGATGAAGAGGAAAACGGAAGAGCTTCAGCAGTCAGGTGAGAAAAGCCACACTAGGTGAAAGTCTATTGACTCATATATTGTTATGTGTTATGAACGTGTGGGTAAGTAATTGCATTAGGATTACATTTGATCATAGCCAAAAAAGCATTACTCTTAAGTCTTAACCTTCCTAAACAGGTGTTAACAGTTTCATCGTCGTGGGCCTGGAGAGAGTTCCTAAATTTGAGGAAGCACTCCTTCTGGAGTTCGGTCGAGGGTTCAGGTACACCAGACCCCTCCGTGTCAACGTCATGGATCTGGACTACGAGCTGGCGGAGGAACTGGTGGGTAGCAAAGAAACCAGGGAAATAGCAGTGCATTGGTTCTAATGCATTCCTCTAACTTTGAACCTGGCAATTAATCACAGAAACAATCACTCAACAAGATTGTTGTTAAATTATGACCTATCCACCTGCAAGTCGACCCAGGTTGAATCTAGTATTGATCTCTTTCTTTGCAGGACAATATTGCAGAGAGAGAATGCTGTGCTGTACCCTGCAAGTGCACCGGAACTAGAGGGGACAGAGGTTCAGTAGGCGTCCCAGGCCCTAAGGTGACCACCCTAAAAAAAACACACACACACACACACACATACACACAATCACACACACCTTCACACAATCACACACACCTTCACACAATCACACACACATACACACAATCACACACACCTTCACACAATCACACATACAAGTCGCATGCACACAAACACAATACGCCTGCACACAGACACATATTACACAAAGAATGCTCATGCACAACCTCACTACCCCCCACACACACACACACACACACACACACACACACACACACACATACACACATACATACATACATACATACATACATACATACATACATACATACATACATACATACATACATACATACATACATACATACATACATACATACACACATACACACTGTCGTGTTCTTTTAGAAAAGGTACTCAAATCAGGATTGCTTTACCTCACTTTATTTGGTAATGTTTCGGCATGGTAACTGTGAAGCAAGTTGAGGGGAATTGTACACTTTAACTCACAAATAGACACACACAAACACACCCACATCCCCAACCACCCTTGCACACACACACACACACACACACACACACGAACACGAACACGAACACACACACACACACACACACACACACACACACATAACCCCTCCCCGTCACACACACACACAAACATCATTGTGAACCACAGCGATAGTAGAAAGTACCATTTTGTGATCTTGCAGGGAGGCCCCGGAGGCGTCGGCGGCCCAGGACACCCGGGTGATGAGGGGGGACCGGTGAGTCTGGAGGCCTATCTGGATGTCTATAAATGGGTTTAATCTGTGCAGAATGAATGTAGAACGCGTAAAGATGACACTTCTCTCAGTTGCAGTTTGTTTACGTTTAAAGTATATTACTCATTGCCGTCTGTGTTGCGCACTGACAGGGAGAGCGAGGACCCCCTGGTGTGAATGGAACTCAAGGTTTCCAGGGCTGTCCAGGACAGAGAGGTGTCAAGGTAAAGACTTCCACTCATCGGTCGAATGGTCCCCTTTAGTACTTTCTTATTTCTTATCAATGTGTAGAAAAATCTAACTCTGATCATGTTTATGCCATTCCTTTCTCTGTGTTCAGGGTTCCCGAGGCTATTCTGGAGAGAAAGTGAGCTTAATTTCTTTATCTTACATTAACACACATTGAAATATTACATTGACATTTAAACCATTACACAAAGACGTGTATGTAAAGAATAGCTCAAACATTAACCTTTAACAAAATTACTCTTTTCTTTTCAGGGAGAATTTGGAGAACTTGGTCTGGATGGAATCAATGGAGAAGAGGCAAGTGTGGACATTGATTATTTGGTTTTCAATAGGGAGATCACTCTGAGAGCACACACACAATGATGTAACATTGGACCAGATCCTTTCTTTTCCTTCAACATATCCGAATGCATCCTTTCCTAAACTTACGGTTGTGAGACAAAAAGGGCCCACCAATTTCCTGACTAAAAAGCATATATATGCTCTGGGAATGAATTGTCCTAATTAAAACTGAAGCGCTCTAGACCTGAAACCGTTTGTGTGTTCTCTGGCCGAGGTAAAGTTAGTAGAGTGTGACTTATTTGATTCCCTCACTCTCGATCACAATGTCAAATTGAAAATGTGAGACAGAGCCGAGGCCATCAGTACTCTCCCCACCCTCTCCTTGACATGGACACACGGATAGACACACAGGACTCATACCGGTGATCAGGTCTTTAATTCCCCGCATCACATCGCTAATTCAGAGCCTGAATATCTGTCGAATAACTAATATCTTCATAACAAACAACACAAAAAACTCTTTCAAACTACATCAGTCGGGTTTGAGATGTGATTATTTGACACAGCAGCGCTATGCTGCTATACATTTCACTTTCAGTTTAGAATTTGGGACGTTTAGAAGACAGGACGATTAGGTGTCAGGAGATTTAGTTTATAGAGGTCATTATAAGGGATGAGTCGGTCGCGACCGATTCGTTACAGCGAACGAATCCCGAACGTGAACGACAAGAACTGGTTCCCCAAAACAAGAAGAACTGGTTCTTTGATTCTTTTTTTTTAACCTAAACCAAAAATATGGTCACGTAAATATGGTCAGAGCTTCGTCTCCCCGCGACTTATATTGATTGAGTCTACAACGTTCTCAAAGATTCAGCCAATGAGAGGTAGCAATGGTGTTGCAATGGCACCTGGGTAAACAAATGACAAGGCGGTACCGTCGAATATGCGCGCTTTCTCTGTCTGACGTATCTTGGGTCATACCATTCGACGTGGGGCCACTCATATATCCCCCTACATTTTTTCGAAAATAGACTTGACCTCCATCTGTTTATTGGATAAACGCATTTCCCAATCCAAGGAGTCTTTGCTCCATTCTACGTCAATTTAAAAACAAACAAAGAAATTAAACTGCAGTTCGTATTTTTTATTTATGACCATGAAAGTTCTGTAATGCCTGAACAATGAAGAATTAAATGTAAAGTAAAAAAATAATGATAAATGTAAATCCGTGAATGAAATATAGAAAGTAAGCAAGTGGTATAAATATTGGTGGGACGTTCAGTTATACTATATAGTATATCTTGGGTTAGAGCCTAGAAGTGGATTAAATTATGCTCACGGCCGTCTCGCGGGGGGGGGGGGGGGGGCAGACACCAATTTACGTAATCTGACGTAACGAACGAATCAAATATCAAATAAACGAATCGTTATAGTGAACTGAACTGAAAGAACTAGTTCCCGGAAAATAATCATTTTGCCCTTCCCTAGTCATTATTGTAAAACGCGTGGGGAACTCAGCCTACTCGGGCCAGTCACTAAACGAATGCGAACAAACCTATTTTATACAGCTTCTGAGCAACAATGCATGACTGCGCAATGACATAGGCTTTTGTAACGACGACATAAAGGCTCCTCTTCCACCAAGCAGCCTTTCAGCAGCTGGCGGGAAACAGAGGTCGCATTGAAGTTACAAGTGTGGACGTCAGACCTGTTTTCTGATCTGGCCTTCTGATAACATAACATTGAAACGACAAGTGTAACCAAGGCCTTTTAGTTTTTACCTCACTTCCATGTGACACTTAGTCAAAACCACACTGGTCAAAAATTGACAGCCACATTGTGGACTGTATTATTCACTGTTCACAAATGCACATTCCTCTTACTAATAGACGAATAGGACATTTAGCATCTGTTGGCCTACCCTTTATTGAACTGCCTAGGCTATATGAAATACTATATCAATGAATTAAAGATACAAGAAGTTTTAGTTATTGATTTAATAATGATTTTACTTTGATGATAACTACATTCAACCACATAAACCTCAATCCTTCATTTATATAAAAGTGTTATATAAAAGTTTTTATTACACTCCTATTGTTATTTTAGGAGCTATTATTGCAGAGATTAGATTATGTACTGTGTATTTAAGATTCTTGACCACATCCCCAATCCAGCTGTCCTAGGGAGATAATTGCTTAGTGCTGAGTTTTTAAGTTTATCGTGCAAGTTCGCAATGAAATGGTGAGGAGTGTGACATTACACTGAGGACATTGCTGTGATGCCCTTTTCTATTGAAATATAACAACTTAATTTCCATTTTAAATTCATGGTTTGCCGTGTTCTGTGTTTCTGATGGATCTTTGTCAATTTTGGTCCGGGGTGGACACCAAATCCTCTATTGTGTGTCAAGGTAAAAAACCTTCAACCCCTTGTCTAGAGAATCTCGCCTAACTGATGCGTGTAACTGAGTTAAATGTCCACCGTGACACATCAAAGCACAGTCTCACTAGGAACGCCGAAAGGTAGCAGAAATGAAGGCCATTTGAAGCTGCTTTTGAATGATCCATGACGTGGGAGGTGTATTTGCATACACTAATTAACACCTACCTTTCTCTCTCCAGGGGCTCAGCGGTGTGGCAGGACCACCGGGAGGTAGTGGAAGCCCTGGCAGAAGGGTGAGTCATAGTGGCTTTTATCCTTGTACACAAAGCACACTCATTCATTTGTGGCGGGTCATGACATGCTACACATGCTGATGTCTGTGGTTTTATTTTCTATTTTGTAGGGGCCGAAAGGAACCAAGGGCCAGGCGGGAGACACTGGAGACATGGGCATCAGAGGAGACCCTGTGAGTGCACTTACTGCTGAACTGAGATGAGATGTTGATGAGATAGGGCGGCAGTAGCTCAGGAGGTAGAGCGGGTTGACTAAACCGGAAGGTTGCTAGCTCGATCCCCGGCTCCTCCTAGAGTGTCAAGGTGTCCCTGAGCATGACAGCTCACCCTGACTGCTTCCGATGAGCTGGCTGTCACTCTGCGTGGTTGACTCCGCCGTCGGTGTGTGAATGTGTGCATTAATGGTTGTAAGTCGCTTTGGATGAAAGCGAAAATCCCCTGAATGTAAATGTAAATGTTGAGCGTGAGAGTACAATTACTGCTGAACTGAGATGAGAAGAGGTCCAACTGCTTATATGAGATGAGACGGGTGAGCGGCCAATCCTAATGTGTGTGAGACATGACTTGCCTTACAGTTGAAAAAAGACAGAGCAAAGCTGTGTGTTCATCTTTTGAAAGCTCAGGGTTGGAGAAGGAAGTAAATTCCTCCCTAGGCTTTGTGAAGTTATTGTCCAAAGGCCTGTTGAACTGTGAAGAGGCAAACAGAAGACTTGGCTCCACCTGAAACAACCGTGGCTGTCTGAGGGATCTTTATCTAATCACGATAGTAGCAAGAGTGCTAGCCAGCCGAACCTGTGAACATATCCAGAAGACCTGCCTCCACCAGATGCTACTCTGGTCCTGCAGCATTGCCCGCACTGAAGGAACTCTCCGGCTCTTTACCTCGGACGAGGAGCTGCACCGAAGTGCTGCTTTAATCATGTTATTTTGTGCCGACTAGGGCATAACTGGGAGAGACAACAGAGAGGCCGGACCCAAGGGGGACCCCGGTGACGTCGGCCCAGTGGTAATGTTCACCTCCACTTTAGTTGTTGTTTTCAAATAAGTAGTCATTTTTTCCATTTGAACTCACAAACATTTGTTGTGGTGGACAGGGAGAGCCTGGCGAAGACGGAAAGAGGGGAGGCGCTGGAGAGCCAGGACGAGGGGTACGACCTGCCCGCTTGACCCCTGCACCTCACACTGTCTGAATCCACATTCTCACCTAATTATATTGTGCTTTGTATCTCATTGACCAGGGATCTGATGGAAGGAGAGGCTCAGCTGGACAGCCTGTGAGTAGTGGACCCGAAAAATGGCATCACAAACAAACTATTATGAGTCAGATCAGGTATATGTTGTCATGTTTTTACAGAAGAATACAATAGTAATGTTTCCGGCTGCATCTCTGTCTTGCCATTCAGGGAGCGCCTGGGAAGCCCGGAGCAGAGGGAGTGGGAGGAGAGCCTGGTATCGGAGGCTCCAGAGTGAGTACACTTCCCAGCCTGCTCATTTATTAACCCACTGTTTGACAGATGAGTCACTACTGGCCGTCTAAGTGCGTCGTCTTCCTCCACCACAGCAGAGCTCTCCGTCAGAGCACTTGTTGACCTTCTCTGTAAATGCTTCTGTTGGCTGCGCACACATGACCATAATGTTTGGTCCTTGAGGAATGACTAATAATGTATATTTATACGTTGGTGTTCCACCATGGCTTACCCGCGGGATGCTGCTCTGCTGGGAGTGCAGGGTAAGAGAATGTTGCGGTATGCATGTTGATGTTCTACGTGTTTGTCTGTGACCTACCAGGGCAAATCCGGTCCGATTGGTGCCCCTGGACAGCGTGGAGAGGAGGGGAATCCTGGACCAAGAGTAAGTGTCAAGCTACTGTTGATGTTAAAAATAAAAGTGGTATGTATGTATAGACGATGGTAATGAACAGCCAAAAACACAGCCACCCATGTCTCAGGAAGTCCCCATTCATTGGGGGGGCCGTGGTCAACTTATAATGCATGGAACCTACTGTCCAATACTGATAATATCTGCCTAGTTGTTGCTGTGTGCAAATAACTGATCTTGTATTTGGATTTCCCCAGGGACCTGGAGGAGATCCGGGAAAACTCGGAGAGAAGGGCAGAAGAGGAGCTTTGAGCCGCAAGGTACTGAGCAGAACATAAGTGGTCCACCCCCTTTAAGTCCATCCCATAAAAGCCTTGTTTCAGTCATAAACACGGTGGCTGCAGCCTCTCACTCTCTCATGTTACTGCACACACACAGGCCTGCCTATGGGAGCAATGGAAACCCCCCCCCCCCCCCCCCCCCCCGCTCCATAGCCCGTTCAAATAAAATACAACATGAGGGCTTAATTATTTCAGATCAACTCTGCATAGTTTCATTTATAACGTTAGCCACTTCAGCGTTTCTTCTCTGTAGGATGGCTAAAGGTTCTGTCTGTCCTCACTCCCTTCTCTTCCTCCGTGTCCTGGACAGGGGGAGCCGGGAGACCCAGGACCCAAAGGAGTTGTTGGACCTCTGGGACCGCGGGGCGAACCCGTAAGACCGGAAACCACAAGCGTAGAAAGGGTCTAGAAGAACAAAAGAGTGTCTTAAACAAGTTGAACGTGCTTCTTTTCTAACACTTGGTCAATGTGACACAAGCGAGGGTATCTGAGAGCCCTCTGGCCTCGGCTGTGTCAGTAGGTTCATTATTCATGCTTCATGAGCTTCCCTAAGCCCTGGCATGCATCTTGGAAAAGGGACAGCATAGCTTTTGATCCAGATCAGACCTCAGTGGGATGAGCCGGTCTGTGCTCCACTGTCTGGCCTGGTTGAAACATAATTTATGTCAGAGTGTGCTCTGTTTCTGAGAATATATGGCATGGATTAAATCAAGTAGACAACAGGATTTATGTTTCCAGTGCAATGCTTTCCTCTTTCAGGCAACTACGGTCACATGCTAATATACTGTATTATAGACTTTGTTTATATACATAAGTCAGATAATGGAAGCATTCATGTTGTTGTTTCAAGTTTTGTAGGATGAGGTTTGGTGTTAGTAGTACTTTAGGTTAGTCATCTTGCTTATCTTGTTCCTCCAGGGTGAAGATGGCAGGGACGGCTTTGGCGTCTTGGGGTCCAAAGGAAGGAAGGCATGTGAAACATACTGGACCTTCCTGCTTTACTGTTTGATTTGAATCACATTAATATATTATCAAAGCCATTAGTGAATCAGGTCAACCGCAGGACACTGAAAGGTGTTGCATTACAATTACTCTTATAAACTATGGCTAACTCTTACATCTCCAGCAAACACACAAGCAAATGCACACACACACACACACACACGCACACGCACACACACACAAAACCATATGTGATAGACAAAGAACATATGATGTGTGGGAGATCAAAGAGAGGCCTGTTTCAGACACATGCTGTATGTTTGGTTACAGACCAGAGCAAAGAAAGGGGCTTGTGCCCCGCAGCCCGGCTCCATTATAACATCCTTTGTTTTGTCTCTCTGTTGTCTTGCTTGTTTATTTGGACTTACAGGGTGATGAAGGCTTCCCAGGATTTCCAGGACCCAAGGTAATGGCTCTCATGGATCTAGTTTGAAAGTACTCAGACACCAGATGGCTCAATTTGAAAGTGTGACCCCTTCAGGGCCAGTGTCCCAGCAGCTCTCTTCATGTTCTCTCTCTCTCGCGCGCTCGCTCTCGCTTTCTCTCTCTCTCCCTGTCTGTCTCTGAGCAGGGTGCAGGTGGTGGTGCGGGGGTTGAAGGTGGACCAGGACCCAAGGGAAACAGCGGTCAGAGGGTGAGTTCTGGCCCCCCTGTGGACCACGCTATGGTCAACACTCTGGTGTACCGGGTCACTCCGTGGTATAAACCCAGGGCCGACACTCTGGTGTACTGGGTCACTCCGTGGTATAAACCCAGGGCCCTGCTGTGTCTATAACACAGCCTCTATAACACAGTGCAGAAAGCACTCTGCATATCCATTGAATAAGTCTTAAAGATTGAATGCTAAATGCACATATAAAGTACTCTTTCAAAGAGGTCTTTGATCAAGTGTCCAACTCACGAGAAGACCATATTTAACCGGTGGTTATTTATACGGTGTGCTTGCTGAACATTATATGTATATATTTGACAGCAGTAACAAGTTATATTTTGATATGTATAATACATAATTTATAGATAATAAATGTATGTTATAATAACTGCGTGTGTGTGTGTGTGTGTGTGTGTGTGTGTGTGTGTGTGTGTGTGTGTGTGTGTGTGTGTGTGTGTGTGTGTGTGTGTGTGTGTGTGTGTGTGTGTGTTTACCCTGCAGGGTGTCTCAGGGGACCTCGGACCGTCAGGACAGAAGGGAGAAGGTGGATACTCCGGTCCCTATGTGAGTAACACGCCGCCTGCTGTTGACAAGCCCTTCACATTCCAGATCCTCCATAGAACGCCATAGCATCCAATGCACTGGGAGTTTATAGGGCTCACCAGTTTACACTCTCAAGTGGCCTTGAGCCTCATTACTTGTTGAAACTGTGTTATTGTGAACTTTTCCATGAGTGCGTATGTGTGCATGTATGCTCTGTGCTCTCCGCTGATGTTCTGTTAGGATGGTCCATTATATAACAATGCCTTTTAAGACCTGTCCATGGGCAGCACTGGGCCCAGAGTCCTGCAGCTGTGTAACACCGCTGCTTGTGTTCCCCCAGGGCGAGAAAGGACCCAGAGGCCCCGGCGTTGTGGTATGTGCTTCTGTTCCTCCAACTCTCACATAATGCACAAAACGTGTTGGATGACAAGACCAAAAACCGTCAAGTTATCAACTCTCAATGTGTTTCAAACATCTGTTCTTCATTCTCCTTCTCTCCAGCAATGTGACCTCGTCAAGAAGATTAGAGATAACTGTCGTAAGTCCAGCGTATTAGCTCACTAAATACCCCCGTCCTTGATGAACTGTCTGACCTTTTCAAAGGGTTATTCTTCTAATTATTTTGGCTTTTGTCTTCATTTCAGCTTGCTGCTACGGTAAGACAAATGAAGGCAAACCGTCGTCTTTGATCTTTACTTGTGCACACACTGCTAACGTTGTACCATAGAGCTAGAAGTGGTAACCTCTCCAAATGCTCATAGGCAAGCAGGAGTGCCCCCTGTACCCAACCGAGCTGGCCTTCGCCATGGACGTCTCGGACGGCGTGGGCCGCCCGGCCTTCAACAACATGCGCGACGTCGTGCTGCGTCTGGTCCGTGACATCACCATCGCCGAAAGCAACTGCCCGCGCGGTGCGCGCGTGGCGCTCACGCTCTACAACAACGAGGTGACCACCGAGGTGCGCTTCGCCGACGCGCTGAAGAAGCGTGCGCTCCTGCAGCGCATCGAGGGGCTGCAAGCCCTGGCCACCCGCAAGCAGCGCATCCTGGAAAACGCCATGAACTTCCTGGCGCAGAGCACCTTCAAGAGGGTGCGCAGCGGGTTCCTGATGAGGAAGGTGGCCGTCTTCTTCGTCAACGGGCCGATCAAGGACGGCCGGCCTATCAGCACGGCCGCACTGCGCCTGTACGACGCCGGCATCGCCTCGGTGTTCCTGGTGAACCGCGAGGACAGATTGCTCAGCAGAGCTCTGCAGGTAACCTCCCTTCATCTCTGTGATGCTTGTTTGCGCTACCGTTATATCGGCCCACTTTGGCAACCATTGTGACCTCCTCTTCCCTGTAAGGGGAGGGCCCTCCTCTGGGTTTCATCTCTAGGTTCCTTCCTTGATAATTAGAGAGGAATCAAGGAACAAACCGTATTCTGCGACAGTAACTGTTTAAGAGATATATACGAATCAACTTGCCTTGACGTAAATAATTTGGATGTCACTTTGGTTGTTGGGACGCCATAAGTGACTTTGTTGTTTCATTGTGGTAAAGGGTTCAATAACTGCAGCCAGTGTGTTCTATTGTGTATTGGTGGTTTGCTGACTTACTTGTTTGTGTTCTGGAAGGTAAACAACACGGCGCTGGCTCAAGTGCTGGTGCTGCCAAGTGCCGGGAGTGCTGAGTTCAACTCCGTCTTCCAGAAGATTATGAGCTGCCACGTTTGCCTGGGTAAGAGCTGCTCCTACACACCGTGGATCAGATCACCAACATAGTGCTTGGACCTTAGCCGTCCAACCAGCACGGTGCCCTTATTGTGTTGTAAGTGGAAACACATTGTGCGTCTGTAGCACTGAAGCACACATTCAAGCCACATGAAATGTAGTCGGGCTTTACAAATAAAACCAGTTGGGAATAATAGGAAACATAACGATAACATGAGATAAAGCCAATGCATTATCCTCCCCCCACAGACTCCTGCGCTCCGGACCAGATGTGCGACTATGTGCCCCCGACGAGCAGCCGAGACCGGCGCTCCTCCACCACTGATGTGGACATCGACATGGCCTTCGTGGTGGACAGCTCCGAGACCACCTACCCCTCGGTGTTCACCGAGATCAAGCGCTACATCTCGCACATCGTGGAGCACCTGGAGGTGTCCTCGGAGCCCACCACGTCGGTCCACCAGGCCCGAGTGGCCGTGGTCCAGCAGGCGCCCTACGAGTTCCTCCGCAACCACAGCGGGGCCGCCATCCGCACCGACATCGGCCTGACGGAGCACCGCTCCAGCCAGGACATCGTCAACTTCCTGCTGGAGAAGACGCCCCAGCTGGAGGGCAGCCGGGCGCTGGCCGCGGCCATGGAGCAGACGGTGGAGCAGGTGCTGGAGCTGGTGCCGCTGCAGCGCGCCCGGAAGGTGCTGATGCTGTTCGTGACGGGCAGCGTGGAGGAGCACGAGGCCGCGCTGGTGCGCGTGGCCACCGAGGTTAAGTGCAAGGGCTACTTCCTGGTCATCCTGGGGGTGGGCGGCGGACTGAGTGCCGGGGACGCCAAGGTCCTGTCGCGCATGGCCAGCGAGCCGTCAGACGTGTTCTTCAAGAGGATCCAGAGCATCTCGCACTTCTACGACAAGCACATCCAGACCTTCGGGGAGCTGCTGCCCAAGTATATCAGCAGTAAGGTCCCAGCACACATCTGTAACACCTACCACAGTCATGATTGCCTCGGGTTGAGGGTTTATTTATCTGAATTGAATGTTAACGGTAATACGGTTTCAATGTTTGTGTTTTCTTTTGGGATATAACATGGATTATTATCCTCTTGTTATTTATTTCAGTCGAAAACGCTTTCTACATGTCCCCGGAAGTGTCCCGAAACTGCACTTGGTTTGTGAACGACCAACCGTTCAAAAACCCCTTCAAGTCATCCCAGTCCGATGAGTGAGTCTTTAAACCCTTTCCGTAGCTGAGGTCCAACCACTGTACCCAGATGTTTCTGCTGCTCACTCATCACGCATCTCTCG
The DNA here is from genome assembly GCF_031168955.1 of Gadus macrocephalus. Taxonomy (NCBI): domain Eukaryota; kingdom Metazoa; phylum Chordata; class Actinopteri; order Gadiformes; family Gadidae; genus Gadus; species Gadus macrocephalus. The sequence goes on from NC_082398.1 coordinate 14,625,962, forward strand.
TGTAGGACCTACAAGAAGGAGCATGACCACCAGCAGACAGCCCATCAGAGGAAGCACGAAGGTACGCCCACTAGGTTTCCACCCTGTGTTCTGTGGGAGGCTGAATTGTCCAGTGCCTCTAACCAACTTGTCCAACCGCCCTCAGATTCGGCCGAGTTGCACGCCACCAACATCACGTCCAGCGGTCTGAAGCTGCGCTGGGCCCCTGCAGATCCCAAGCTCTCGGCCTACTTCCAGGTGGTGGTGACCCGGCTCCGCGACCACTTCCTGGTGGTGAAGACCAATGTGTCCGACACAGAGTTCTCCCTCCAGAACCTAGAGAGCAGCCAGACCTACCACGCCGTGGTAACGGCCCACACCGCCGCGGGGCTGGTCACCTCCACCCACAAGGGCATCCTCACCACCAGTAAGACCAGAGCTGGGGATCGGTCGGAGGCATTTGTAGCGTAGTGGGGACTTTTAAAGTGGGGGAACTCTGTTTCTGTTTAGCTCCTCACCTAAAGCTGGAACCTTCTTTCAGTGCTCAACAAGACTGTATGAGGCATCTTGCAATATTATTAAAGCTTGAATAAAGTAATTTTCACCGTGTTTAAAACTTGTGTTGTATTGAAATTGTACTGAATACAATACAATTCCAATATGGAAATTTTTAGCAATAGAACTTAGTAGAATTACCTGCATTGGCTACACATTTCTCAACAATCCAAACACAAAGTAGTGCTATATTTATGTTCAAATATTTTGTCTATTTAATGTGTCATATTTAATCTGTATTCAATATCAAATTTGGTTCTTGCCACTCTTGTACTTCCCAACTGCTTCTTCTCAGTCGACTCTCCCATCGCTTGGGGGAAGCTCAGGATATCTCCATGAATATGTGATGTTGAGGCCCATGGCCGGACTCTAGCCACTCTGTTAACTGTTGCTCTTGTTTTGACAGAATCAGCCGAGCCGAAGCCTGCCAGTCCAATTATGGACTCTGATATGGTAAACACACCCCTGGACAAACCAGAAACTGGTGAGTACCCGGACCTTACAAGTGCATGTGTCGGCTTTCCCTCTTCAAAATCATTTAGCGCTGTGTGAAACGTGCACCGGTTCTCCATTTTGAAGCATCACAAACCCCATAAGAATGTGGTTCTCAAACTATGGTATGCGTACCACTGGTGGAACGCGATGCACTATTTAGTGGTATACAAAATATATATATATTTATGATGAATGGAAATACATTAACCATGAGATCATTAAAAATTTGGTTTAATAAAGTTTTGCCTTTCATGTAATATTTTTGATTCAATATCAGCTTGCTTCATAGACATCCACGATTACAAGCTAAACTGATGGCAATATATATGTGCTGCAATTAAAAAATACTGCGATGGTGGCTCCAAGTGGGAACTATTTGGAAGTGAAGTGCAGACAGGAGGAGAATATTTCGAGCAGAACTGTAAAAAACTGTGACAGTGAACAGAGTACAGGTGGTATGTGGTGATGTTCTTAGAAATAAATCCATGACACACACGCATCACACAACCAAACCAAAGTCATCTTACAGCCGAACATGCAGCCTTCTCATTAGTCTTATCATTTTATAATAATAATTAGGCTTTTTCAAAAAAAGTTGTTGATATACAATTGTTAAATGTGCCTCCTGCTTGAGCTGTGCGTAGCTGAATAGTGCAGCAGGCCTACGCTACTGTACTTTGTTATATTTATAACATCATAATAATGGTGGCACTTGGGGGGTCAAATATTTTCTGAGGTGGTACGCGGTATAAAACGTTTGAGAACCACTGCCATAAGATATATGAGATGATATCTATGATTGATGGGATTGTTTCACTAATAGGGCTTGTTTTATATATAGCTGGCTTGGATTAAATCTGGGCAAGGCCATTGATTTTGCAGAGCCAATAATAGTGTCAAATAATCCCAGTTGATTTGTTTTTTATTGGCAGTCCCCCCCAACCCCAAAGAAATGTATTTAATTGTCCCCGAGTAGCCTTCCCTAATAAATGTTTTCATTGCTCCGAGCAAACTGTTTTTAATGCAGGGCCTAGTCCCTAGCCAAGAATATAGCATTTGAAACATGCATTACTATCAACACTTCAAAAATAGACCCAACTTTGGTAAATATACATTTAGATGGACTTATCTTAAGCCAATGATGGACATAATGTCTTTGAAGGTTCATTGACGTGTTTAGCTATTGGTATTGTTGTTCCTACTTTATTGTTATTGTTCACTATTTTACCACATGTTTTATTCTGTTTCATGATGACAAGCACTGGGTAGGTTCTCCAGCAAACATTTTGCTGTCAAATGTTGTGTTAATTGAAAAAGTCCTTTTGTTACAGCCGTCTATGAATCTTACGTGAATAGGCATGCTTGTTATATAGGCTATAATATACTGCTCAGTGCTCAGTCATACAAAACTAGGTTTGAGTGCGCTTTGATGAGTTTTAAGGGTTTGACTTTAAGGCGATTAGGGCCAGATGGTGACGTTTACGATGGAACTGGAGACCACACAACCATGGCTCGAAGACTGAACTAACCCTAAACTACTACTACTACTACTACTGCTACTAGATTAACGGTTGTAATGGTTGCCTAGCGCACGTGTAGATCTAAAATTCACTCTCTTACTCTTCCCTGACTACATCACCTTTGCCCACCAAATCACATCATCGCTTTTTAATGCAACTCACTTCAGCTCCCTCTGGTTGCTAATACCATCTTGAATGCCATTTCCTTTTTCTCGATGATGCCGTTGTTCTCAGCGTTACACTCAACCTTAGATGCCTGATTCACCTCTGATCATGATTAGCTTTTATATTAAACTTCTTACAATTTCGACTTCACTGGTATCATCAAGATTATTTAAATCCCGATAGTGTCTCCAGGTTGGTAGTCCAAACGATCTTCACTCATACTCATCTTCTCCCCTTGTCTGTCTGTTTTGTCGTCTATACTCGCTGTTGTGTTGTTTTTGTTTGTTGCACGTTCTAGTTACTGGACTGACAGATCCATGCTCACTTGACTATGACCCTGGAATGCCATGCAAAGACTATCAGGCAAAGTGGTTCTTTGACAGAATGAACGGGATCTGTACCCAGTTCTGGTACGGAGGTTGTGGAGGCAATGAGAATAGGTTCGAGACAGAGGCCCTCTGTTTGAGCAGCTGCCCAAGCACAGGTGAGTGGCCAGGCGTTCAGCGCAACCAGTGTCACAGCAGCGGTGTGTCCCATCAAGCACTGCCTCGGCTCCAGACACATTGATGGGTTCTGTAAGGACCCTGGGGCATGTGGAAAATGTAGGCTTCCAGTGACATCCAGAGACATCCAGTTCTCTGGATGTACTTTCCAGAGAACTGGTGTCATCTATTGTACAGTATGTCTCTAATGCAGGCTGTGGGCTGGGAAATATTACTAATTAAAAGCCTCAGCAGATTGTTGAGAGCAGGAGCTCTCATTCTAGATATTTAAAACAAGAACGACGTATGAAAAGTAAAACACTTATTCTTACGCCATATAGGACTAGATGATGTCCGGAATGGAGGTACAGGTATACTTATATTTTAAGAGAGAAAATATACCTTGCCAATTCTGGGTGGATGGAGATGGTGGAGATCTGGGAGTGGACAGGGTATGACACCATGGTATCGTGTTCACAGTGTCGGAGCAACAGCAGGCTGAACCCGCACAGATCATCTCGGCCCCAGGTGAACAGGTGGCCGTCCTCCCCTCTCTGACTGCAGAGATAGATACCCCTATCGCTACGGCTGCCCAGGTGGAGCCCATCATCTCTGCCAGAGTGCTGGTGGAGTCCAGCCCATCTGCAGCCAAACCAGTGGAGGAGCTGCTCCCATCTCCAGGTGAGAGGTGCAGCGAGATGAAGACGTAGCTGTGAGATGTTACCACGCTAAAAGAGTACATATGACATATGGCATATGAAAGAGTGAGACTAGGTTTAAAGAGTATCTAAAAGGGAGTTGATTCTTTATTTGTTTGTACAACAGAATTATCCAGACAATGAGTAAAACTCAAAAATGTCTGAATCATTCTTAATCAATATTTGATTAATCAAATCCAAATCCATAAAATCGATGCGGACATGATGTCTCCAGCAGAGCGACATTGGCCTTCAATGAGCAGGACAACAGGGCCTTTTTTATGTGGACTTGCCCCCCCAATCCTCCTCCCTCCAAAATGAACCATGGAGCCAGTCTAAGGCCAAGCAGTGGAAAAAAAGCACCAATGCCATTCTTCAGTGATTCCCAGGAGAAGCCAAGGTCATAAGTGTAGCAGCAAATGAATGGAAAGCCTTGTTCACTAGCTCATTGTTATGTCGAAAGCTGCACTTTCATGAACCAAAGGATTTGGTCCTTAAATATTGTCCATAGACTAAGTGGAGATGGAACCTCTACAGTGGCTTTGAGGTTACTTAAACCATCACTTAACTTTGAAGCATACATTTTAATAGAGAAATGCTTTGTTTAAAAATTTTGAAATCTTGTAATGTATTCTTTTTTTATCTCCCTTTTTTAGCGCCAAGGCTAATTAGAGGTAGTGGCATTTAGAGCCAAGAAAATAGATCCTTAACCATACACTTTGGCTGGCAACAGGGTTAAACTCAGATCAACTGAAAAATAACCATGAATCATTTAAATGTACAACTGGTTCTCAGCGTTATGTATCTTCCCATTATGTATAAGCCAGTTAAATGTATCTAGCCAACACATTTTTATGTTTAAGTAACTTCACTAGCTCCATAGCTCTATATTTATTTTAGCTAATATGTATGTTAGCAATTACCCACTCTCATTTACTAGATTAGTAGTCATTGTTCCTTCTTCTGGTTTCTTGTCTAATGAGCTTTGCGCTAACTGCTCTTCTTCAGCTGACCCAGTGGCGACCACAGTGGTGGACGTCTGCCAGCTTCCTAAAGAGGAGGGCGCCTGTGCTAAGTTCGTCCTCAAGTGGCACTACGACGCCCTCAGCAAGAGCTGCACGCGCTTCTGGTACGGCGGCTGTGGCGGCAACCGGAACCGCTTCGACACGTTTGTGGAGTGTCAGAAGACCTGTGGGAAGCCAGGTAAAGCCCTCGTCCCTTCTTGAAAGCAAGTCAAGCCCTGGCTGGCGCCCATTTGCAACACATGCTCAGGGTACAACTGGCATCACATTGTGGCCTTTATCCCGGCCTATATACCTGCACCTGTTTTGATAATAGTGTGTTAACCAAGTGCCCTCAGTGTAACGGAAATAAGGAGAGGTTGTGCGTTGACACAAGAGGGTTTACATACCAATATACACTGGGAAAGACGGGTTCCACATCATCTGTAGTAAAGAGCGGTAACACACAGAGCAGACATGTTGAATCAGATGTTTGCTAACTAAGCCAAGAGACCGGAAATCATAACATGTGGGTGGATTCACAGTTAACATTGCCGTCCTACATGTCAACATTCTTGTTCTAGGCCATGTATATATCTAATGTGATGTCTGTTCCTTTTCTCCGGCAGCGTTGAAACCTAGGATGAATGTTGCGATAAGGACATAGGACATTGAGAACAGGTCAACCTCGCCTCAGAGGAGAAACACCAAGCTATGATGCGATACCAAATCAATGGTGGCTGCACTGGATTCCACACAACATTCGAAGAGAGAAGATTTAAACCCAAACCAAATTCTTGAAGTAGTCTACTTCACAGAAATAAAGTGAAGGAAGAAAGCAACACAATTTGCTGCATGATTTGTTATGACCTTCTGGTGCTATGTCGTTTTGTGATTGTTTATTTTGATCTGGCTGAAGGAGTTCAAAGGTCCTTCTGTTTTGAGTATGTTTCAGTCAACTACACAGCTTTCTTTTCCTTTTTCATTGTTTTTTTTCACATGATGAAACAAAAGTCATATATGAATATGTTGGACAGAGATAATCAATAAACCAGTATTTGCAGGACTAACCTTAGTAGTGAATGTGATGAGTCTTTCTACATTCCATCTTCACAAGGCAACAAAGCTTGTCACTTTAAAAAACAATTATAGATTGTCAAATGACCTGATCCATATGGATCCTCTTCCACAACTAGCAGTGTTTACAGCCGTTGAACAAGCCCATCGTATAGTGAAACGCCAGCAGCCATTCGTTCAAATGACGAGAGGAGAAAAATGAGGCGCTGCCAAAAACACACACACAGTCCCATGGTGACTAGAAAGGGAATGTACTTGTCTAGCTGTTTGATGTTTGTTTCTTTAATGTAGGATCTTGTTTAGTTTTACGTAAAATTTGTGTTTTCATTTTGGGGAATGGGGGGGAAATAAAGATGAATTAGACTTTCTAATAAACTGGGTGCCTTTCTTTTTTAAATCAGAATCAGAAAAATCCTATATGATCCTTTCCCTAGCATGTACTGGTATTTGCTACGTTGGTTCAATACAGAAAAGTTCTAATACAGTTCAGATGGACCCCAAAGTTAATTGATCCTTACTAAGCTAATAAAGAAAGATGAAAATAATAACAAAGTAAAAACAATGAAGTTAACCCAAAGTAAGGACATGCATGTCAATAACTGAAATACAAAAGCACAGTATCATATATCAGAAAACTGAAACCCAGAGCCCCGTGTTCTGCAATATGTTGCTGGTGGACAGCTGCCCATGTGTGCATCAACACATGTGCATTCACAGCATTCAGTCATGACAGGATATAAACACAGACCAGTAGGCTACAATCAAAGCTTCCTGTAGAGGTTTTCCAAAAGCCAAAGCAACCTTGACACATGAGGGAATCAATGGATCGCACTACTTTGGAAGAGATTAACAAAGTTTTTGCATTTGAGCTCATTTCACTTCAAATAATCAGCCTTAATGTTTCTTGTTGTAGATCGGGGTTGGGCAGTCATTTTGGGGCCACATGATAAATCCTGAATGACTTTGAGGGCCGAGGAAATTCTGTTGTGTCTTCCTTCAAGTCAATCAAAAAAAAACATCCAATCTTAATCCAGTAAACTCAAAACCTTTATAGATATCCCCCCCCCTGAACTGCTGCATGTGTACAAATGCATATCCAGAATCCAATCCCTTTTCTTTGTTTCTATGTTTTCATTCATTTTCCAACATAATTACAAAGCACACTGCAGTAATATCAATCTGCATATTTCTTAAAGGCTGTGAGTGTTTCAAAAAAAGAATCAGAAAAGGGCTTCAGGGCTTGGAACCCCAGATGTTCTGTCTCTTGTGGTATTTTGAGAATGGCATAGATAACTAGAGCAGGGGAAGACAATCTCAGTTCCTCTGCACTTGGGATTACATCGGTTCCCATAGTAACCGCTGTCAACATGAATCAACTGACTTTTAGATTATTATTGAAACTTTCGTAAAGCAGACGCTATGTTGTGTGCATTCATTACAGAGCAGTTATCCAGAGTGGGGCTGTGGGAGCTTCTCTAAATAAATATGGTGTCTGGTAACCACCAGCAATTGCTACGGAAGGCGACGGTTGATGATGCATTGGTAATGGCAAAGTACTGAATCTCATCATGGGATGACAAGCAGTTTTTCCAAGCATTACAACTGCTGATAGTTTAAGATAACCAGAAACGTATCTGTGTAGCATTGGGTGCTTCCAACTGCCTCAATTTAGAGTTCACCATGCACTCAATACAAACCCTCACACACTCATGCACATGCACTTTCATAATGAGTACCACTTGATCCAGCTGGTGTCCCCATTCTATAAGCTGTGTGTTTATGGATCCCACAAGACCACACATCCATCCTGCCTTCATGGTCGTGCACTGCACCGCCATGCGTGGTCTCGTGTGATTGAGTGCCCTTGCGGTTCTACAGTAAATATCCAACATGTGTTTACACGTGTCATCTTGCAATGGTTGTTGCAGAAATCCCCCCCCCCCCCAGATCATCATGTTGTGTTGATTTGTCGAGCCCTTCATTAAAGTAAGAGGGGTCTCAAGGGTTTCACAGGACCCCCCCCTAAATCCCAAGGCCTCCAATGCTCATCATTATTATATCATCTGGTTTTTGAACGTTCTAGTTCCTCATGTTAAGGAGATTAAATCACTTTTTTCTGCCCTAATCAAATTTTAATGTGATGTTTCCCACAACAGAAACTATATTTAGCGTTGAGTCTGGTCGATAGATCGAACAAAGGATCAGTGGCTAATGACAAAATGTTGACACCATCATGTTCATGCAACCATATTTATCTGCAATATGGTCACTAGTTTTTTGCAAGTTGTGACTTGGACCAAAAACACCAAACTTCTTAACAGTGGGCGTGAGAGAGTGGGATCAACAGGAAAGATGAGTCACCATGACAAATGGAAATGGTAACGGTTAGACATGAGTTTGAGGATGGGGCATTTGTGGTTAAGGTCAGGGTTAGGATCATGGGAAAAAGTTCTTTATTATGGAAATACCCATCAATTAAAGTCCCATCACTTTTAAGGAAGGGGGGTGAGAGTAGATGAAATGGCAATTTTTGTGTCAATTTCTTTTTGAGATGTTGCGTCTAGGACAGATGAGACTTCTAAATGCAAAGAAATGCACCCATTAGTTGCAGAAAATTAAGTAAGGAATAATCACCGAGAGGCAGGGCAATAAACAGTTTGATATGCCCGGCTCGTGGACGGCTTTCCGGTAACCGGCTCGCGGTAACCTGAGCCGGTTTATTCTACCTCTTGCTAACAACATAATAAAACAAATCAAATACTTTAATAATTATGCTTTTTCTTATTCGCATTGCATGCTTATTAAATGTATACTCTGAGTTCATCTCCCTCAAAAAGTAGTCCCCTTTAATTACGATCGGTCAAGCATGTTTTGGACACCTCGAAGGGTATTATCCCCCCCCATCAGTACCTCTTGTATACAGTGCCCAGAATTTGGTGCTACGCCCCTGACCATGGTCACTCGGCAAAGAATAGAAATTAAGATCATTCATTTATATTTTCATGCGTTTTACAATCCAAATATAAAGTTTTTCACATGCCATCATTTAGTTTCCCGCAAAATCCTTAGTGTTAATTTAACTCTCATAAATTTAACACTTTCTTGGTGTTTATATAATCCTCACCAAGTTGGAGTTAAAGTAACACTTTTGAAAGTGTTAATATTTTAACTCTTAAATAGTGTTAAATATTTAACACTCACAGTACCAACACTAAGAGTGTTGATTTATTACACATTAAAGTGTGTTTTTAACACTATATGGTGTTAACGTTCAGTTCATCATTTTCACCAAGTTTAAAATGCTTCTATATTCAACTGTAAGAAAAACCACATTGCTACAGTATAAAGTATAATAAATCCTTAAAACAAACTATTATTATTTTTTTTTTTTTTATTCAACATTGCAGCTCACAAACAATATTGCACACAAGATCCAGGCATCAAACACATTGACAGATAATGTCTCTCCTCCACCCTTCTCTCTAATGAACCACTCAAGTGTGGATATGAGAAAGGTGGAAATAGGCCCAAATAAATATGTTTACACATTTCAGAAAATGACAAATACAACTTTATGCACATGAAAAAAGTTACAGTTGACCAGAACAACCAGTGCGTGAGGAAAAGGCGGGTCTAGGAACCCACTTAAACCTGCTGCTAGGATAGAAACTGATCAATTCTTAAATGGGTTCCCAAGGACTGGACAACCTGGAGTACAGCTTCACATATGAAACACTTATACATGTTTTAATCCTAGTTCAGGAGTTTTGCCCGCAACTCACGGATTCTTGGAGACTCATCTGTTGTTGTGACATCGATGTTGTAGACTGTTGTCTGCACAAATGTGTAGAGCTGGACCAGGGACTCCTCGTATGACAGGTTGAACACGTAGTGTGATTTGAACAGTCCATCAAAAGCACCTAAGGAGCTGGTGGCTTGGCAGGGGATGAGCTGTTTATCAACGACGATATAGATGGTGTCAATCTTGTTCTGGGTGCGACCAGCAGCAAGGATGTACGGTTGTTGACCCTTTCTCCCACGCAGGGGTTCATCAATGCTGCAGCACGACTGAAAAACAGAATAAGTTGAACACCTTAATGTTAGTGCTCCCTCTTTTATGACGTTATTCAATAGTTTGCTTTTCAATATCGTGTTTGACAAATATCACTAATTTTTTTCCATTTTATTTTTCTATTTCATGAATTAATTCTCAAAAATCCATCTAAAGCGCGTTAATGGCAAAGAGGGCCTTGTATATTAAATCATAAAGTCCATGAAATAATGTTTTTTGTTTTTTTTAAATGTTACCCAAATAGTAACAGAATTTTTATATTTTAATAATTACAGATTGCTGGAAGGAAACAAGCAGGTGTTAAATGCTGTTGTTAAGGGCACTACTTTGATTTTCTACTTTTAAGTTTAATGTTGTTTCTCATTTGTAATTAAATGTCATTTATCAAATGCAAAAGTCTGCTTTGTATATGGGCCTTTGGCCTACCTGCTCGCTAAGCGATAGGCATCAGCCTTTGAAAAACTCATATTGGGCAACTACCAACTAGATTAGTTCTCTCTTTTGTTGCTGGGGAAAGAACAGATGAGACATCCATACCTTGTGAAAGTGAACCATTTTTTCCACTGCATCACTGGCACTGATTTTGCTCCTCTTCCGTCCAGCTGTGGATGGCAAGAGATGAAGGAGCAGCAGCAGAGAAGCCATGTCACTGTTCCAGCCTATCAGGAGGGGAGATACAACACAAAACAAGTAATCAGTATCTACTTGGAAGGCACAAAGTAAAGAGCACTAGCTATTTGGAATGAAAACCAACACTGCACACTTACTAGTGTCATCATTCTCCGTAGGTTTCTCAGCAGCATTCAGAAGTCGGCACAGCTCTTTTGACTGAGTCAGTTGTTTGGCCTCTTTGATAACCTTGTTCTTGAATGCCGTGTCCCACTTGTCAAGCATCTTGGATGCTGTTTCACCACCAAACAGCAGCAGGAAGTCTTGATTCAGCTGTTGATCATACACAAATGTAAATACATAAATACAAATACGCTAATGGTCAATAATTGCTTTAAGCTATAGTATTAGTTATTATCTCTTAGTAGCCTAGGCTACAATTGATTGCATCTTCTTTGTATAATAAGCCAAGCTCGGTCTGTTGCTAATGATATTGAAATATTGTTGAAAACTTAAACTTAACTTAAATTAAACAGACTTCTGAAATAGTCGGCCTCATGTTATACAAGCATAACTAAACTATGTGGGATATATTCGATTCCTGACCGCTTTTAAAGTCTATTGGCCTTGGATCTATAGAGTGACGCGCAAAAGCACAGCCAGGTATGGTGTGCAATGGAGATTCCAAAGCGCTCTTCTTTGGTCAGTACCAAGAGACGTCTTTACACTCCCGGACCCTACCCACTGGCAGTTTATTTTTTATGCAAACGCGATTAGACGCTCCGCAGCACAAGAGGGGGTGCGGGGGGGCTTGGGTAGAGGTGTTGCTGCGTTGTCTACAACAGAGACAATAACGCAGTGATATCAACATGAGCAGTTCTAACTGGCGAGACGGTGGAATCCGCGAGCTGCTGAACATCATGGGAGAGAAGGTGATGCAGTCGCATTTAACAAAGACGTTGAAAGATGGTGCGATCTACGAGAAAGACGCAAAGGAACGTTCATTCGTGCCAAGCCGCGACCAAACCGGCTTGGCAGTGTAAAAAGGCCTAAGCAGCGATCGCGGATAGGTCGGTCCTATGCACCGAAACTTTTTAAAATGCTACAAAATATTTAAAGTGCATCAAGCTATTATACACAGATAATATAACAGTATATTAGTCATTTGTATTAGATTTCGTAAGGTTTTTAATTTAAGGACCACCCAGAATTTGTCTGGCCCATCCACCACTGGTATCCTGGCGCCGTGCCTGCTTCAGATTGATGTGGACGTGGAAGAACCAGAGACGTCGGAGAACCCGACGCGGTCGTTTGAGATTCATAATATCTTCTGGTGGCTCACACAGCTTTTGGCCATGATAATATATATTATATGATATAGATATCTATGTATAATATGATATTATTTAGATATAGAGCTCCAGGACTCCCGTGTGTTCTAGAATATTTACAGAACACAGCTAAAGGCTGTGTGCGCCTCGCCATTGCGATACATCCACTGTAAAAAGAGGGCATTGTACCGTGGCTGCAAGCTGCTCAGGGCAACACCCCCACCCTCCTCCTTGACCAGCCTCTCTCCTCATTTACATTAAAGCTACAGACACCGAAACAGCGCATTTGGAGAAAGCTCAATGTGCGACTAGCTCGTAGTGGCTGTAATTCTGCACCACGGCAGAATTTCGGGAACGTCTTCAAATACTGTGTTTGGGGGCTACTAATATCTATATTAAAGCATCCATAAAGAAGCATGCCATGGGACCTTTAAAATGTCACACACAACTGATTCTTTATGCCTGTTACACATTATACTGAAATGACAAACAGTTACAATTAAGCAGTTCCTTTATTTTTATTGTTTTTTAATTACAGTAAGCATAACAGAATATTAATTGAATAGATAATCTGTGAATCACACTGAATAATCACAACCCTGATATCGGGCGAAATAATTATAATTATCCTTGTTTTGTAAATCGTGCAGCCCAATTACTTCGATATCCTTCATTTTTAAGATTATTTAATGTAGCTCGAGATTATCTCATTGATTTCCATAAATCAATCCAACCCCTTGTAAAGATAAATATGACGTAAACTGGCAAGGAAATCATAATCACTAGCATCACTATGATCATTATTGAAATCCTGTTCCTTGTGCCCTTTCTCCTTTCTTCCCTAGTTAGCTAGTTTACTAGATACTAGCTAGCCCTAACAGATTAGCGTGAATCTGGTCTCCACATTTCCTCCTTCTTCCTGATGTGAGGTCCTTGGCGTCCCAAGGTCTCTTTCCCAGGACATCCACCCACAAAATGCCCACTTTACTCTTCTGTTACTACGGTTTTGGCATACCCTAACTCTGCCAAACCAGTGGTCTGTGAGTTTTCCCTCGCTACAACTGATGAATAATGTTGGGTGGTTGGATATTCCAACGTAAACATGGTGGTGGTGGTAATGACGGTTGGAGGAGGGGCGCCTGAGGTTGGGAATGAGGTTGTGGGTTGAAGCGGGCATAATGTAATTCCTTTGCAAAAAAATAAATAAAAAATTGTTCAAAGGAATGACTGCGGGGAGAAATTGGCAGTTTTGGTCGGAAAATGCAATAGAAAGGGATAAATAGGACAAAAACAAATGTGAATGGTTATTTCTTCATGAAAGTTCTTTGAAGGGTGTAAAAACTCATGATAAAGCGTTTGAGGAGGCAGGGTCTTTAGAGAACCCGAGGGAGGGCTCCTCGTCTGCCAGCGGAGAACCAGAACTTGGCGGGAACGGCCTCGCTCTGTGGGTCCATGAACTTGGCAAGGTTGAACCTGAGAGCGTGGGAGAGCCTGTTAGATCCCTGGTGGCCATGCATAAGGCCAAGAGAGCGAGAGATTGAGTTAGGGGATGAGGGAGAGAGATGTAGAGAGGGGGAAAGGTTAAAGGAGAAAGAGCGAGAGATAAGTAGACAGAGAGGACGAGAGACAGACAAAGGATAGAGATGACAGTGACAAAGAGAAAAACAGAGCTGGGACAGGGCAACAGGGAGGACGGATTGAGAGAGATTTAGAGTGGAAATGAGGAGAAGGAGAGACCGATGTGGAGTGTAGAGAGGGATCCGCCAGGCGCCGCCAGCTATGACTCACAATGTTGGCGCTGCTTCTTTCCACAGGAGCTGTAAACGTCAGGCAGTGAACGACATGGAGAACAGAGCGGTAAAATACCTCCTTCTCTCTCCCTCCTTCTCCCTCCGTTCAGCCCTCATATCATTTACTTCCTTCCAACCAGAACAACACGCTGGCCGCATGAACACACAGGGGGTCAAAGGTTAGCCAATCAGGAACACGCATAGCAATGGGCTATAGCGCTGCCTGGGCTCGGCGAAGATAAACATCCGACAAAGGGAGTTTACAGAGACAAGGAGGGAGGGAGGGAGGGAGGGGGGGAGAGAGGGGGAGAGAGAGAGAGAGAGAGAGAGAGAGAGAGAGAGAGAGAGAGAGAGAGAGAGAGAGAGAGAAAGAGAGAGAGAGAGAGAGAAAAAATTAACAGGACAGTGATAAAGTGAGATGCAGGGGAGAAAGAGGGATAGGGAGAGAGATGGGAGAGAGATTGGAGTTACCCCCTTGATGGCATACAATAGAAACAGACCTAACAGATACACTAGTAACCCCCATGAGGGTTGACAATAGAAACACATTGGTACGAACAAATCACTTCGCGTAAAAGAGCCATTCCATCATGTTCACCAGGACGGGATCCCGAAGCAGAACCGGCACTGCACTCCTTCAGGGCCTAGAGATCCTTCTACACCAAGAATTTCAGCTCTCAAAAGAGAAAGAGAGAGAGAGAGAGAGAGAGAGAGAGATTAAAAACACATTGTGATGGGAGAAAGTCATTACTCTTTGCATTCCTCCCTTCGGTCTCCGGGGAAACAAAATATTTACTGCCATACATTCTTCCTCTTCAGACGACCGACATTCTTTCACTTCGCTGGAGTGTGCCTTCAATTTATCCTGGGATTAGACAATGATTCTGACACATTATACTATATCATATTCATCTTTTCACCATGCGGCACTATTGTATTAAGTGTTGGAGATGTATCTTTGATTGCAGGTGATTGGTTTGTGCTGATTTGTTTTTGGACTTAATGACTTGGTTTCTAATCTTTCCTTAATTTCTTCCTAATTACTTCCCTTCTCTCTTCCATCCTGTTCTGCTCCTTCCCTTGCTCCCTGAATTTTATCCTATATCCTCCAATAAGACCATTCGCGTGTTCAGGTACGTTCACAGTTGGCCCACACCACTGCTGCTTTTCCAATGAGCGAGCAGGAGCTCTCTGATCAGTCCTCAGGTGGTTGTGCTGCTGAATGACATTCAGTCACCGCAGTTCAAAATTCTACTAATAATAATTTTCTGGGGTCTGTTTTAAACATTGTTTACCAGTGGCGGCTGGTGGTTTTTAAAGTGAGGGAGGTAGGACTGAGTGCTTGGTTGCCATTGGCCTGCTTGCAGTTAGTGGCGTATGGTGGCATAAGTATGTGAGACTCAAGTTGTTTCAGGGTGTTTTGGGGAACTACAAAATAGCAGGGAGGAATAATTATGTGAATTGGTACAAATCCACCAGTGGCAACCTTGTACTTTGAAAGCTGGTGGGCAGCATGTCTAAAAGGGCAGAAGGAAAGGATTCAAAAGCCAATTAGTCAAACCAGGCCTACTCTTGATTTGAAAAACTAAATAAAAAAATATGGGCCTAGAATTGGGCCTATTTTTGCCCGCAATGACTGAAGCTATTGGTTGTAATTTGGCTATGTTTATTTTCAGCTACAATTGTTTTAAGAAAAATTAAGACACAAGACCAAAAGTAATACCATTTAAAATGCTTCATGCAGCCCGGCCACGGTCTCCGCAGCGCTACGGAAACGCCAATACAACCGAACGGACCGCACTGTACCGCAAAGAACAGTAGCGGACTGATCAGTGGAAATGAGACATACGACTGAGCGGGTTCGTTGGTTCTTGTAGCCTAGACTTGAGGGGATAACCCCACCCTCCAGGCTGCTCCACAGCCAGGGCTCCTGCTTACTGCATAGCGCAGCCATTCGCTATGAACAGACGGCAGAGTGACAGAAAATCAAGCCCGACCCGGCACGTTGTGTCCGAGCCCGGCCTGGCCCGGTCCGACACATTAAATGTAATTATGAGCCCGAGGCCGATTTCAACCCGACATTTTTTTGTAATACATGGGTAACTTTAAACACATTTGTTACTTAGGCCTACTCTGCTAAGGGATAATGTATAGAACGCCGGTCATTATTGGGAAAATAAGCCAAGGGCGAAGTAAGCCCAGGGCGAAGCAAGACACCTCCGCTGTGCGTTGGTGTCCTGTTCGCCCTGAAGGGGCTCACTTTCGATAATGACCGGCGACGTTCTATACATACCCGCTTATTAGGCAAGGCAACTTTATTTATATAGCACTTTTCATACACAAGGCAGACTCAAAGTGCTTCACATATAAACATTGTCATACAATAAAATAAAATAATAGATAAGTAAAAGAAAACATATGCAAGAAATTAGTAAAATAGAAAGTGCAATGTATTTAAGAGAAATTTAAATTGAAAGTTAAAAAGGCTTTTTAGTAAGTAAAATTGAAAGTGCAATGTATTTAAGATCAGATCAACAGTCTCTCTGGAACCCAAGTCGGGACTACAACCCGACCTAAAGGAACTTGGTCCTTTCTCTGGAACAAACTCAGGACTCTAACCCTTATACAAACAAACTCAGGACTCTAACCCTTATACAAACTCAGGACTCTAACCCTTACACAAATACAAACTCAGGACTCTAACCCTTATACAAACAAACAAACTCAGGACTCTAACCCTTATACAACCTTTCTCTCTGGTATCAGATCATGTATTTTTCTGGTAAAAATAGAAAATAAAGGTAAAGTTAAAAAGGCATTTTAGTAAAATAAAGGTAAAGTATTTAAGATTTAGCAGAAAGCTAAAGCAAACATAAAAGTCTTCAATCTTGTTTTAAAGGTGCTCAGAGTTGGGGCAAGTCTTAAATCCTCAGGGAGTTTATTCCAGCTATTTGTTGCATAGTAACTAAATCCTGCTTTCCCATGTTTCGTGTTTACTCTGGGGATAATTAACAGATTGGTCTCAGAAGATCTTAGTGTTCTAGAAGTAGTGGAAGCATGTAGTGGAAGCATATCAGTTAAATATTTTGGGCTTAAACCATGTAGGGATTTATAGGTTAGCAACATGATTTTAAAATCAATTCTCTGACCTACAGGAAGCCAATGTAAGAATTGGTGTAATATGTTCAAATTTTTTGGTCTTTGTTAAAACTCTAGCAGCAGCATTCTGAACAAGCTGAAGCTTCCTTAGAGTTTGTTTTGGGAGACCTGTAAGGAGACCATTGCAGTAATCAAGTTTACTAGTGATAAAGGCATGTACAAGTTTTTGTAAGTCTTCGGTGGACATGAGCCCGCTACATTTTTAAGGTGATAATATGCAGATTTTGTAACTGATTTGATGTGACTTTCGAAATGTAAATCAGAATCCATGATAACCCCTAGATTTCTGGCTTTGATTGAGGTTTTCAGGGACAGAGAGTGAAGGTGTTGGGTTACTTTAAGCCTTTCCGTTTTAGCACCAAACACAATTATCTCTGTTTTATCCTCATTTAGCTGAAGGAAATTTCGGCACATCCAGTCTTTCACTTGCTCAATGCACTGGCACAGCAGATCTATGGGCCGATAGTCATTTGGTGATAGCGATACATAGATTTACGTGTCATCAGCATAGCAATGATGGTCAATATTGTTATTATGCATGATTTGCCCTAGTGGGAGCATGTAGATGTTGAATAAAGAGGGTCCTAAGATCGAACCTTGTGGGACTCCACACATCACGTTGGTTGATTCTGATACAAAGTCGCCAATGGAAACAAAGTAGTTCCTATTTTGTAGGTAGGATCTGAACCAATTTAAGACTGTGCCTGAAAGCCCCACCCAGTTTTCTAACCTGTCCAAAAGTATTGTATGGTCTACAGTGTCGAATGCAGCACTGAGGTCTAGTAGCATTAGTATTGAGGTTTTGCCAGAGTCCGTGTTAAGACGGATGTCGTTTACAACTTTAATGAGGGCGGTCTCAGTGCTGTTCAGGGGTCGAAATCCTGATTGGAAGGTGTCATAACAACCAGTTGATGCCAGGAAGTGATTAAGTTGCTGGAGGACAACTTTCTCAATGATTTTACTTATGAAGGGTAGATTTGATATTGGTCTGTAGTTGTTAATAATAGAGGTATCTAGGCTCCGCTTTTTTAAAAGGGGTTTAATAACTACAGTTTTCAGGGCTTTTGGGAAGTTGCCTGACTGGAGAGAGTTGTTAACTATCTGCAATATGTCTATTGCTAGGCAGTCAAAAACATTCTTAAAGAGGTTGGTAGGTAAAGAATCAAGGCAACAGGTGGATGGCTTTAGTTGTGTAACAGTTTCCACAAGAGTTTTAGAGTCAATAACATTAAAGCATGCCATCCCTGCCACGTTACTTTTGCCTGAACAGGGTGGTAGTCCAACATTTTCGTTTGAAGTGGAGATATTGATGGCGCGTCTGATGCCTTCAATTTTATCAGTATAAAAAGCTGCAAACTCATTGCATTTCTGCGTGGAATAGAGATCAGGTGAAATTTGTGTTGGGGGGTTGGTCAGTCTGTCAACAGTTGCAAATAGGGTTTTTGCATTATTAGTATTGGTTTTAATGATATTGGAGAAAAATGTTTCTCTAGCACTTTTTAAGTCTGAATTGTAGGCACGGAGGCTCTCTTTGTAGATATCATGGTGAATATGAAGTTTTGTTTTACGCCAGATGCGTTCAACCTTCCTGCATTCTTTTTTCTGTGCTGTTACAGAAGCAGCTTTTCTCCAGGGTGCCTTTTGCTTTCCAGAAATCGTTTTAACCTTATAAGGTGCAATGACATCCATGACTTTCAAAATTTTCAAATTCAAGTTTTCTACAAGATCATCAGCAGAACATGGGTTGAGAGGTGGTAGTAAGTAGATGGCCTTTCTAAAAAGTACATACGATTCTTCATTGATATACCGTTTTTTGACAGTATTTGATTTTGTCTGTATGTCGGGAATAAAAGATATATTAAAGAAAACACAAAAGTGGTCAGACAAGGAAGGATCAGTCACAGAGAGATCAGAAACATTGAGGCCCTTTGTGAGAACCAGGTCTAGAGTGTGCCCCTTACAATGAGTAGTCTCTTTCACATGTTGGGACAGTTCAAATGTGTCCAAAATGGTAAAAAGTTTTTTTGCACACTTGTCATTCAAATCATCAGTATGAAAATTGAAGTCACCAGTTATAACTAGACAGTCAAAGTCTGTGGAGATGCTAGACAATAATTCTGTGAATTCATCGAAAACAATTTGCAGAGTATGTGGGTGGCCTGTAAATAATTAATAGGAGAACTCTGGGGGAGCATTTCAATACAGCACAAAGGTATTCGAATGATGGAAAATCACCAAATAACATCCGTTTCCCCTGAAAAACATTTTTAAATATAACAGCAACCCCTCCACCTCTTTTTCCAGATCTACATGCATCAAAAAAGTTATAGTTGGGAGGAGCTGTCTCTATCAGTTGCACTGTTATTTTGTTCAAGCCATGTTTCAGTTAAAAACATAAAATCCAGTTTAGAGGTGGTAATAAAATCATTAACTAAAAATGATTTGTTATTAAGAGACCTAACATTAAGTAGAGCCATCCTGATGGTCAGGGCCGGCGCTGGCCGTTTCGGAGCCCTAGGCGACTCGAAATCAACTTGCGCCCTGGACAGGTCTTCCGAGCGGGGGGGGGGGGGTGCTACGCTGACGGTATCGGGCCGCCCTGACAATTGCTCCCGCGCCCCCTCGCTTCTCCGTTCGCGTCGTATATTTTAATTGATATATTTTTTAATTAAGGGCGCCACCAGAGGGCGCCCCCAACGCATTTGTCGCCCTAGGCGGACGCCTAGCTCGCCTATGCCGATCGCCGGCCCTGCTGATGGTGTTGTTGATAGGCTTTAAGGTTGTTTTTGGTTTGGAGGCAATATGTATGAGATTTGTGAGGTTAGCAGTGTGTCTAAGTTTCCCTTTGTTTACTCTCTGTGGTTACAGCAGGAATGCAAAAGTTGCCATGTTTTGACATTGGTTCAACCTTGGGTTCAGCAGATTATGCGAAACGTCCTTTATACTTTGTCTACGGCTGAACCCTTTTTTGTCTCAGTAATACTCAGGACTACTATCAGTACAGGGGGCGGGGGGCTGGGGCTCTCTCCGCTTTGGTGTTATCAGCCTGTGGGCATGACCTGGCGATGCTATCATTGACACAGATGCAAGTTTGATGCCAACATATTCCAGTTTCTTAAATTCAGCTGGAAAATCGCAAAGGGAGGAGACAGTGGAGCTGGAGTTGTTGTTGTGGCTATGGGAGAGATGAGGCTGGAGGTCATTGTCGATGGGGGAGTGCAGAGGAGGGGGGTGGCCGTTCCTCGCCAAGCCAGCATCAGCGATGGATTCTTGCCAAAACGAAAAAATAACTTCACATGGTGCGTCTTTTTACCATTTAATTGTTACCAGCATTCATAGTGTTGATCAGCAGAGAAATTGTCCGCAAAGTCGTTGACGTCGCATAGCAACGGAAGACCCGACCCGACCCGACCCGTCCCGTCCCGCGGGCCGGGTCTAAAAAAAAAAAAATTCCCACCACTCGCCTCGGGCCGGACAGATTATTTTTTTTTGGTTGTTTTTTAAATCATTGCTTTATTCGCCTAATCTGAGGAGAAATCTATGCAATAAACAAAAATGTATAGGCCTTTATTACACAGGTCTTCTCAATGCCGTGGAACGCTCCGTTCACGTGCACGGGTAGTAGACTGGTAACTTGTCAACCCCAGCGTCTTCCGTTGCTAAGCGACGTCAACGACTTTGCAGACTATTTCTCTGCTGATCAACACTACGAATGCTGGTAACAAATAAATTGTAAAAAGACGCACCATGTGAAGTTATTTTTTCGTTTTTGGCAAAAAAGTTGGACATGATTCCTGTGTCCAATAACACTGTGTCGCGCCGCATTGATGCCATGCCTTAAGATATTCTGGCTACACTAGTCAGCCGTGTAAAGAAAAGTGAGTTTTACTCTCTGCAAGTAGACGAGTCTACAGATGTTGCAAATCTGGCCAATCTTCTTCTGTATGTCCGTTACCTTTTTGAAGGAACAGCAAGAAGATTTTTTGTTATGTCGGCCCCTTGCTACCCGAACAGCAGGAGAGGAAATCTTCAATTTAGTTGACGTTTTTATGAGGACCAATGGGATCGACTGGTACCACTGTGTGGGAATTTGCACAGATGGGGCAAAATCAATGACGGGGAAACGCACAGGGCTTATAGCCCTCTTAAGAAAGTCTGTCCATCCATCAGCTGGTTACACTGCAGTATTCACAGAAAGGCCCTCGCAGCCAAAAATATGCTAGCTGATCTACTTGCAGTGCTTAATGACGCAGTCAAACTGGTGAACTTCATTAAAGCTTGTCCGCTAAATTCAAGAATATTCACAATGTTATGCAATGAGATGGACAGCGAACACAAATCACTGCTGCTGCACACAGAGATGCGTTGGCTGTCCTGGGGCAAAGTGCTGACAAGGTTCTTTGAACTCCGGCACGAATTGCAGCAGTTTTTTGAGGAGAATCCCCTTCCTTTGGCCTCCAGTATGCATGACGAAGATTTTCTGAAAAGGCTTGCCTATCTAGCGGACATCTTCTCAGCTCTGAATGAACTCAATCTAAGTCTGCAGGGAGTCAGTGTAACTGTGTTCAACACACAAGACAGGGTTGAGGCCATGATAAAGAAGCTATGGTTCTGGGCGAGTTGTGTGAGTGGGAATACACACCTGTGTTTCCCTACGCTTCACGAGTTCTTGGGGGAAAATTACGTGGACCTGGGTGAGCATGTGAAAAGTCTCATAATTGAACACCTCAACCAACTCGCCGAGAAGCTACGGAAACGCTTCCCACCTATGGACACATCTTGCGTTTGGATTCGCAATCCATTTGAAGTTTCCCTGCCCATCCCACAGCTGTCATTTCATGAGCAGGAGCAGCTGATCGAGCTGTCATCTGATGGAGCACTGCAGTTGCAGTTCAAACGAAAGCCACTTGTGGATTTTTGGACAGAGTCACAGACATTATACACAGTCTTTGCAAAGCAAGCCTTCAGAGTTTTAATGCCCTTCGCCACAACTTATCTCTGCGAGGCTGGTTTCTCTGCTATGGCAGCAGTTAAAACTAAACATCAGCAAAGACTGGATGCTGTTGAGAAGGATTTGAGGCTTAAACTGTCTTCCATTGCGCCAAACTTCGGAGAGCTTTGTGCCAAGATGCAAGCCCACCCGTCGCATTAATATTGGTAAGTAGCCTAGTTGATATTATTGCTACACATATAGGCCTACTGGGAATAGTCACACATCCTCCTCCCCGTCTCCCAACCCCCTCCCTCTCTCTCTCTCACTGCAGGCTGAGCGACTTTTGCGCTGCACTTGAAAAGTTCCACATGGATCCTCTTTTAATTTATTTTATGTTTGAGCCTATGTTCTTTGTTACTTAATTATGTTGTGGATCGTGTGTAGGCAAATTTTAATGTCGCACTTGAAAGTTTCAGTTTCATTTCATTTGTTGATGTTGTTATTGTCATGCGTGTTCTGGATATTTGCTCTATATTTGCGCTATATTTGATTAAACATGAGTCTTTATATGGCGATAAAACAAAGCTTTGTTGCGTTTTCTTTTTCTTCTTTTTGAAGTGGGGATTGGGGGTGCGCCAACCCGGTTGGGACGTAGAAGGGGGGCGCAGGAAAAAAAGTTTGGGAACAGCTGATGTAGGCCTATAAGTTAACGGAGCACTAGGCCCTCTTGAATGCCGGGCCGAAAGAACATTTGTTTCACTACGACTCCTTTCAGCTGCCCACCCCTCCTTCTCCAGCAAAAAATAACATTAAAAGGCTAATAAAACGCATGAGGTGACGTTTTGAAAAGAGAAAACTTACATTTTCTAGTACATGGCATATGAGCCTTTGATTGATATCCAGTCATTTTTTGCAGAGACACATTCCTGTTCCCCACTTGTATTGGAGTGAACGGAGATATCTACTTCTGGGCCCCTTGAATGAAGGGACCCGTCCACAGCCTGCTTAAACAGCTGCAATACCAGGCTTGGCCGCTGGGCACTGGTGGATTGCGGAAGTATGCACTGTTCCTGGGGGCTTGGTTTTGTTTTTTTGCCCCCTACTTCCGGGGTATGGAGCCTCGCATAGTTCGAAAACATCCATTTACGGCGTAGGAGATCATTCATTTCTCAATGGAGAAGCCTTCACTGTTTACAGGGGTGCCCAAATTCTTCCCATTGTAGGGCCAAAATTTAATCTGGCGGAGGGTTGTGGCCAAAATTTTAGTTTTGCAGTTAACTACGTTAAATATGGGTATGTAGAGCATGTGTGTGCAAAAGAAAGCCATGGTTGACCGTCTAAACAGCTTACAGCAACAGTGTCTCCATGGTTTGGGCAACCAGTTGCAGGTAAAGTCAAAAGATGACTATATTGCAGTTATCATTTTTATGTATTCTTGCCCTCCTCCTCCCTGCGAGCCCCCCGAGGTTCTCCCCCTTCCTACTAGATTGGAGAATGTAAACTGTTAAACGTCCCTAATCAAATGAACAGGGTTTGGCAGGAGCGTGCTGCTGAATAGTTTGGCTGTACTGAGCTCCTGAAGTGTTCCCAGTGTTCCCCCCTCCTCCGGCAGTCCATAAATTTGGCTGCTGGTTCTGTTCTGTAAACATTTTAAAGGTTGAACTTCTCTCATGGTGACTGATGAAGCAGGAACGAATCCTTGGACATGTCAGATAAGGAGCCGTCAGTCTATAAAACCTGTGCGATATACAACATTGTGGTTAACCCATTCGATGTTTAGACTTTACCAAGTGGTGCCACCAAGGGCGTCAGTTTGTTTTTAGAAGTGGTGGGGACAATAACCATAAGCTTGAGTGTGGTTTGAAAAGTGCTGGGTACCCTTATGTAAGCTATTCATCCATTCAACGCTGCATTACAATATGCTCAGTGTATAGTCAGGTGTTGAAAATCCTATTGAACAATAAGTTGAATACACAGTTTGTGTTTTGGCTTGTTTTGCAAAACGGCGTTGGAAACACCAGGGTATTGGCTCGGGATAAGTAATACTAATACACACAGGACAAAGAACAGTGTTGGCAATTTAACACTTATCTTGACATCAAAAAAGTTTACCAGACAAACAATGCCAGACTGTAAAGGGGGTACGAAATGAAACGAGGTAGGCCTACTGAGCATCAGCCTTTTGAAGACGAGCAAGGGCTGCTGGTAGCATATGTGATGCTGCATTAAAAAAAAAAAGAAGAAAAAAGAAAGCGCCCGGAGGAGAATTGCATCTGCCAAATCCTGACACTTGCGAAGGACCAATGTAGACTCCACTCGTTGCAACAACATAAGCAAATTGCCCGCAAATAAAATCCCTTACAGTTTAGGATAATCACACAGGTTATGCAAGAACATATTTATGTCCGGATAGGCCTACCAGGCTCCAAGTCGTCACATATCTCAATCAGACAAAACAACTATAACCACATTGGCATAGCAATCGCACCGTGTGTAGCTGCTTCTAGCTGCAATCTATACAATGCATACTAGCTGGAGCACCAACCAGAATCAGATCAAAATCGCTTAGGACCGTGGATAACCTTTGGCCAGGTCATCAGGAGCAAACAGAACCAGCAGCAACGTTTACGTAAACCAATTTCTTACCTTATGTGGCCCTCCACATGCAGGCTAGATGATGTATCCATATCGTGTCACAAACATGCCTTTTACAGGAAGCAAAAGGACCGGCTATTTTCTGAATAAAAATGTCAATTTTGGCTGTCTATCTTGAAACTTCTCTAGTGTGTTCACACCAAACGCGACGAGGCAACAAGATCCCATACGAACGTATAGACGGGCAATTTTTTTTGATTTGTTTTGATTTGTCGCGCCACACTTTCGCCGTGCACAGGCGAGCGCGTTCACGAGGATTTGTGGCGCGACAAATTCGCTCGAGTTGAAATATTTCAACTTTGACACGAATTTCGCGTGATGACAGCCAATCAGCGTTCAACAGCGTGGCCACTGAGTGACATGTGTAACGTAACAGCCAATCAGCGTTCAACCGTCAAACTCAGTGCAGTGCAGTCCGTAAAAGTGGTGGGGACAAAATTTGTATTTCAAATAATGGGGGGGACATGTAACCCGTCCCCCCCATAATCGACGCCTATGGGTGCCACAGTGTTCCTGGAAGAGCTGGTCAAAAAACGGCTTTGCAGCTCAGCCATGCCAGAGATGGATTACTAAAAGAAAGCAGGACCTCTGAAGTACCTTTTCATGACCTTCGACTGGACTGAACATACCCTTCCCCATAAATCCCAGACATGTTCTGAAAGGAACCCGACACGAGGAGAAAAAATGACTTTCAGATAGGGGAAGAGCATATTTGTTATTAGAAATGTATTATCTTTTAATTTAGCTGTTATTGTTGCTGCTGCTCAGGTGCACAGAAAAACACTGCTGGCTGGAGACTTGGGATTGATTTCCTGTGTGCATGTGTGTGTGTGTGTGCATGTGTGTGTGCATACGTGCAATTCTTTGTGCGTGTGTGTGTGTATACGTGCAATTCTTTGTGTATGTGTCTGTATTTATGTGTGCATAAGTGCATGCATGTGTGTGTGTCCGTGTGAATTTGTATGCGTGCCACTGCCCACATGCAATTCTTTGTGCCTGTGTGTGCATTTGTGTGTGCATGCATGCGCGCCCGTGTGCATGTTTATGTGTGCGTGCGTGTGTGACCCTGTAATAGTCTGGCATTTCCTTGGAGGATTCTCCCCACCTCGAGCCCAATACCAGCTACGATAGACTGCAACGCCCCACACCCGAACATGCATACACTGGAAGCCTTTTTCAACCCTTTGGAAAACGTCTCGAGGAACCATTATCCAGCTATATTCTGTTTGATTACCTTTTGTTTCAAATCCCTAAACGATGACCATCCATTCAGCCTAACCCATGTCTCTCTGCCTTTACATTTACATATTTCTTTCTTTCTCCACTTTCACTGATGTAGCGCTAGTAGCAGCAGACATGTAGCGGTGTCTGTGCTAGTAGAGGAGGACAGCTGAGCCCAGTACCAGTGGGCCAGGTGGAACATCTTGTTCACATCACCAGCCGTCACATGGTGTCAAAGTAGAACAATGACGTCCATAACGCCTGCTGTTGCTCCCAAGCCAGACCGGCTCAACGATGAGACAAGTGTGGATCAACACCAGCAATAAAAGATAAGAGATTGATATGCGGAGAAAAGATCATGGAAATAACTATTTGTTTTTCCCAGATATTAATGTCGGGCTTATGTCCAAGTAGTGCATTATGGCAGTGGAACACTTTTGTTTTTATTGGATTGAGGTATTTATTGTATAATAAATTGTAATGGGTGTCAGCGTATTCTGCTCAGACTCAGCGAGAGCGGGGAACCTTGTCATGGATGGAACAGTTGGATTTCACAGCAATCCTAACCTCTGTCAAACTGAATTAGTTTGTCACTTTTTAAGTATATTCCACTTGCATAGAGAAAGCTGATTGAGTAACAGAGCGAATGTACCCGAGTGTCTGATGCTGTTTGGCTGTGAATCAAACAGTGGAGATCAAACTAGTCAGCAAGAGCAGCTATGGTGCTTCATGTTGGGCAGTAGACAGCAGCTTACCTAGTCTTTATTATCAGAGCTTTTATTGCATAAGTACACATTTAAAAGGAGTCATTCTTGCAGCATTATTCAGAGATACCTATCTAGAATAAGGCTACTTAGGCTAAAAGGATGTCAGTTATACTGTAGCTACATCGTCCATTAACAAATATCTGAACGAGAATTCCTCCAAAATAAAACGTGCCCATCCACGAGTCCACCTGTCCAGGATTATCTCTCTACATCCTCATATTCTGCCCCACTTTAAGGATCACCTTAACAGTGTAGTAGGACCCCTTTGATCTCTCTCTCTGCTCTCTCTCCGTCTCTGATCTATTTATCTCCCTCTGCATTCTCTCTCATTTCTCTCACTGACACTCGTCAGTGTCAGTGCTGCATGCGTGTGCGCGCCAGTGTGTCTCTGTACTGTATTTTATGCCGACTTCCAAGGGGAAACCTCTCATGACCGTCGCTAGCACGCGTGACCAAGCATTTCTGCAACACTCCAAACCAAACAATGACTTCACAAACTTCAAAGACACACGGTATAGATTGGAAACACGTGCACAGGAAGGTGAAGGGGTCAGACACGGGGAAGGGGAGTGCAGTGAGAAACAGAGACACCGGCGCTGTCCGCGGGCGGGGAGAGAGAGAACCTGGGTCTGTGTTCAATAAGGCTTCAGCCTAGACAACCAAAAGGTTTATCCAACACACTCCACACATCGGTTTGTACTCCCTGGCTAAACTGACGACAGGAACGACATCAACAGTAAGCAAGCAAACACACTGTCGCGTCAGACTAGGTCTACAGCGGTTTGTTTGGATTCACAGGGAAAATGCAGGTGTGTGCGTCTGTAGGTGCA
Source organism: Gadus macrocephalus (assembly GCF_031168955.1). Lineage (NCBI taxonomy): Eukaryota > Metazoa > Chordata > Actinopteri > Gadiformes > Gadidae > Gadus > Gadus macrocephalus. The sequence goes on from NC_082398.1 coordinate 14,653,301, forward strand.
GGTATGTGTGTGTGTGTGTGTGTGTGTGTGTGTGTGTGTGTGTGTGTGTGTGTGTGTGTGTGGGTGGGTGTCGCGTCAGACTAGGTCTGCAGCGGTTTGATTAAATTCACAGGAAAAATGCACGGGAGGAAAATTAAAAACAGAAATTAAAAAAAATAGAAAAAGTAGGTGGTGTGTTAGCCGCGGTAAATGGGAAGAGAAGCGCGAGTCAACTAATGAGCGTCAGCTGTCCGCTGTTCGACTGATTTGGTTGTGCTGCATTCAGCTCACAGGTGCTTATTTATCTGGTTGGCGTTTGGTTGCCCAGACACACTGGTGAGAGTAACACGGAAATTAATCTGTGCTGGCTCTCAGTTTGGGAAAAGTGCTGTGCGGAAACGTAACGCTGAAAATTGGAGAGGCTGCCGGTAAGCGCATGTCTCGTTTGACTTGATTTGTGGCGTATACGGTCGGCATGTTTGGAGCTTGGCGTTTGTTCTGATTGTCACCATTGTAGTGTTTTTAATGTTGGTTAAAAACGGGACGAAAGCTTAATGGCCTGCGCGCATTGCATCTGAGACTTTGCAGTCTATTAATTGTGGTTCCAGCGAAATGGCTGTAACTCTTTTAACCACGCATCTCCAGTTGGGCACGGGCACTTCATATTTCATAGTGGGGCTGCTCATGTTCAATCTAATGTATACTCACTTTGCACAGGATTATAGCATATTTGCACATTTCATCCATGTTTATTGCATTTTGCACATTTATTCAAGTGACAACTAACTACTGCTCTGTGTATCTTCATGTCTGTTTATCTTAGGTTTTTTACCTAAGGACTAAGGGCTAACCATTGCAACCCTATGGACTTGTGCTCTATATTCTAAATAAAAAGAAAAAAAGAGGAAAGACCAAAAACGGGAATAACTGTTGTCTGTCCAGTCCTTGTGTGAAACCCAGTGCCTTCAGAACTCCTTCAGTGTCGCATCCTTTTCGAGTTGGGGAAAAACACAGTGCTTAAAACCAACCAAACAAAACTGAAAACTCACCAAAAACCAAAACAAAACCGTACAACTTGACAGTAAAAAACCGCGGATCCAGCCAGACTGAATCGCCACGCCCAACCCGCCGCTGAGTCCACGCCCAGCCCGCCTGCCGCTGAGTCCACGCCCAGCCCGCCTGCCGCTGAGTCCACGCCCAGCCCGCCTGCCGCTGAGTCCACGCCCAGCCCGCCTGCCGCTGAGTCCACGCCCAGCCCGCCTGCCGCTGAGTCCACGCCCAGCCCGCCTGCCGCTGAGTCCACGCCCAGCCCGCCTGCCGCTGAGTCCACGCCCAGCCCGCCTGCCGCTGAAAATCCAGGCCCATCGATCTTCCCAAAGCCCAAAATGGCCGATTCAAAGTCTCTACAACAGCTGAAAAGAGAGAGAACGACTGCCAAACAGAGGTTCACCCGACAAGCAAACTCACTTCTGAAGTCCTGCCGGAAAATGTCGGCGGAAGAACTGATGGAGGCCTTCAGCAAGGTCAAGCTTGACGCTGAAAAGGTGATGGAGGCAAATGAGGAGGTGGAAATCTTCACCGACAAGTCGGAGCTCGAAGCCACTGCGAAAGCAGACATCGATGCTGAGGTGAAGAGAACGACAGAGGACTGCGAAGAGAAACTGGAAGAGGTGGAGGATGTCGTCCAAAAGGTGCTGTGGCAAAGTTTTGGCTGCTCTGAACTTGCTCTTGCACTGGAGGCAGCTGAAAAGGACTGCAAGCGGCTGACGGGAAGAAAGTCCGACCTGAGGCTGGAGGTTTATGAGCTGATGCTCGGCAACCTCGAGCGGCTGGTGAAGAGAACGAAAGACACCATGCGGCAATGGACTCGGTGGGTCCCAGATGAGGAGCGACCTGACTTCCAGCAGCGCATCTGGAATGTGGAGGGCTCACTGTTGGAGTTAACCTCTGAGAAGGCTGGCCTGCTGCAGACAAAGCTGGACTGCAAGTCCTCAGAAAAAACATCACACCAGTCACCCACCATCAAGCTGAAGCCAACAGCGCTTCCACAGTTTGATGGCAACAAGCGCAACTTCTACCTCTGGAGGAGGGAATGGGAGGCACTCCAAAGGCAAGGAGAACCAACCGGGTCCAAAGAGGTGAAGAAGATCCAGCTGTTGGGCAGCCTGGAGGACAAAGTGGCAAGAGATCTGCGCCTGTCAACTTACGGGACGGCAGAGGAGATCTTCCGGGTCCTCGAAAACCGGTTCGGCAACAAAACTTCTATTGCACTGGAAATCATTGAGGAACTACAGGCGTTGCCACCAGTAAAAAGTCACCAACCTAGGAAGATTGTGGACTTAATCCAAATCGTGGAAAGGGCCCTGTACGACCTCAGTGCACTGGGAAACACTGGCGCTCTAAAGAACCCACTCGTCACGAAGTCCCTGGAAAGTAAGCTGCCAGAGGGCCTAAAGAAGGAATGGCTGCTCCATGTGGCAGAAGAGGAAGACTCTGAAGACGCCTCCCCGGAAGACAGGTTTGACATGCTCCTCAAGTTCCTGAGAAGTCAGGAGAAGATTTATGAGCAGCTAGACCAACTGAAGGATGATGAACCCAGCAGGAGAGACATTAGAGTCCCACAAAGGCATGCGCACACAAAGACCACCAACTCCCAAAGCACCCAAGCACCCTGCGTTGTCTGTGGAGAGAGGGGCCACAGGAAAAAGCTGTACTACTGCAAAAAATTCAAAACTCTCAAAGTACCTGAGAAGAAGGAAGCAATTGAGCGGATCGGCGCATGTGGGAGGTGTCTCGAGGTCCACGACGTTTACGCAGAGTGCAAGACCACCTTCCTGTGCAAGAATGAGGGGTGTAAGGGTGCTCCAGGCCTGGGCCATCACTTCTACCTCTGTCCCAAAGCTGGAAGCCAAGGCGATGGGCCACGGTGGCCAAAGCCCAGTCCAGCACAAGGTGGAGGGAAAAAGGGCACAGAGGCCCAAGAAGAGTTCCTGAAGAGCCTGGCCCCCGACCTTGCTCAGCGATGTCGGAACGCGTTCTGCAACTCTGTCGCCAAGACGTCCAGTTCTGCAGTGCCAGGGAGGAGTCTGCTGGCAGAAAATGGCCTTGAGGAGTTCCCTGTCATCATGATGATCCTGGAAGTCACCGCAAACGCTGGCCAAAGGATTGGGACGTTAATAGACTTGGCGTCCGACACAAATTACATAACTCATGAAGCTGCTGGTGAGCTGAATTTGAGGAGTGAGGTTGTGACGCTCATAGTCCATGGAGTCGGTGGGATGCAGGTGACAGTGGAGACCAAGCGTTACCTCCTGAAGATCCGGGTCTCAACTTCAAAAGGAACCCTCAGATCCCACCAGCTCGTGTGCTACGGGCTGGACAGCATCGCAAAGGTCAGTCGTCATGTGCCACCCAAGACTCTGCAGAAACTATTCCCTGACGTCCCTCTCCATGAACTGGTCCGTCCCACCAAGATCGGGCTGCTCATCAGCCACAAAGAAGGGCAACTCGTCCCGCAAAAGGTGCGCTCCATCGGTGACCTTGTCCTGTGGGATGGCCCCCTCGGGAAAACAGTGGGCGGCTCTCATCCAGACCTCTTGGAGGAAGTCAAGATCACTGCCCACGGGTCCAGAACCCACTTTGCTCGCTCCATGCGCACAGCAGCTGTAGGGTACAGAGAGATCACCCATGGCCCAGTGCAGCCACCTCAACTTGCCCAGGCCACTACATCTTCTGCCAGTCGAGACTTCATGAACTGGTGGAAGTGGGACAGCATCGGGGCCGCGTGCGAGCCCAGGTGCGGCGGCTGCAGGTGTGGAAATTGCCAGCCTGGAGGGAAGGAGATGTCAATCTCAGAGGAGCGAGAACTGGAGCAAATAAAAAGTGGACTGACATACACCACCGGAGATCGCCACAGCGAGAAACCACACTGGCATGCCAAATACCCCTGGGTGGAAGACCCAGCAACACTGCCGAACAACAGGAGAGCTGTCGAAGCAACATTCCTGAGGACAGAAAAACAGTTGGCAAAGGAGCCAAAATGGAAGGCGGCCTACAAAGCTCAAGTCCATGAGATGGTCGACCGGAGAGCTGCAGTCAAACTGTCCAAAGAAGATTCGGCAAGCTGGACTGGGCCTGTGTGGTACATCAGCCACTTGATTGCTCCAAATCCGCACTCTGTGACTACACCAGTCCGTCTCGTCTGGAATAGCAGTCAGAAATTCAAGGGCCAGAGCCTGAATGACCTACTCCTCAAAGGTCCAGACGTCCTTAATGACATTCGTGCTGTCCTCATCCGATTCCGGCAAGGCGTCTTCGCCGCACTTGGTGACATAAAAAAAATGTACAATTCTGTATGGCTTGAGGACCAAGAAGGGCACCTCCACCGCTTCCTGTGGAGAGACTCTGAGGAGGATGACATCCAGGAATATGCCATCACGAGAGTCAACATTGGCAACAAACCAGCAGGCTGTATCGCACAAGTTGCCATGCGGGAAACTGCAAATTTGCCCATGTTCCACCATCTCGCAGAAGAGCGTCGAGTGCTGGAGCAAGACGCGTATGTCGATGACATCTTGGTCTCGAATGACAACCTGAACAAGCTCAAGCAAATCACGGCAAACGTTGAGCACATCCTGGAAGCTGGTGGATTCTATATGAAGCCATGGGTCTACTCAGGCCAAAGTGGGAGGTCAGAACCAGGTGACCCCCAGAAGAAAGAACCCTCAGTGATGGTCCAAAGTGGGAGGTCAGAACCAGGTGACCCCCAGAAGAAAGAACCCTCAGTGATGGTCCTCCCAAACCAACTCTCAGAGGAGAACAACAAAGCCCTGGGTCTTGGGTACGATCCAGAGCACGACAAGCTGCACCTAATGGTGGCTGTGAACTTCTCCAAAAAGAAGAAGAAAATGCGGCTGGGAGTAAACCTGTCAAAAGAGGAAGTCAGGGCCCAGGCACCAAATCCACTTACCCGGCGAGAGCTCCTCAGTCAAGTCTCTGGGCTGTACGATCCCCTCGGCCTTGCAACACCGGTCAAGCAGAAGGGAGCCATCCTGGTAAGAAGAGCATTCCAGGAGGCAAGAGTTAAGTACAGTCCAGCTGAGGATACATGGGACGCACCTTTGTCCGAGGGCCTTCGGGAAGACGCCATCTGCCTCCTTGAAGACTACGCTGAGCTCAGACGGCTGAAGTTCACCAGAACCTTGACACCACCTGACTCTTGTGCCAAACCCTGCGGTATCACCTTCTCCGATGGCAGCGAGCGTTCCTATGGTGCTGTACTGTACCTACGGTGGGAAATGCAACACACTGTGACCCTACGACTGGTCGAAGCCAAAGCCAGGTTGACTCCTCTAGACCACAAGGGCGACGCTGTCAAGGCTGAAGTCTGCGGTGCCGTCTACGCTGGCCGTCTAAAGAAGTACTTCCAGAAGCACTGTAGTATCCGTGTGGAAAAGTGGTACCACCTGATCGACAGCCGGACAGTCCTGGGGGCCATCCAACGTGAGAGCTACGGCTACCAAACGTTTTTTGCCAATAGAATTGGAGAAATCCAAGGCAGCACAAACGTCCAAGACTGGTGGTGGATTCCTGGGCCTCTCAACATCGCAGACATTATCTCAAGAGGGGCATGCCCGGAGGAGCTGGACGAAGACACTGAATGGCAGCTTGGTCCCAAGTTTCTGAGCCTCCCCGAGCGTGAGTGGCCCGTGAAATCTGCAAAAGATGTTGCTGTGGAAGCCAGAGAGAACATCATGCGCATCCAGAAGAAGGCATTCGTTGCTGCACTGACCCGATCTGGAGCAAAGAAGGAACCCAAGACGGAACCAAGCTCAAACCCCACTAATCTGCACAGGCCTCCTGCTGGATCCGCTGTCACAAATCTGGTGAAAATCCAGCGGTTCAGCAGCCTAACCAGACTGGTAAAGTCTCTTGCACTGGTCTGGAGGGCCGCAAAGAAATTTCTCGGTCTCAAAGCCCGGGGGTAACCAAAGTGGGAGGCAGTCCAAATGACCGGTACAGTCACTGTGGCCGAGAGAGAAGACTCCTTCCGAGACATCTGCCTCGCGGCACAAGAAGGAGCTACCTTCCCTGACGCCACAACAAACCGGCTGGTCGCGTACAGGGACGAAGCCAGCGGGCTGTTGCTGTGCGGTGGCAGGGTCCAGCACTTTAAAGAAGATGGCCGTGCTGTTCCACTGATCCCCTTCAACACCTGGTTGGGGACTCTGCTGGCACGCCAAAGTCACCAAGAAGGCCATGAAGGAGTTGCTGGCACTCTACTCAGAATGCGGCAAAAGGCTTGGGTTGTGCAAGGCAGGAGACTGGCTCAACAAGTCATCAATAAGTGCATCCACTGCAAAAAGGCCAGAGCTCAAGTCTGCCAACAAGTGATGGGTGACCTACCCGTAGAAAGGGCAAGACCTGCTGCGCCGTTCCAATTCATGTCAGTCGACCTGTTCAGACCTTACCTGGTCAGAGATGACATCAAAAGAAGAGTCTCCATGAAAGTCTGGGGAGTCGTCTTCTGCTGCATGGCAAGCCGGGCTCTGCATATCGACCTTGTCAACAGCCTTTCAACGGAAAGCTTCCTCATGGCCTACCAAAGGTTCACCGCCATCAGAGGGCACCCCACCAAGGTCTGGTCAGACCCTGGAACCAACAAAGTCTCTGCTGGAAGACCTTTACAGTTTCCTGGGTAGCCAAGACATGCCAAACCTGGAAGAGTATGCTGTGAAGAATGGGACAAGCTGGACATGGAAAGTGCTCCCTGCCGATTCACCGCATCGAAATGGAGCTGCAGAAGCTGCCGTAAAGATCACAAAGAGAGCCCTTCAAAGTCTGTGCACCCAGGCAAACCTCACCTTCAGCGAGTTCCTCACAGCCCTCCAGATGGCAGCAAACCTGGCAAATGAGAGGCCTATTGATGCAAGAGTGCAGAGTCGGGAGGACCGCGTTCAATACGTGACGCCAAACTCTCTCCTCCTTGGTCGAGCATCGCAGACTGGTGACCTCAAGTCCTTTGACTTCCAGAACTACCCCTACAAGCGGCTCCGAGAGATCCAAACCCAGGTCAACGAGTTCTGGAAAGCTTGGTCCCAGCTCGCAGGCCCCAATCTGTTCGTCCGGTCCAAGTGGCACACCGCAGAAAGAAATGTTTCTGTTGGTGACATTGTTTGGCTCTGCGATCAGAATGCCTTGCGGGGGCAATTTAGACTTGGTCGAGTCGTCACCGTATCCTCTGACCCAAAGGGCATCGTTAGAGATGCTGAAGTTCTTGTCACCACAGGGAGCTGTGTCTCAGTTCACCCTCAGCAACCAGCAGTCCACACCTCTGGTGACCGGAAGGAGAAACGCAACTGTGTGGTACTGCGCAGAGATGTTAGGCGGCTCATAGTTTTATTGCCTGTTGAGGAGCAGTGCCCCTAATGGTGATGTAGTTTGTTTTTTGTGTGCAACCTTCCTGTCTAGGCACAGGAAGCTCGAGTGGGAGGTGTCGCGTCAGACTAGGTCTGCAGCGGTTTGTTTGGATTCACAGGGAAAATGCAGGTGTGTGCGTCTGTAGGTGCAGGTGTGTGTATGTGTGTGTGTGTGGGTGTCGCGTCAGACTAGGTCTGCAGCGGTTTGATTAAATTCACAGGAAAAATGCACGGGAGGAAAATTAAAAACAGAAATTAAAAAAAATAGAAAAAGTAGGTGGTGTGTTAGCCGCGGTAAATGGGAAGAGAAGCGCGAGTCAACTAATGAGCGTCAGCTGTCCGCTGTTCGACTGATTTGGTTGTGCTGCATTCAGCTCACAGGTGCTTATTTATCTGGTTGGCGTTTGGTTGCCCAGACACACTGGTGAGAGTAACATGGAAATTAATCTGTGCTGGCTCTCAGTTTGGGAAAAGTGCTGTGCGGAAACGTAACGCTGAAAATTGGAGAGGCTGCCGGTAAGCGCATGTCTCGTTTGACTTGATTTGTGGCGTATACGGTCGGCATGTTTGGAGCTTGGCGTTTGTTCTGATTGTCACCATTGTAGTGTTTTTAATGTTGGTTAAAAACGGGACGAAAGCTTAATGGCCTGCGCGCATTGCATCTGAGACTTTGCAGTCTATTAATTGTGGTTCCAGCGAAATGGCTGTAACTCTTTTAACCACGCATCTCCAGTTGGGCACGGGCACTTCATATTTCATAGTGGGGCTGCTCATGTTCAATCTAATGTATACTCACTTTGCACAGGATTATAGCATATTTGCACATTTCATCCATGTTTATTGCATTTTGCACATTTATTCAAGTGACAACTAACTACTGCTCTGTGTATCTTCATGTCTGTTTATCTTAGGTTTTTTACCTAAGGACTAAGGGCTAACCATTGCAACCCTATGGACTTGTGCTCTATATTCTAAATAAAAAGAAAAAAAGAGGAAAGACCAAAGACGGGAATAACTGTTGTCTGTCCAGTCCTTGTGTGAAACCCAGTGCCTTCAGAACTCCTTCAGTGTCACATCCTTTTCGAGTTGGGGAAAAACACAGTGCTTAAAACCAACCAAACAAAACTGAAAACTCACCAAAAACCAAAACAAAACCGTACAACTTGACACACACACACAAAGGAATTATTGATGGATTAAAAAGTATGATCCAGTTAAGGTGGGATATTGAACTTCTTTCGACTGGACGAAGGAAGGAAGCAAGCAATGGAGGAATTAATGAATTTATGATTTAATGAGTGTCATAAAGCAAGCAGAGTTCCTGAGTGGTTTTCGACGAAGGAACATTTGACTCATGACTTCATTGGCTCTCCCCTCTCAAAGCCCCTAATGCCAAAAAACATAGGACTCCAACTAGTTTACGCATTCAATGTCAAGTGACATTTCCTTCAGTTTGGTTACACTTACACATTATACATTGTCAAACAATGTATTATCTTCCAGGAGAGAGGGAAAAGCGCCACAAATGAAAAATATTGATACTAATTGAGGACCATGTGCTGTGGAAAAACAGCTGCATCTAAAACAAATATCCTTCTCAAATTGTGGGAAGAACAAAAAATCCAAATCTTTTTAGAATTACGTCCATCTGTGCACAAAAGAAAAAACAGTCTTCTTCAACATACAGATGTGCCTCTTCGTTAAAGCCAGGGTTCATTTCAAACAAAGAATCTTGTTAAAACCTGTTCAAGGACTGCAGGAAATCTCTGACACAGCTTCCACCACAGAGCCCACTGAACGTTAAACACTTTAACGACATACGGCACAGGTCTACAGACTTAGCCTCCAAACTTCTGCTATGCCAAATCCTTTACAGTCTATGGCCTGAAGCTGCAGCTAGAAATATAAGGTGAACTTCGGTTCATAGTCATTTTAGAATAGACAGCAGTCAGTTTCAGCAGGTGTGTGACACACACACACACACACACACACACACACACACACACACACACACACACACACACACACACACACACACACACACACACACACACACACACACACACACACACACACACACACACACACACACACACACACACACACACACCAGATATGCTGGGCTACCTAGTGAAAACAGGCGAATGATCTCATTTCGTGGCGATCGTACCACGCACGTCTCCTCTGTCTCTCTTCAGCCCTTGCTTCCGTTTAGATAATGGCTCGTCTTCTTGGAATTTGTCACCCCCCTTCTCCTCCTTTTCCACTACTGCTTCTCTCCTTCGGGGCCCTCCCACCTTCCCTCCTCCCACTTTTCCTTTCTCATTTCTCATCATCCACTTTTCCCACACCCGTATCCCCTCCGGGTTTTCTCTCATGGCTGTAATGACTCGGCGGTCCACATGGAAACGATTTCACCGTGGATGTGTCAACGCTTTTACTGCTGTTAATGAAGAATTACAGCCAAACACCTGAGACAAGAACCAGGAGAGTGTGCATTAGTCCGCACAAACACAAATACAAACACTGCACACATGAACACATGAACACACAAATGCAGGTTTATTTTGCATGCAGGCTTCATAAATGGCATATGTTCATAGAGTAATAACAAGCAAAATCTTCCATGTCCTACAAAACTATTTATAGAGACTCAACTTGAAAGCCTTGCACGTTTCAGCAGAGCCTGCCCTCTACTGGTCTTCCGCCAGTTAGAGCAGAGATGTTTCTTGGTTCAAACCATGTCTCAATACCTACTCCATTACTGCCTGCTAAAGCCATCTGACTCCACCCTCCTTGTTGGAAACAATACTCCCCCCGGATGTGAAGAGAGAGAGAAATAGACAGAGAGAGCAAACTTCCTGTCACCCGAAAAGAATCTTGAACATTTTCAGACATGTGTTAATGGAAAGACGAATTTGTGTTTAATTCATGCAGTCAATTGTAGTGTATTTCAAATGCACTTGTAAATTAAGCTGCCTCAGGCCGTTAAATGTAGGCCTATGCAACAAATATAAAACAATGATGCATGCAATTTAGGGGAAATATTGAAGCGTCCAAAACGTCTGGGTAGTGGACCAGGGCTAGGGTTTGATCCCAATTGTCTGTAGCCTAGCTGCAGTCCTTGAGCAAAATGCCTAACCCTTAATGACCTTCATATGAATGTGTGTTCTTAAGTAACAAAGTAGTAGTAGTGTTCAAAAGACTTAAAAATCAATGCGATTCAAACCTGTACATTTTTGTGATGGGCAGACTGGGGCATTTTTTATTGACCTAACCTATGGTGCTGCATGAAATGGCGCGTGTACTGGAAGCACTCCGGCCCCAGCACCTCAGTGACATGGACTGGGACACTGGGATATGGGGGGTGTGAACATCTGTGTGGAGGATGTAGGATCCACCTACCCAGCCATGTGCTGTTTTCAACTGTTTATTATAGCTTAGACTCAGCAATTAAAAGGATTTATTTTTGTCATTCAAGTTGTATCTGTAAATCATCGTTAATTGTGGCAGGCGTCTCCTCGCGGAGAGTGAGGAAACTAAACCCGGAGTGAGTTAACTGCCACAGCGTTCTGTTCTAGAAGATTTCTGTCACTGAGCAGAACCCACACACTTCAGCCGGCTGACAGAAATACAAGCAACACACGCTCATCCTGAATACACAACCAAGAGATCCATCAGAAGACGGATAAGATCAGTGTGGATGTATAAGGCTAAAACAGAGCTACCAAAATCAACAGGTGAAAAAAAAAAAAAAAAGCGTGCGTGTGTATGTGTGTTTAGGGACCCACTCCTCCTCGTAGTGAACAGGGCTGTAAACCAATCACATCTTAATCAAGTAGATGTTCGTCAAGGCCGGCTGTATTTCACATACTGACCACTAGGGGGACAGTGACCTCGATGTTCCTCAATGCATACACACTCTGGCGCTCGTTCAACACATGGACTCATGCAAATCAACACGTGTTTACGCTAACAGCAGGGACACAAACACTCTGCGGGGTTGCTATGTTTAGAACGGCACATCGTGTTATCACTGTGTATGGGGGGGGTGAAGAATAAACTGGAACAGAATCCATCTGTAATTTAGATGCAAGGGGCAAGTATAAACAACTGACAGGAGGTAGACAGGGTGGGCTAGAGTGTGCACTATGAGTTGCCAGACACAGAACCGTTTATGTGAACTTGTGCATTTTGGCAAGAGGTGAAACAGAGAACCATCTCCTCTGTGAACATACCATCATTGAGCTGACACGGTTGTGTTCCAGGGTGAGGACCTCCTTGAAGACCGCTGAGGTTGTGGGGAGCTCTCCCAGTCTGGTTCTCTGTTAGGCTCCTCAAACGTTTCTGATCATTTTCACATGAATGGGCTAACGGTTCTCTTTGGCGTATTCTGACTCACCAGATGTGAACCAGGCGACGGGAACACAGGGCAACGCATACTAACTGCTATTTTTGTACTATTATACTTCCAGACAGTTTACACAGTTCAGAAGATCTTCAATTATAGTTGTGCTTGTTGGTCAATGCAGTGCACTATTTTAAGCACATGCTAAGCAGCCCGACATTCAAGACCAACAGATGTATACCCATTACCCACCCACAACACACCGATTCTGTTTCCTTCCAATTAGCCTTCTAGTCGTGATATTACTCTACAATAAACGATGATCTTATTGAACCAAGAAGGACATTTAAAAAAATGTCCAACATACAGAAGTGAGCCCAACCATGTCACACATATTATCACAAACAAATCACATTTAAATAAATGTTTAAATTCTTTAAATTAAACAAATGTATCATCTGAGACATGAGAATATTTATTCACCAGGCGTAAACATAAACAAAGAACACAAGGGCAACAGATGGTCCAATCAATTGCCCCCCGTGTGGCCCTCAAGAGGTCCTCAACCACAACCTCCACCTAGCGCAAGCTGTGGGAACACTGGGATTTCTTAAGTGCCAAGAACAGGACGTTTAATGGATGAATAATGCATACACATTATGTGATGAAGAGTGTCGGCACACACAACCACGGCAGAGCGTCTGTCTTAAAGGATCCACACTCAGGTCTGGTCTGGTTCACCTCCTGCTCACAGCCTTGAAAGCAGTTGCTAAGGGGACCACCAAGAGGGGCCCCACACCTCGCCAAGTGGGCCACCACCCCCTCCACAACCTAGTGGTGCTGGTGGTGGTGGTGGTGGTGGATCAAGAGAAGAAGGCGCTAAAGCTTTGTCAGTTCTCCAGGAAGGCCACGTAGTCGGTCAGCCGGGCAAGCTGCTGCTCGTTGGGAACCAGCGATACAGGGGGAGGGTCTGCAGGAGGAAGAGAGGAGGAGGAGGATGAGAGAGAGAGAGCCAGAAGCTCTCCGACATCGCGTCGTAGCTCCCGCTGATCAGTGCTGCCCTCCCGGCCGGAGGGCAGCACTGATCCGTGCATGTTAATTTCATCTGCCTCCTTAACATGTGAATTAAACTTGGTGCCGTGTTGCATTAATGTGTTGTCATATTGTGATATACACACAGCATGTTCTATTGCGACACGGACACCATGTTGACTTCCGCCCAGAATAAAAATGTATTGTAGAGAGTGAGGGTAGCCCCTGTATTCAGAACCAGGTCGAGGAGCCGTCTCCCCTCAGGCTGGTTCAGACACACAGTGAAGCTCCTCCGCTCCGTTCTGTTGATTGTGTTGCCGTGGAGGACATGTACGCGGCAGATGCCTGGACAACAAGGTTCACTGATTACAGAGGTCCGACCGCAGGTCTCCCACCCATCCAGCCCTCTTATGTTTGCTCGAGTAAATAAATCTTTCTCTCCATCCTACGAGGTGGATGGATGGACGTTCTGCACACTGCACTGTCAGAGGGTATGGGGGGGAGAAAGAGGGAGAGATGGATCGAGCTGAAGGAAGAGAGGGGATTCCAACTGATGAAAAAAACCCGGTACGAGCCCGGTGGGCGGGGGTGATGACAGCAAATTGATGAGGGGGAAGAGGATGGGTTCAGATCCAATCCCCCCCTAAAAAAGTGGAGGATAAAAAGTTTCCAGATGAAAACTTAGAAAACCGAATGAGTCAGTCACGAGGGAAAAAAACATTCCCAAGCTGGACATCCTGAGGTGGGTGTCAGCGAACCGAGCCAGACAAAGACAGAGGTCCAATGCCGGGGCCACATCTGGTGCAAAGAACAGGAGGGTATGGAGAAGAAGAGCAACAGTGCCACCTACCTGGCTTCTGGGGCATTACCATCCTGGTGTTGGGGTCGGCCTGCCAACCCTGGCTCACCACGCCTGCAATGGAGCGGACACACGCAAAACACTGTTACTAGTAACACTAATCAGGGATATTGTAGAAAAGGTTCTGTCTTCAAAGCCTCCATGTAGGCATCTATGAGCAAGATTCCCTTCCCTGCTCAAACCTGGATTTTGTGTATTTCAAAAGGTGGTAGTCAAGTACTATAAAATATAAAAAAATCTAACTTACTGAACACCTCAGTTATGAATGAACACATAATGCAGTTGTGTAGAAAATAACATTGTCTAGAAAATAACACCAAATCAATGCTACGACTCATGCAGTCATAGCTTCTCCATAAGTTGGAGCATGTTTAAGACGTACCCTTCACGGCTTCATCCACTGAGTATCCCACGAAGGCGGCGAAGTCCTGAGCTGCTATGGAGGTGTAGGCCTGGGCCACCAGGCCGTACGCCCGCTGACGCGTACCCTCTGGAGGCACAAGCACACTGCATGAGGTGCATGGGAAACACATAACACATGCATAGGCTGCCCTCCAAACCACTAAATAATTATTTTAACTTGTAGTACATACTGCAGCTGCCCTTACGATGTACTACTGTTGCACTCAGTATGCATACACTTTGGACGGACCACAGATGTTTTCAGTGATCAGCACACCTCTAGTTCCACCCATCGACATTCGTGAGCTCCCCTGACCTATCCCTGAATTATTTGTGGCATGTGATAAATCCTTTTTGATGAAAGCTATAATAAAACCAGAAATTATTGCATAACAATTAAGGTAAGTAATTAACATAAATCGTTTTTATAATCTTTTTTGAAAACTTTTTGAATCTACATTGCGTGAACCAGGCGGTGAATATGATTCACAAAGAGAAGTCTTGGAGGACAAATACGAAGGATTGTGGATGTCGATCGAAGTAGCTATGAAAGGCATTCAGGGTATTGGCCAATTATACAAATCCCGTCACTTTCCTACTGTCCCAACTGCTTACCAGGTCCATGACACTAAGGTCCCTATTCTACACACAGCTTGTCCCACAGCCAGCGGCCTGTAGAGCGAGCAGAGCTGTGGAGACGCTAGCGACTGTATCTGCCTCCTCCTGTCAGCGGCCCCGCCCCGCCATCTAAAACACCCTCCTGCTGTGATACCGCAGCGCCTGCTGATGAACGCACGGAAACCCGCCGACCTGCTCCGACTGTGACCATGTAGGAAAACCACTCCGCCCCCTCGGGCTTCGGCCTTCCCCCCTTTCATAGCCTAGCAACTGCTTGGTGTGTGTGTGTGTGTGTGTGTGTGTGTGTGTGTGTGTGTGTGTGTGTGTGTGTGTGTGTGTGTGTGTGTGTGTGTGTGTGTGTGTGTGTGTGTGTGTGTGTTTGTGTGTGTGTGTGCAGAGGAAGCAGCAGTAACAATAACAAGTGTGGGCGATGAGGGAAGGCAGCTGTCTCAGAAGGCCAAAGAATTTGTTCCAAGAACCCCCCCCGCCACACAGCCCACTTTTGGCAACATACTACCGCCACCACCGAACCCTTTTCCATGGTAGAGCGTTGAGTTTGGGGGGTTAGGTCATTTTTTGAAAGAGAACATACCCACTCCATGGTGAGTAATAACAAATAGCAGCAGCAGATAACTAGAGAGGTCATCAAGGTTGGCCTTTATGTTTCCACTGAATGTGGTTCTGTAGGGTGTGCTGTGTTATCTGGAGGGAAGGGGCAAACATGGAGACACCGAGGTTGATGCCATCACACAACTTTCCTTTTGTACTACTTAACGTGAGCGATTTGTAAAATGACCTCATTGCAGCAACAGCAGCTGTACAGAGGCGTGAGTCTGGCCCCCCATCTGATTTCAACAGGCGTGCATCAGCAGCTTTCCATCCAAACCAGGCCAAGCAGGTCACCTTAAGAGCGGTTGGGGGAGGGGGAGGGTCTTCTTATGTCCACAGTCAAGCGTGTATTTATACCACCGACTTCTTGACCCATCGGGGTGCTGTTCAAAGATGACTCATATTGGGGAGCATGGATAGACATGCCTGGCCCACCACCACCTCCTCCTCCTCCTCCTCCTCCACCCCACCAGGCCCCAGATGGGAAGAAGCTGCTGAGCAAGTTGGTGTGCGACGATTGGGGAGGGGTGCGGGCTTGGGGGTGGGATTATGGTCGGAAACAGGACCCAACCTGCCCTTCAGTGGAGGGCTATTTCAGGGCTATCGTTTTCTCACCATCTCGCTTTTAAAAATAGTCCCATCCCACCACCTCACTGTGCTTCACAAGCAAAAGGCAACAGCCAGGCTCTCGCCTTTGTGTTTGTTTTGTTTGTTTTAAAACCCATCTCTTGCTAAGAGAGATCAAAAGCTATCAGGGAGAACCTCTGTTAGTCCAAGAGAAAGAGATCAGAATCACTTCTCGACGATAACCTCTTTGCATTGTATATTCGATCGCATCAATGATAAAATCAGTGTAAGCCAAAGGGAAGACCAGGACACAGTTTCTACTTTATATTAGGTTTATTTTCAGCTCTCAGGTGGATTCTTATCCTGGTACATGCATTTATTGCAAACAATTATGTGGAAAATTATGAAACATAAAGCAGATGCATTCAAACAACATGAGAGTGAAACTACTATTCATGTTAACTACACATTATGAAGATGCACAATGTAAACAAAATGTACGAACTAACACACAAAATCATGTTGAGGAATATCAGTATAATGGTGTTGCAGTAGTATAAAAGTATAAAAATTAGAAAACAGCAGTAAAACAATACGATTGCGCTCACATTTGACTTAACATATCAGTTAAATAACAACCAACAGACTTTCCTGCACCATCTCCTATTGCAACTGGAGTCCCTGCCATAACATTGAGGTCAAGAAACCTGCAAAATCACATTCGTTATTCAAAAGTCCATCACTAAATACGCCCTACTCCTCCTCCTCTGCATCCTCAAACTCATCCTCCTCAGGCAGTCCGAAGTCCATCTTAGAGAGGACCGCCTCCACGTGTTCCGTGGACAGGGTAAAGTGGTCCATCTTCTCAAACCCTGGCTCAGGCCTCTCCTCGCCCAGGGAGCCCTTGGCCGCGTCCTTGGTCCGCAATATGAGGCCCTTGGAGGCCAGGAGGAACTCGGCGGCACCGCCCTGCTCCAGGGCCCTCACGGCGGTGTCCGTGAGCTCCGAGCTGGCCAGCAGCCGCTCGCCGTAGCGCTGGGCCAGGGCCCTCAGGGCCGCCACCTTCTGGTCCTGCTCTGTCCCGATCTGCTCCAGCATCAGGCCCTTGCGTTCCTCCAGCACGGCATAGAGCAGGTCGAAGTGCTCGGCCAGGCCCTGCTTGGCACGCTGGGAGTTCTCCTGCACGGCCCGGCAGGAGTCCTCCATCTGGTGGAGCAGGGCCTGCAGACGCCCGTTGCTGGCGACCAGCGTGTCGATGGCGTTGCTGAGCTCAGCCTTCTGGGTCTGGTAGACGCTGGACAGCGGCGACACCTCGCAGTCCTTGTGCTGGCCGAACACCTTGCACATGGAGCAGGTGGGCACCTGGCAGGTGATGCAGTAGATGTTGATCCTCTCGTCCTCGTGCTCCTGACACAGGGGCTCCTTGGACTCCTTGGGCTTCAGGGACGGCTCCGGGTTCCCGCTGCCGCCGGTGTTGCTGCCCTCCTGCTGCTGCTTGTAGATGTCGATGATGTTCTCCACTAGGAGGTTGCGTTGGAGTCCGTGCACGCCGTGGCGGTCCAGCACCACCTCGAAGCGGCAGGTGGGGCAGCGGAAGACGCCACCGGAGAAGCGGTAGGGGTTGCGCGAGTCATAAAGATCGCTGGCACAACTACGGCACAGGTTGTGCTGGCAAGGCAGGATGACTACCGGCTTGGTGAACATTTCCAAGCAAATGGGGCAGCTAAGCTGCTTCTCAAGGCTCTCCATGGGGCTGGGGGGACGGACCACCGACCCAGTCCTCTGGACATCCATGACTGAAATGCTGAAAGGACTCTTCCTTGCACCACGTCCCGATACAAGATACTTCTTTCTTTCTTCGGTGGTTCTACGAATATCTGTTCAGCAGCAAAAAGGTCTTGTCTCCTTGCCCTCCAGTAGAGAGTGGAAGGCGTGTAGAGATTAATGCTGTGTTGCGGTCACTCTCAACGTGCTTGCTTAGGCTTCTGGCTAGGAGCTAGCAGCTACCACGTCCTTTATAGTGACCCTGCAGAGGCAGTGACACCCGACACTTCCAGACCAGGGCACACATTCCTCCCGGCCGGCTGGCCAGGGATCTTTTCGGGGAAACCTGGCCCCTGCTGGTGTCACATGTTACAGCGCTGCGCCATGTCGGCTGACCCAGTGATGAAGCTCACTGGGTGAGCATAAGTCGAGACTCAGGAGCGATAAACAAGGTCTGCGTGACCAACGTGTCCATGATGCAGCGACCCCCCAGGGAATGTTGACCAGTGGATAAACACGGCCGCACACCCGTGCCTTGCTGTTGCTGTTGAGTTTCAACACTGATATTTTGTATCGTAATAAAACGCTTCTTGTCGAACCTACAAATGTCTTCATCTATTTATAGCGGAACTATTCAATATAACCTTCAATGTATTGCTTAGTACGAAAACTCTGATATTGTTATTTTTTAGTTTACATAATCAAAACAAAAGAAAGTATTAAAATGCTTTTTACGTTTTTTAATAATTGTAAACACAATCAAAAATCCCTTTTAAATTTAAGATCAGACATGTCTATTGATAATGTGTACCATATTGTGTTTAATTTCAGGATGTGATTATTTAGAACAACTTTTTGAAGACTTTGGGAAATGTTCACTGTACAGATAAAAAAAAAATTACCAACACCGACATTTTGGGTCCAAGAGGCAAAAAAGTTCAGCATGCCAAATAAGGCATGTACACCATGCTTCTGAATCTGTTATGCATCGGGGTGGTGGGGGTAATTTAACCTTTAACTTTGACCGTGAATTACAGCGCCCCCTATTGGCAGAATGATACGAAATTCTCAGAAGCCCTGCTCCTACAAATAGGGTGAAGAGATTTCAAAACTTGAATCAAATATATAATTCCAACAAAAATAGTTATCCAGATACACTGTGAAAAGGGTGCCATGCACTTGAGGTTGGCACCCTAATGATATGAAATAAATGTTCTAGGGTTCTCCCCAGGTTTTCTCATCTATGGTGTCGCTCCCACTGCTCAATTGCATCCATATAGTTTACGATAAGGGGGGGGATATGATTTTAGAAGGATTTTAATAATGAACATATTTAGCAGCTATTTCAATGTTTAAATTAGGCTAAATATACAGAAAAGCTTTACATACTAATGATAACTTAGATAAATATATCGAAAACCTGTGTAGAAAAAACAGTGATGTTGTTCCTCTTATGGCGATCCATCCCCCAAAACAGTGCCAGTGAGATCTATCTGCGTGTGATAAGCGCTAGTCGTGCCACGTGTGATAATCAGAGGTAGGCCTATTCTCATACTGTGGAACTTGTGTGTCTTTGGAAACCTTTGGGCTGCACTGAAGCTACCCCAGAGCCGAGTCGGACTCTGACCGACGTCCACGCAGAAATCCAACGTGATATTGAAGCATTTTGTGTTATCGAAATACTGTAGAAATTACAACGAAAAACGATCAGTTGATAAAAACATGAAAACGCATCGCAAGTCTTTTTGTTGATTATTCAAAGCTTGAATTTATGTATTCGGGCCAGACATACAATATACAAGAGTAATTCACTTTATTATTCAAAGTTAGTAAATGTTAAAATAATCTAGATTTTTTTCAAGGGGACTTTTGTTCAAGTGAGTCAATGGGTTTCGCATGCAACTAATTTGTACTTTTTAATAGACCAAACATTTATTCAATACTATTTCAAAGTAATGAATTCTTTAACTAGAATGAATGTGAATGTATGAAGTAAACATCAATGACTGCTGTAAAAACATACACTATTCCCTGTTTGGTCAACCAGGCTTTGGAGCCGGACGCCTGCTGGTCAGTGGTCATAAAGTCAAACCAATACCCCAGCGCTGGACGATACGATATCAAAAGTGGATATGATACTTTATATTGATAGATTATCAAGATAATTAATCATAATAATGCTTAATTTACAGTTGTAAGAGTATTCTCAATAAGTAACCAGAAGGATAATTATGTTTTTGTAATATAATATTTATTTATTAGCAGAACTAAAAGGTGATAAACATTCAACAGAACCAACATGGCTTTACTTAAACACTGAATAATTAAAAAAATATGCAAAGAACTGCTGTGATCCCCATCACATCAAACACCTTGTTTCAAATGTCGCTCAAACATTTAGAGGAAGTATACTGAACATTGTATCATAAGATAACAAAGATGAAAACAACTGCTGGAGAGCTGAGGGAATAATGTTCGGGGAAACATATTTTCACACAGGCCATGGCCCTCAATCGTTCGCTTGCGCCTGTTTTTCAACCGTGCGTATAGGCATCATATCTTTAGCTATAAAGATTATAATTGCGACTGCGTTACTTTATACTATTTATAGCTTCAATCTATTTTTTTGTATGCGGTAATGGCTGAAAAAGCTAATACTTTGCTCAGCCGCGGTGTAGTTTGTGTGTATTGACAGTCAGTTGTGGATGTGGTACCTCTCAGGGACTCCATGACTGGAAGGATGTTTTCTGACCACTGGAAGGCAGCGATGGCCGTGTAGACGCCAGGGAAGTCTCGCTGCCAAATCCTCTGACCGACGGCCCACATAGCTGCTAGCTCAGGGTTTGCCTGTTTACAAGAGGAACGCAACATCAAAACTCATCAAATGAGCTTAGGCTTACATTTAGGTAACATAGGTAACACCAAATTGGCCGTTTCACTCCCACTCAAACAAATCCCAAAATAATTAATAAAGATCCTTCCACCAGTTAGTCCCAACTACTATATATTTATTTTGACATAAAACATGATATAACATATCCCATTTGCAACAGACTTTCATTTCAATTTGGTAAATTCATGTGTTGAGCTGACCAAATCGCAAATAACCAAACAGTACTAGTAAACTACAAGTGTGATATAAGAAAGCAATTTTCAGTTAGAAATAGTGAGTTCCACATTGGATTTTTTGGGGGGGAAGGGAACCTAATTAAATATTTGAAATGTTTCAATAATCATTAGCCGTGTATTTTGGGATAGGTTATCCAGGTTAAATCGGCCTTACCGACTTAATGACCTGTGGTATCCTCTTCCAGAGGTATCTGGCATTGTTCCTAAGAGAAAACAACCAACGTTAATTAAGGCACCTGCTAAGATGCTACTCTTCATGTAATCCATAACTATAATGTGTACTCACATGTCGTTATGCAGTAAATAGAGGGACAGCAGCTGAGCGTACACTTGAGGTGTTGCTATGCCCCCCGGAGCCTGTTAAGATATTGATGGAAAGATTATATCATTAATCCCAATAGGAAAATGTAAGTGTTGTAGCAGCAAATCACATAAACGACAAAGAAGAACACACCTAACCGACAAAAACACCAATAATGAACTAGGCAAAAATATAGACCACAGATTTAGAAAGTATTTATAAATTGAAAAACTACTATCTTAGATCAAAATAGAGTAATTATAGAATTTATGCTTCCGGGCAAGATATTTCCATCTATGTGCAAATGAAAGATAAATAAATAAAGGAGGAATCTCCTCTACTGGCACAGAGGGGATTATTGTATGGTCTATTGCTGTAGGAATTACCTCTAGTAACCTTACTGCAGCGAACTGAGGAGCCTCTGACTGAAGACATCGTTCTCAATACGTTTGTGAGCAGCTTGTATAACAGTAAGGTGTGTTATCATACATAGGGAAAGGTTGTAACAGTAAGGCGAATTATCTAAAAATAGAAAAGGTGTGCTGGAATGATAGCACACCTTACGGTTACAACCTGTATTTATTGAATCACACACCATACTGTAAAAACCTGTCCTTAATGTATGATAACCAACCTTACTGTCACAACTTGTCCTTGTAGTTTGATAGCACACCGTACCGTTACAACCTGTCCTTACTGTTTAAGTTATCATCACATTAGGCTAACGTTAGCCGGTTTTATCGTAGCCATTTAGTCCACTGTGGCTAGGTATACACCGTTTTAACGGCTGTATTAACAGATAAAGTGTTGAAACCCGGAAGAGAAACTCACCTCAAGCTCTTGAGTTTCACACTGCTCCAATAGTTTATCGTAGTTTTCCTCCATAATCACCGCAGCAGGCATGATGACGCCTAGCTTAGCTTAGTTTAGCTTTACTGTTGTGCTCCACTCTCTTCCTCGTTGGTGGGACAGGAAGGTGAGGTCAGAGCATGTTTCTGTGGTGCAACCCCCTACTGGCCACACCACGCGATCAGAGCGTGTTTTCTGCTCTCTCTCCCCCCCCTTTACAGGTGGTCTGTAAATAATTAATAGGAGAACTCTGGGGGAGCATTTCAATACAACACAAAGGTATTCGAATGATTAAAAATCACCAAATAACATATGTTTCCCTGAAATACTTTTTTTTTAAATATAGCAGTAACCCCTCCACCTCTTTTTCCAGATCTACATGCATCAAGATAGTTAGTTGGGAGGAGCTGTCTGTTATTTTGTTTCAGACATGTTTCAGTTAAAAACATAAAATCCAGTTTAGAAGAGGTAATAAAATCATTAACTAAGAATGAGTTATTATTAAGACCTCACATTAAGTAGACACATCCTGATGGTGTTGTTGATAGGCTTTAAGGTTGTTTTTGGTTTGGAGGCAATAGGTATGAGATTTGTGAGGTTAGCAGTGTGTCTAAGTTTCCCTTTGTTTACTCTGTTAGTGGTTACAGCAGGAATGCAAAGTTGCCATGTTTTGACATAGGCAAATGTGATATAAACTGTTATGAGTTTGTAAGTAAGTTAGAAACTACAAACATGGCCTCTTTCCCATTTTCCTTATCTCTTGCAAAATGAAACACTGCACTCAAATCCATGTTCTCTCTCCTCAAAACAGATTCTTTCCCCAAAAAAAGACCATCAAAATACTGTTTTTATATGTTTTGGCTTCATGAGGTAATGTTACATATGCCAATGTATAAAATTGTGTAGATTGTTTTCACAGTTTTTCACACACAAAAAAGTTGCTATGAACCCAATTCTGAAATCTTGAAGACTCCAGACTGCTAAACTCTAAGCACAATTCCATTGTTTGCACATATATAGAAATTCTAAATCACATTTTTGCAAAAGTATAAGCCTAAATCTCATAATTTAGCCCACTTGGTTCACTTGGAAAACGCTGGCCAATTATCAAATGTCCCACTAACTTCTCACATGTTAAAAATCAATTAAATTCAATTCAATTTTATTTGTATAGCCCTAAATCACCATTACAGTCTCAAAGGGCTTAACAGGCCAAATATTTGTGACACCCCCCTATACCCATGGCCATGCCCCCACACGGGCAAGAAAAAACTCCCTTGAATCAGCAAGGAAGAAATCGCAGTGTAGGGGATCCCTTCTTCCAGGGATGGTCAGGAGTGCAATGGGTGCCACAATTGACATACAGGTAAATACATGCACATCATATAAAAATGGTGATGGGGTTCTGGCCGGTTATCCATGAGGAGAGTCGAGGCATCCAGTCCAGCACCCGCAACACGCTAGAACAGACAGAATAGTGAATTAGAACGGAAAAGTACATAGTGGGAATGTATAATGTAATAAGAAAAGCACAAGCAAACAGAGTAGTCTTCACTTCGCATCTGTTGTTTTCACACTCCAAATGCAAGATTGTAGAGGTGCGTTTTGAGCTTCCCTTTGAATAGCTCCACAGAGTCAGCTTCCCTGATCGCTGATGGCAGCCTATTCCATAGGAAGGGGGCTCGATAGGCAAACACTCTCTGTCCAGCCGATTTCTTTTTAACCTTCGGCAGTGAAAGAAGGCCGGCTCCCGAAGACCGGAGGGACCGAGAAGGACTATAAGGAATGATCAGGTCCTTCAGGTACGATGGAGATAATCCATGCAAGGCTTTATAGGTTAGCAATAGCACCTTAAAGTCTGATCTGAAAGTTATTGGTAGCCAGTGTAGAGAGGCGAGAATAGGTGTAATATGATCAAACTTTCTCGTTCTGGTCAGCAGTCTAGCTGCCGCATTATGTACCAGCTGTCTACTTTTTGTGGTAGAGTTCGGTAATCCCGAGAACAGTGCATTGCAATAGTCCAGTCTTGACGAAACAAATGAATCAGTGTCTCTGCAATGCATCCACTGCAGATAACATTGGTCTGATTCTTGCAATGTTTCTCAGATGGAAAAAGGCAATTCTAGTTATACTTCTTATATGCTGGTCAAAGCATAATTGAGGGTCAAACAGGACACCAAGATTTCTGACGGATGCACTCTGTGGGATGGCGAAGCCATCCAACCACAGAGAGACATCCTCAAACTTTTCCCGGTCCCGCTTCGAGCCGATAATCATCAGCTCTGTCTTCCCAGTATTAAGCTGTAGGAAGTTTTGTGACATCCAGCCCTTCACAGCAGCCAGACAGGACTCAACCCTTTGAATCTGGGCCGAGTCCCCGGAATATACAGGAATGTAGAGCTGGGTGTCATCCGCATAGCAATGGAAACTAATTCCGAAGCCGCGGATAACGTCACCCAGGGGAAGCACATAAATTGCAAAAAGTAATGGACCATGAACCGACCCTTGTGGTACGCCAAAGCGCAATTTACAGTGCTTTGATTCTGCACCCTCATGAAGCACAAATTGGGTTCTATCTGTGAGGTACGATTCAAGCCAACCAAGAGCCGTACCCCCGAAACCAACATAGTGTTCAAGACGGTGAAGAAGAATGCTGTGGTCGATCGTATCAAACGCAGCGCTCAGATCCAACATCACAAGCATTGTGCTTGTATTTTTATCCAAAGCTAAAAGGATGTCATTTACAACTCTTGTAATAGCAGTTTCAGTTAAGTGGAAATTCCTGAACCCCGACTGGAAAGGTTCGAAGAGATTATTCCTCGTCAGATAATCAACGATTTGCTTTGCTACAATCCTTTCCTGTACCTTGGACAAGAAGGGCAGATTCGATATATGCCAATAGTTCCTGACTAATTCAGGATCTAGGCCAGGCTTTTTTGAGTAGCGGTTTTAACACCGCAGCCTTGAAATTGGAAGGAACAATTCCTGTTGAAAACGAAAGATTCATAAGCGAGAGGATAACAGGCCCCACCGTCAACTGGCAAAACACTTCAATCCTGTGTGTGAGCATAAAAGAGGCCTCAGGTGAGCTCTACTGTGTTGTATGAGCTCCTCTGGTCTGATCAGGATCAGGGGCCGTATTCACAAAGCATTTTATCTTACCGCTAGGAGTGCTCCTAACTCGCGCTAAAACATTTTACGTAGGAGTTTTTTCTTAAAAGTTATTCACAAAGCCGCTGAGACCTACTCTTACTAAGGATAAATCACAAAGAGTGAACTAAGAGTGACGCGCCGTTGCTATGGATTACGTCAACTCTCGTGCACGAGTTTAGAAGCAGTCAGTTCGGTGATTGGTTGTTCAGACGAGCCCACTGAATCACCGAAAAACAAGGAAATAGCCTAGGCTAGAAATGAATTCCTATTAAGTAGTTATAGTGCAGTTAGCAGAATACACGCATGATGACAATTTTGTGCAGACCACGATAATGACGTTGTAGCCTGCACGTTCAAGAGAGAGAGAAAGCAAACAATAAAAATACGTAAAATTTAAAAGAAAATAAATGTTAAGTGTTGACTGATTTGTGCCAAGGTGTATACCTAAAATGTGTTTTCAAAGTGATCCCTAAATCCCGGTCCACTCGGTTCCACACGGCCAAATTCATTGTCATGTTGATCGCCATCATCATCATCATCATCATCATCGTCTGGCTGTGGAATGTTCCTCCGCTTGCAGAGGTTGTGTAGAATGGCACATACAGTAATGACTGTGCTTGCCCTCTCTGGGGTAAGGCGTATTTCGCCGGGGAGGACATGAACCTAGGGTGACCATACGTCCGTATTTCCCGGGACATGTCCGTATTTCACGTCCTGTCCCGGGTGTTCCGGGTTATTTTTAGAAAGTGAGGAAATGTCCTGGTTTTTAAAATTACCTTCTTTGGACCATTACATTTACATGCACTAGGGCACTGCCCACGGCGCTGCGTGCGACGTAGCCTAATCCCCGCCCCTATGCTGTCAGCCCTATTAATCAGAACGTAGACAACGTGACTGTCAGTCATACGCAAGCAACATGCCGAAGCGGAAGTGCTCGTTTACCGACGAATTACTAAAGAGTTTCCCAGCTTTCAAACCGGGTCGAGACAAATGGGAAGCCTTGTGCACAGTGTGCAAAGCAGGCACATATGTCTCGGTGTCCAATGGAGGTGCAAGAGATCTGAAAATCCACCTGGACACCGAGAAGCACAAAACAGCTGTCCGAGGCGAGGGTAGTGCTAGCTCGATCACACAGTACTTTCTCAGACCAGGGAACGAGGATGCAGTGAATGCAGCGGAGGCTGCATGGTCATTTCACACAGTGAAACACCACAACAGTTACAGATCCATGGACTGCACTAGTGCATTGCTCAAAAAGACCCTCCCCGATTCAGACACTGCTAAAAAGTTTAGTTGTGCCCGAACTAAGACCGAGGCTATTGTTGATAGTGTACTGGCACCGCATTCTGTAGAAGTGGTGCACGAAGCACTAAAAGACATCCCTTATTGTGGTGTAAGTACTGATGGGAGCAATCATGGTGCGGTGAAAATCTTCCCCATCATTATTCAGTATTTTGATTGGAAGGCGGGTGGTGTTCAGAGTAAACTAATTGAAGTGCAAGATACACCCAACGAGACTGCAACAACCATCGCCAATTACTTAATGCAAACATTGACGAAAAACAATTTGGCCTCCAAATGCGTCGCATTTACCGGCGACAATTGCAACACCAATTTTGGTGGAACTCGGCGTGACGAAGGGGGAAATAATGTGTTTGCACATTTGAAGAGGCTGCTACAAAACAAAACATTGATTGGCGTGGGATGCCCAGCACATATCCTTAACAACTGTGTCCATCACGGGGCAGATAGGCTTAATGTGGACATTGAAAATATCATTTTCAAAATCTACCAGTACTTCCACATATACACTGTGCGCACAGAGTCCCTCAAAGAGTACTGCGATTTTGTGGATGTGGAATACAGGAGGATGCTGTCACACAGCAAGACCAGGTGGCTCTCTCTATTCCCAGGAATAGAGAGGATGCTGCAGATGTTCCCTGCTCTAAAAGCATTCTTTTTATCCCAAGAAAAGCCACCTGTGATTATCAAGGTTTTTTTTGAAAACCCTTTTAGTGAGGTGTATTTGTGGCACATGCACTCCCTCATGTCCATCTTCCACTGCCACATTCAGGAGATGGAAAGGGAGGACAACTCCATCATGGAAATCAAGAAAATATTGAGCAGCATCCACAACGTTGTTATTGAACGGAAGACCAATAATTTCATGTCCCTGAAAGTCAAGGGACTGCTTGCCGCACACCGCAGAGAAGGACTTGGAGAGGGATGTGACAAGTTCATGGCGGATGTGCTAGGCATGTATAGCTCATGCTTGGAGTACCTGGAGAAATGGATGGCGCCCATGGAAGAATTCACACCTTTCATGTGGATGGACATGAGCGAGGCACCTAAGTGGGATGATGTGGAGGCCTGCATCAAGTACCTTGAGGAGAAAGGGGTGGCAATTGACGATGTGAAAAAGCATCGGATGCTACTCGGAGCTGCTGAGGATGGCACAGTTTGTCTTCGCACTTTCTCCACATAATGCAAATGTGGAGAGAGTGTTTTCACTGATGCAGAGCCAGTGGACAAAGGAGAGGAACCAGCTCTCAGTTCCATCTTTGAAAGGGATCCTATTTGTGCAATACAATCTCAAAGATATGTCATGCAAGGACTTTCACACGTACATGTTGGGCCACAAGACACTGCTGAAGAAGATCAGCTCTACAGCTAAATACAAATGGGCAAAGAAGGACGAGGAAGAAAAACCAGACGAAGAGGAGGACAAAACAGACGAAGAGGGAGACGAGGATTAAGCAGGGAAGTTAAGATGGTGTGTTGATATTTATTTATTTTTTTTGTATATTTTAAGTAATTTTTTCGAGTATACAAGAGGGTTTTTTTTGTATCATGCTCATTTGTTAATTTATTTTCTCCAATAGGCTACCTGATTGTAAATGAGCTCATTTGTTATTTATTTTAATTATTTTCAATGATTGTTAATCAGCTCATTGGTTAATTCCCCCCCCCCCCAATAGCCCTACAAAACAGACTTTATTTTGTTCATTACTGAGGCTAAGTGAGTGTTATTTCGAGTTCAGAGTTATTGTTAACTTGTTAAGTGAAGGATGTTAAGATGCAACATTATTTCTTTCATTGTGCTGTTCATTCATTACAGGAATTGTTGACTCAAGCATTTTGAATAAATACATTTTGAATAAAATTATCATTTGTTATTGGAGTTATTGTTGACTTTTACTGAAAAGCATTTTTAATAAACCAACTGTAAATATCTAGTTCTATCTATATAATATAATATAACGGTATAATTGAATAATAATAAAATACTATTAAAGCAGCAGCATCCTCCACATGACCGCCCACCCCCCAGCCACCCCGCCCCGCCCCACCTTCAACCCCCCCCCCCCCCCCCCCCCCCCCCCCGACAAGGTGTCCTGGTTTTCCCAAATGAAAATATGGTCACCCTACATGAACCGACGTTTCATCTGCCCAATTCCTCTCTCCATAACATTTCGTGTATGTTTGTGTGCTCTAGCATATATGGAAGAAATCAGTAAACAATAATAAATATGGATTCAACAAATAAAAGGCGTCAAAGAGCCAATACGATGTGTTTTACACGCTGTGTAATTGTCCAAAGGAAAGTTTATGGCACGGCTGACTGATGGTTGCGATATTTTTAAATCGTCGGCATTGCAAAGTTACATTTCCCCTGTTGCTAAATAACGTAGTGTGGCCAAACATTTTATTTCGGGACTAATCGGATTATTTCTGTTAGTCGGGGATGTTATTGCATTGCGATTAACTCCACAACAAGTTTAATACCCTAACATTTCGTCTCGCAGGCATTTACGATTCTTTGTGAATAGGTCTTACTGAGTTAGGAGTCCTCTTGAGGACTTTTAAGCCCTCCTAGACTTAGGTGCTACTTTTAGGCCTAAAATACTTTGTGAATTGCTTAGTGAAAAAAGTTAGGAGTCCTAAATTTAAGAGTGACACGCCCATTATTTTTAGGAGTTACTCCTAAATTCGCCAGTTAGGACCTACTTTTAGCCCTAAAATCCTTTGTGAATACGGCCCCAGAAGTGGAAGTGGGATACAGACCGATTTACATCTAGATCTGTTTAGCAACATTTATATTCTTATTTTTAGTTTTTGTCACTGTTTTTGCCTACGAAAAGCTTTTTTTGCAGTCAGCTGAACATTTTACTGTTTAACAGTAACAAATAAATATTTGCTTTGTTACCTAAATATTTCCTGTGTAAACCTTTTCTTTCTGTATGGGTTTTTCATTTTACTTATTACTGTACTGTGAGTTTTGCCAAAATAGGTAACATTGGTGTATTCTAAGAACTCCAACAATGTTACAGTATCAACTATAGGTGTACAGTATGACCCTGGGAGGATGGGATTGTGAGTTTAGCCAATTGGCGCGCATTGGATAGACAAATATGATATATATTCTGATACGATCGTGTCAATGTAATATTTATATGATATATTCACAGTATTGTATTACAATATGGCAACAGTCTTTACACTGTTTGTACCATATAATTGCAACCGATTAAACTTTTAAAAAGGAAGCTATTTCTAAACAATTGTATTCATTTGAATATGTAACATGGTCTCTAATAGATATTCTTATGATAGCTGTGTTTATCGTTGGAAAGAATCAGTTTTGAGAATAGAGAACATGGTTTTGAATGCAGTGTTTCATCTGCTCTGTTCAACTCTTTTCAGTTTTGTATTTCGAGTTTTGAGAAATTGAGCTAGAGTTTCAGAAAACTTGTTGAAACGATTGAGAAAAACTGTAAAGAACTCAGACTACTATAGTTGACCTAATAAACAGCAAGGGTAAAACTGTAACTCTTGCTAGCAGTGTGGTTGCCTCTTCTCTCTGTCCTCGGGACATTCAGCTGTGCAGAGTCGCCCAGAACAGAACTCACAAGAGCTGCTGGTGACGTTATCTGCTGCCCCGGGCTCTGCCTCAACTGAGCGCTTCAAGCACTGCGCCTCTCTACAGGTCTGGACCATTGTAGACTGTGTAGAATAATAGAAGAGGTTGTTACATGTGTTTGTTCTGAGAGAGAGAGAGAAAGAGAGAGACACAGAGAGAGAGAGAGAGAGAGAGAGAGAGAGAGAGAGAGAGAGAGAGAGAGAGAGAGAGAGAGAGAGAGAGAGAGAGAGAGAGAGAGACAGAGACAGAGACAGAGACAGAGAGAAAGAGGGAGAGGGAGGGAGGGAAGGAGAGAGAGAGAGTGAGAGAAATAGAGTGAGAGAGAGAAAGAGAGATAGAGATGCAATGTAGAAATGCCTCAAACCTTTTCATGAAATGCTTTTTAAAACAAGAATAACCCATTTAAATTTGCCTTGAAGCTGAAGGTCCAAGTAGTCAGGATGACATTTACAGCTGGCAAGACACAAACTTAGGCATATCTTTACAAACAAATACAAAAATATGAAAAAATAAGGTTGGTGGGAAGCTCTTTTAAATGTATTGTTATTTACATGACACGCGAGAGCACGGCTTTGATCCCTGTACATCCAGAGTCTAATGGCGGTGAATAACGTACCTCTCTCCCCAGGAGCCCAAGCACAAGAGCCCTCAAGGATGTCCGCCTCGTCATCTGAGCGGCTTATTGCAGCTTAAGTGAGCTACCTCTCATTAATAATGCATCGGCCTGATTCATAATAAACATACATTTCTCTTGCAAGGGGGGACAGAGGGAGAGGGATAGATGGCTCCCGAGAGGTTGTGGAGATGAGGATGTTTGTGCCCACTTAGCAGGGCCGTGCAGAGACCCTTTGAGGGGCAGGGGCGCAAATTCAAAAAAGGGCACATGTTTGTTCATGAACTCATCAGAAGTGGTTTGGTGTTGATATCTATAAAAACAATTAAGCTATTACAAAATAAAAGCCTTGAATATGAATTAGCCTAACTATACACAATGTATACGTATGACTTTAATTTTTTTTTTTAATGTTTTTCTATTAAACACAGGGTGGTGGGAACTCCACAATGAGTTTATGAACACATCAGAAGTGGTTTGGTGTTGATATCTATAAGAACAAGTGAGCTATTAAAAATAAAGCCTTAAATATGGATGCAATACATGCACTGAAAACTTTTGCATTTTTTAAAAACAATTAAAAGTTTTTCTTTAAAACAAGGGGTAGTGGGGACTACAAAACGAGTACATAAACACATCAGAAGTGGTTTGATGTTGATAGGAATAATTTCAAGTGAGTTATTAAGAATTAAAAAAATGACGTTGCACTTTTTTGACGGTCCCTAAGCACTTGACGCTATTACAGATACAACCCCGGAAAATAGACGAATGTCGAATATAAAACCAATTTCACCCCGTTCTGCCAGAGACACTGAGACAGAGTAGACATGAAAAGGATTTGGCCATGGCATGTGGCCAAGTAGTTACTACAGAGTATACAGATTAAATATAACGATGTATGCTTTCCCTTTGCAATTTCAAAAGGTTTCCCAGATAGGTTGGCTGTATAGCTAGCTGGTAGGCTATAGAAAATAAACCGAGTGGTAGCCACTTTCACAGGTCAGTTAAAACGATGCTAGTTGAAAAGCTTTTGCTGGCAAACATAGGCCTATAATTCAAAATGACACTACAAAACGAGATAACTGTTACAGTTTATTTAGCATTATCAACTTTATGGTTTTGGAAACAACTGTCTGTGTCTGACTCTGTAGTGATCTTACCCTGCATTGTACCGTCTCTTAAAGGCACCCAGTGCAACTTTATGTAAACATTCAATGAAAAATAAACATTCAATTTCTAGTCTTTTTTACACGTAGTAAGTTTCAATAACTCCATACCATTACATATCGACATTCAAGGAGCAAAGATGAGACGTCGTTGTGTGGTGAGAACTGATAGAAAATCGTAAACAACAACAATCGCCGGTGGGGAGAAGCCATTTTTCCATTGACTGGAAGCCTGCTTTATTTATTGTAGGTTACAAAAAATAAAGAAAATGGCGGCATTGTTGTTGTTATCGATTTTGTATCAGTTCTCACCACACAACAACGTCTCATCTTTGCTGCTTAAATGTCGGTATGTAATGGTATGGAGTTATCGAAACTTACTACGTGTAAAAAAGACTAGAAATTGAATGTTTATTTTTAAGTCTCGAAAGTTGCACTGGGTGCCTTTAAAACAACAATCGCATCTTGCAGGCAGGCAAATTGTGAAAGGTCACGTTGATAGCCTATGACGTCACCCAGCGGCAGCAGCGCACTGAGCGCCGGTAAACGAGGCTACAAAGTACAAACTTTACTTCTGTATCATTACTTTTAGACATTTTTATACTCGAACAATTGATTCACATGTTAATGTGTAATTTTACAAAGCATTGAAAATTTAAACGACCACTCAAAAGGGCACTTTGGTCCTTCAGAGGGAAAAGGGCAGGGGCTCGGGCACCCATAGCCCCCCCCCCCCTCTGCACGTGCCTGCCACTTAGCCTCCGTGGAGCTGCGCACCACCATATGGTTCCCCCCCGCTCTGCTTCTACTTCATGAGCGTGTCCTTCCGGCAGTCTGGTTACCTTGAAATAAATGTCCAATATATTGATTTTACTGGTCTCCGGGGACTGGTTGCCGAACTAAATATACTTTTGATTGATTCGACTTTATCTTGGTGTTAGTTGTTTCTGATTTATAATGCTTTGAGAGGCAGTTGAGAAGAATGTATAGTTCGGAATTGAAAATAATTAAATTAATTGAAATCAAAACGAGATGACACAATAGGCAAAGGTAAGAAAGACCTAACAGATGATGGAAAGACCAGACTATTTTCTACGGAGACTTCAAGTGCCTCCTTCGTCTACTTTCTTGACCAATACTTTTTTTGGCAAACAAGATAGATAATGTGCCTACTATATGCCAACTCTTGGCTACCCGAGAGAGCATGGCTGTGTTCTGGAGCAAACTGGAGGGAGCGCGGCCTTCAAAGGATTCTCTTTGATCCATGTCCGCTCTCTCGTCCCTGCTCTTCATTAGCTGCTATTAGTTTGACACGGACGGAGCTAACTGACTTCTGCTCAGCCATGTCATGATGTATCATCCTGATTGGATCTGGGATCTCTGATAGGACAAAGTATTTATGAATGCAGTGAATGCATGGGTTTTATTTTTAGTAACTAAATATAGACATATATATCTATATATATATTCTACATATATGAATCTATAAATATATATATGGAATATATATACTGTATATATGGAATATATAATATATATATGTACATACAGTATATACATATATATATATATAAACAAAATTGATAAAAAAATATTTTGCACACACGTGATTTGCACACACACACACGCGCGCATACACACACACACACATATACACACGCACACACACACGCACACACACACACACACACACACACACACACACACACACACACACACACCCCACATACATTCAAAGTCTCAACCCATATCTAACTATTGCTTCTCCAGAAGGAAGTCAGTATGACAGCTGATACTTTTTCCTCATTGGCTGCCGAAGTAATCATTCTGCTATGCTGTTTCATGAATATGCAGAGCAGTACACACACACACACACACACACACACACACACACACACACACACACACACACACACACACACACACACACACACACACACACACACACACACACACACACTCACCCCCCATGCATGTATAGCAACTTCACGGAGTGCTGAGGTGAAATAATTTTGGTTAGTGAAATAAAATAAGGAGTGAATTATAAAAATATTGTGCACGCTCTCCAAATGATCAAAGAATCCCCCCCCCCACACCCTTGAGGCTGAGTTCTCACAGAGCCTTCCAGAAATAACTCAGTCCTGACGGGCTGATTTAGGTGCACGTTCATAAACAGTTTATCCACGAACAACCTTCACATTGCCCCAGTAGAAAAGTTGCACTAAACAAGCTGTGCTGAGTCTCCACCACGGATAGCACTGCAGCACTGCATAGCAGTGCACACGTCGAGAGGAAAAGCAGACGCATTTCAACACAGAGGCATGTTGTTGCAGCATTTAAGTTGACGTCTGTTCTCAGACTAATATATCAACACACAGGAGCAGATTGGGCCTTGGCAACTACTAGAGATGGCACACATACTGTATATCCATACATCATAATAGCCATAAATAAACTGGTGTGAAGCATCACGCCCAATACAAGCAGAAACTCTAATTTCTGTTGGTGACGGACGGTAGTTTAAAGGTCCCATGGCATGCCACTTGATGGACGCATATATATAGGTGCTAGTGGGCCCTTAATACAGTATTTGAAGACGTTCAAGAAATGTAGCATTGATAAAGAATTACAGCCACTACGAGCCAGTCCCACAATGAGCTTTCTACAAACAGATTTTTAGAGGCGGGTCGAGGTGGAGGGTGGGGGTGTGGCCCTGAGCAGCTTGCGGCCATGGTACCATGCGATCGTGTTTACAGTGGATGTATCGCAATGGTGAGGCACACAGCTTTTAGCAGTGTTCTGTAAATATTCTCACACTCTGGGTGCTCCAGCGGGAGTCCTGGAGCTCTATATCAAAATAATATCATATCATACATATTTATACCATATAATTTATATTATCACGGCCAAAATCTATGTGCGCCTCAAGACGATATTATGAATCTGAAATGACGGGGTCGGGTTCTCCAACCTCTCTGGTTCTTCCACTTCCACATCAATCTGAAATACCGCGACATGGAGGAGAAAGGGATTGTTGCCCGCGATTGTTGACCGTGGTTGTCTCCCGCCGGAGCCCCGCTGCCGAGGCACCACCGTGTCGGTAGCGGGCAGGTGGCGCGGCGATGGTGCCTCGGCGCTGCCCGCTGCCCACTGCCCGCTGCCCGCTGCCCGCTACCCGCTGCCGAGGCACCTCCACCAAGAGGCGCGGCGGTGGTGGTGGTGGTGCCTCGTGGTGCCTCGTGGTGGAGGTGCCTCGGCAGCGGGAAGCGGGAGTCGGCAGAGGGGCTCCGGCAGGAGACAATCACGGGCAACAATCTCTTTCTCCTCCATGTCGCGGTTCATGTACTTCAGGGAGTCAAAGCCAAAGTTCCTTTCCCCCAAATGCTTCTCAACCCTGTCTGAGATAACCCCCACTACGAGTCTCGTGGAAATACCAGAGACGTCAGAGAACCCGACGTGTTATGCGCCATAACACCAACAGCAGAACGGTTATCCAAATAACAAAGAAGTGTACAACACTTGTGTTATAGTGTGTGTATTCACACACACACACAAATGTGGCACTCGCACGTTCGTAGCTCATAGTCTCATTGGCAGGCCCAAATTCTCTGGGTGGGCAAGGCAGAGAAAGGGGAGGTAACTTGGCCTCTTATGACGACATAATGGGCCAAAATCGAAATCGGAGCGTCTGAGCTTTCATTCTTCAAAGGTGGAGCAGGACACCTATTGCTCTTTTTACACCTAGCGCCATTTCTAGCTACTGCGGGACCATAGGCAGGCTAGGGGAGCTCATATTAACAGTAGGGCCGAGATCGTTTATTGGCCTGTGGCATGTGCCACTGCGACCACTGACATACCATGGCATATGCCGTTCTGGAACGGTAACTGCCGTTCTGAAACGGTAACTACCGTTCTGAAACGGTAACTACCGTTCTGAAACGGTAACTGCCGTCGCGACCACTGACATACCATGGCATATGCCGTTCTGGAACGGTAACTGCCGTTCTGAAACGGTAACTGCCGTTCTGAAACGGTAACTACCGTTCTGAAACGGTAACTACCGTTCTGAAACGGTAATGCCATGGCATATGCCTTTCTGGAACGGTAACTACCGTTCTGAAACGGTAACTGCCGTTCAGGTGGAACGGTAACTGCAGTTCCCAACAATGGTATGTGACACCAGCATAACTCCTCCGTATAATTTCAAGACAGGTATTGCCATAAATGTAAAGGTATATATATTTGGTATTTATTGACACAATATCACAACATAACGCCGTAAATAAAGGGATTTACACGTTTCTCTCGTCCGTGCTGTTGTTAGGATATTTCCGATCTGTTTTGTTGTTGCTTTTGTAATGACAGATGCTTTTGAAAACAGCCGGACTTGCTCCGGTGACGGTAGTTATAGCCTAGCCTTCTAGGTGGCCATAGAGCTAGTCTATTGCTTTGTTCCAATATCCATACTATCCGCAGTCATTATACTTTATTTTAGTATGACTTATTTTTTTATATAGTTTGAGTACGTAGTGCGTTGCAATTAAGATCAGGGCGAAAGGAAGTGTAGTGAAAGGACCCGGATGGTATACTCAAACGGTCAAACCGATGAGTGTGGATTGATGTACACCTTTCGTGCTCCACGGCAGCGATCTAATAGCTACGTAGCTGAAGAGGCGGAGCCAGGCTGAGCCAACGTCGGCGCATTTTCTTTAATAGGTCCATGCATTTTCCACGTATCCTGCATTAATGGAGTCATTTTGTTGTTTTAATAGCTTTATAACTACTATGTGTAAAGAGTTCACCATTCAAAGCGAGATGTTTATTGCGGTTGCGATCGTAGTTTCCGGTTAGTGCACCAGAGCCAGGTCCCTATAGGGGTGGCACTGTAGGCTATGGCTAGACAGTCATCCATTTTTCCACTCGTGTTTTATCAAGATGTTCTAGTAGCGTAGACTATAATAAAGCCTATACTGTATGACTGCTTCAGCTCATAACTATTCAATAGGCCAAATATTAAGTTTTGCATTTGTTGTTATTGGTGTTTAACCAAATAATTTAAGCAGGCCTATAGGTTCCTATCATTTAACCCTGATCCAGTGTCATAAACCTTTCTATATCGACATGATCCAGTGGTATCATGGCATACAGGCCACCGTTTTTCCGCTGGCATGCCACTCATGTAAAATGGTATTACCAGTTTCTACTGGCACCTACCGTTTTTCCGCTGGCATGCCACTCATGGAAAATGGTAATTACCAGTTTCTACTGGCACCTACCGTTTTTCCGCTGGCATGCCACTCATGGAAAATGGTAATTACCAGTTTCTACTGGCACCTACCGTTTTTCCGCTGGCATGCCACTCATGGAAAATGGTAATTACCAGTTTCTACTGGCACCTACCATTTTTCCGATGGCATGCCACTCATGGAAAATGGTAATTACCAGTTTCTACTGGCACCTACCGTTTTTATAAGAATGATTGTGTAGCTGTGAATCATGAGTGGTATGTGTGTATGAACGGGCAAATACCACAGGAAAGGAATATCTACTGGCAAACGGTAGGTGCCAGTAGAAACTGGTAATTACCATTTTCCATGAGTGGCATGCCATCGGAAAAACGGTAGGTGCCAGTAGAAACTGGTAATTACCATTTTCCATGAGTGGCATGCCATCGGAAAAACGGTAGGTGCCAGTAGAAACTGGTAATTACCATTTTCCATGAGTGGCATGCCAGCGGAAAAACGGTAGGTGCCAGTAGAAACTGGTAATTACCATTTTCTATGAGTGGCATGCCAGCGGAAAAACGGTAGGTGCCAGTAGAAACTGGTAATACCATTTTACATGAGTGGCATGCCAGCGGAAAAACGGTGGTTCCAGTAGGAAATGGAACTTCCGATTAACATAATTGGCTTGCCAGCGGAAAAACTTTTGGCCTGTATGCCATGATACCACTGGATCATGTCGATATAGAAAGGTTTATGACACTGGATCAGGGTTAAATGATAGGAACCTATAGGCCTGCTTAAATTATTTGGTTAAACACCAATAACAACAAATGCAAAACTTAATATTTGGCCTATTGAATAGTTATGAGCTGAAGCAGTCATACAGTAGGCTTTATTATAGGCTACGCTACTAGAACATCTTGATAAAACACGAGTGGAAAAATGGATGACTGTCTAGCCATAGCCTACAGT
Source organism: Gadus macrocephalus (assembly GCF_031168955.1). NCBI lineage: Eukaryota > Metazoa > Chordata > Actinopteri > Gadiformes > Gadidae > Gadus > Gadus macrocephalus. Next base: position 14,691,226 of record NC_082398.1, read on the forward strand.
GCCACCCCTAACGGAAACTACGATCGCAACCGCAATAAACATCTCGCTTTGAACGGTGAACACTTTACACATAGTAGTTATAAAGCTATTAAAACAACAAAATGACTCCATTAATGCAGGATACGTGGAAAATGCATGGACCTATTAAAGAAAATGCGCCGACGTTGGCTCAGCCTGGCTCCGCCTCTTCAGCTACGTAGCTAAGATCGCTGCCGTGGAGCACGAAAGGTGTACAATCCACGATTCCACACTCATCGGTTTGACCGTTTTGAGTATACCATCCGGGTCCTTTCACTACACTTCCTTTTGCCCTGATCTTAATTGCAACGCACTACGTACTCAAACTATATAAAAAAGAAGTCATACTAAAATAAAGTATAATGACTGCGGATAGTATGGATATTGGAACAAAGCAATAGACTATAGCTCTATGGCCACCTAGAAGGCTAGGCTATAACTACCGTCACCGGAGCAAGTCCGGCTGTTTTCAAAAGCATCTGTCATTACAAAAGCAACAACAAACAGATCGGAAATTTCATAACAACAGCACGGACGAGAGAAACGTGTAAATCCCTTTATTTACGGCGTTATGTTGTGATATTGTGTCAATAAATACCAAATATATACCTTTACATTTATGGCAATACCTGTCTTGAAATTATACGGAGGAGTTATGCTGGTGTCACATACCATTGTTGGGAACTGCAGTTACCGTTCCACCTGAACGGCAGTTACCGTTTCAGAACGGTAGTTACCGTTCCAGAAAGGCATATGCCATGGCATTACCGTTTCAGAACGGTAGTTACCGTTTCAGAACGGCAGTTACCGTTTCAGAACGGCAGTTACCGTTTCAGAACGGCAGTTACCGTTCCAGAACGGCAGTTACCGTTCCAGAACGGCATATGCCATGGTATGTCAGTGGTCGCGACGGCAGTTACCGTTTCAGAACGGTAGTTACCGTTTCAGAATGGCAGTTACCGTTCCAGAACGGCATATGCCATGGTATGTCTGTGGTCGCGACGGCAGTTACCGTTTCAGAACGGCAGTTACCGTTCCAGAACGGCATATGCCATGGTATGTCAGTGGTCGCGGTGGCACATGCCACAGGCCATTAAACGATCTCGGCGTCTCTCCATTAACGTTAAAAAACCTCATAAAGGGAAATGTTCATGCCATTGGACCTTTAAGTATAAGACCTTCATCTTCAGTACAGGTCTTTGGTTTTGTTTGCTAATTACTATATCTGGCTGATTTGCCACCTACGTTCTGCACTATTCACCATAGACGGGATCCTGACGTAATATACTAAATTGAAACAGGAAACGGGTTAGGGAATAATATTCATTGGTAGGTTTTATAAGGTAAAATTGTAATCAATTTACAAGGGTGATGGTGGAGGAAATGTGTGCTTAAGAATTGATTTAACAATGACCAAATACACAGACAATTGTCCAAATTGTAATTTTAAAGAGTAATTGGAGTAATTGCATTTCTTGGTTCTTCATGCAACCCATGCGACAAACGTCCCTATGAAAAACAGACTCACAGACCCTATATTATTATGCAGTACACCAACTGCACAGGGAATGTAAGCTATTGTTGTAAAGGTAAGGTGGCAGTGATGTATCGGCCAGGCTCCTCTGTCGAGCATCACACTCAGAGTTTGTTCCTCGACTCGTCCTGCCACTTCCAGCAACTCTAAGAGAATACAGAGAAGGAATTGTATATCCTGCTTTACATTCATCTTGATGTGCCATTTAATTCAAAAATTATGTTTAATTTTTCATAAAGCCAATATAGAGGTTCAACAGCTAATGTGATGTGTGATAGCTGTACAATATATCTCCAAGAACCGAATCATAATATAGTCATTTTTCAAAAATACCTATTCGGTATATCTCTACTAGGTAAGTGGAGTGATACTAAATAAACACATTGTAATATAAAATTATAATGAACCACATTTAAATTGTGTTCTCCTAGTATTGATCACGTTGCATGCCTTAAAGTGTCATAGATCAGAGCTATATTTATTTATTTTTGGCTTTATTTCAGAGGCTAGCTTGGGGGTTACTTTGACATACATTTCCTGCCACACAACAAACTCTGCACTATTCTTAGCAGACTCCTGCTGGGGCAGCAGGGAAGGGAGGCTACAGTGGTGTGTGTGTTTATCCATGTACCATTAATCCCAGCATGACATTCAAAACAAAAAGCCAACAGTCCCTCCATCATCCACCGTGCGCACGTTCACCAAAGAGCGTCTATTTATCAAAAGCCTAAAGCACACTTATTTGCCCGTTTGTTGGTTGCTCCGTAACAGAGTTTTCTAGCTGAATGATTAAATGTTAATGTCAACGGTCAGAGCCTTTTAAACCTATTCAATGCGCCATCGCTGTGGCCATCTGCTCTGCAAAGTCCACCGAGCTGTGTTCACATTTTTAGCCGCTACCCAGGGACAGGCTGTACCAGCCAGGACCATGTGATAGCTGCCAGGATTATGCCCGGCATAACTCTCCCCAGCCCTCGCTAAAGGATGAGGATCGCACTCGAGTCGGGTCGGGAGCAGATTCACTTCCGACCCATTTTTTGTCTTCTTTCTCATTCTGTGGATGTGTGAACAGCAGCCTCTGCTCTACTTTGCATGGGTTACTAATGAACAACTCCAGTCTGCGAATATCTGAGTCCCTGCTAAATGATGATCTCTGATGATGAATGGTGCCAAGTGCTGGATGGGCTTTTATCGTGTCAAAGATCATAGAGACTTGTTTAGTTGAGTGACCTTTTATTTAATTTCGTATCAATGCATCATCGATTCATTTCTAGAGAGTACTGGAGTACTCATCGATTCATTTCTAGAGTACCATTATAACGTAATAATTTGAAAACTCTTCTCAAGGACAATTTTTCTACATTTGCCTACAGTTTGAATATTATTTTCACGATTTGATGTTCTGAATGTGTCAATCTGAAACCAATTCAAATTAATAATTCACAAACGAGCAGAGTAGATAGGTAGGCCCAAACTTGTGGACAATGGGGATCAAACCCAGAAATTCTTAGTTCTGACACTGATTCCAATGTGTCCTCCAGGCAGACTGAATCTAGAATGTGTCTCTGAGGAGGTCCTGCCCAGTGTACATCTGACCAGCCCCCTTCACCCTGAGAGCCTCTGAGTGCTTCCAGATCCGGGCCCAGTGACGCAGACCGGCTGCATCTGCCCATAAGGCGTCCATCTCTCTGTGCATCAGCTTGCGCCCTGACGGCCATCGCGGAGCCCACAAATCCAAGGACGTGGCGTCAATAATTGAACAATCTCTTTCAGCGCTTCTTTGCCTTGAACCTAAGTCACCAGGACGCGGTGCTGCCGTTGCTCTACCCTAGAGTCCCAGGTTTGACAGCACCCCTCTCAGGGCCTTATTATTATTATCAGTAGTATGCATTAGGATGATTTGTATCATGCCCTCTGTTTGTTAGTCTAACAACAGTACTCCGTCGATAATTAATAATTCAAATGTGTATTTCAAACAGCCCCAGGTTATGAGTGAGGTGCTGTTCAGTGTGCATTTTAGATGATATGTATGTTTAGGGACTGTTTGTCTGCAAGCAGACTGGAAAAAATCTCCCTATTTGTTGATTATACAAATAAGAATGTTGATCAAATGATGGATATGGAGCATAGAAAGCGGGATGGATGATACATGGATGGATGGATGTATCGGCACCTTCCCTAACTGAAGTGGGTTTCAAAGTGTGTGTCTTTTTCAAGTGTGTCATGTTTTTTTTCAGGGTCATTGTGATATATGATGAGAGGATATCAATAGAGACACAAACATCTCCATGAACGCATACACACATGCAGGAACAGACACGCACAAATTCTTGTTGATGTGTTTAATCCCTCGTTAGACACTTTAATTCCTCTCTGAGATTAGGAGATGGAAAAAGCTCTCTTCCTCCAGACAGGCACACACAGACGCGAACACACACACCCACCCCGCCACCAACCCATTAATCTCTGTGTCTGGGTGTCATCTATAATAAAATGTATTCAACAGATGTAATTAAGGCTCTGGTAATAGGGGAATTACATTTTAATATAAAAATGTTTTTCAAGCATGGAAAAGGTGTCTTAGTAGTAAGGATGTTTGCATTGCTGATGTTGTTGACGGCGAGTAGAAACTAGGAATGGATTGTGTCTGTTGTCTCATATTCATTGGGGCATAAAGCATGCATGTTGTTTAATACACTAATAAGATGGTAAACATGTGTTGTTTGCATGGGTTTACATTAGGAAGAAGGCAGGTTTGTTGTTGCACGTATACACTGGCAATTAAAACAATTAATATATGACGGCAACTTAGTGTAACAACTGGAAAACTATAGTTAAATGAATATCCTAGCTTTTCAAACATTAAAATCATACATGTATTACATCATAACAATTATGAAACTCATTCCAGAGTCATACATCTTCCTGGCAAGAGGATTATAATTTTGAACAGGAAGGATTCGTTTTGACTTAATTAAATTAAAAAAAATACCCAGAGGGAATGGGAGAAATATTCCTATTGACGATGGAGATGATGATGATGATCATCATCATCATCATCATCATCATGCTGAGGATGGTCTTGTTTCAAATCCCCACCAGTAAGATATTGCATGGTCCGCGCCTGCTCTACCGTTTTCATAGTCTGAGTAGCCCAATCACCTCCTGTCTTATTGTAGGTCTCACTCAGCATGTGGATTCAGTCTTTCTCCTTACATAATACTCTGTCATTACAAAAAGTCTTAAATAGAGACGCTGATCCATCACATTTCTCAGCAGGGTGCAAGCCAAGGTGTGCCGAGGTCCTGCTCTCCGGTGGGGCTGATATTCCTTTCTTTCCAGATATGGCAACGTTGAGTCCTCCTTTTCCCTCCGAGGGAAACAGTGTAAGGGTCAAGGTGACTCTATTGTCGCTCTGCAAGACATGAGCCCTAATAAAATACATAGAATTTTTTTTATGATACGATTTGTGTTACTTGAAACACAAATACTGATATGCACTGGTTTAAGAAATATATTTATGTATTTCTACTCACACACACAAACACGCCGCGTATGCACTGGGAGAATCCTGCACAAAGGCAGAATCCTAGTCATCAAACTCTACTCATTTCAGTGGCAGAATGTGAGGTGGAATCCAGGTCGTCCATATCAGCAGCGCTGTCATACCTTCTCCTTCATCTCAGCATCCTCATCAACAGCCTCCATCTCCTCCACGCGGTCCTCTGTCTCCAGCTCGCTGCTGCTCTGCTCGTCCTCGGGGGCCCTGCACTCATTCATAATTAATGGCCAACGTATCAACCGCCAATCTAAATTGTATATATATATATTATATATTTACATACACTTGTTTCCCACTCGGATAAAACTAAGTGAGAGAGTAACCTGCCTAGGAGAGCTGTAGGATGGTTAACAGACCCCTAGCTGTGTGTGTGTGTGTGTGTGTGTGTGTGTGTGTGTGTGTGTGTGTGTGTGGGTGTGTGTGTGTGTGGGTGTGTGTGTGTGTGTGTGTGTGTGTGTGTGTGTGTGTGTGTGTGTGTGTGTGTGTGTGAACACAAAAACATTCAAGCAGCAGTGGGAAAATGCAGTTTATCCTATTTCAGTAAAATTATGAACCAAAAATACTTTGGCAAAAGTCCATAATTGAAATTCTCTTAAAAGAAAAGAATATATAAAATTGAAAAAGTACTACAAGGGCCTTGGTTTATTATACTGGTGGGAAGACAATTCCCAACCATGGATAAACCTTCAAAAGATCAAAAGTATTGATGTTTTAATATGGAAGTATTGTCATTGTTGACCTTTTGTAATGCAAAAACATCTATAATGGAAACATAAGAAAGGTAAAAACAGTTTTGTACAAAGTGAACTGAAGCACTTGCATGAAAGCAGTGAAGTACTCCCTGGATTGCAGACTAGAAGAGGGTACTAGAGGTAGACTTGGTGTTGGTTTGTGACGATGAAAGTTCTGATTTGACGAAATAAGCGAGCTAATCAGTGCAAAGGAGGAGAGGCGAACAAACCAAATAACAGCGTGTGGTCCTCCAGAGGCCGGCCTACCCTCATCAAATGGATGAATATAAGGCTGTCAAGTAGGAGAAATATGAAGGGCTGCACAAAGGGTATTCAATCAAGCCATTATTTGGATTTATTTAAATGGTTTCTATATTCTTTGTGCCATATATATTGAGTAGCATTACCTTTGGTTACATTGACTGCTAGAGGAGCCTCTGCTCCCTGGAGTTTATTCAACACTGCCTCAGGGCTGTGTTGATACTTCTCCAAACCCTCTTGAGGTCGTAAGGACGAGTACATGAAAACGAGGACTTGAAGCGAAGTAACTTGTATTTCAAGAAAGGTTAAAAGAATGAAAGTATTCCAGATTTTCCAATAGAAAGAGGACACAAAATTGGCTAAATCAAAAGAGAGTCATTATAATCAAGTTAAAAGAGTGTCTTCGCATTTCCTTCCTACTTATTCCACAGGTCTGCCCTAATCGAAATGAAATAGTGTCATAATCATAATTTTGGAACATGGTTCCCTCAATCAATCCCATGAGCCTGGAATTATCAGGTGTTGTGTCATCCACTATCAGGACTGTGTCAGCTGGTTTCAGGTTCTTCCCTAACTTCCCTTTCTTGGAAGATAGCTCTCATCGTTTCCAGAAAAGACTGGAGACACCGGATTTTTCTCCAGACCCTTCTTGAGTAGGAGTCCTGTTGCTCAAACGATCCGGGTGGCAGAATGCTTTTGAGTTGTACTGGATGATTTGGCATAAGGGTCGTCCGATTATTTAATCTGATACAATGGTGATAGCGCAGTCATTGGCCTCTACCTGGCAGAGTGCTGTTTGCAGCCCCTCGTCATCTAGGACATGTCTCACTATGGTGTACATAGTGTATGAGTCTCTCCCTTGCACAGTTCTCAATGTGTGCCATTTTCAGACATTTTCTGATCCCTCGTAGAAGCATGCCAGTGTCAGAAGCAAAGTTACTATATTTCAAGTAGCAGAGTTGGATTTGGAGAACATTTGATTTCCCCCACTAACTTGTGAACGTGGGTCAGAAGTAGTTTGGATAGATTGCTGTCTTTTGGCAGAATGGCCGGATGCTTAGACGTCACTGGCGTTGTCATTTTACTCAGCCTTCCACCTACCCTCAAGATGTCCTCGGCTGGAACCAGAGCCGGGGACTTGAGTTTGCAAAGGGGACTCGATGAGCACGTACGTCGCACATTCACTGACTAGCGACTTGACCTCAAAAGACTTGATACTCTACTTGGACTCTGAACAATCTTTATTTTGTATATCTTTTTGGTGCATTAACATTAAGGAAATGTCTAACCACACCTCATGCTTCTGGTGCACATGGTAACGGGTGAGTGTTAGATGTTCATTACTTCATTAACCAGTCACAGGCCATGTATTAACCATTGTGTGTGGATGCACTTGTTGGTGGTTGGTGGTCGTTCTCATAAACAATCCAGATGCAATAAAATGAGAACCATTTGTTCTATAAAAACCACAAGGTTCTTTCAACCTTGGTCCAGTGTCCCTTTTTTAGGCACAGACCCGGCGTCAGCTTTAAAACAGTCAGGGGGCGACGAAATATGGAGATGGGGCGTTGCCAAAAACCCACCGCGTAAAATTCGCCGATGTAGTGCTATTGTGACAAACACACGCAAACAGTGCACTGGCAATACGCACAAGAACCGACAAAACTCAAAGCTATATGAACTTTACTGTAAACTATAACTTCACTTTTTATATAATAACTTCATCATTGTTGCAATACAATGCCACAAAACCAAGGGTAAATCTGCTATGGCAATGGTAAAGTAAGCGCTATAATGGACCTAAGCAAAGCCCATTAAAGGTTCCGGCAGTCCACGCCAGCACATCAGTTAAAAGGTATATATCCCTTACCTTCCAGGGTCCTCTGATGTAGATCCTTTTGAAACCCCAAATGTGATCCATTTTCGGATATCCATTTTAAAACCAGACAGCTAGACTAGTGCTACTGCTTGGTCACACTGACAGTATGATTGCGCGACCGTTAATTCGTCCACACATGAAATGTGAGGTGAGCGGGGATCCCCCTTGTGGCGCCAGGCCTGGTGGTTAGGCATACATAGCACATTCCTTTTCCTTTCAGGAAATATATATTTTTTCAACCTGTAACTTCAGTGCAATCTTGCAGAATATAGCCATAGAATGGTCTCAATCACAAAATAGCATGGTTTGGTCTCACTCGAATCAAGGTTGATTGTTGTGTCATTATCCTGTTTTATATTTTCCGCCACTGGTGTCACTGTAGCAGCAACCTGCGGCCTTCTGACTAAAATAACTGCTTATATTTGAAGCAAGGCTTTGGACTTGCTTACATGGCGTATGGCCTTGAAGTGCCTTGTATGGCCAAGTAATTAAAAAGCTCATAACACTTTTCTCTTTGTTTGTTTCGACAAATGGTTCTTGGGTACCTTTTTTAAGATTATCATGTTGTAGAGCAATTAATTTAGTCCTTTTATTTGTGGTTTGTTATTGCATTCAGTATATCCAGCTGAAAAGGAATGAGGTATAATTTATGTTATTGTTAAACACAGGAAAAATTGCTGGCATGATATAGTTCCGTTATGGCACAGTTTCCTATCAAGCAAATAAAGGTGATTAACTCCTTGTGATGGCTAGTCTAGGGTTTCCATCAAGTAAAGGAACGCGTCTTCCTCCTCTTTTTATCCCTCCTTTCCATGAAAAGAAATAGCATCCATTGCCCTGGTGGCTGTTTTAGTGACAGTGTTGTGGTCGGCCTGATGGGGGAGAGAGAGAGAGAGAGAGAGAGAGAGAGAGAGAGAGAGAGAGAGAGAGAGAGAGAGAGAGAGAGAGATTCTTTAATGAGCTTTAGTGAGCGGCTGTCAAGCTTGTTGACTTGACAGCGGAAATCTGCGAAACGGTGTGGAAATAGCGTTTCTCCAACAACAATGGACTACAAAGCCGAGAGTCATAAAAGGATTCTAATAATGAAGTCTCGACAGTGTCAAAAGCACATCATCCGTCTTGAAAAGGCCTCCATTAAGTCCTCATTTTCTTCCTCCTCAACAGAAAGACGGAATAGGCAAGCAGTGATGAATAACAAACTACGGCTGAGGAATAACTCTATAAACAAATCGGCCTCTGCAGTGGAGTTAAGACGGCTTTTTCTTGAGGTGGAGTCGTCCTTACCGATGGATGAACTCTGACACCTCATTGGCTTAAAGCCGTGATTAAGGCTGCGCTTGGCAGGAAACCTCCACCTCACCCATCCACCTCAAAGTGTCCTCCGCTCTGTGACTTGTAGCCTGGGGCAAAAAGCACCATCCCATGGCTTTGGGGGAGGAGGGGGTGAGGGGTGGGGGGGTTGAAAGGCAAACTGATCTGAATATGATGAGAGAAATCTCACACTGTGTATGAATACAAATGGAAAAGGGCTGAGGCGAAGATGTGCAAGATTAAAAAGCATGTATCACCCCCCCCCCCCCCCCCCCCCCCGAGTTACGGGCGCACTGCTCGGCTGTCAGGGGCTGGACTTCCCCCCCATGCATCACCAGGGCAACTGAGTGGCCTGTTCACACACGTGCCTTTCACAACAAGAGTCAATAATGGGCTATGTATGATAACCAACTGAAGCAAAACACAGCAAGAACTCATCATAGGTTAAAGGGATGAATAAAAGATCAAAATGAAAAATAAATGTGGTAAAAAAAAGTAAACCAAAAAGTACAGGTTTTAGAATAGAAAGACAAAATAAGAAATGTTTCATGGAAGCAGTTTGATCAGAGAAGGAAATTAAAGCAGAGAATTAGCGAGGTGTGGTGCCGATCAAAGAGCTTTTCGCTAAAGAACGTCAGCTGGAAGCGATGGTGTAGCTACCCATAGAGTAGTGTGACCTGCTGCATTGCTTCCAGTGCTTCAGCCCCCTCACGTTCATGTGCAGTAAGATCCTTTGGTGCACCCAGCCATTCATCCAGTTGCCCGTTACGCTCTTCGACTCGTTTCAAGACTATTCCACCTACTCACAGCTTCTGAGCCAACGGATTGGTGTACCAAAGTTGTTCGGGCCTTCCTTACTCTATGGGTACTCACAAGAGAGACTCGAAGTCAAGGCTACCTATGAGTACCTATACTTAAAAAAATAGCAGCAGAATCCACATATTTCTTATATTTCTTCTTTCCGCTGAAAAAGCTGGACTTCTAACAGCGTTCATCTCCCTGAACCCCAGATTTTTTTCTTAAAAATGCTTCCAACTACTTTAGAGCAGAATTTCAGAATGGCAACCACGGGTACCAATTCCAAAGCAAGAGCTGCTAAGCATTGGGTCAGAATTGCTAGCTTATTACACGGCTCTTCTTAATGCTGTGTAACGCACCGTTCACTTGCATGGGCCTTCACGACTTCCGGCGGTGAATTATTTTATGATGATTCACCGTTGCTAAGCATATAATGACCGCTGTCAAGGAAAGGGGATTTTTTGCCTCGGATTCATGTCTTTGGTATCACTCCGCAAGTAGTCCGGTAACTTATCAACCCCAGCGTATTTGGTTGCTAAGAGACGTCAACGTCTTTGGCGGACTATTTCCCTGCTGATCAACACTACGAATAGTAATTGCAAAAAGACGCACCGTTTGAAGTAATTTTTTTGAGTAGCCGTGTAATAAGCGGGATAATGTATAGAACGTCGCTGGTCATTATTGACTCACTTATTTTCCCGATAATGACCGGCGTTCTATACATTATCCCTTACTTAAGGTACGAACACACCAAACGCGTACCCGCGTATAGACGCGTATAAAATCGGCAATTTTTCCATAGGGAACCATTGGTTTACGCGCGTATGAGGCGCGTACATGCGTTACATGCGTAAAAGCAACATTTTACTCGCGTTAGCGGCGTATGAGCTGCGTATATATACGCGCGTACATATACGCGCGTACGCGAGGAGTTCAAAAAATTGAACTTTCAACGCTCATACGCATGATGCTTAGCCGCGATAGCCAATCAGCGTGGAGCTTGACCCGACGTCACTGGCAGAGAGTAGTGACGCTTGCACAGAAGCATACGGCCGACATCTTTCTTTATTCTGGGTGGAAATAGTAACATAGTTACGCCATTAAATGCGTTTATGGAAACATTTTTAGCGAGAAATGTGCATTTTACTTTCATAATGTTCGCTCTGTGAATGTGAAGGATGTTTGGTTTGATAGTTATGACGAAGAGTGAACGCTCCGTTCACTTGCATGGACAGAGTCTCTGGTTGCTAAGCAACCTCAACGTCTTGGCGGACTATTTCTCTGCTGATCAACACTACGAATGCTGGAAACACACCAGACACACCATGTGAAGTTATTTAACCCGATTATTGTTATTTATATCCGAGATTATTTAATCTAACCCGATCCAAGCTCTATCATGCACCCAAACACGGCGGCGTTTCGGTTTCCTTCCTCGGACTCCTAAATCCAGCGCAGCCACAGGCGCGTAGCTGCGTACGTAGGACAATTTTTGACACAAAATGGTCAAGCAACATTTTAGCTGCGTTACGCGTGTAAATCTATACGCGGGTACGCGTTTGGTGTGTTCGTACCTTTAGCGAGCGGAGCCTAAATTGGAGACTAAATGCATTGCTGCTTCAGGACACATTTAAAGGTGCTCTTGAGACTTACCTTAAATAATATTTTTAGCTTAATATTGGCTCAAGGGAAAGATTTGGGAAAGTTTGGGAATTTTTAAAGTCATACATAAGAGGTAGGCTAGGAAAATTTCACGCACTACTTTTCTGAAGAAAAAAACAACTTTTTCATTTTCCATTTTATAAATATGGAGAATTAGACATAACTTTCCACTGAAAAGCGGTTCAACTAGATTTGTGAATTATCAGCTAAATTAAATAAATACAATAAGAGGGCAGAATATGCCCTCTTTCTGTTAAAAAAAAGTAGTTATTTTATCATAACTCTAGTTCTATGATTGTGGGCGTAGCCGTCTAGGCTTCGCCTCATGGGCTTGTCCCATGCAACGTGCACATTTCCCACAACACTGTGTATATAAGGTGGCACAAAGCGCTGTTCGTCCTCCACACTATTCTTTTAGCATTTTGAGGGTAGAGCAGGTGGGAAACTAGACGGCTACTCCTACAATCATAGAACGAGAGTTATAATATCGTAATTATCATTCTATTTCATGTAGGCTACGCCGTCTAAGATCGCCTTATGGGCTAAGGTGAAGCTGTGTTGTGCTGTGATGTGCAAAACACATCATCTAAAATAAAACTCTAAATCCTCCTTAGATCATACAAAGTGATGATCAAGAGAAAATAGTCAGTCTGCAAACTCTTGCTCAATCTGTATTTGATGGAATCCATGAAAAAAATAGGAACTAAACATAGTAACACAGCTTCTATAGAGTGGCGAAGTCACGCCCCTTCCGGTAGAGCTCATGGGACCTATGAGATCGAAAAATATGAATGGGTGTCAATGGAAAGAAAATAATTATTTTCTGGTCCCAGTCTTTATATGCCCTGGATTACAAATATGTTGTTTGTGGATTTAAATGATAATTTTTCATGCAAAGAAAATTTTCGTGAAGAAGTTTGATAATTGTAGGTTTTATGTGAGGCCGCTTTGTGAACTACAGCTCTTCGCTGCTCTCGACGCATATGATATGTCACCACACCCGCACTTGGAACTCGGCACAGAGATATCACATAGAGATGGCACATAACTAAAACTCTCCACATGCCCCGACTTATAGTGGTTTTCACCTCTTTCTATGCTTTTATCCTCGCCTTGAAAAAAAGTGGTGAAGTGGAGCAGAGAGATCGCCAGCTCTACCGGAAGGGGCGTGACTTCGCCACTCTATTAGTGCTGCTATCCATTTGGATGTACGAAGTGGTAAAGTCGCAAATCTCCCAGCTTTCTTGCGGCATTTCACTGAGGCACGCCCCCTTTCGGTCGTAGTATCTCGTCGCTTTCAAAGTAGAGCGAGCAGATCTGTACAACTCGCAAAGAAGATGGCTGCGCCCATAGTCAATGGGGATTGAGCTGTATTTTCTTTGTATTTGTACCACGTTGGGGGTTGTAATGTCGATTTTAAATCCTCTTACACACTTGATTTCATTGCTGCTTTAATCCGATTATTGTTATTTCTTATTTTAACCACGCGTTACTATTCCCATCCCACAATAAGGGATGTCTTTTAGTGCTTCGTGCACCACTTCTACAGAATGCGGTGCCAGTACACTATCAACAATAGCCTCGGTCTTAGTTCGGGCACAACTAAACTTTTTAGCAGTGTCTGAATCGGGGAGGGTCTTTTTGAGCAATGCACTAGTGCAGTCCATGGATCTGTAACTGTTGTGGTGTTTCACTGTGTGAAATGACCATGCAGCCTCCGCTGCATTCACTGCATCCTCGTTCCCTGGTCTGAGAAAGTACTGTGTGATCGAGCTAGCACTACCCTCGCCTCGGACAGCTGTTTTGTGCTTCTCGGTGTCCAGGTGGATTTTCAGATCTCTTGCACCTCCATTGGACACCGAGACATATGTGCCTGCTTTGCACACTGTGCACAAGGCTTCCCATTTGTCTCGACCCGGTCTGAAAGCTGGGAAACTCTTTAGTAATTCGTCGGTAAACGAGCACTTGCGCTTCGGCATGTTGCTTGCGTATGACTGACAGTCACGTTGTCTACGTTCTGATTAATAGGGCTGACAGCATAGGGGCGGGGATTAGGCTACGTCGCACGCAGCGCCGTGGGCAGTGCCCTAGTGCATGTAAATGTAATGGTCCAAAGAAGGTAATTTTAAAAACCAGGACATTTCCTCACTTTCTAAAAATAACCCGGAACACCCGGGACAGGACGTGAAATACGGACATGTCCCGGGAAATACGGACGTATGGTCACCCTAACTAATGTGTCGCCATACTTTGGTTGCTATGGCGCCGGTGAGACGGCAGCCTGTTGCATGCAGCTCTGTGTAGTGTGTATGTTAAATGTCGATTTAGGATTATTATTATTTTTTGGTATTTTTCTAGACTTCCTATAAGTGTGTTAGCTACAACTTTTGAGTGTTGTCAAGTTCTTAACCAAGACTTAACCATACTATCTGGAACGGGAGTGGAAATATGTGCCTAATATTGGCCAGACGGACGGAGCCAACTGCCGTGGTATACACCCGTTGGGAACTGATAAGCCTGGTACATGGCTCAATATTTGGGATTCGACATGACATACCGAAGGAACTTTTACAGAGGAGACATCGGGGAACCCGTGCAGGGATGAAGAGGAACAAGAGGAGGTTGGCGAGAACATGGAGAGAGACTTTTAAACCAGCCCTACCATCCATCACTATGGGAAATGTTTGCTGCCTAACAAACAAATTCGAAGAATTGGAAAGCCTGGTGAGGTACCAGAAATTGTACCGGGAGAGCAGTATTGTATGCCTGACAGAGACGTGGCTGACGGAAAACACGCCTGACTCCCTGATCAGTTTCACCGGCTTCAAGACAATCCGAGCGGACAGGGACACCAGAGCGAGCGGTAAGCAGAAAGGAGGGGGGCTTTTACTGCTCGTCAACAACAAATGGTGTAACCCTAATCATGCCACTGTCAAAGAACAGATATGCAACAAGGACATTGAACTTTTAGCGGTTAGTTTAAGGCCATACTACCTACCCAGAGAGTTCACTGTGGTGATAACTATTGTTGTTTACATTCCCCCATCTGCCACGGCGGAAGTCGCGTGTGACGAGCTTCACACCACTATCGCGAGACTTCAGTCCAAGTTCCCAGAGGCGTTCATTGTTGTGTCTGGAGATTTCAACCACGTCTGTCTCTCTAAGACTTTGCCCACTTTTAAACAGTTTATTGACTGTGCAACTAGAGGTGTTAAAACACTTGATCTCTTGTATGCAAATGTGAAAAATGCATACAAATGTACAACACTGCCCCCTCTTGGTCGATCAGACCACGACATGCTACATCTCTCTCCCTCCTACACCCCAGCTGTAAAGAGGCTGCCTGTCACCACCAGAACATCAAGAGTCTGGCATCCTGAGGCTGATGAAGCCCTGAGGTGCTGTTTTGAGACAACAGATTGGGATGTGTTCTGTGAGGACTATGGGGAAGACATCGACGGCCTAACAGAATGCATTACCAATTACATTAATTTCTGTTATGATGACATCATGCCATCCAGGGTAATTCGTTGCTTCCCTAACAACAAACCATGGATAACCAGCAGCCTGAAGTCCTTACTAAATGAGAAGAAAAAGGCTTTCAGGGAGGGCGACAGGAATAAAATCAAAGAACTTCAAAAGGAACTTAAGGTGAGGATTAAGGAGGGGAAAGAAGCATTTCGGCTCAAACTGGAACAACAGTTGCAGCAGGATGGAGTGAAGCAGGTATGGGCTGGAATGCGAAAGATCACGGGCATGAAGCAGAAGGGCAGTACACTGCCTGATGGTGAACTGAGTCTGGCCGATGATCTGAACAGATTTTTCAACAGATTTGACTTCCCCACACCACCACTACCGCCCCTACCTGGTCTGCTGACCAATGCTGCTTCCTCACCACCTCCCCTCCCTCTCTCCAACACTCCTGAGATGTTACCTGCACAGAGTCCTCTCTTCTCACCTCCTACTCCACCAGCAACCCCACCTATGACTCTCCATACTGCCCAGGTTAAGATGATGCTGTACAGGCTGAAGCCAGGGAAAGCAGTGGGGCCCGATGACATCAGCCCAAGGCTACTGAAGACTTGCTCTTCAGAGTTGTGTGGTATTCTAACACACCTGTTCAACCTGAGCTTGCGCCTACAGAAGGTCCCAAGGCTGTGGAAAACATCTTGCCTAGTACCTGTCCCAAAGAAGACCCATCCCACAAACCACAATGATTATAGACCAGTAGCTCTCACTTCACATATCATGAAGACATTTGAGAGACTTGTCCTCTCCTCCCTCTGCACTAGTGTGTCTACGCAAATGGACCCTTTACAGTTTGCATATCAGCCTAACATCAGTGTTGATGATGCCCTCATTTACATGCTGCAGAGGGCATACACACATCTGGACACCCCTGATGCATCTGTAAGGATAACATTCTTTGACTTCTCATCTGCCTTTAATACCATCCAGCCACGTCTGCTAGGGGAGAAGATGGAGATGATGAAGGTGGATCCATTACTGATACTGTGGTGTTTGGACTACCTTTATCTCAGACCACAGTATGTGCGCTTACAGAACAATATTTCATGCACCATCCTCAGCAGCACAGGGGCTCCACAAGGAACTGTGCTGGCTCCATTCCTGTTCACCATCTACACAGCGGAATACAAATACAACACTAAAAGCTGCTTCTTGCAAAAATATTCGGATGACACAGCTGTTGTTGGCCTCATTAAAGGCGGAAATGAGGAGGAGTACAGAGACACCATAGACAACTTTGTGGAGTGGAGTACAAACAACAATCTTCATCTCAACACCACAAAGACAAAGGAGATAGTTGTGGATTTCAGGAGGGGGAGGAGGAGGACTCAACCAACACCAATCAGCATCGGGGGCACTATGGTGGAGATGGTCACCAACCACAGGTACCTTGGTGTGCAGCTCGACAGTGAGCTGGACTGGAAATGTCATATGGAAGCGGTGTACAAGAAGGGACAAAGTCGACTCTTTTTTTTGAGGAGACTAAGGTCATTTAACATCTGCCAACCCCTACTGTGCACTGTCTACCACTCAGTGGTGGCCAGTGCTCTGTTTTTCGCTGTGGCATGTTGGGGAGAAGGCGCCTGCACAGTGGACAAGAAGAGACTGGACAAGCTGATCAGAAAGGCCAGCTCAGTGGTCGGGGCTGAGCAGCTAAAGGTCCAGCAGGTGGCAGAGGCCAGAATCCTCAACAAACTGGCCTCAATAATGACTAACCCCACTCACCCACTCCACGCCCTGAAGGTGATCAAGAACAGCACCTTCAGTCAGAGACTAATTGCACCAATATGCAAAACGGAGCGGTACAGGAAGTCCTGTATACCAGCTGCCATACGGTTTTACAATGCACAAAATTAACTTTGCACCTTATAGTATTTAGTATTTAGTATTTATTATTGTATTTATTGTAGTATTTAAGTATTTTAGCATATGAGGGAATGTGTGTTTGTTATGTTTGTTATGTCTGTCCACGCTGTTGTGACACTGTAATTTCCTGTAAAGGATTATTAAAGGATCTATCTATCTATCTACTCGAGGAGCTGTCTATCTATCTGCTCGGGGAGCAGCGCTCTGAGTGCGCTCGCGTGCAGAGATAATTTGCGCGCTCGCAATTAATATCTACGCGTGTGATATGATATAATACGCCCGAATGCATGTTTTATCACATGAGTGCTTTATGGCACTAATGTGTCGCCATATCCAAGCGGCCGCCACACCCTGTGACGATTGAGCTTTAACACCCAACGGTTGCGCTAAGCCCTCACAAATCTAGCAAGAAACCCGCTGACGCTGGCCCCTCCCAGAGTCGCTTTAACACACAAACAACGGCGGTGTGGAACGGAATGCGGCCAAGCATTTCACGTACATAGCCAGCGCCCGCAACGGGCACAGGAGATGTAACTCCGCCCCCGGCGAGGGGGTGAAAAGCCTTAAGCCCAAAATTCCTTGACCTAAAACATCAAGCAAATAAAAACAAAGATGAGCGTGTTCATCTTCTGTTAACAGTATGCAATAAGCATATAAAAAAATCTAGGAATCTGGAATTCAAAGTTGAATAAACAGTAAAACGCGGAAGATTGAAATCTTTGGTCGTAGTATCTCGTCGCTTTCAAAGTAGAGCGAGCAGAGCTGTACAACTCGCAAAGAAGATGGCTGCGCCCATAGTTAATGGGGGATGAGATGTATTTTCTTTCTATTTGTACCACGTTGGTGGTTTTAATGTCATTTTTAAAACCTCTTACACACTTGATTTCATTGCTGCTTTAATCCGGTCACCAATATATGCATTGCACGGTCTTGCTTTGCGTGCAATTCAATGTAAAGTTTTGTTTTGAAGCTGGTTTGCTAAAGAGGCTATGTTGCTAATGATGGCTAGCCTGCTACTACTCCCCCTCGTGGCTCGACAGAAACACAAATGGCAAACTGGAAGGCTGGAGCAAGGGAAATACGTCACGTTCTCGCTGAAGCTGGTCGTTCGTACCAGCGTACCATCCAAATGGATAGCAGCATAAACTACAGCACGAGCTTGGAGAATCTGGGAAAACATTGTCCATAACGTGGGCTGGCCAGTAAGGGATATCAACAGCAAATGTATACATTGTATGATAATTAATAGATTCTTAGGTTTGGAGACAAATCTGTTCGACATGCTGGATTTTTGAAGACACATGCCGTGTTCCAATATCCATACTATCCGTACTAACTAGCCTAAGTTTGAGTACGTAGGGTGTTCCGATTCAGATCGGGCGAAAGTGTACTCAAAACGGTCAAATCACATGTGGCGATGTACACTTTTCGTACTCAACGGCAGCCATCTTTGCTACCTAGCGGAAGAGGGCGGAGCCAGGCTGAGCCAAAGTCGGCGCATTTTCAACATACTTGCATTAATAGAGTCATTTTGTAGTTTTTATAGCTTTTTATAGCTGCTAGGCGTAATGAGTTCACCATTCAAAGCGGGATGTTTATTGCGGGGGAGGAGTCGCGGCGGCAGTCGTGATCGTAATTTCCGGTTAGTGCACCACGGAGTATTCGATTTGGAACAACACTGACATCTGAAAACTAGCGCATTTAGTGAGTGCGGATAGTGTGCTTCGTTTAAGTGTACAATATCCATACTTCCAGTATGGATATTGGAAAACAGCATGGGAAAGTCCTTGCAGACTTCCTAAATGCAGTCTACACGGCCTAGAATGTTTAGAATGATATTCCTAGGTTGTGACACAGAGGGGGGAATCGCACACACATGCATAGACACACATATACACATAAACACACAAAGATACATGTACCCCCTCCTCACACACAAACACAAATGCATAGACTAACATGACATGTTGGGTTCTAATTGCTTCAACCTGCACATCAGAATCTTTAAGGTCTATAACCAGGTCAAGTCCAAGTCCAGTATTGCTGACCCCTACAGCCAGTTAGCGTCTCAAAGGTCTCCAATTGCCCACAATCGACGACACCCCTGTTACCCCATGCCACCCCCTTTACCTATAACCCAGGAGAATATGAATACGACACCAGAGGGACCTGGGACCAGGAGAGAGCAAGTCCTTGTTTAGTCGTGGGTAGGGGCGCAGTATGTCAGGTAGGCAGTATCTGTATCCCATAGCAATGAGCACAAACTGTAGAAGTGGGAGAATACAGATGACAACGCCACCGTCCTGCTGGTGTGGATGTTGGCAGCGTCCGGGGAGCCCTTATGTGGTTGACTGTGGCAGGGAGAGGGTTAAGCGCAATATCCAGCATTTCTCATTATAACGTCTCATACTCATCTCCCCCTGTGAAACAAGGGGTTACTGCAACGTTAACCATCAAGGCCTCATGACGCATAATAGCAGTTCCTTCCTGTCGTCCAACTACAGCCGCATAAACTCTGACTCAGATACAAATACAACCACAAGCGGATGGAAGGTGTGTTTATATATATATATGAGTCTGAGGTCAAGACAGCTGACCAATTGATCAATGGCAGCAATAAAAAGTTGCTCTTAGGACTACTCTTCTACAACTGCAAGATTGTTTCACAAAGCAACAGCGAAACGCGTTGTTGACATAAATAAATCAGCTTACCAGTGTGCTGTGATTTTACACTTTTTTTGGCTTTATACTATTGCTGGCTGCACATCACCAGCACCTGAGAATCAAAAGGCATGTGCCCAGGGACTTCGTTCTTTTTAACAATCAATATATGTTTATACATGTGTAAGCTAAATAATACAAAACAATCACTAGCTCCTTGCGACTCAGGGCGCTGGTCTGGGGCCCTGGTCAGGGTCAGGGCCCCTGGTCAGTGTCAGGGGCCCTGGTCAGGGTCAGGGGCCCTGGTCAGGTTCAGGGGCTCTAACGGCCTGGGTAGTAATCCGTCACGCTCATCTGGGATGCTTCTCCTAGCTGTTTTTCAGTAGCAGTGAAGAGCCCATGCATCTTAACTTATATGGGTTGACATGCTGATACGGTAAACAAGGCAGGAATGCTCATCCTTTTATTCTTGTCTTAAGTGATCAGGTATTATATGTATTGATTAGGAATGGCTCTATGGATTCTTCTCCACGGGGAAAAAAGGGATCAAACTGCACATCCTTTGATAGACTGTTTTAACCACTCTACCATTGTACTGTGCTACCGCAAAACCTTACCATGTGAGTGTGTGCGTGCATTTGTGTGAGGGCGTGCTTGCACGTCTGCGTGTTTGTGCGTTTGCATTGCTGCATGGCCTTGGGTTAGATGTTGTGTGCTGATGCGAGGCCAGCCGGCTTACATCACACAACTCTCTCCACAGTCACAACCTAACCCCCAAGTCACACACAGCTTCTCTCCCCCCCCCTCGAGCCCCCCAGACACACTCACCTCTTCCGCCACTGCCTCACACATTCTCAGCAGACGTTTCGTCCTGAACTTTTCCTGGTGACATTTAGAAGTTTGTTAAATGAACCGAGACATTGAGATCTCCAACTCCTCTCGAGATCAAAACTGTGGCATTTCTCACTCTCCGCCTCACTCTGTCTCCCTCCAGAACTGCGTGTGCAAGCGCTTTCATGTGGTGCAGGCGGCCAGCCGCTGCTCTTCAAAGTGTGGTATGATGGGAGCAACAGAAGGGAAGCGCTTTATTTATTGATGCCTGGGCTCCCATGGAGGATGGTTGGAGCTATAGCGAGATCCATCTAGAGTCCTGGTGTGCAGTCAGCAACCTAGAGCTCAACGTCAACAAGACAGTGGAGATGATTGTGGACTTCCGAAAAAAGGTTCAGACATATCCCCCACTTGTCATCAACAACTCATCTGTCACTGTAGTCGAACATTTCAAATTCCTAGGCACAACCATCACCAACACACTGAAATGGGACAATAACATCACTCAACTTGTGAAGAAAGGCCAGCAGCGCCTGTTCTTCCTTCGGCAGCTGAGAGGACTTCAGGTCAGCCCCCCCATCATGGTGCAGTTCTACAGGGCCATCATTGAGAGTGTGCTTACATCCTCACACTCGGTCTGGTATGACTCTGCCTCTGCCCGCTCTAAGGCCAGGCTCCAAAGAGTCGTACGGGGTGCAGAGCGCATCATCGGCTGCCCCCTTCCTTCCATCAAGGACCTCCACAGCTCCAGATCCCGCAGGAAAGCTGTGAAGATCACAGCAGACCCCTCACATCCTGCCAACTGCCTCTTTAACCTTCTACCCTCTGGACGGCGATATAGGGCCATCATGACAAAAACCTCACGTCACCTCAATAGCTTTTTTCCACAAGCAATAGCCCTCATAAACAGCCCTTGCACATGAGCTTTATGGCTCCTCTCAGCACTTTACTTTATTTACTTTATGTATTTAACTTATTTAACAATTCTATTATTGCACTACCTCCATGGTCATACTGGTACTTTCTTGTATTGTTGTTCTGTCTTGTCCCTTTGTTCTGTTCTATGTTCTATTTGTAATGCTCCAGCCTGCATGGAGAATACCATTCAAAATTCCTAGTACCTGTGTACATGGCGAAATAAAGAAATTGATTGATACTGCTCCAACACATCCAGCAATGCCCCTGCAGAGCTGGTCTGGATCTCCTCACACACTTACTTCAGTAGAGTGTCCTCCCTGCCCTGAGAGTACAGGAGAGGAGGCTCGGCTGGGATGCTGCTATATGTGTATGTTCTGCATCTCAGATGCCGGTTGTGTGTTTTTCTTCCCATGGTGTTTTATGTCATGGGTGGTTACGTGCATGTTTAAAATAGGTATTCATTGTGCTTGCATGTATTGTGGCTGCATATATGGATTGTTTCTTATTTTGTGTGAGAGTCGTGGACCACTTAAGAGTGGGGAGGCTGCTTAGCATGTTATGACATTAGTATGACATGTGAGTGTGATGATGTGGAGCTGCCGGGGGGGGCGTGGCCACCTGGACACCAACGCTGGCACCCCTTTTGACAAATGTGTGTACTAGTTCCTGGCGCCACTGCTTTAGACCATGAGGTAACAGTGCAAATATTAGGAAAGAAAACAAGGATTTTGTCCTAATTACCAGAGGGTTCAATGGGGGGTTCATCTGGTGAGGAGGGAGTCTCTTTCTCCAGATCAACCAGTTATCAACAGACAACAGCTAAGACTGTTTGTAGCACACACCAGTCTGTCTTTCTGTCTGTCTGTCTGAGTTTGTGTGTGTGTGTGTGTGTGTGTGTGTGTGTGTGTGTGTGTGTGTGTGTGTGTGTGTGTGTGTGTGTGTGTGTGTGTGTGTGTGTGTGTGTGTGTGTGGTGTGTGTGTGTGTGTGTGTGTGTGTGTGTGTGTGTGTGTGTGTGTGTGTGTGTGTGTGTGTGTGTGTGTGTGTGTGTGTGTGTGTGTGTGTGTGTGTGAGAGAGAGAATGTTTGATTGCCTTGCTGAATAAGTAGTGAGATGTTGTTTGAATTAACATTTCATTTTTGCATTTACATCGCCATTGAATCCTTAATTAAACTGCGTTGCTCTATGTAGGCTAAGCAGCTATGTTTATGCATCTCGTGCAGAGGATGCAGAATTCGTCTTCATACGACATTTTCTCGCGGATGAATGAATCACCCGCCTGCACTCACAGAGCCAGCGCACCGGCAGAGCGCGTCTTTACGCATAGCGCGTCAGTGGCTGAGAAACCACGCATGCCATAGCGGTTAAGACGCACTTTAGTATTGAACCGGTGTAAACGAGTCCCCCGCGACATATGGAGCTGATTCTCATCTAAACAACTTTGATAGTTGCAGAACATATTCCTCGAGGGCGCGGACTCCAAAGCCACTCTGCGTTTGATCTGGTTTTCCCAGGGCTTTTGGATTCCGTTTGGAGGGGCTTTCCGAGGTGCTGAAAGATGAATCAGAGCGCAGGGGCAGGAGCGGGTCACACACGGCGGTTCTCCGCCGATGAGAAGGTAAGGGGTTGCCTATCATTGCGTCATGTAACACTGGCGTGTTTGTTCTTTGATGCGCTAGAATGCGAGATCACGGCTTGCGGTCTTTTCTTATCTGGGATCAAGGTTTTCGCTCTCCCCGGAACTTACACCAAAATACACCAAAAGAGTTCAATATGTCTTTGAATCTGTAGTGAGAAAGCCACGTGGAAGCAGTTATTTGGATCAGTTTAGTGGCCATGTATGTATATCATGTCTGATCAATTATTGCAGCACGTGCAAATGTGGTTCCAGTTTGAGGACTATCTCTGTGAGTGTATGGTATCAATGATTCATGGGAGACCGAGGAGAATGCGCCGAAATTGCAGCCCATGTGTTTCAGTGATTCAGTCTCACTGTCAAACTCTCCCCTTCATTTACTCTATTGTTGCTTTGTTGTTATGGTGTGTGTGTGTGTGTGTGTGTGTGTGTGTGTGTGTGTGTGTGTGTGTGTGTGTGTGTGTGTGTGTGTGTGTGTGTGTGTGTGTGTGTGTGTGTGTGTGTGTGTGTGTGTGTGTGTGTGTGTGTACGTGTGTTTGTGTGTGTGTCATTTGCAAATGTCCCGAGGCTATTTGCAGGGGTACTGTATCTAAGTAATAGGTCCATCTGCACACTTTCAATATACAATTACATTGACCCTAGTCTTGTGATCTCCAAATGCAATTATCCTATGCCTGGAAACAACTTCATGACGTTGGTCATGACGTTGTCGTGGTCTCCCAACTGGTTTGAGGGACAAATGAAAGTGCATACATAGCTGGAGGCAACTGTGGTGCACCTTTCCACCCCCCCTCCCCCAGCCACCCCTATGCTCCGTCACGTGCATCACTCTTTGGACTTCAGTCCATGTCCACGGAAAGCAAAGTTCAATGTTCAGCCATGAATCACCTATTGCATGAATTGTCATCTACTAGGCTGCAGATATAATGGATGTACTATTAACACATCTACTATTAACCAATATGCTATTAACAATGTATAATTGATCTGTAGGATTTATAATCCTGCCTCATTCCTGTTACCCCCGGGTTGAAGTATGTGAGTCTGTTTATCCGAGGTAAGATTGACAAAAAATTGAGTTTAATCCCAAACCACCGAGCCTTTCCTGCTTACGTCATCAACACAGGATTTAAGGCCGAACAAGAGTGTACTTTCATCTCGAATGCAGTGTCTGTCAAATTAATAGCAGCATCATGTTCGATTTACCTCAGTCTCGGTTTTCTTTGAAGTCTAAAATGGTTCTGCCGTTGATCGATAATGAGGGGAGAGAAAGGGGCTTTGGAAGCGACAGTGTGTGTGACGTGATTGAACAAGATGAAACAGCTGCCTTCAGCTGCTCATGACATCAGTGTGTCTTGTAGAGGTGACCTTTGACCTCTACTATGGTTAATCCCTCGACTCTCCTTCTCGACATACAATTGACAGAAGGGTGAAAGTCAAATATGAGTGTGTGCATGCTTGTGTCTGAGTGCGTGCTTGCGTGTCTATGCGCTTAAATACAAATATATATCACCTGCTGCTTCTCTAACTGTACTAAATTTTAAACTGCTCATTTGCTAATTTATGTTGTTACCTTTGTAAAATGTGTTAGAATATCAAAGACTGTAGACTGAGCTCCATTCCCCATCCTGCTTATCCACATGCACATTGCTTTTGACCATTTTTATAAATTACCTCGCTTCTGGGAACCAGCTGCATAATGTTTATATAATATCCATCGTGGGTAAAGCACACATACAATTTATCCATTGTAATACCTGAGCAGCCAACAGGGAGTGTTGCAGAAGAGGTCAACACACTAGGGAGGTATCGACTCATTTGGAAGGATGCGTAATATGACAGCCATCGATCGACCGTGACATAACTTCATACAAGGTTACTGAACGACTCTTCACCTTGATAACCAGTGATACCTACAGCGTAACGATCGCTCTTCAGACTGAATTCACGGTCGCCGCCGCCGCTGCCTCTAGGAGGGTCTGACGAGGTGTTTGTTGGTTTGTTCTTGTACCTCTCGGTACAGTGAAACCCTTTAACCAACATAACCCCCTACAGATGCTGTCCTCGGGCCTACCGGGCATTTTTTGTAATGAAATTAAAATAACAAAAACTCCCAACATTCAGACATAAAGCTGAACACGAATGGATTATGTTCCCACCGATGAGATGCTGATCTACTGCCTGTGTTTCCCGGCAGCAGCTTGGGTCAGGGTTCTGCATGGAGCTGTGGTTCTGGGGCAGGGGTGGAGTTTGAAATGTGGAGTAATTCTTCATTCCTCTTCATCTCTTGTGTAACAGAGAGGATTGGACACAATCAGCATGGTTCTGGACCACTCCCAGTCCAAGTCCTCCCTACACCAACAGGTTTCTCCGCTACAGTTCAATCTATATTGTGGTTTTTCCCTCGTGCTCCGGGGTCCAAACGTCCCCACATTTACAGATTAATTATATTAATGATTTAAAATTGCTTTATACAAGTTGAGTTCAAACAGCCATGGCAAACAGAAGAATAAGAGGAGATGATTGTGATTCCTGACAGCTTGCTGTTACCTCTGCTGGGTCCCCAGGCGTATGCGGGGAACAGGGCTTTCAGACATGAAGCTGGGGCGTTGTGACAAGGTACGTGGGTCCCTGGAGAACGGGTGTGCACACGGGCCCCTGATGGTTCGGGGGCGGCCACCAAGGTCTATTGTCTTGAAAGTGTTCTGGTGATGAAGGCTTTGTAATGTGCGGAGTAATGCTGTGGGTGATGAGGCATAAGACCCAAGAGTACACACACACACACACACACACACACACACACACACACACACACACACACACACACAGATACAGAAGTACACACAGATAAACACATACATTGAAGACACACAAGTACACACTGATGGACACATGCAGTAAAGACCCACAAGTACACAATGATGGACACATGCAGGGTCAAGTCAAACCAAAGGAATGACCAAAATAAACCCACAAACCAGAAATAACCATTGTACAGTCCATGTTGCGCATGGACTATAAAAAGGGCAAGACACAATACCAAAACACGGAAGTACATTGGATGGCAGCTTAAAAGAAGTGTAGTGCTCGTCCTTTCCAAAACATGGTAATCCCGTGCAACCCAGGCATCTACAAACACCAGAGAGGCAGCCGGTAAGAAACCGAGCGCATAAACGAAGACTGTGGACAATTGAATTGAATGTTTGTGCAAGCACTAGCCCGCTACCGTTAGCCACGGGGTCGGTCGGTAATGCATGGAATCCCAGCTTGGTCGATGTTTGAACTTTCATTGAATAATATGATGCTTGTTTAAATTAAATGGATTGAGTTATTGTACATGATTTTCTAGTGAGCTCATATTTAAAAAGATTATGGTGGGATGTTATTATTTAAATAAGAAGTAAATATTATATATATTTATATTTAGAACTGTAATATTAAGGTTAAAAAATAACATTAAGAATGATTAACAGTGTGATCATTTATTTTGATTAATTTAAGGGAAAAAGGCAATCATTTAAAACAATGTTTATTTTTCTGTTTGCATTTAATTTCACATTGTAAAACAACCTTTTTCTGGTTTTATGATTTAAAGGTTTTTCACCTGGCTAGCAACTGAATAACTTACCATCATTTGAGAATTCAATAAAAGAAGACAAAGAGAAAACAATTTGTTTACTGAGAGAAACCCAGTAGGAACTCTGAGTGGATGCACCTATCTCCATCAAGTGGAGAATGCACAAAAAAGGGAGAGAACTAGACATGCAGTAAAGACACACAAGTACACACTGATGGACACATGCAGTACAGACGCAATGACATTTTATCCAAAGCAGCAAAAGCTTTTACCCAAAGCGACTATAATGCTGCGTTTCCACTGCAGGGTGCGGAACGGATCGGATCGCAAAGGGGCGGTAGGGAGGGGGCAGTATAGCCCAGCTCAGTTCCGAGGTCGCGTTTCCACTGCCGACAGTACCCTTGGTGGTAGGCCGGATGTCAATCGCCGCGGCAGCTACGTAAACATCGTAAACAACGTCTTCCTCCGCAAGAATGCAGACGAACGTCTCCACCTCCTTGTTCGCCCAAGCAAGCTTTTTACGCGACATGTTAATTGTAAAGAATAATACCTCGAGGCTACTGTTTGTTTGTTTTTATCCCCGCGTCACCCGGAAGTGACGATTCTGTCGACCAATCAACGGAGGGGGGGTGTAGCTAGAATTCCAGGGTACCCTTTTGGCGCATTTCCACTGCAGGGTGCGGAATGGATCGGATCGCAAAGGTGCGGGTCGGATCGCGTTTCCACCGCCAAAAGTGGGCGTGACCCGGACTTTGCCGTACCCGTTCCGACCCCATTCTAGGGACTCCTCCGTTGCGGTACCCAAAACGAGACCAGACGCCTGAAAGGGTACCCTGGAATTCTAGCTACACCCCCCCTCCGTTGATTGGTCGACAGAATCGTCACTTCCGGGTGACGCGGGGATAAAAACAAACAAACAGTAGCCTCGAGGTATTATTCTTTACAATTAACATGTCGCGTAAAAAGCATGCTTGGGCGAACAAGGAGGTGGAGACGTTCGTCTGCATTCTTGCGGAGGAAGACGTTGTTTACGATGTTTACGTAGCTGCCGCGGCGATTGACATCCGGCCTACCACCAAGGGTACTGTCGGCAGTGGAAACGCGACCTCGGAACTGAGCTGGGCTATACTGCCCCCTCCCTACCACCCCTTTGCGATCCGATCCGTTCCGCACCCTGCAGTGGAAACGCGGCATTTCAGGCGTCTGGTCTCGTTTTGGGTACCGCAACGGAGGAGTCCCTAGAATGGGGTCGGAACGGGTACGGCAAAGTCCGGGTCACGCCCACTTTTGGCGGTGGAAACGCGATCCGACCCGCACCTTTGCGATCCGATCCGTTCCGCACCCTGCAGTGGAAATGCGCCATAAGTATATTTGTTAGAGGAAAGAGAAACCACAATATATCGCTGCCAGTAAAGATATTCATAGAAACATGTTTTTTTTATTTACAATTGCTCGGTTAATCCGTTCCCCGTATACAGCACATATAGCTAGGATAAGACGCTACGCAATGCTAAGTACTGTTTTTAAGTGCCAGGACGTAAAACATACAACATGTGCGTACATTAGGTGCCAGGACATACAACATACAATAAGTAAGAGTGGTGTTTTTAGGAGAGTAAGGGAGGTGTGAGTATTGAGTCTCTTGTTCAGAGTCCAGGTGAACTCAGAACAAGTGAGGATTGAGTCTCTTGTTCAGAGTCCAGGTGAACTCTGAACAAGTGAGCATTGAGTCTCTTGTTCAGAGTCCAGGTGAACTCTGAACAAGTGAGCATTGAGTCTCTTGTTCAGAGTCCAGGTGAACTCTGAACAAGTGAGCATTGAGTCTCTTGTTCAGAGTCCAGGTGAACTCTGAACAAGTGAGCATTGAGTCTCTTGTTCAGAGTCCAGGTGAACTCTGAACAAGTGAGCCTTGAGTCTCTTGTTCAGAATCCAGGTGAACTCTGAACAAGTGAGTATTGAGTCTCTTGTTCAGAGTCCAGGTGAACTCTGAACAAGTGCGTATTGAGTCTCATGTTCAGAGTCCAGGTGAACTCTGAACAAGTGAGCCTTGAGTCTCTTGCTAGTGAGCGACTCTGCAGTCCTGAAATTGGCAGGGAGCTCGTTCCACGTCTGTGGTGCCAAAACAGAGAAGAGTTGTGACTTTGTTGTTGATGCAATTACTCAGAGATACACACGTACAGTAAAACACACAAGCACCGACAAAAATACCGAATGGTGTACACACATGCATCAACATACGTGCACAGCAAATGCCAAAGTGTTAAAATCCCAGAGTATTCATGACCAGAGTAGATTTTATACACTTTGGTGTTGAATAGGCACTAAGTACATTTTTTGGGGTGTACCAGAAACACTCTTGGGTGTTGTCTCTAAGTTAATGCTGGTGTAGAGTAATTTAAGTGTTTATTTTAGGATGATGGACTCCCTGAGTGTCCAACGGTTGATTGACGGCCGCACGTCGGTTTAGGTTTCGATTCGTCATTGGCTCGCTGCGCCTCCTCATTGGTTGAATCTAGAGACATGTGACCGTTTGTCCTCTTCCACACTACGCGGCAAACTGTTTCGGCAGAGACGGTTGACTAGAGAGGATCGAATCAATATCGCCAAGGGATTGCTCAGAGTGAGCGAAGACATTTTTGAACTTCACGGGAATGTAAACAGGTAAGAAAAGGACCAAGTGAATAATGCACAGGGTTTCTATGTTTCATAGTTAGTTGTGCGTGTGTCCTTCATATAGGTCAGCAATTGTATTCATAATGGGTCTTCAGAAGGTATTAAAGTCTTAAATTTAACTTGTTCAAACCTGCAGAAACCCTGAATGCAGAAAATTCAGCATTTCTTCGTCTTTTAGATCTGATAACCAACTTATAAATGCTAACGATTTTAGCTAACGTCAAACTTAATGGCCAATGCTAATGAGGCACATGTCTTCAATTTAGCTAACGCCTCGTTACCATTTTTAGCTAATGCTAACGAGGCACGTGGCTTTAATTTAGTGGGAGCGTGTCTATGTTCCCCGGGTCCTATGTTCCCCGGGTCCTATGTTCCCCGGGTCCTATGTTCCCCTCTTTGTATGAGACTGGGGAACATAGGACCCTTTTAAAAAAAAAAAAAAAAAAAAGGGTCCTATGATAATAACCTGTTTGTATTTGGCCGCCTTTTTAGATGCTGACTATTTATTGACAATAACTTTTTGAACCTTTTATGTTGTGTCATGTGCTTTCATCAGGTGTATTTCATGCTCAAAGTATGTGCTCTCCCTTTTCAGGTTGGGATAGTGACATGGCCTCACTTCTCCTGCTGGTCTACCTCCTGCCACCACCTCCAAGTGGAAAGAAGGGAGCTGTCAAAATCAGTATCCGGGAAGCTGTGGATCGTGTATTGAAGTTTCACAGGGTAATTGTATCCTGATAATTTTTATTTTAAAAGGTATTTTTAAAGGTCCCATGGCATGCCGCCAGAGCTTGTGTGTTGCTGATGGATGTCACAATCTCTGTGTTTGTCAATCTACTTATCGAGTCTTGAAAACAATGGCGTCGACGGGTGATCTACTGATGGTATTGTGTGTATAAAATGTTCTTTTTAATAAACAATCAGTACACTTACAAAGTTCTCATTGCCTCGTTTTATATGTTAACACCCTTATTGAACTACCAAAGAAGTGTCGGGCTACTTCTAGCCTTTTAAATGGTTTAAAATAGCAATTTCGTTTTTTACCATAACCACTGCCCCCATTGTTTCAATTTTATAGCGTTTTGATAGAATCGGCTAAAAACAGCCAACTGAAGAAAGCGTCTATATGCGTTTTTTTGTGCTCCAAAACTAACGTTTCAACTCCTTATCATACAAAACATATCCCAAATCCGTTTTACACCGGAATTCCCCTTTAATTGGTTGACAGGGACACATTTATTTATTTATTTATTTCAAGTTGTTTGTTACATCATATAAATGTAAAACTGAATATGGTTCTTGATGTAAAATAATTAAAGTTTAACTATAATGTTAACTATATTATATATGTATGCACTGTAACAACAGCAGCATCAATAAAAATATAATGTTTTCAAGAATCTAATGTGTAGACTATTCATTCATGAAGTGTTGATAATTCACCTCAAAGGTGTTGGTTGTACACCAGTCAGAGTACATTCTCACTCTAGAAGTATTAAATAATCAGCTCTGCGAAGTGCTACAAAGCACTGACTTGGAGTACATATTTTCTCTCTGGGGTTCTAGGTTTACACTGCAGGTGTAAGGAAGCAATGAATGAGTGCCCAAAAGTACCACTAATAGAGTACATTTGCACTCTCAAAGTGTTCAAATGTAACTCTAAATTTGGAGTACATATTTTGCTCTTCTAACAGTGTTCAGTGAACACTGAACTCTTGGACCTATATATACCCAAAAATGAGTGTTAAATGTACACCCATAGAGTACAATGTACACTGTGATTTTTGCTGTGTGCTGATACAATAACACGTACAGGGCAGAGTACAAATACAAAGACACTCAGAAAAACACTAAGAACACTCACTCCTGCAGATGGAAACATACTCATACTCACACACACATAAACAAACTCACACAAACAATCCCAACTTATAGGGCCAGCTGATGTATACTCCCTCCCTAAGGGGTAGGTATGTAGTACACAGTAGATATAAATCTAAACAGGACATACTAACAGCCATATAGCCTGGGCAGCTTACAGCACTGAGAAGATAAAAATCTGTTGCCTGGTAATATGACAAAAAAAAATAATAATAATAATAATTTTCCAAACTAGGACATGGGTATATATTGGTTTCAAATTAACTGAAATGGATGTATTATGACTTAACACATAGCCAGCTAGTGTAGAGAAGTTGTTTCCAGATTATTCCCTTGATGTAAGACGCAGATCGGAGAAAGTTCTGCTTATGAGCAGACATAATTGCGCTGTCCAGAAATTCCCAATGTTAAATCAAAAGTCCTTCTATCCCTCATTGATTTAAAGACATTAATCTCAACAATGGTAGGTGTATCACTCTAACTTATTTAACATATATATTGCCCTGCTTGAGTCTGACTGTATGGTAATCGCGTCGCTATGGACAGTTAATGAGGTGAGGAGGAGCAGGGAAGTGAAAAAAGGATGGAACAAGATGTTAAACTACTTTGAGAGAATTACGGAATTAGCGAGAGAAGACACGGATACAGATTCACTTGTCAAATTGAGTTATTGCTGTTACTCCATCACAATAAATTGAAGCTGCACGCAGCCATAGAAAAGCGTATAGCTTTGCTCCCTCGCAACACTACGCTAGGCAAAAAAAGATAAACTAAGCCGCTAACCTCCCTGGTTATGCCGAGTGTGTTCAGACTTTCAGAAAGCAAGATCACGGGTCTCGCTTTCTGTGTGTATGTCATGAGTAGACATACACACTTTGTTCCAGGCTTGGGATCAAGAGTTTAGCTTGAGCCATGATGGAGAGGTCTGGATATCTGGTGCTCAGTAGGGAGAGTCTTGTGTAAGTGTTGCCATCTGTCCTACTGTTACCAGGGCTATAAGTTACACTACACTTTATAGCTCCCAGAAACATAAATTAAAAGAAAACATGAACCTAGAATCTGGGTCAACGGGATCTGCCTTGCTAGCGAGCTTGGAGGTGGGGATGGGATGTCTGGGAGATTTTGTTAAAGGCATTGCTACTAGGGTTAGCCAGCCCGCTAGGTTTTAAAAAATATTTTCTCTCAGGAAAATTTTCCAAATTATTTTACTTCTTCTAACTACAAAGGTGTTGACAAGGTAAGGGAGTTTGACTGTAGTCGTGCAGCAAATATATATATATATATATATCTGCCCAATCTGCCCAGATCATGTCTTCTAAATTAAACTGAAAAAAGCTTGACATTTGACCGCCGTGTGACACTGAACATTGTCCCCATTCATCATTTTGTGTCTGCTTGACAGACGTGTCACTTTCAAAGGGTCTGTCACTGTTTCTATTTATACTATCCCATCCCACGGCGTGCATTGGTAGCAGAAAATAGACCATCAAACACAACAGGCAGACCCCCTGCATCTAAAAATTCCCAATGTCAGGAATATGAGCCGATGTCAACAAGGTTTGGCACGGAAAATATCTTAAACCGATTCCCATTGATCAAGCCTGCCTATTTTAAACTGCTAAAACCTTTTGCACCAGGCACTGCAGGTGCTTCCGCTATAAAGAACATGCTGGCTTGGCCCAGCCATCTCTCAGGTGTGCACTCAGCCAACCTATTGGCTGATGGAAGCAGTTTTTCAATGAAGGTCAAGAAGTATGAATCTTTAATATGGAAGTGGACGTCTACCTACAATGAGGATCTAATCCTGGTTCTGTGTATAAGCTTGATCCCTGGAATAACATGGTGTATCGGTACCAGGCAATATCCTCTAGGTGCGGCAAAAAAGTGATAGCAGGACACCACAGATATTAAAGATATGTGACCATTTATTTTCTGACAAACGCATGGCAGGGAGCTTTATGTCTATAATAATAATAATAATAATAATACATTTAATTTAGAGGCGCCTTTCAAGACACCCAAGGTCACCTTACAGAGCATATAGTCATCATTCAAAACTATGTAAAACAGACTAGGAATAAAAGGAAAACAGAGGTTAAACATGAAGAATAATAATAATTAATAACACTCAAAGACGCCTAAAGTGAAGGGGGGACCTCACTAACCACCACCAATATGTAGCACCCACTTGGGTGATGCACGGCAGCCAATCGGTGCCAGAACGCTCACTACACACCAGCTTGAGGTGGAGAGTTAGGGATGAGGTGGAGAGTGAGTGAAAAGAACATATTTAAACACTATCGACCATATTTAAACACTGTCGATCACATTTAAACAATATCGACCACATGTAAACACTATCGACCACATTTAAACACTATCGACCATATTTAAACACTATGGACCACATGTAAACCCTATCGACCACATGTAAACACTATCGCCCACATTTAAACACTATCACCCACATTTAAACACTATGGACCACACGTAAACCCTATCGACCACATTTAAACACTATCGCCCACATTTAAACACTATCGCCCACGTTTAAACACTATGGACCACATTTAAACACTATGGACCACATGTAAACCCTATCGACCACATGTAAACCCTATCGACCATATATAAACACTATCGACCACATTTAAACATGTAAACCCTATCGACCACAATTAAACACTATCGACCACAATTAAACACTATCGACCACATTTAAACATGTAAACCCTATACTATACTGTTCATCAGCTAGATATCACAGCCGTATTGCAACAACAGAAGGTTTAACAAGGAAAATGTGTTATCAGTGGCTACTCATCCACTTTGATGCCAAGAGGCCACAGGTTTTTCAGGTTTATAGACTTATGTCGCAGGTGAGTCTAGTAGAGGAGAGACCACCGACCCCACCCTAATGTCAACTCCTTTTCGTTTCTTTGATTTCACCCACCAAAAATTTTGGACTTTTTCCAAGACACTCTCCCAATGTGCCTGCTAGTCTCACGTCACTGTGTGGACGTGCAAAGTGTAGTTTTCAGAACATTATAACACATAATTGTGATATGAGCCAGACATCTGTGGGGAGCCGATTGCTCTTCGGAAGCAAGATGAGAGGAACATTTTTGGTGTTTCAGCGGGCTGGACAGCACTTGATGTTGGTGAAGACGGTATGGACAGGAAATATTTGACGCGACAACTGTGTTTTAACATTTATTAGGCATCTTTTGCATACGGGCTGAATAATATCTAATCCCTGAACTACCAAAACTCTGAGAACAAGAGTCATCTCACCAGCGCTAGCAGGTTGTTTTCATCAGACTGAACAACCCCCTTCACCGGAGTATTACTGTCTCTTTAAGGTCTCGTTCTCGTTTTATCTCCCTCCGAACACATGCCCACTCCTTCTCTCTCGCATTATTGATTGAGTTAAGCTCCGCACTAGGCCACCTCCACCTACGCAGTTTCAATAGACACCATCCAATCCAGGATCTTCAAACCATGGGCACTGCGTCATTTGTCCTTCCCAGCCCCTTCCTTGGAGACCACCACCACCATCCCCTGGAACGCCATATCTGTTATCTCTCTCTGAGCCTAACCCCTGCTGTGTGTGGCCACTATAGGCATATTGTAATCCCAGTTCCTTGACATTGTCTCTCTGCGACTTATCATTAGAGGGGTCTTAGCTGAAGTCAACGTGGTGGTGGGGGGGATAGGGGACAGGGGATAGGGTATCGACATTTAAGCCCCAAATGACTTCTAAAGGTGGCGCTTTCTGCTTGTGACAAAGCTGCTTCTCATTATGACGTCATCTCCCCAAACACTGAGCTTCACACGGGAGTGTGTGCATGCGTTCGTGTATGTGTGAGTGTGTGAGTTTGGGAATGTGTGTGTCGGAGTGGGGTGGGGTAGGGTGGGGGGTTTTGAAACCCCCACTCGCGCAGATGCCCCCACGCAGGGGCATCTGCGTGAGTCTAAGGGCCCAATGGGGGTCCCCCGGGCGTAGTCATTTCAATGCCTTGACTACCTTGGCTCAGGGGCTGTGGTGAAGCGTCATTTCACATCCTGATGTCCATCCCTAGCTCCTCCCCCTGGGCTTTGTTCACCGTCTCCTCCTCAACCTCTTCTGCTTCCCCTCGCCGTCCAAGAGCTGAAGAACATCTTGAGGATGTGTTCACTGATTCATGATTCATGGACCAAAGCAGGCGTTCTGTAGAGACACACAGGCACGCACATCCATCCACTCCACAAACACACACACACACACACACACACACACACACACACACACACACACACACACACACACACACACACACACACACACACACACACACACACACACATTCAGGTTCAGGAATGTATGCAGGCATGCATATACACACGCACACACTCACTCCCATGTGTACACAAACATATGTCTGCCCTGAAGAATGTAAATATGCCATTGTCTTCTTCGAACTATATGTTAAATGTGGGAATTTTATGTTAGCAGCACTGGAACAAGTCGATGGAGTAAAGACTACCACTGTGTGACTCTTTCGTCTCAATGTAATTTGAATGAGTGAATCTGTTATAATATCTAAGGACAGGAGGGGTGCAGAGACAATGGGTTGGTCTGGCAACCGGAGGACAGACTGTACTGGGAAATATCCAAACTGCAATCCAATGTGGAGGCGGCTGTATGCTATTAACCGTTAAGTAATTCAGCAGAGGCATTCATCCAAAGCAGATTTGTATTTAATCTTTATTTAACCAGATTAAAATACATTTTTCAAGGGTGCCCTAGCCAAGAAGCCAGCATAAAAAATGACATCAAGGTTACAGGGAGACAGAACAAATTACAACACAGAATTACACTACATTATTAAATCTTGCTACAGGTAGACATTGGGTGATTTAACACAGCTGTTAAGCTCTTGTGGAATGCAAATGTCGTGGAAAGACTCTCTAAAGTTGGAACAACCCAGTACAGTCCAGTCGATACTGTGCATTTGCTGAATTGCTTACTTGCTTACTTGACTTGATATGTGTATGGCCAGCTCAAAAGATGTTCTTCCCCGTCACGACTCTTGGGTTGTCACCATCAGTGTGATGACACAGAGTGGCCACTAGAGGGGAACCTGGCATTGGATACAAGCTGCTTGTTTAATCATCGCTATAGATTTCTTGGTCATAGTCATGTCAACCGTGGATTTTGTTTTTAGTTTTCTTTTTGCCTTTAATTTGGAAATAATTTGTCATGCAGTCAACATCGAATTAACTAACATCGTTTTTGATAGGGTTAGGCAAAAGAGGAATAAACCAATTATTACTAAATAATACCTGTAAACGATGCATATCCTAAAAAGCTGTCTGATTTATTAAACATTGTTTAATGATACATTTATCTACGTGCTGTTGGGATAGGACCCACATCCCCCACATAGACCTAACGCTGAAGTCAACATGTGATTATAGAATATGGCATGTTTTTGCACCCGACATGACAAGATGGAGCATGCCGTTCCTCACAATAACCCAATCAACTGCTTACAACCGGAACCCATCGAAGAGAGACCTGAAGAGAAACCTTTACAGAGCATCAGAACACCGTGCCTCTGCCCTTCTGTAGGAGAGCACAAAGCCCACATAGACCTAACGCTGAAGTCAACATGTGATTATAGAATATGGCATGTTTTTGCACCCGACATGACAAGATGGAGCATGCCGTTCCTCACAATAACCCAATCAACTGCTTACAACCGGAACCCATCGAAGAGAGACCTGAAGAGAAACCTTTACAGAGCATCAGAACGCCGTGCCTCTGCCCTTCTGTAGGAGAGCACAAAGCCAACGCTCCAGAGGAGCCTTCGGAATCAGAAAACCTGGAAGTCTGAAAGGACACAGTTACTATTTGCTCTTCTGAATAAAGCCTTTTTGAAGCTTGCACGTATACACACACGCGCACACACACACTGTTATCAAGCAGTCCCATACCTCAGGCCCACATCCCCTGATTTCCCTATGGGAATGGTTAACGAACTGTGTGGCTACTTAAATAAAACAGATTTCATGACAGTCTCACACACACGCACACACACACACACACACACACACACACACACACACACACACACACACACACACACACACACACACACACACACACACACACACACACACACATACGTACACACACACTGTTGGTCAGCAGGAAGAGGTGAGGCACTGTGACACCTGAGCCAGGAGGATCAGAGCATCGATCCAGCAACTCTCCAGAGACATCAGAGAGTGAGTGGGAGAGAGAGAGAGAGAGAGAGAGAGAGAGAGAGAGAGAGAGAGAGAGAGAGAGAGAGAGAGAGAGAGAAATTAAGGAACAGGAAATGAGTGAGGTGGACATTTTTGGGAGGCAGACAGAGAAATGGAGGGAGAAGGTAGAGGGAGTCAAAGAGAGCGAGGATTGAGGGAGGAGAGCAGAGAGAGGTAGGGAGAGGAAAGACTATAAAGGCAGGAGAGGAGCAGAGAGAGAAAGGGGAGATTGAGATGGAGGAATAATTCTGTACATGGAGAGACAATGAATGGTGCCGTGCACCAGGGTCTTTTCCAAGGCGGTGTGTGTGCTTGCGTTTGAAGCCACGGCGCTTGCTTTAGAAACCACGGTGGGTTTAAGGTTTTCCTCAATAGAGCAGGACATGCCTGGACAAGCCAAGGTCCTCCTCGGGCCCCTAAGTAAGGCTCTCAGAGGACCTGGGAACAGTAGCCTTCATTATTGTTGCTCCCTCCTCTTCTGTGTAGAGTCAGACGACGAATGGCCAGGGACAGAACTGGAGGGCACGAGGCTGTTCAATTATGCTAATCATTTAGACCTTGACAATAAAGCTATCCTGATTATTATTCATTGCATGGTTTATGTGGCTGCTTTCAGCAAAACATCATCTTAAGACATGCTCTGGTATTTTAGAAGAAGTGTTCTAAAATACCTGCTATAATACATAAAAGCGAACATCCCTACAGCATGAACATTGTATAAGCGGGACACACCGTGTTTTACTCAGAAATAGTTGATTCATTTTGAACAGGACTAGCATTGATCATAAAGTATATGTATAAATAGTCGTTGTGCTGGAACCTTTAAAACCTCAGCTCAACTCTCTCCTGATTAAACATGCATGCACACCACCAACAGGTCCTCATCACATGCAGAGAAAGTAAACAGAAAAATATATAGAAAATATTTGATTCGCATGCATTCATTTGGAATGAGTAAAAACATAAATTAGGCATACAGTACCAACACCACCCAAGGGCTTTCCAGCACTTTGCCAAAAGATAAATATTGATAGATGTCCGTCCAAGACCACTGGGGGAAAACCTGTATGCCTCTTTTCCAGCGGAACGTCAAGAGTTTCCCCACCAGTAACTTTCCCCTCTGGCGGTGCTCGACAGATTGGTGTGTTCTTGGCATGTTCTTTTTTCTGTTTACTGGTCTCCTCAGACATGTCTGCTCATGCAGGTTTATACGTTAAGTCTTATATCGTATGAACATGTGCCCTAAGATGCAGGCGTCTCAATCTCAAACACATGGAACCGTTTCGATATTACACACAGACCTCAGGAGAAATATGAGAAGCTCAGCCAAGATATGCTAGCCTGTATGCTACCAAACAAGGCATCCTACCTGTGAGGGTTGGGGAAAATATCATTTTTGGCAGTAATTGCTCTTCATAAAAGCTGATTGATTAGCAACATCCTTCCTGAAATCAATGGCTTGTCTTGTGCCTGATCAACATTTGACAAGAACATTATTTTACAGATGACACCCTCAGTGGTGTAAGAATAATGACGAAGATCGTCCCAAAGTCAGATCTCAGAGTATGCTGTGCTGTGGCAGTTTTCAAGCGCTCTGGCCTGCTGCCGGGTAACCGCACAGCATCCTGGGAATTTGGTCCCTGGCTTGGTGCGATCAAAGACTAGTTTGCCACCTTACCCCTGGAGAAGCAAAATATTCTCTGAGCTGGTGATGGTCAATCTGCCAAGCATGGACCACCTTAGGCAGGGTCGTCTAGTGTGGTTCGGTTATTTGACACCATGCCCTGAGGTTCTGGGTTTAAAGCTCAATATTTGCTTTAAACCCAGTCCCTAACATGACCTGACTGATCCTTAAACTCAGCTATGTAATACATGTACTGTAGGGGAAATGGCTGTCGATTAAATGTAACAGAGAGAATGTATTCTGATTTCCAACTGTTCCTCATTCAAGACTTCAGACCTCGAGGTTAAGGGAACCTCAGCCTAGTGAAGCTAGATCAGAAGCGTCTAGAGTTCCCATCTGCTGCCACACCTCCCACCATGCTGAGACACCACACTGGGCAGAACCTCTATCTCTCTCTCTCCTCTGGGTGAATATAGTATCCCTCGCTCACTCTATACATCTTCTCTTCTCCAGGAGCTGTGTCCATCATTTTCTGATAGGTGTATCTCTCTCTCTCTCTCTCTCTCTCTCTCTCTCTCTCTCTCTCTCTCTCTCTCTCTCTCTCTCTGATGTCCTTCTACTGACTTGCATATGAGGCTGTATTTAATCTACTGGATCTCCCTCAGGTCACAGACCGTGTGTTTACCTTGGCCTGCCCCCCCCCCCCCCCTCCATCCAATCAACCAGAGGGTTAGCAAGGCTCAGGCAGCTATCTCTTGATCTAGCAGGACTGTGTCTCATATCTATGGGAATAATGCAGGTCATAATAACGTGGGTCTTCAGCAGTGGCCCTGCTTTACGTTTCAGGGGGGACAGGGTTGACACGCATGTGGCAGTCTGATTTGATCTGAGAGGACTCTCCTTCACAATGAAGAGACATTAAATAAGAAATCCAATAGACTCTTTGTCATCAGAGGAAAGGGTGGCAGCAATCAGAGTGAGGAGAATACGTCCAGTCCGGTGTCATTGTGCTACCACTACTACTACTGCAGGGTCGAAACATTGCAACTGCAGTATTATTTTATCCC
The DNA here is from genome assembly GCF_031168955.1 of Gadus macrocephalus. Taxonomy (NCBI): domain Eukaryota; kingdom Metazoa; phylum Chordata; class Actinopteri; order Gadiformes; family Gadidae; genus Gadus; species Gadus macrocephalus. The sequence continues at coordinate 14,731,533 of NC_082398.1, forward strand.
TACATCAATAAAGGCCGACACAATAATGGGATATAAAAAAATACTGTGAGTGTGTGTGGATGATATCTGGTTGAAGCTGGATGGATCAACATAGGGTTCAATAGAAAATAAAATTATTTATGATTATGCATTTAGCTTTTGTAGTGGTTTTTGTTGGTGGATTTTAATGGTGTATTCTTTGGTTAGTTAATTGCCATATTACACATCACAACAAAGCACAAAGAAAATCATTCTCAATGCTTAATCTAGTAAGTAAATAAAGGGGTTGAATCCAACCAGCACGATGCACTGAGCTACTGGAGAATCGACCCTCACTATGTATAGAGTGGACATACACAAGTGCTGATATCCATACTAAAGATAGTATAGTAGTATAATAGCAATATAAGTTCCATGTTAGATTTGGCATCCATGATGGCTCCATCTACCATGTTGGATTAATCTGTCACTCATGGCAAATTATTAAATAGAGGAGGAACGTTGCTGCCAGTACCATTGGAGACCATTAACATTCAAGGCTCTTGCACAGACAGAGTTCATGTCATTAGAGTCTTACTATTCTGGCTTACCTGCGTTCCATAATGAGCTGTCAATCATATTCCCAGTGCCTTCATATTACAGAAATACATTTAACACGACGATTACTGTCTGTCTGCCTGCCTGCCTACCTGTCTGTCTGTCTGTTCACATGTTTGTACATGTATCTAGCCTGTATGTCTGTCTGTCTGTCTTTCCGTCCACCCTCATTGCATACTGTCTGAGTAGCAGAAGGCTCCAGTAGACCAGGGGCCGTATTCACAAAGCATTTTATCTTACCGCTAGGAGTGCTCCTAACTCGCGCTAAAACATTTTACGTAGGAGTTTTTTCTTAAAAGTTATTCACAAAGCCGCTGAGACCTACTCTTACTAAGGATAAATCCAGGCCCCCAGGATAGGGGCTTACTTCCGCAATCCACCAGTGCTCAGAGGCCAAGCCTGGTATTGCAGCTGTTTAAGCTGGCAGTGGACGGGGGTCCGTCATTTCATGTGGCCCAGAAGTAGATATCGCCGTCCACTCCAATACAAGTGGGGAACAGGATTGTGTCTCCGCAAAAAATGTCTGGATATCAATCAAAGGCTCATAATTACCTTCATGCCATGTCCTAAAAAAATGTAAGTTTTTTCTTTCCTTAACGCCACCTCAAGCGTTTTATTAGCCGTTATCTCGCTGGGGAAGAGGGGTGTGCAGCTGAAAGGAGTCGTAGTGAAGCAAATGGCATCCGAGAGGGCCTAGTTCAGTGCTCCGTTTTTTGGACTGGTTCATCTGCTGCTCAATAACTCTCACGGTCCTCTGCTTGCGATCATTGTGATTCATCATGTATTGATCCATTTATTCAAAAGATCCAAAGACAAAGAAGCGGTGCATTACGGTATCAGTTCTATATTTCTGCATCCGGTACGTCACGGACTAGGTCACGTGTCTTGGCCACATAACGCGGAAGCAAATCGCTCCTGTATGATGCCCTGTGCCACTGAGCAGTTTCCATAGGAATGAATGGGCGGCCATTTTCGGTCTGTGGTCCATCCTTTAATATGTCCATGGATAAATCACAAAGAGTGAACTAAGAGTGACGCGCCGTTGCTATGGATTACGTCAATTCTCATGCACGAGTTTAGAAGCAGTCAGTTCGGTGATTGGTTGTTCAGACGAGCCCACTGAATCACCGAAAAACAAGGAAATAGCCTAGGCTAGAAATGAATTCCTATTAAGTAGTTATAGTGCAGTTAGCAGAATACACGCATGATGACAATTTTGTGCAGACCACGATAATGACGTTGTAGCCTGCACGTTCAAGAGAGAGAAAGCAAACAATAAAAATACGTACAATTTAAAAGAAAATAAATGTTATGAACTACACAAGTGTTGACTGATTTGTGCCAAGGTGTTTACCTAAAATGTGTTTTCAAAGTGATCCCTAAATGCCGGTCCACTCGGTTCCACACGGCCAAATTCATTGTCATGTTGATCGCCATCATCATCATCATCATCATCACCATCGTCTGGCTGTGGAATGTTCCTCCGCTTGCAGAGGTTGTGTAGAATGGCACATACAGTAATGACTGTGCTTGCCCTCTCTGGGGTGAGGCGTATTTCGCCGTGGAGGACATGAACCGACGTTTCATCTGCCCAATTCCTCTCTCCACAACATTTCGTGTATGTTTGTGTGCTCTAGCATATATGGAAGAAATCAGTAAACAATAATAAATATGGATTCAACAAATAAAAGGCGTCAAAGAGCCAATACGATGTGTTTTACAAGTAGGACTAAGCGTAATATGCGTAATCACTTACATGTTATACTTTAACTGTGCTCCCGGTTGTGGATTGAGGTAGGGTGTCTAGAGCCACGTCTTGCATGGATAGTCACTGTCTCCCAGCAAGTGACACCCAACTGGTACATCTCAAAAAGCTGCCTCAGACCGCTCTCCATTAAAATGCGCGAATCATGGGTAGCTGAAGATCCAGGCCACTTTGCAACAACATCCAGTAGGCTATGTTAAAATTTGCATCAAAAACAACCTGCGTGTTGATGGAATGCACTTTCGTCCTATTGACGAACACGTCCTCGTCTTTTGATGGCGCAATTATTTTTATGTGCGTCCCGTCAATAGCACCGACCACACCGGGCATACCTGCAATTGCCATGAAGTTGGCTTTGATCCTGTGTAATTGTTGAATGTCCAAAGGAAAGTTTATGGCAAGGCTGACTGATGGTTGCGATATTTTTAAATCGTCGGCATTGCAAAGTTGCATTTCCCCTGTTGCTAAATAACGTAGTGTGGCCAAACATTTTATTTCGGGACTAATCGGATTATTCCTGTTAGTCGGGGATGTTATTGCATTGCGATTAACTCCACAACAAGTTTAATACCCCAACATTTCGTCTCGCAGGCATTTACGATTCTTTGTGAATAGGTCTTACTGAGTTAGGAGTCCTCTTGAGGACTTTTAAGCTCTCCTAGACTTAGGTGCTACTTTTAGGCCTAAAATACTTTGTGAATTGCTCTTAGTGAAAAAAGTTAGGAGTCCTAAATTTAAGAGTGACACGCCCATTATTTTTAGGAGTTACTCCTAAATTCGCCAGTTAGGACCTACTTTTAGCCCTAAAATCCTTTGTGAATACGGCCCCAGATGCTGAGTTGTTGTGTCTGCTTGTACGGCTGACGGTGTTAGGACTCAAACTTCCTTCCATAATGATACCTGGGCTGCTCAGCCTCCCCATACGTGCCAGAAGAGAATCTTGCTGTATCAAAATTCCACTGAAACATATTTGCCTCCTTCCCTGGGACAGGTGAATGCTTTCCAGCTCCTTGTGCTCATGATAACGGAACTAGCTAGAACTGGGCCCCGTTTCCCGAAAGCGTCGTTAGCCTAAGTGGATCGTGAAGTGCGTCGAACGAGCATCGTACAGTTTTCACACCGTTTCCCGAAAGCATCGTTGGTAACGAACGTCGTGAAAACCAGGGCCGTGCAGAGACCCTTTGAGGGGCAGGGGCTCAAATTCAAAAAAGGGCACATGTTTGTTCATGAACTCATCAGAAGTGGTTTGGTGTTGATATCTATTTGGTTGGTTGCCATGGCGGCGGCGCACATAGTTGCAGCGGCCCGGAGCTCCCCAAACTGGCATGTTTTTTTTGTAATTTTTGGTAGCACTTAATATTATTTCACACGGCTTTTCACACTGCTTTCGGACCCAACAATGAAGTACAGCCGGAATTAACTTTTAAACTTTTTTTTTTTTTTTTTTAACTTTTAAAGATCAACAACGCTCCTTTTCGCCAACTCCCAGCTGAATTCGCCATCCAGCGCTCCTGAGGCTGAGAAGCGGAGGAGAAGACGCTGTGCGCGGCTGCAGATCCGACTGGAACTGGCTTCACAGGGCACATCGAGAACGAGAACTGCTGCAGCTTGGTCTTTACGGAAACCTGGCTGGAGAAAAGACCCCGGACTCGGGCTGGATGGCCGCACTGCCTATCGAGCAGACAGAACAGCTGACATGGCTTTGTTGTCATGGCGGCGGCGGACATAGTTGCAACATAGTTGCAACGGCCCGGAGCTCCCAAAATCGGGAATGTTTTGTAGTTTTTGGTAGCACTTAATATTATTCCACACAGTTGTTGTTTTTTCCACACTGCTCTCAAACCCCGACAATGAAGTACAGCCGAAATGCACTTTTAAAGCTCAACAACGCTCCATTTCGCCTCCCGGCGGACTTCACCATCCCAGCCGAGATCACCAGATCACCATCCAGCACTCCTGAGGCTGAGAAGCGGAGGAGGAGACGCTGTGCGCGGCTGCAGAAGAGGGGAAAACGCGGAGGTACGTGGGCTAGGCTCAAAGCGAACCCATTCAAACCCCCGCTTCCTACCATCTTTCTCTCAAATGTCCGTTCGATCCGCAACAAGGTGGATGTGATCCGACTGGAACTAGTTTCACAAAAACACATGAAGAACTGCTGCAGCTTAATCTTTTCGGAAACCTGGCTGGATAAAAAGACCCCGGACTCGGCTATTGAGCTAGATGGCCGCACTGCCTATCGAGCAGACAGAACAGCTGACTCGGGTAAGAAGCTAGGAGGAGGTCTGTGTATCTATACCAATGACTCGTGGTGTACCAATGTCACAGTTGTTAGCAAACATTGTTGCCCTGACGTGGAATTTTTGTTGCTCCAATGCAGACCGTTTTACTTACCAAGAGAATTCTCTTCTGTTTACATCTGTGCTGTTTACATTCCACCCGACGCCAATGCTAAACTGGCACTAGTAAGGCTACAGGACATTGTAAACAATAGCCTGCTGGCACATCCCGACAGTATCTTTATTGCAGCGGGGGATTTTAATCATGCTGACTTAAAGTCTGTACTTCATTCTTTCCACCGTAATGTAAAATGCGCTACCAGAGGGAGCAACACACTTGATCAGGTTTATACCAACATAGCCCATGCATACAGAACCCAGGCGTACCCCCACCTAGGTCTCTCTGATCATGTTTCGCTCCTCCTGCACCCCTGGCACTCACCCAAAATCAGAGCCAGTAGGCCCGAAGTCAGGTCTGTCAGGATTTGGCCTGAGGACGCCATCCCGAGGCTCCAGGACTGCTTCAGCTCCACAGACTGGGACATTTTCAGTGGACTGGGTGTGTTGACACGTAGGTCTCTGAATAATTATCTTGTCTCAGTCCTTGACTACATCAAATTTTGTGTGGATATTGTTACATCCTGGAAACAATTCCGTGTCTTCCCAAACGTTAAACCCTGAATGACACCTAAAGTAAAATCCTTACTACGAGCCAGGAATGCAGCATACAGAACCGGTGACACCAATGCATACTGCACGGCAAGATCCGACCTGAAGAAAGGCATCAGTTCTGCCAAGCAAGCATACATGACCCGCATTGAAGCTCAGTTCAACAGCGCCTCATGCCCCCGGCAGGTGTGGGAGGGCGTTAGGGCAATAACGGACTACAAGGGAAGAACATCCCCCCCTGTCAACAGCAGCGCCCCCCTAGCGGAGGAGTTAAACATCTTTTACGCACGTTTTGACAGGAACAACAAGGACCCGGTGTCGCCCCCTCTCCCCTCTGACGGCTCCACCCTAGTCCTGAGCACTCATGAGGTCAGACTCATCCTACGCAACATCAACATCAGGAAGGCAGCAGGCCCAGATGGAGTCCAGGGACGGGTGCTCAAGGACTGTGCGGCTGAACTAGCTCCAGTTCTCACCACCATCTTTAACCTGTCTCTGGCCTCATCCTGGGTCCCAGGATGTCTCAAGGCAGCAACAATAGTCCCGGTTCCCAAGAAACCAAATGTTGCAGGTCTGAACAACTACAGACCTGTGGCACTCACCCCTATCGTCGCAAAATGCTTTGAGAAACTAGTCATGAAACACATTAAAGCCTCCATACCGCCATCATTAGATCAGAATCAGTTTGCTTACCGGAAGAACAGGTCAACAGAGGATGCCATTGCCATTGTGTTACACACTCTACTAGAACATCTTGAGCACAGTAACACATATGGGCGACTCCTTTTTGTTGACTTTAGTTCAGCTTTCAACACTATCCTGCCTAACAAGCTACACAGCAAACTACACAAACTTGGCCTGAACACCACTTTATGCAATTGGATTTTGGACTTTCTAACACACCGTACACAACATGTCAGGATTGGCAAGCATGTCTCCCCCACCCTGCCCATGAACACCGGGGCCCCCCAGGGTTGCGTGCTCAGCCCACTTCTCTACACACTTTTCACTCACGACTGCTGCTCCTCTTCTCCATCTAACCTCATAGTGAAATTTGCTGACGACACAACAGTACTTGGCCTCATCACAGGAAATGATGAGACCTCATACAGGAGGGAGGCCGAGAGACTGGTAGAGTGGTGCGGTGATCACAACCTGGTTCTCAACACCACCAAGACCAAGGAAGTGATCATCGATTTCCGCAGGGCCAGACACCTCAGCCACTCTCCACTCCTAATCGGAGGGGAGGAGGTAGAGAGGGTGTCCAACTTCAAGTTTCTGGGTGTGACTGTGGCCGACGATCTGTCCTGGAGGACCAACATCACCTCTGCCGTGGGTAAGGCACAACAACGCCTCTTCTACCTTCGGAAACTAAAAAGGGCTAAACTTCCACAGGGACTGATGGTCAACTTCTATCACTGCGCAGTAGAGAGTGTACTCACCTACGGACTCCTGGTGTGGTTCTCCAGCTGCACCAGGGCCGAAAAGGAGGCCCTCCACAGAGTGGTCAAGGCTGCGGGGAGGATCATTGGGAAGAGCCTCCCAGAGATCTCCACAGTCTTCACCTCCCGCTGCCTACGCCGGGTGAACAACATCCTAAAGGACCAGGTCCACCCAGCGCACCATCTCTTCCAGCGACTGCCCTCCGGACGGAGATACCGTTCCATCCGCTCCAGGTCCAGCAGATTGACCAATAGCCTCTATCCAAAGGCTGTCAGACTGCTGAACGAACAACCTGGCCCCCGCACCCCCCACCCCACCCCCTCGGTCATATAACTCATATAACACTATTTTCCATCTATTGCAGGACTGCAGCCCCCCAACCCCCCTCACTCTCACACATCACAACTATGGACTGGACTTGGCTGCATTCTTATTCAAGTTATTATTGTTATTTATTTATTTACTTATCTATTTATCTTTTTTTATTTTTATTTTTTTATTTATTAATATATTTATATTTATATACTATGCCAGTGGTGATGCTCTAAACTTAATTTCGTTGATTAACTCTGTTAAACAAGGACAATAAAGAATCTGAAACTGAAACTATAAAAACAATTAAGCTATTACAAAATAAAAGCCTTGAATATGAATTAGCCTAACTATACACAATGTATACGTATGACTTAATATTTTTTTTTTTATGTTTTTCTATTAAACACAGGGTGGTGGGAACTCCACAATGAGTTTATGAACACATCAGAAGTGGTTTGGTGTTGATATCTATAAGAACAAGTGAGCTATTAAAAATAAAGCCTTAAATATGGATGCAATACATGCACTGAAAACTTTTGCATTTTTTAAAAACAATTAAAAGTTTTTCTTTAAAACAAGGGGTAGTGGGGACTACAAAACGAGTACATAAACACATCAGAAGTGGTTTGATGTTGATAGGAATAATTTCAAGTGAGTTATTAAGAATTAAAAAAATGACGTTGCACTTTTTTGACGGTCCCTAAGCACTTGACGCTATTACAGATACAACCCCGGAAAATAGACGAATGTCGAATATAAAACCAATTTCACCCCGTTCTGCCAGAGACACTGAGACAGAGTAGACATTAAACGGATTTGGCCATGGCATGTGGCCAAGTAGTTACTACAGAGTATACAGATTAAATATAACGATGTATGCTTTCCCTTTGCAATTTCAAAAGGTTTCCCAGATAGGTTAGCTGTATAGCTAGCTGGTAGGCTATAGAAAATAAACCGAGTGGTAGCCACTTTCACAGGTCAGTTAAAACGATGCTAGTTGAAAAGCTTTTGCTGGCAAACATAGGCCTATACTTCAAAATGACACTACAAAACGAGATAACTGTTACAGTTTATTTAGCATTATCAACTTTATGGTTTTGGAAACAACTGTCTGTGTCTGACTCTGTAGTGATCTTACCCTGCATTGTACCGTTGTAAGTACCATATTGGCTCGGCTACCAGATCGGCTCGGGGTCCGTCGTCTGCTGATTACGTCACACAATACGCTATCTGCAGCAATAAGGTCTTTTATGGCTTAAATTAAAGAGCCTGTAATGATCTTTCATTTTGAACATAGACCATTCCAAACCTATCTGTATGGATAGTTTTCTTCTAAAAACAAAACATCCCTCGGAATCATCTTGGCTGTTAAGATAAGCCGTCCGTGTTGCCAGATTGGGCACATTTTCAGCCTGATTTGGCTACTTTGAATCACGTTAGGCTGAAAAAACGGGAATATGCTCAATCTGGCAACACAAACCGAAACTAGACAGACCTACTCGCGCTCACACATGTGCTCGCTGTGGTTGCTATGACGACAGCCAGAGCTACAGCACAAAACAGCCAATCACAACTGTCCCTTAGCAGCCAATCACAATGTAGCCTACGCCCATTCAAGCGTACAGCCAATGATATTGTGTAACGTAATTAGCAGACGACGGACCCCGAGCCGATCTGGTAGCCGAGCCAATATGGCACTTACACCGTCTCTTAAAACAACAAGCGCATCTTGCAGGCAGGAAAATTGTGAAAGGTCACGTTGATAGCCTATGACGTCACCCAGCGGCAGCAGCGCACTGAGCGCCGGTAAACGAGGCTACAAAGTACAAACTTTACTTCTGTATCATTACTTTTAGACATTTTTATACTCGAACAATTGATTCACATGTTAATGTGTAATTTTACAAAGCATTGAAAATTTAAACGACCACTCAAAAGGGCACTTTGGTCCTTCAGAGGGAAAAGGGCAGGGGTACTCTTAGGATGCTAAGAGCATCGTTAGCCTACTATAGCCTCAGTGGCGTCACCAGCGGACATTCCGTGTATTGGATGCGTTTTATTAAAACACATCCAATACCACGGAATGCCCAGCTGGCGCAATTTCGCAACCAAAAACAGTGGTTACCGCCAATATATTACTCATAGACAACTGTTAGATTTAAACAGCAAAGATAGAGACATGTTTAAAGTCAACAACAACAACGTAATTTATTGCAGCGATTTAAAATTCCAAAAATACATGCGCAGCCGAAATGTACCGATCAAATGCCATGTCACAAGTCAGATAATAAAATCAAATGATTCCAGTGCTCTTGTGTGGGAGGTCGCTTTCGAGCTGCACTTGCTGTCTCCCTCTGATTTTAATTCAACCATCGTGGTTAAAATGTCCTCTTATTGATCAATGACAGAAGACATAGGCTACTGTAGACATGCATCATGCTGAGAGAGACCAGCGGGTGTCGGAGAATTTCTGCAGGCGTTTTTTGTTGTGATTGTTTGCATTAAGCACTGTAGGCGCTTCGGTGAGGCTGTGATGAAGTTAACTCATTATTGCATGCGGGTGTCTTCATTCATAAAAAAATGTAAACATTCGGGAGTATGCAATAATACAAATTATTCTAAAGAGGTCAGAGACTCCGTGCGGAGCCCCGCCTTCCCCAGTGAACCAAGAAAGCCGTGACGAACAGGGGATTTGACCCCCTCGGTTTTAAACAGGTAACAGGTAGGTAGCGCTTGATTGAGATAAGAAGGTGAAATCACCGGGCGTGCCAAGCTGCGACCGAACCGGCTCGGCAGTGTAAAAAGACCTATAGCCTACATCATCCTGCCCAACAATATGGGCAGGATCTAGACCAAGCTCGCCTAATCGGGTCAGCAATAGCCGTGTGTCAATGCCTAGCCTCTGCGTTTGAATGATAATGAATGAATGGAACGTTGCATTTTTAATATCTACAAATATTCTAGACTAGAGAGTGTGCGCCAATCAAATGTTACACCTTTCCTGTTCTTTGGCTCTCAGACCATAGTCGGGGAGCCCAGGGGAGACGTTCCCTCCAGGGCCGATGTCCTTTCGGGGGTAACATCCTTCACCATGACCGGCAGTGGGTCGACGTTCATAGGTCGGAAGACACGGGCACTGATTCTTGGCGGCTGGGTACTTTATTCATCAACAGTACACGTCTGCTCCAAAACATAACCGGACTCGTTTACTCGCTCGTTCACTCATTCGTTGACTCATTCACTGACGTCACTCTCACACACACACACACACACACACACACACACACACACACACACACACACACACACACACACACACACACACACACACACACACACACACACACACACACACACACACACACACAGACATGGGGCCTGGGGGCTGACTCTGCCAATGGCGACTAATACCCAGGTACCCAGGCTTCCTGGCCTTCCACGGATTCCTGCAGGGGCTTACGCCGGAACGTTTGGGACAGCATGTCGGCCTCACCAGGCCCCAGTCCCTCAACAGGGCTCTGCTGCTATGGAGCTCTCCACCTCACCCAGCCAGCCGCTCTCTACTGCCTCCTGGCGTCAGGCACGTCACACAGGCGGACTGCGAGGAAGGTCTGGAAGGAGCGGAGGAGGGTTACCAGGCCTGGTCTGGACCGACGGACTGCTGCTGCTCGGTGCGGTGAGCCTGCCCACCTGCCCTGGAACTGCTCTGCTTGCCCTACAGCAGAGTGTGTCATTTTAGGGGACCACCAGTCCAGCCGCTCCATGGTCGGTGCGCACTGGTTGGTGGACCCGGGCCGCATCAGGGGCCCGACAATTGATCCTGCCGGCCCTGGTAGACACCGGTCCAACGTCTCCCTGCTGCGTCTTTGTGTCCTCTCGGGGGCATGGACGTTTACGATAAGAAAAAGTCATTTGTAATTCAAACAAGAAGAAAATAAAAGAGAAAATGGAAAACAAATTGGAGTGGAATTTATACATAAGTATATATGTATATATATATTTGTGTTTATGTGTATATTTAGGTGTATTTATGTATATGTATGCAATGCATGTATGTATGTTTGGATGTGGATGTGCATATCAGTCAACAGAAAAATGTAGTGATGGAGAAATACCCGCTGACTAAAGTGCTTCAACATTCGAAACCACCGAAGCGCAGGCTTCATAGTCATTTACATAATGTTCTTCATTTAATCTGGAGTAACCCCTGAAAGCTTCCATCTCCAAAGAAGAAATCAACACTCTAGCTTTTATCTAATTTTACTGACAGAAGACAGAGAAGAGACAGACTCGTGTGGCAGGCGACGCCTCTTGGCTCTGCAGTAATCAGCGGATCTATTACAACAAAGGATTGGTTTAGGATTAGAATACCAGCACAGGCATCTGGGTCCTCTCCACCACGGCTGTTATCCTGGAAGAGAGCCTTCACATGTATACACTGCTCAAATGTTGAGCAGTGAATGTTATTCACATGTCAAACCCATGGAAAACCCTCTCCTGTAATGAGGAAGATCTTTAGATAACTGAATGTTGCAATCCATGTAAAAGCAATCATCCCTTATGAGTAGGAATGTTGTTTTGGAATTGTTGGAGAGGGATCATCCAACACATTTTCCTACACAAAACAGTGAAATAGCATTTTATTATTCCTTTTCAACATTGTTGTGTACCTGCAACAATACAATGACGATTTAAGTTTATCTTCCTAAGGTAGCAATGTAAAAACTGTCTTTTTGCAGCTAGCAGTATATGATCTAAAAAATCCTTTAATTCCACTCTTTGCATGAGTTGAGACTAATTGAAAACACAGAATTCTTTTAGCTATTCTCCAATGGCTCATTTCAGAGACGTGAAGGCTCACTAATTCAGTAGAAACAGAGCAGTTGAAAGCATTAGGAGTATCAAAGCCATTTATTCTGTGGAGTAATAAACCACGTGATCACAGAGCTAGTGGGCTACACAGAGCGCTCCTCCATAAGGACATGAGTAGAGCATTAGCCCTGCCCCAGTGTTAACACCTACTCACACTATTATGCAGTGCAGAGTTTAAAGTTGGAAAAACAACATGAGATGAATATTGCTTTTTTTCCTACACACCGTTAACTTATTTATGCTCTTAACCTCTTTTGAGAAAGTATGTCAACATAATCTTCACGTTCTGTACGTTTGTGTTATGATGTTACACATACATCTGCAAGCTACTTACACACACCTAACCGGAAGCACTTCATCGCTTACACCATCCAACCAAATGTTCTAGTTTCAAATAACATCCCTGCAACGTTTTGTGTCCAAGGCTAACATCATGATTTACATAGAAATATTTTAGAAGTAATAAACACATAATTAATGTATTCTACCCTGTCTCTTGTAAGTCCCTGCTGTTTGACCATACCCTGGAAGGATTCTTTAAGCTTTGATTGTTTTGTTTCCAATCAATACAGGCAGTACAGGCAAGGGTATGAAGACATAATGAAAAACAAACAACCAAAGGAATCCGTGACAGGGGTTTTATTCAATAGGTCGGCTTCAGCACACAAAGCCCCGTCTTCCTCTCAGTGTTTACCAGACTGCCAACAGCCTCTACATGCCTGTGTCCTCCCATAGACGTAGATGAAGAAATACTACCATAATATAGACATATAAAGCACTCTCTTGCATCCCCCGAGGGCTGGCCGACCACTGTTTACACATAGGCTTGTGTAGCAGGTTGATATGGTGCCATTTGCTACGCTTATTTTTTTTTCTTTGTGGCCCTGCATACATTGGGGATAAACCGCCTTCCAATTATTGTTCTTCGATTCGGTTTCCGGCCCAATTGGGCTACTTTTGATCACGATAGGCTGGAAACATTAGCATTGGGCGGGAACATACAATTTGGGCTTGTTTTGATATATATATATTTTTTTGCAATCATCAATCAATACCCATAGATGTGAGGTTGACATTTCGATTCGACCCAATAATGTTAGTATTGAGGGGTGGGAGATGGGTACATGTCCAATATTAATCAGAGGCGAGGGAGGGCCATTAGACCTGTCACTCAAACATCTGCGCCAGTTATAAGGAGATTTGGTTCCTCGATGTATCGGTTGACTGTACATAGTTCTCCGGTGTCTGTTTGTGTGTTTGTCTGTGTGTGTGTGTGTGTGTGTGTGTTTGTGTGTGTGTGTGTGTGTGTGTGTGTGTGTGTGTGTGTGTGTGTGTGTGTGTGTGTGTGTGTGTGTGTGTGTGTGTGTGTGTGTGTGTGTGTGTGTGTGTGTGATTTATAAAGAGAGAGAGCGAAGTTCCTTGTTCCTTAGGTTAATTAGGGCGCATACTCTCTTACGGAAGTACATGCATGTGTACATACAAGATGCATACATGCATGTGTACATACATACATACATAAATACATACATACATGCATGTATGCATGCATACATACATGCATACAGGCATGCAAACAGACACACACACAGATTCATACATCAAGAGACAGACGATATAATTTGACATGTGAAATGCAACACGAACAGTTTTGTAATCTGTGACTGCACATCCTAATAAGGCCAGCAAACGAGTGTGCAACTGTGAACCGTGTAAACTAATTGTCTGTCTCAAAAGGTCTCTCCTCTTTATGGGCCAATCTCGCCGCTGAGGTTTACAGGGAGGCGCTGCGCCTCGCGGCGGTATGATATCACCTGTCCGCTTGATTACGTTTGGTCAGCGGTGACACAGGAGGCCGGTCGCTAGATTGCGTTCAGACGGCGGCGGGGGAAAAAGCAATCAGCAACACAGATTAACAAACAAGAGTTGGCAAACAAAATGACGCAGGCGCCGGACCCCTCCGGAGTCACCTGGTGCTGTGAGGGGTGGGAGGCGGGTCAGGTGAGGTGAGTGACAGTAGTTTAATGGAGAAGTCAATCACCCCTTCTCCCTCTTCTTTCTTTTCCCAAATTGATAATTAGCTTGCAGGAAGCTGCTGGATTCAGACCCAACCGGTGAATGACATGTAAAATAAACATATCCATATTTGTTTGTTTGTTAAAACACTATGATGTCTAGTTTAAAACGTAGGTGGCATAAAGATACAGCCAAATTGCCGTGCATAATACGCCCGAGCTTTGGAGGTGGTTTGTGACGCCGCCCAAAATAGCAGAGGATTCATGTAGGCAAAGATCAGGATTTGATCCATTTCCACGTCCCATATGCTCGGATGACCCTTTTCATCATACTGTCAGAGAGAGAGAGAGAGAGAGAGAGAGAGAGAGAGAGAGAGAGAGAGAGAGAGAGAGAGAGAGAGAGAGAGAGAGAGAGAGACAGAGAGAGAGAGAGACAGAGAGCGAGAGAGAGAGAGAGCTCTCATGAATATTAATGCTCTGAACCAGAATCCAGACAGCTGCTGACGTGGCAGACGCCCAGGTGGATTGTGGACGTTAACGAGATAGTGGAGCCCATCTGGTGGTGCAGATCTGCGAGGCATTAGCCTGATGGGCCAGTGCATCAGGTGTGTCTCTGGCCACTGTGGAAACCATTTAAGGCTAGCTAGGGCAAGACAGGCTGAGAATAGTTGATGTGAAGTATATGTGAAGAAGAATAATAGTAGAGAGAATTCGGTGTGGGGGGAAATTAGTTTTAAGTTTAAAAGGAAGTGCTTGTCAGAAAGATCATAGGGGGAAATGGTTCAACTGGTGGGTGCAAAATGAGGTAAGTAGGGAGACAGGATAGTGTAGCGGTGTTCCAAGCCAAGCTGAGAGGTCCTGGGTTCAATCTCCAATGTCCACAACCTACCTGTAGGCATCCTTGAGCTAGATGTTTCACCCTTTAGCACCTCATTGATGACATGGATCTGAGTTCAGAAGGTAGTTTGTTGGAAAGTGTTGACTAAATTACTAAATAATATAGTACATGTGAAATCGAGTCTGGGCCCTTTATGTAAAACATAGGCTCTGATTTATTGAACACTATGAGGTATATGGAGAGTTTTCTTTGATGGATAATAACAACAGTTGTGGTTGTGGAGGGATTTGAAATGTAGGCCCCCAGAGTGACATTCAACAGACATTGGATATTGGGGCTGGTGGCATTAAAAGGTTTTGTGAATGAAAAGGACAGTCTACTAGGTCCAACATTTTTTGCTGCACATCCGACACTGCTCCTCAGAAGGGAACCAATAAGATCTGTCTGGCTACCACAGCCTTTAGTTCACAAAGGCTTTATTTCCCAAAGGCAAAGAGTAAATGCTGATTTCTACTCCATATGAAAAGATATTTAGCCCTTTTTAAATATTTTGCTGTAGGTGTCGATAGAACCGTACAGACACGTTTCAACGGACACATTCACTCCCCATTCACAATTAGCCGTCGAGTATTAGTCACACAATCACATCTAGAACAACTACATCATCGTCATTGATGTAGAACTACATGAATTTCTAAATGGTTTTACTTCAACTTCGACATTAACTTCTACTTTCATTTCAAAATTGACTTCTTCCTCAAGTTCTACGTTCATTTCTAAATCAAATTCCACATCAAATTCTACATTAATTTATACAACAATTTATTCATCAATCTCTGCATCCAGTTCCACATCAAGTTCTACATCCTGTTCTACATCTAGTTCTACAAACATTTCTTCATCAACTTCGACAGACTTCTATATCAATCATCAAGTTTGAGGGATTCTTGACTCTAGTAGTGGAAGTAGTAGTAGTAGAAATAAGGAAATATGCAAGTTGAGTTGCAATACGAATCACAAAGACAAGGTTAGTAGAAGTTATATTAAAATATGTAGAGTGCTTAATAGTGATGTTCCAGGACACAAAGTGCAGCCTAAATTCTACAAAAGTGCTAAGAATCATCCCCATCACCGCACTTCAGTGAGGACCGCTATGAGTGGCCAAAACCAGAGCGTAGATCAGGACTGAGAGCCTGAACAACAGACAGGCAGAGCGGAGAGGTGATGTAAATTGAAGTGGGGATAACGACGAGAATAAAGAATATCGATGAAAAGTCAAAATAAGAAATGATGAACTGGTGGAGGCACATGAAATGCCATGACACAAATAGCACTTCCTTTGACGGCCTAACAATGAAGGTGGTTGGCCCTAAGGGGCCGTAATATAAAGCAGCAATCATAGTGAAATTGAATCAATGAAACATAGAAATGGCAGCCATGGAAATGCCCCCGCTACATCTGGCGCTTTTAAGATCAGCTTAAATATAGTCACTCTCAACAGAGTTGTACAAGGCTAACCTTGGCAAGACGACAATGTTAAAGGTCCCATGGCATGCTTCTTTATGGATGCTTATATATAGGTTTTAGTGGGCCCTTAATACAGTATGTGTAGACGTTCAAGAAATTCAGCCTTGGTGCAGAATTACAGCCACTACTGAGCTTTCCAAAAATGTGCTGTTTTTTAGAGACGGTTCAAGATGGAGGGTGGGGGTGTGGCCCTGAGCAGCTTGTGTCCACGGTACCATGTGCTAGTGTTTACAGTGGATGTATCGCAATAGCTCGGATTCATAATATTATCCGGAGTCGCAAACAGCTTTTGGCCATGTTCTGTAAATATTCTAGAACTCTCCAGGTGTGCCGGCAGGAGTCCTGGAGCTCTATATCTAAATAATATCATATTATACATAGATATAAACTTGGCACAAAAAGTAAGGAATTTTGTGTTTGGTTGATTATTTCTCTGTGGTAGCAATGCTTTTTGGCAAAAGATCTTATACCATTGGAAAGCCTGTATAGTTCCCTTTCAAATGGTGCCCCATTTGTAAGGAACATGCACTTGTGGGATGAGCAGCAGAGCTGAGTATGTGGGTTGCGCCCATGAAAAATTTGCCAAATGTTCTCTGCCAATGCCAAACAGCTTATTCTGCCATTGACTCGTTTGGAGTTTGGTGGATTGGATGATTGAAGTTTGAAGAAACAAGACATATTGGCAATTTCATTTATTCATTTCACAAACAGGAGCCTCTATAGTGTGTGGGAGAACCATACACAGCCACAACAGCCTGCCACCTCCTCCTCATGCTGGCCACCAGCCTGATCAAACACTGCCTTGGGATGGCATCCCATTCTTCAACCAGCATTTGTCAGCAACATTGTTGTGATGGTCACTCTGGCACGAACTGCACTCCCAAGCTGATCCCACAAGTGTTCAATGGGGTTACGGTCAGGACTGCTAGCAGGCCATTCCATCCTCTCCACTCCCACATTCTGGAGGTATTCTCTGATAAACCCAGCCCTGTGGGGGCGAGTGTGGAGATATGGGATTGCCACTGGTTGCAGAATCTCATCTCTATATCTCTCTGCATCGAGATTGCCTCCAATGTTGACAAGCCTCGTTTTTCCAGTGAGGGAGATGCCGCCCCACACCATCACACTGCCCCAACCAAAGATGTTAATATATCAGTGCAGCAATCAGCATAGCGTTCTCCGCGTCTTCTCCACACTTTGACCCTACGATCCAACTGCCGTAGGCAGAATCTGGACTCATCACTGAACATAACGTTCATCCACATGTTCAGGTTCCAGTGCACTTGTTGCCGACACCAGCGCAAACGGTGGAGGGCAGTCATGGCAGGACACCTGGCAGCCCTATGAGACCGGAGATTGGCTGTGTGTAGTCTGTTCCAGATTGTCTGGGCAGAGAGCCGTCGGCCATATCATCCTGCAAACCTTGACTGCAAATCTGTAGAAGACAGCCTATGTGCTGACAGGCTGATGAAATGGTCTTCTTGGGGTGTCGTCTTCTTGGGAAACCCACTTTGCGGCCTGTCTTTGACGTCCCCTGTTATATGGAACTTGGCCTTCAGTTTGAAGAGGTTACTAGGGCTCACTCCAAATAATGGTGCAATTTGGTTTTGAGGAACACCAGCTTGAAGTTGCCCTATCGCAAGGGCCCTATCCAGATCAGTCAAACGCGGCATGACGATTCTTGGAGCAGACACTTGCTGACTGTAAATGTACTTACAGTAGAAGGGCCCATGCTCACGCGTGCTGCCGATCAGGTGCCAATCAGGCACCTGATTGGCCCCACCTGGGGGTACCAGGAGCTCAAAACAAGTGTCAATAGCAACAGCAAAATAACCAGTTGGATGATTTGGAAAAAATTTCATGGGCGCAACCCATATACTCAGCGCTGCTGCTCATCCCACAAATGCATGTTCCTTACAAATGGCCCGGGGCCACATTTGAAAGGGAACTAAACAGGCTTCCAACAGTAAAAGATTTATTGCCAAAAAGTATTGTTACCACAGAGAAATAATCTACCAAACACAAATTTCCTTACTTTTTGTGCTAAGTTTATGTAATATAATATACGTATATTATCACGGCCAAAAGCTGTCTGCGCCTCCGAATGATATTATGAATCTCAAACAACTGCGTCGGGTTCTCCGATGTCTCTGGTTCTTCCACTTCCACGTCAGTCTGAAATACAGACTGAGTGGCAACATGGAGGAGGAGAAAGGGATTGTTGCAGTTTGCAGACTCCCGGTACTTCCTTAACGAGACTCGTAGTGGGGGTTATCTCGGCCATGGTTGAGAAGGAATTGGAGGAAAGGAACTTTGGCTTTGACTCGCTGAGGTTCAGATTGAACAGCGACATGGAGGTGAAAGGGATTGTTGCCCGGGATAGTCTCCCGCCGGAGCCCTGCTGCCAGTGCCCCGGTGCCAGAGCACCACCACCGCGGGGACGTGGGGCACCGCCGCCATGGGGCACCGCCGCCACGGGGCACCGTCGCCACGGGGCTCCACCGCCACGGGGCTCCACCGCCACGGGGCTCCAGCGCCACGGGGCTCCAGCGCCACGGGGCTCCAGCGCCGCCGCCAGGCAGCGGGGCTCAGGCAGGAGACAATCCCGGGAAACAATCCCATTCTCCTCCATGTTGCAGTTCAATCTGGACTTCAGGGAGTCAAAGCCAAAGTTCCTTTACCGAAATTCCTTCTCAACCATTATCCGAGATAACCCCAAATACGAGTCTTTGTTGTGGAAGTACCAGAGACGTCAGAGAACCCGACGCAGTTTAGTCTTTTCACCAAATGGGAGCTTTACCTTATACCGTTTCGTGTTATGCGCCGTAACACTGACAGCAGAACGGTTATCCAAATAACGGAGAAGTGTACATCACTTGGCGTTACATTGTGTGTATTCACACACACACACACACGTGGCTCACTCATTGTCTCATTGGTGGGCCATATTCTCTTGGCCGGCAAAGCAGAGAAAGGGGAGGTAACCTGGCCCCTTATGACGACATATGGGGACAGATTCCTAATCGGCGAGTCTGAGCTTTTATTTTTCAAATGCATAGCAGGATACCTAGTGCTCATTTTACACCTAAAGCCGTTTCTAGCTACTGGGGGACCATAGGCAGGCTAGGGGAACTAATTTTAACGTCAGAAAATCTCATAAAGTGAAAAATTTCCTTCGATGAATTTGTATATGACTAGAATTGGCTCTGAGTGACGTAACCAACACTTTTTCTAAATATATATATAATTCATACAGCTAAGTAAATCCTAGTCACAAACAAAGGTGGTTCTATACATTGTGTTTTCTGTTAATTGTTTTTAGTGCATTGTCACTTCCCTTTTACAGTTTGGATACACACATTTTTGAGTTTTGTCCGTGCCTTCCTCAGGTCACTGTGCAGATTAAGTGGGGAACATAAGCACTGATTATATGGCCATACAGTTGACTATTTCAGAGTAGTAGGCAACATGATTAACTGATCTGAACAGATCTTTAGCTCAAAACATATATTAGATTAGATTCAGATTCAGTGGCAATTTGTTTAGATTTTATGATCCATGCATGGGACTATTTATGTTTCCATTTGCCGCGGACATGGGATTTAATTTCTGAAGTAGGTGCTGGATGTTTTAATGGAACTGATTATAAGAACTAGTTGTTGTTGATTGTAACTTCAATGTGACAAGTGGATGTATAAATGTAATCGGCCAACTCTGATGGTAGCAACAGAGTTGTACCTGCGTTGGTTGTATCGGTAAGTGGTAAACTCCACTCTGGGGGGAGGGCAGAATACATATTATATAGAATATATATTGTTATTTTTTGACTATGTCAAACGGTTTGGAGTCCAAACCCCAGTTTCCACAGTCTGCCTCTAAGCATCATCGAGCAAGAAGTGGTAACCATTTGCAAAAATGTTAAATACAAGAGGTACGTTTCAATATTATATACTCCATTCAAGGCACTCTCTTCCCTGAGTAGTTTTTTCGTATTTATGGTTATTGATGTATTTTAATCACAACCTACAAAAATGTTAAATACAAGAGGTATGTTTAAATATTATATACTCCATTCAAGGCACTCTCTTCCCTGAGTAGTTTTTTCGTATTTATGGTTATTGATGTATTTTAATCACAACCTACTGGCCATCATAGGAGCAGTTGATTGGCTATCGACTGCACACAGAGTTGATGAGGGTTGATTATGGCCTCTTTGCCTGTTGACGTGCATGCTACAATTGAGCAACAGTCTGGGGTGTGTGTCCGACCATTTGGGGAGGAACAAACAACACTATTCTCCTACATCAACAAAAACTATTTCCTTTATCCTAAGATTTCCTTTGTGATAAAAATCAACTCACGCGCACACAAACACAATTCATTTTGCAAACAATGGAAAAACAATTGCGAATACTTTTTCTGGGTAATTCTCTGTGTGCGTTAAGCTGTTGTTTGTATTTGCTTTCTGGTCCTTGACGCCACATATCGCTTTCACATTAGAAGCTTCACTGAGATATTTAAGTGCTTTTATTTGTTGAGATGAAAACAAGATGTGTCGAGGCTGTGTGTGCAATACTGTTGCATTTTTGATAGTGGCTATGAACCCAAATAGAAATGTTTGACTTCTAATCAAAACAAGGAGCTAGCGGATAAAACGGCAGGGCAAATGTATTGACATTCCCCCAACCTCATCTTGGGTCGCTTTGATAGCTCTGCTGGAAGGCAGCTGCACGTAAATCGTGTTATACACATGCATGCATGCCATTATGCCGTAATAAACAGTCAGGGTTTTTCATGTCTTCTCTGGGCTGCTTTCAAACGCATTAAAACTGATGAGCTTAGTTAGCATCGATTTGGTGGATTGATTGCCCCGGAGCAACTGCCTCTGTGTCAACATATCCTCCTGGTCTGGAATCAGCAGTTCCACAGTGTCATGAATCGAGTGGGGGAGTTTAAACTTTTTATAGCCTTTGTGGTTTAGTCATTAGCAGGCCTTCCCTCTATGTTTGTCCTGGTTCAGCCTCGTAGTATATCCCTTGTGTTTAAGTTTCAACGCGATTTTAATCAAATCGACTTTGTCCTTGACCTCTTGGCCCCTTCTGCAGCTCGAACGCCATGCATGAAGTGATTTCAGTGAGGCAGCATCTCTGTGTATCTCGTCAGGCTGACCGAGGCTGTGCCCTTTTGCTTACCTTGTGTACATGTCGTAAATGTCATATTTCAAAGCTGCACTCCCGTCCTCTGTGCTAATGCAGTCACTGACCTTTATATGTATTTCTCTTTCAACACAACCTCTGATGATCACGTGAGCCCTCACGTGGAAAAACTCAAATATGGCATTGAAGACATCCATGTTGGTCTACATGGATATGACACACTTAAACCTCAATAGTCAAATCTGTGTTCACTAAACACATCTTTCGCTGCTGCGGTATGACGCCCACAGAGAGGGAGTCCATGTTCTGCCAGGCCTCTCTGTCTGAGGGTGTGACAGGGTCTGAGTGTGTGTGTGTTTGTCTGCATTGATGTGTGTGTGTGTGTGTGTGTGTGTGTGTGTGTGTGTGTGTGTGTGTGTGTGTGTGTGTGTGTCTGTTTGTGTACGTGTTTGTGTGTGTGTGTGTGTTTGTCTGCATTGAGGTGTGTGTGTGTGTGTCTGTTTGTGTGCGTGTTTGTGTGTGTATGTGTGTGTGTGTTTGCTTCCTTCCCGTCCTTCATCCAGCGGGGGCGAGGGGTGACATGCTGAGTTCCCGCGCTGCCTCCATTAGGCTCCATTGAATTCCAGTTTGACGAGTGCAGGACGCCCCCCCCCCCCTCCCTCAGCCCCCTGCGCAGCCTCCATCATTTAGCCTGTCATGCCGACGAGCCTCGCGGCTCAATGAAGATTAATTATGATCCCCACGTCGCCACGGCGACCAGGGGTAATGAGATGAGCTGCATGGCAAGGCGGCACATCGCTTTCTCTGCTGTCACATTTCCACCATCAACATCTTCCAGACGCTCGCAGGCTCCTGCTCGCCTGCTTCTAGCCTGCCGCCGTGCATGATGATGGCAGATGGTTGGAGAGGAGGGACGGGGGAGGAATGGCGGTAAACACACCGCAGTCGGGGGACAGTCTGACAACGTTGACCTCGTGGGGACATGCCTTTACGGCCTAGTTTTGATGAAAAGCTAGGGAGATGTGTGTGTGTGTTACTCACCGGGGTTAGGGATTTATGTTGTTGGATGCTTGTATTTTGTGTGGTATCTTCCAACTTATGGAGGGACAAGCCAAGTCTTGCTTGGTCTGGTCTCCATTAATCTGTGACATAGCAGTCCTGCTATGCTGTCGTAGGACTCCTGGGGAGACGGCCCAGAGCCCGGGCACCAGACATTGCAAGAGGCAGAGCTAGTCTTTGTATCGATTAGAGGGTTTGAGTTTTCAGAAGGGCATTTAAATTAGTCTAATTCTACAGTGTCTACACAGAGTTGATTTTAAACCTTTACAGACCATTTTCATCTGCTGCTGGTTGGGTTTGTGTTCACCAATTTCGCGCTCAAAGATCACAGTTCGTCTGCCATAAGACTTTAGAAATAACTCTAAAGTCTGATTGTAAAACTAGGGGAGGACAATTGCTCAACAATGCCTACATGTACACTGGAACTTTTTCAAGCCCTAAGAGACATGTGATTTGTTTGCAGACCACTCTGACTGATCACAGCTCAAGGTCAGAACGGTTGTTCAAATGCTGTCAACTTTGATTCATTATTGTCTGCCCCTGGTGACATTTGGAAAAACGAGAGAAAGCAGAGTGTTTGTCATGCTAATGAGTAGTGGCGACTGGTCATTAGGGGCAAGTGGGGCTCGACCCCACCTACTCTCACAAGGAAAAAAAAACAGAAAATGAAAATGAAAAAATAAATATCTATAAAAAGAAATTATCTATTTTTTATATATATATATATATCTATAAAAAATAATATCCCCAGAAAGTACTGTAAAATAATACGTTTGGCGCTTTTATTTCTTTTTTAGTGGACCCTGGCTTGCTTCTTCCGGCTGAGTTCGGCTGGAGGCAATAGGGTCCGACTGCGTCCTGCGTCCTGGCAAGACACGCCCCGTGTAGAAATACACGCCCCTCGTGGGAAATACACGCCCCTCGACTGACCAATCTCAGCGTGATGACGTAATACGTAGCATTGTGATTTCCTCCCAGCGTGATGACATAATACGTAGGATTGTGATTTCCTACTGAGATCGGGGAGTAACGTAGGATTGTGATTTCCTACTGAGATCGGGGAGTAATTTTCCAACGTCATCGTTAACTCTTCTGTTACGAAGCTGTTCCACTCTAACCATATCAGAGTGGCTGGCAGTGAAATGTGCACAGAATGTGGTGTAGACTATCAAGTTGGTAAGAAAGAACTGATAATACCGTGACATCATTTTATTTATAAAGACAAATGAAAATGGTTTTAGAACTGGTTATATAAATGATAACATAAAGAATCGGCCCCCGGTCCCCCAGTTCAATTAAAACAATGGGTAAAATGTCGCTACTCCCAATAAGCAAACACTTTCAGCTTTCTCCGGTCAAACATCTCCACACAGAACATTTCGTAGTCCTTCTTTGAATTGAAGAAGAACTGGAACGGTTCAATCCTGTTTAGGCTTTCTTCCGGGCAACTGCGGTCAACGGATTTCAGCTCTGCTAACAATGCCTGCTGCTCTGCACCTTCCACCCCAATGACCATCGGGAGAGAAACGTGGTCGGTGAAGGTCTGCAACTGGCACCATGCTGCTGCCTCAATTGTGTCCTTCAGGAAAACATCATCTGCCTTGAAGAAAGAAAAATAATTTGTGTCTGTACTTGGCAAAAAAAACAATAATTGACATCCTACTCTCGCAAAACCACACAATGGTATGCTAACGAAGGCTACTACTGATGAGTTTTCAATGATGAACAAAACTATTCAACTATAGTCATCTGACCTATTGTATCTGGCTATATATACAGTACTAACAGTGGAGTTAAAAAGTTAGTGTAATATTTTGCTCATGGGCGGGTCATTTAAATTCTGGGTCTTAATATTCACAAAAATATTTATTGGAATTTACTCTGAAAATGTCAGGCTGACCAAAGAGTAATGAAGAGAAACCGAATTTGCATTTACTGATAACTGTGATGTCAAATGCATATACTTGGCTTTACAGAGGTACAAAGTAAAGTTACTTAAAGGATACAAGCCTTAGAATTGTAAATTTTCGCCCCTATTCCACTTGTATTGTTTACAGACAATACTTATGCATACGATAGGGAATTCTTAGTAAGGGAAACATGACTCAGGCCATAAGGGTAGGCTACATTTTTTTATTATAGAGAAAGGGAAGGTCATTACACAAAGCATTTAAAGTAAATAAAAAAGTAAATACAAAATATGTGCAATAACATTAAGGGATACAATTATTATTAAAAATGGGAAACACAAGAGGCATTGGCAGGTATAAGTTAACACAAAAAAAAGTACAAAATTAAGGGGACGGAGAAGAGGGCCCCCAGAATTGGGACCCAGAGGCAGAGCAGATGTGTGTGTGTGTGTGTGTGTGTGTGTGTGTGTGTGTGCAACACAGTCTCACTCCGAGAACGTCAAATACCAACTGTTGGCAAAGGCCCTTTAGCGTCGGTGACTGACGGGAAAGGTACCCTTTTTATTCGGTCGGTGACGGTAAAGGTACCCTTCGGCGTCTTCTGCATACGGAATGGGGGGTGCCTCACTACGTCTCTAATAGACGATGTGAGCATCTTTCCTATTGGATAGTTTTTTAGGATATTCTTCTGTGAAAATGGCAGACATACTTTTTATCCTGGGTGGAAAATATGATATTTTAGAATAGTTACACCATTAAAAGTGTTTATGTAAACATTTTTAGCGAGAAATGTGCATTTTACTTTCATAATCGTCGTTCGGCGAATGTGAAGGATGTTTGGTTTGATAGATATGACGAAGAATATTTCATCGGGCGATAATGGCCGGCGTACAGGCATCCCGGGCTCACGAAAATAGGTGACACTGTCACGTTATTTAATCTATTGAAACGTGATCAGGTACACGTATTTTCTAAATGTTCGTGTCAAAAAGCAAAATTTTCAAACTCATGCATATCAATTTGAAGTATTTGTCGTGATTTGTCACTAAGCACGACTTCCATCTAAGGTTCTGTCCGGGAGCTTTCTCCCTATTGTCCCTTAAGGAGCTCCGTACAGAACATTTATTGTTAAAAATTGTCTGTGATAACTAAGAATATGACAGCTTTTCCAGTCTCACCAATATGCGCACAGATCGCACGGTTTGACACTTTCAAGATGCGTGCAGTAGCCTACATACGCCAAATGACCATTTCGTGTGCATACGATACGCAAAACCCAGCATTAACTACTGTGGAGGGCGGATACGTCCATTTCGCGTGCATATGTGCATATGATACGAAAAACCCAGCATTAACTGAATGGGAGATGCAATATTTTAGGACAGATTCACCATTTAACGTGTTTCTAATGACATTTCTAGCGAGAAATGTACTTTTCCCTTGAATAATCCTCAGTCAGTGAATGTGTATGATCTTTATTAATCTTTATTATCTGAATGGGAAATGCAGCTCACGTGTTTCCTGCTTTTGTGTTATTAAACCGTTACTTTATGTAACTTTTAATGATATCATCTTGTTAGAAACACGTACGTTTTCGTGAACACTGGATTACGTCGCATTTCAACATAAAATAGCGTGTTACACACACACACACACACACACACACACACACACACACACACACACACACACACACACACACACACACACACACACACACACACACACACACACACACACACACACACACTGCATTTCGCTGCCAAATAAATAAATACTAAGGCAGAATAAAGAATAAATCAATTCATTATCATTCAACTTCAACATGCGTTATTACAGTATAGTGGTGGAGGGATGACGTGTGTTGGCCAACCCGGAAGTAAGCGTCGCCCTGGGTTCCCTTGACAAAAAGCCAACGGGTTTTTCCATTTGATTTTGGATTATTGCAGAAAAATTAGCATCTTTGAAGCACCTCCTCAAAAACTGAAAATAAATAAAAATAACTGTGCTCCAAAGAAAGAAATGTAAACCAATGCATTCCGAATGGGAGTGTTTCTCCGATTTTTCCATGCTACACAGAACGAAATGTAAACCCATGCAAATAAAGACTTCATGGTCATAATCATTTAAATATCATTAATCTCCTGAGGGTGGTATTCTATTTTTTTCAACGGGGCTGAATCCAGTCACTTGACCGTCATGGTTGCTATGGTGGTTGCTATCCACCAGCCCCTCTAATCCTTACATGGCTCTAAAAACCACGCGGCAAATGAGCTGCCGTAATTTGTGTTGTTTTTGTCGTAAACTAGTGTCCGATGGTTAAAAAATAGACGGATATTCCAAGGTATCCTTAAAAGGCAGCTTGGATGTTTTTATTTTCTGCAGTTTAGACTTCTTCTATAACCTATTTTTGAAAGCAAAACACCAAGCTCATTGATTTAACAAGGCAGGGTTATTTGTTTTATTTATTAAATAAATATTTATGAGAGGCCTTCTCCTGAGTGTTCTTCCTATTTATGTCTAGTGTACAACCCTACTGTCCACAAGCATCACCCCCCCCTCCCCATATGGATTTGGAGAATTGTTGCCACGTCCCAGTGGTGGAGGTATCATATATATGAAAGAGGGCATTCAATTATACTACAATGATCAATTAGGAGGCCGAAGCCCTAAAGGAAGTGATGCAATAGGTGACTGGGTCGACGACATTTAAGTAAGCTTTACTTTGAGGTCTCTTATATATCAAAGGGGGTCTCAAAGGACGCATACGCTTCAACCTGTGGCTCCGGTCCTACAGGAAATGACTCAGCAAGTGCTCCATCTCGTTGCACCTGCACCCAGCGGCTCGCTTGCAAGATTTTGGCCTGAAGTTATTCCCAGACCTACACCGTAGCCATCCAACCTGCATATCTGAGAATCAGGCCTCTCTTTAATAATGACAAAATGTATGAGAGAAATACACATTAACTTTTGACTCATAAGCGGCGTGGTGCCGGCTCCTTTTGACCTTTTGACCCCAGACTTCTGGGGGAATAGCTGAATCAATTCATTAGTCAATCAAAAGCATGTAAATATCTTCCCGGTGACGTAAGAGGGAGAACAAGGTGTCCTTCAACATCTACGCTTCCAGGCGATTGCAACGGTGCCACACATGAGCATATTCGAACATGTTTAATGGTAGTAATTAGCTGTCGAAATTGGAGGCCTTAATCAATAATGAGCAGCTATTGATTTGCTTCCCGATAGAAATTTGTGACAAATGACATGTTATTTAGCCTCTACACGTTGAGTTGAGTCCAATGACACCAAGCATGACACTCTAGAAAATGGTAACATGTATTTTACATGGTACACCTAGGTCTAGGACATGATCTCGGTGTAGCAAGAGGGCGAGCTTGATCTCATTGGACTCAGCTTAACGTGTAGATGCTAAATAACATGTAATTTGTCAAAAATCTCCATCGGGAAGCAAATCTATAGCTGGTCATTATTGATAAAGGCCTCCAAAATCGACAGCTAATTACTACCCCGAAACATATTCAAATATGATCATGTGTGGCACTGTTGCAATCGCCTCGAAACGTAGATGTCAAAGGACACCTTGTTTGCCCCGTTACGTAACCGGGAAGATATTTTCATACTTCTAATGAATTGATTCATATTTTAAGGTTCTCGGAGTGATACTTTAAGCGGCTGCAGCAGAAGTGTTGAGACGAAAGATGATATCAAGACATTTATAGAATATTCACATTCACATTATGATTCTTCGTCATAACATCCGACCAAACATCCTTTACAGTCACCAAGCGAGGATTATGAAAGTCCAGGCCCCTCCTTCCGGCACTCAAGGTCCGACTGGGCCAAGTTTAGGGCAGGAAGGGCCCCCCATTCCGGCCCTCGGGGTCCGACCGGGCCAAGTTTCGGTGCGGGGGTCCCAGTTAGGCCTTAGAATAAGGTATTCAAATTTCAGGGCGGTAGGACCTTCCTATCTCAAAAACTGTTTTTCCACCACATTCTGAACCATTAGGTCTTGCAGGTAACACTTCTGAGGGGCTTTGTCCAAATGACAGTCCATTTGGGAAAACTTTTTTTCTCTAAGGGCTAGAACTCCAAATCTCGGATATGTCGTTCTCGGGGCCCCAGGAAATGTGTGTAAACATTTTAGCATCCCTAGCTATCTCGAAAAGGCCGGAAAAGGGGCGTGACCTCCCACAGTACGGTAAATGTACATAAGACAGAGGTTTGTTTCTAGTCCCCATTTTTTGTGGGATGGAGGTGTACATTTGTGGCTTAAGGTGTGTAGTCACAGCTGGCCTGTGGCCACGTTTTTGAAGTCTGGGGTCAAAAGGTCAAAAGGAGCCGGCACCACGCCGCTTATGAGATAACAAAAAGTGAATGTGTATTTCTCTAATAGCTTTTTGTCATTATTAAAGAGAAGCCTGATTCTAAGATATGCGTGTTGGATGGCTAGGGTGTAGGTCTGGGAAGAACTTCAGGCCAAAATCTTGCAAGTGAGCCGCTGGGTGCAGGTGCAACGAGATGGAGCACTTGCTGAGTCATTTCCTGTAGGGCTGGAGCCACAGGTTGAAGCGTATGCGTCCTTTGAGACCCCCTTTAATATATATAATGCCCCATTTCCACTGCAGGGTGCGGAACGGATCGGATCGCAAAGGTGCGGTAGGGAGGGGGCAGTATAGCCCAGCTCAGTTCCGAGGTCGCGTTTCCACTGCCGACAGTACCCTTGGTGGTAGGCCGGATGTCAATCGCCGCGGCAGCTACGTAAACATCGTAAACAACGTCTTCCTCCGCAAGAATGCAGACGAACGTCTCCACCTCCTTGTTCGCCCAAGCAAGCTTTTTACGCGACATGTTAATTGTAAAGAATAATACCTTGAGGCTACTGTTTGTTTTTATCCCCGCGTCACCCGGAAGTGACGATTCTGTCGACCAATCAACGGAGGGGGGGTGTAGCTAGAATTCCAGGGTACCCTTTCAGGCGTCTGGTCTCGTTTTGGGTACCGCAACGGAGGAGTCCCTAGAATGGGGTCGGAACGGGTACGGCAAAGTCCGGGTCACGCCCACTTTTGGCGGTGGAAACGCGATCCGACCCGCACCTTTGCGATCCGATCCGTTCCGCACCCTGCAGTGGAAATGCGCCATAAGAGACCTCAAAGTAAAGCATACTTAAATGTTGTCGACCCAGTCACCTATTGCATCACTTCCTTTAGGGCTTCGGCCTAAAGGACAAAGCCCCTCAGATGTGTTACCTGCAAGACCTAATGGTTCAGAATGTGGTGGAAAAACAGTTTTTGAGATAGGAAGGTCCTACCGCCCTGAAATTTGAATACCTTATTCTAAGGCCTAACTGGGACCCCCGCACCGAAACTTGGCCCGGTCGGACCCCGAGGGCCGGAATGGGGGGCCCTTCCTGCCCTAAACTTGGCCCAGTCGGACCTTGAGTGCCGGAAGGAGGGGCCTGGACTTTCATAATCCTCGCTTGGTGACTGTAAAGGATGTTTGGTCGGATGTTATGACGAAGAATCATAATGTGAATGTGAATATTCTATAAATGTCTTGATATCATCTTTCGTCTCAACACTTCTGCTGCAGCCGCTTAAAGTCTCACTCCGAGAACCTTAAAATATGAATCAATTCATTAGAAGTATGAAAATATCTTCCCGGTTACGTAACGGGGCAAACAAGGTGTCCTTTGACATCTACGTTTCGAGGCGATTGCAACAGTGCCACACATGATCATATTTGAATATGTTTCGGGGTAGTAATTAGCTGTCGATTTTGGAGGCCTTTATCAATAATGACCAGCTATAGATTTGCTTCCCGATGGAGATTTTTGACAAATTACATGTTATTTAGCATCTACACGTTAAGCTGAGTCCAATGAGATCAAGCTCGCCCTCTTGCTACACCGAGATCATGTCCTAGACCTAGGTGTACCATGTAAAATACATGTTACCATTTTCTAGAGTGTCATGCTTGGTGTCATTGGACTCAACTCAACGTGTAGAGGCTAAATAACATGTCATTTGTCACAAATTTCTATCGGGAAGCAAATCAATAGCTGCTCATTATTGATTAAGGCCTCCAATTTCGACAGCTAATTACTACCATTAAACATGTTCGAATATGCTCATGTGTGGCACCGTTGCAATCGCCTGGAAGCGTAGATGTTGAAGGACACCTTGTTCTCCCTCTTACGTCACCGGGAAGATATTTACATGCTTTTGATTGACTAATGAATTGATTCAGCTATTCCCCCAGAAGTCTGGGGTCAAAAGGTCAAAAGGAGCCGGCACCACGCCGCTTATGAGTCAAAAGTTAATGTGTATTTCTCTCATACATTTTGTCATTATTAAAGAGAGGCCTGATTCTCAGATATGCAGGTTGGATGGCTACGGTGTAGGTCTGGGAATAACTTCAGGCCAAAATCTTGCAAGCGAGCCGCTGGGTGCAGGTGCAACGAGATGGAGCACTTGCTGAGTCATTTCCTGTAGGACCGGAGCCACAGGTTGAAGCGTATGCGTCCTTTGAGACCCCCTTTGATATATAAGAGACCTCAAAGTAAAGCTTACTTAAATGTCGTCGACCCAGTCACCTATTGCATCACTTCCTTTAGGGCTTCGGCCTCCTAATTGATCATTGTAGTATAATTGAATGCCCTCTTTCATATATATGATACCTCCACCACTGGGACGTGGCAACAATTCTCCAAATCCATATGGGGAGGGGGGGGTGATGCTTGTGGACAGTAGGGTTGTACACTAGACATAAATAGGAAGAACACTCAGGAGAAGGAATGACCTCTCATAAATATTTATTTAATAAATAAAACAAATAACCCTGCCTTGTTAAATCAATGAGCTTGGTGTTTTGCTTTCAAAAATAGGTTATAGAAGAAGTCTAAACTGCAGAAAATAAAAACATCCAAGCTGCCTTTTAAGGATACCTTGGAATATCCGTCTATTTTTTAACCATCGGACACTAGTTTACGACAAAAACAACACAAATTACGGCAGCTCATTTGCCGCGTGGTTTTTAGAGCCATGTAAGGATTAGAGGGGCTGGTGGATAGCAACCACCATAGCAACCATGACGGTCAAGTGACTGGATTCAGCCCCGTTGAAAAAAATAGAATACCACCCTCAGGAGATTAATGATATTTAAATGATTATGACCATGAAGTCTTTATTTGCATGGGTTTACATTTCGTTCTGTGTAGCATGGAAAAATCGGAGAAACACTCCCATTCGGAATGCATTGGTTTACATTTCTTTCTTTGGAGCACAGTTATTTTTATTTATTTTCAGTTTTTGAGGAGGTGCTTCAAAGATGCTAATTTTTCTGCAATAATCCAAAATCAAATGGAAAAACCCGTTGGCTTTTTGTCAAGGGAACCCAGGGCGACGCTTACTTCCGGGTTGGCCAACACACGTCATCCCTCCACCACTATACTGTAATAACGCATGTTGAAGTTGAATGATAATGAATTGATTTATTCTTTATTCTGCCTTAGTATTTATTTATTTGGCAGCGAAATGCAGTGTGTGTGTGTGTGTGTGTGTGTGTGTGTGTGTGTGTGTGTGTGTGTGTGTGTGTGTGTGTGTGTGTGTGTGTGTGTGTGTGTGTGTGTGTGTGTGTGTGTGTGTGTGTGTGTGTATAACACGCTATTTTATGTTGAAATGCGACGTAATCCAGTGTTCACGAAAACGTACGTGTTTCTAACAAGATGATATCATTAAAAGTTACATAAAGTAACGGTTTAATAACACAAAAGCAGGAAACACGTGAGCTGCATTTCCCATTCAGATAATAAAGATTAATAAAGATCATACACATTCACTGACTGAGGATTATTCAAGGGAAAAGTACATTTCTCGCTAGAAATGTCATTAGAAACACGTTAAATGGTGAATCTGTCCTAAAATATTGCATCTCCCATTCAGTTAATGCTGGGTTTTTCGTATCATATGCACATATGCACGCGAAATGGACGTATCCGCCCTCCACAGTAGTTAATGCTGGGTTTTGCGTATCGTATGCACACGAAATGGTCATTTGGCGTATGTAGGCTACTGCACGCATCTTGAAAGTGTCAAACCGTGCGATCTGTGCGCATATTGGTGAGACTGGAAAAGCTGTCATATTCTTAGTTATCACAGACAATTTTTAACAATAAATGTTCTGTACGGAGCTCCTTAAGGGACAATAGGGAGAAAGCTCCCGGACAGAACCTTAGATGGAAGTCGTGCTTAGTGACAAATCACGACAAATACTTCCAATTGATATGCATGAGTTTGAAAATTTAGCTTTTTGACACGAACATTTAGAAAATACGTGTACCTGATCACGTTTCAATAGATTAAATAACGTGACAGTGTCACCTATTTTCGTGAGCCCGGGATGCCTGTACGCCGGCCATTATCGCCCGATGAAATATTCTTCGTCATATCTATCAAACCAAACATCCTTCACATTCGCCGAACGACGATTATGAAAGTAAAATGCACATTTCTCGCTAAAAATGTTTACATAAACACTTTTAATGGTGTAACTATTCTAAAATATCATATTTTCCACCCAGGATAAAAAGTATGTCCGCCATTTTCACAGAAGAATATCCTAAAAAACTATCCAATAGGAAAGATGCTCACATCGTCTATTAGAGACGTAGTGAGGCACCCCCCATTCCGTATGCAGAAGACGCCGAAGGGTACCTTTACCGTCACCGACCGAATAAAAAGGGTACCTTTCCCGTCAGTCACCGACGCTAAAGGGCCTTTGCCAACAGTCGGTATTTGACGTTCTCGGAGTGAGACTGTGTTGGTGTGTGTGTGTGTGTGTGTGTGTGTGTGTGTGTGTGTGTGTGTGTGTGTGTGTGTGTGTGTGTGTGTGTGTGTGTGTGTGTGTGTGTGTGTGTGTGTGTGTGTGTGTGTGTGTGGCGCAGCCAAACATCTCGCAGGGGCCCCTTCTACAATATTTCTGGTTAGGGTTATTACAGCAATAGGTGTATATAAGAAACATAACTTCTTACCTTGGTCAAAACCTTCCGCTTCCGTGTTACCCGGAACACCGGTGCCAGGAGTCCATTCACCATCTGGTGTCCTTCTTGGGTGAAATGACAGAATCTTTTGCCACATCTGCAGTAGAAAGAAAGGGAAAGAAAGACAGAAAGAAAGTCAAAGAAAAAAAAACACGAACCGCGCGCACGCACGCACGCACGCACATGCACACACACGCACACGGTTGCCAAGCCAACATGAAAAATGTATTTATTTTGCATTTGTAGGTTAAGATCCATACCCTTCAATCCCGTAGTTGTCCAAAAGGAGCTTGCACCACCACCTCCTGAGATGAGGCATATCCAACTGAAGAGGAACATTAAAATGAAGTTTACCACGTAACCATTATGATGCTGCTTCTAAATACTGACGCTAGCACACAGATAGTACTTACAACGTTGAAATCGAAGTGTGCGTCCATGGTAATGTACCAGGAGTACTGTAGAACATATAATGTAATAATGTTGGGTTGTGATCATAGGCAGGGTGTGATTTTACCAGCAATTGCAGTTAATTTTACCAGCAGTTAAGACTAGTTCATAGTCATCTTAGAAAAAAATTTGGCCATTATAACATTATAACATTAGAAAATAAAATGCTGTGTGTTAAAAAAGGTATGATAAAGCAAATGAATGGAGCATGGTAACTCACCATGACCATAAAGACTCCACAGTCGATGCCATATAGTTGTTGTGGAACACCCTGTGCCATAAAACAGGTTGTAAGATGAACATTCATAGCCCTACACACATTTTCCTGATGTGCTTGTTATCTCAGCAATTATTACCTCAATGTCCAAGCCAGTCTCCTCGGTCCAGGTGCCAGGCATCAATTGTTGCGCAACAACCCTAATACAAATTTGATGACAAGCATTGTACAGTTGTCAGGTTAGACAGCAAAGTGAGAAAGATGCAAAACATAAAAGGAAACTAGGCAAATCAGGGGAACGTGATTGTCAAGCTATCTAGTGTTTGTGCAGCTTCCCTGCTTGAAAGGGATTGGTACAGACCATAGGAGGTTTAACTGGGTTCCACTCATGCAATGACCACACGGTTTTCCTTCTTTAACTCCTCTTTACTTTTCTTTTTGTATTTTCACAGGTACAGGTAAGTTGTAGCAGGTAGGTATTGTGGGTACAGTTGTAAGTGGGTTGCAAGTGGTAAACTGCTAGGTATACTGCAAGGTAAAAAACCTTTAAAGAAACCAAAAATAACTACAGTAAATGCAGTGCAGAATGAAATAGTAAATACAAACATGTTTTTCATATATGCATTTAAATACTTATAAATATATAAATATAAATATAAATATTATTAATAGTTTTTAATGTCTAAGCATATTTTCATGAATTCTGTTTTAAATGTATGAAACCATTTTTAACTGCTTTAAATATCAATTCATTTTTAAATGCACAAATTCATCTTAACTGTTTTTTTTTATATATATATAATCACTCATTTGAAATGTAAATATAAATAGATCAATAAAGTCAAATAGAAATAACTTTAGCAGTATTCAGATCATTTCTATCAATCTACAGATCAAAAAATAAACCCCATTTGTTTCCAAACAATTTGCAGTCAAAAAATCATGTGGCATCAAACACCAAACAATTGTCCATGCTTAAACGCACGTTTTAACGTGCGCTACAAGCGGTTGCGCAACTTTACAATCCTTACACTAACAAAATCTTTCTCTTACCGGCCGTTTCTCCAGGCTTTTTATGGCTGTACCAGCGCTGCTTTTTCCAAGTTCTCTAGCGCAGCTTTGCTGCTGCTGGACCGAACGCTGTCTGATTTGTTTGCAACTGGCGTTTCCTGAAAGAGTCTCTCTTCCCCTTTCTGTCCTTTCCGGTAAGGTGACGCAATGACGTGGATTTCCCAGGTAACGCTCTGAGGAGGGATTCCCCCAGCTGTCAGTCGGCGTTGCATATTAACCCCTTCATATCCAGCAGGGATTTTCCAAGTTGACTTCACACCTCCCACTCGACCTTCCAGTGGAGACACCTGGGAGGTCGCATGTTACAGGAGCAACTTGGGTCAGATGTTTAGTTCTGTTCTTCGGTGGGAAGCAAGATCACTAGTCGCCTTACGTCTCTGTGAAGAACTGCTGCTGGGATCTTTTCTTTGAATTTCTTAGATGTTCGGTGACTTACTTTTGCTCCGGTAGGCCTTGTGACAGGAACGGGGTAGCTTGGGAAGGTTCTGACATTGACGTCCCTCACAACTCCTTTGCTGTCCGAGTTGACGCTAACCACTCTTGCAATCCTGAACTGACCCCTAAGGGCGTTTTGGTCCGCCATCCAGACGATGTCCCCGACTGCGACATTTCTCTTGGCGGTATGCCATTTGTTCCTTACGAATAAGTTAGGACCAGCAAGTTGACTCCAGTTCCTCCAGAACTTGTTAACTTGCGCTTGCATTTCTTTAAGCCTTTTGTAGGGATAGTCACTGAAGTCGAATGTTCTGACATCTCCACCCTGTGATGCTCGTCCGAGCAGGAGACAGTTAGGAGTGATGAACTGGACGCTGTCTTCTCGGCTCTGTGTCCTGGCGTCAATTGGTCTTTCATTTGCAAGATTGGCAGCCGTGTAGAGAGTTGTTTGGAATTCACTCCAACTTAGGCCGGACTCTCCTCCAAGACTCTGCAGTGCTCTCTTGACAATGCGCACAGCAGCTTCTGCGGCACCATTCCGGTGTGGAGAATCGGCTGGTTGAATCTTCCACGACCATTCTGTGCCATCCTTGGCAGCTCTCTCCTCCAGGGTAGCTTTGTCAAGATTGGCAAAGAATCGGTACTGTTCTTCTAGGACTGGCTTAGCCCCAATGAAGTTGGTCCCAGGATCTGACCAGATTTTCTTTGGATGACCTCTTAGTGCTGTGAACCTCTGGTAGGCAAACAGAAAACTCTCTGTGGACTGAGAGTTCACCAGCTCGGTGTGAATAGCTCTGGAGGCCATGCAACAAAACACAATTCCCCAAACCTTCAGTGACACTCTTTTCTTTACATCATCCCTGACTTGGTAGGGTCCGAAGAGGTCGACTGTTGTGTAGTGGAATGGGGCAGCTGGTTCTGTCCTCTCTGGAGGTAGATCACCCATTATTTGCTGGCATCTTTTTGCTTTAGTTTTCCTGCAGAACATGCAGTTTTCGACCACTTTTTGAGCAATTCTCCGACCTTTCACGACCCATGCTCTTCTTCTCATCTTGAGCAAGGTCCCGGCCACTCCATCGTGGTTCTCCTCGTGGGCTTCTCGTGCTAACAGTGTCGACACCCAGGCTTCGTAAGGCAAGATGGGGACAGCAACTTTATCTTCATTGAAGATCTGCACACGACCCCCACAGACCAACAATCCAGTCTCTTGGTCTCTGTACACCACCAGCCTGTCTGTGGTTGTGCTTGGGAAGGATGCACTTTGCTGTGCCGCAAGGAAGATGTCTTTTAGGGCGTCTTCCCTCTCTGTCACTGAGATGACTTTTGAAAACGACACTGCCTCCCACTTTGGATTGTTTGCAGTTCGCTTGTTCCCTTTCATGAACATCCTTGCTGCTCTCCGGATCCAGGCAACTGTTTTGACAAGTCGGCTTAGGTTACTGAACCGCTTGACATCCACCAGTTCTTGGACAGTTGATCCTGCTGGTGGCCTCTTTGGTTGTGTTTGGGTCTGAGTTGGTTCCTGGTCTTGCTTTAGTTCAGAAGGCTTCTGCGTGTCAGTATCCTTTGGATCCGGCAGCAGTTGTGCCTTGGCTTGTGCTCGGGTCAGTGCAGCAACAAACGCTTTCTTCTGTAATCTGTTGACACCGTCTCTGGCAGCCATCACCAACTCTTTGGCAGATTTAACTGGCCACTCATCCACTGGTAGCTTCAAGAATGTTGGTCCGTTCTGCCATTCTGAACTTTCATCCAGGTCTTGAGGACTGGCCCCTCTGGTTATGATATCAGCAATATTGAGAGGACCAGGAATCCACCACGAATCTCGGATTGCTGTTGTGTTCTGGATTTCGCCGATCCTGTTTGCAAAGAAGGTTTGATAACCATAGCTCTCTCTCTGGATTGCACCGAGAACTGTTTGGCTGTCAATGATATGGAACCACTTGTCAACTCGGATCTTGCTGTGCTGTTCGAAGTACTTTTTGAGCCGTGAGGCAAACACTGCTCCGCACATCTCTGCTTTGACAGCATCACCTTTGTGGTCTAAAGGAGTTAGCTTTGCCTTGGACTCCACTAGAGTGACGACTGGGCCCTGCTCAGTGTTCCACCGGAGGTACATCACTGCGCCGTAGGCCTGCTCGCTTCCATCTGAGAATGTTATTGCCCAAGGTTCTCCACTGAAGCTTGGAGGCATTATGGCCCTGGTGAATGTAATCCACCCGAGTTGCACATACTCTTCGAAGAGCCGGACTGCATCTTCTCTGAGGCTGTCTGACAATGCTGTGTCCCAGGTGTCTTTGACAGGGCAGTTGACACTCTTTGCCTCCTGGAATGCTCTCCGCACAAGGATGGCACCCTTTTGCTTGGCAGGAGTCACCAGGCCAACTGGATCATATAACCCTGAGACTTGACTCAGGAGGTCCCTTCTTGTCAAAGGGTTGGGGGTCTGCGCTCTTACTTGGTCTAGTAGAAGGTCTTGGCCAAGTCGCATCTTCTGCTTTCTCTTTGAGAAGTTTATGGATGACATGACATGGAGCTTATCTTCCTCCACGAGGTAACCTAGACCAAGTGCTTTGTTCTCGTCATCCCTCATTTGATTCGGGAGAACCATGTTGTTACCTTTGGTCTTGCTCACATCGTCTTTCACCTTCCTCCCACTTTGGCCTGAGAAGACCCAAGGCTTTAACAGGAAACCTCCAGCTTTCAGGACTAGCTCCACATTCGCTGTGATGGTTTTCAGTTTCTCAAGGTCATTGTGAGATGTTAGGATGTCGTCGACATAGCTGTCATTATGAAGTACTCCTCGCTCCTCTTCGAGGTGGGCAAAGGAAGGTAGGTTGGCTGTTTCTCGCATTGCGAGCTGTGCAATGCAGCCTGCCGGTTTATCACCAATGTTGACTCTGGTGATAGCGTACTTCTCCATCTCCTCCTCTTCTGAGTCTCGCCAGAGGAACCTGTGGAGGTGCATCTCACGGTCTTCCAACCATACTGAGTTGTACATTTTTGTGATGTCCCCTAAGGCAGCGTTGGTTCCCCCTCTGAACCTCAGGAGGACAGCACGTATCTGGTTGAGGACGTCTGGCCCCTTCATCAGTAGGTCGTTCATGCTGGTTCCTTTGAACTTTTGACTGCTATTCCAGACGAGTCTTACCGGGGTTGTTACAGAGTGTGGGTTTGGTGCTATAAGGTGACTTACAAACCATACTGGTCCCTTCCAGGTAATGATCTGTTCTTCAGTCAACTTGACTGCAGCTCCTCTTTCCACCATGTCATGCACCTGAGCTTTGTAAGCAGACTTCCACTCTGGTGCTTTGGCTAGCTGCTTCTCTGTCCTCAGGAATGTTGCTTCCACTGCTCCTCTGTTGTTCGGCAGTGAGGCTGGATCTTCTAGCCAGGGATACTTTGCGTGCCAATGTGGTTGTCTGCTGTGATCATCGCTCATGACATACGCGAGTCCTTCTTTTACCACCTCAAGCTCCCTTTCTTCTGCAAGGGTCATTTCTTTGCCACCGGGCTGGCAATTTCCGCAACGGCAGCCGCCGCATCTGGGCTCGCATGCGGCGCCAATGCTATCCCAGTGCCACCACTCCAGGAAGCTTTGTTTGCTGGTTGAAGCGGTTGATCCTTGTATTTCGAATACTTCTTTGTTTGAGATGTTCTGTTCTGGACTGTACGTGAGCTCTTCATATTTCACAGCTGCCGCTCTCATTGATCTTGCAAAATGCGTCTTTGACATGTGAGCTGACACTTCAACCTCCTCGAACAGTTTGGGGTGGGTTCCTCCAACCGTTTTCCCCGAGGGGTCCATCCCACAGTACAAGGTCCCCCACAACTTTGACTCTCTGTGGAGCTAGCCGGCCTTCTCTGTGGCTAATGAGAAGCTCCACCTCTTTGGGCCTCACAAGCTCATCAAGAGGTACATCTGGGAAGAATGGCTGCAGTTGTCCAGGTGTTACACTTTTGTGGACATCTGCGATGTTCTCAAGCCCATAGCAAACCAATTGATGTGCTCTCAGTGTGTCCTTGGAAGTGGATACATGGATTTTGAGGAGATAGCGCTTTGTCTTTACTTGGACCTTCATTCCGGCTACTCCATGGACAATGAGTATGATGTCTTCACTCTTCAGATTCAGACGGCTTGCTGCTCTGTGAGTGATGTAATTGGTGTCAGATGCTAAGTCGATGAGTGTTCCGACTTTCTCTCCGGCGTTAGCTGTGACGACGAGTAGCATCATGATCACTGGAAGCTCCTGCATCCCGCTTTTTTCAAGTAGACCTTGCTGGTCATTTGAAGTTGTGAAGACTCTGGAGGCAACGTTTGAGAAGACCTCCCTGAACTGCTTTGCTAGGTCGGGTGGGAGATTTTTGATGAAATCCTCTTGACCCTCTGTGTACTTCCTTCTGCCTTTATCCTTTTCCGACTTGTCAGACTTCTTTGACATAGATTTAGGACAGAGGTAGAAGTGATGCTCAGCCTGTTCTTCTCTGCAGTCTTGATTTTTGCATAGAAAGCCAGGTTTGCAGGATGACCGGTCATCGTGAACCTCAAGGCATCTTGTACACGCTCCCAACTTCTTTACTGAAGACTTCCTTTCGGCTGCAGTCAGAGCCTTGAATTGCTTGCAGAAGTAGAGTTTTCTCTTGTGTTTGGCATCACCACAGACTACACAGCCTTGGTCATCAGCTGACTTTGTAGACTTGGTTCTTGCACTTTTCTGCTCAATCCTGTTGTCTCTCCAACTTGGCTTACTTGGCTCCTCATCTCGTAGCTGCTCAAGCTCCTCATAGATAGCTTCTTGCTTCTGGGGGAATGCCAAGAGATGATCAAACCGTTTGTCTGGCGTTACTCCATTATTTGGATCGGCTACATAGACAAGCCACTCTTTTTTGAGGGATTCAGGGAGTTTACTCTCGATTGATTTTGTTACAAGGGGATTCTTTATGGCGCCTGTGTCTCCGAGGTCACTCAGGTCCCCGAGTGCTTTCTCCACGGCTTGAATCAACTCCACAATTTTCCTTGGTTGACTACTTTTGACAAATGGCATCTTCTGTAGGTCTTCCACTATTTCAATGGCGATAGCCGTTCGATTTCCATAGCGGTTCTCCAAGACGCGGAGAATGTCATCTGCAGTGTTATAGGTGGTCAGGCGAAAGTCTTTTTTGAACTTGTCATCAAGACTGTCGAGTAACTGTATCTTTTTCACTTCTTTGGAGCCGGTTACTTCTCCCTGTTTTTGGAGTGACTCCCAGTCCCTTCTCCACCTGTGAAAATCACGCTTGTAGCCAGAGAATCTCGGGAGAGCTATGGGTTTCAGCTTAATGGTTGGAGTAAAGTTGTGATTGCTGGCAGTGTCAGTTGTGTTTTCCGGGAGTCTTGCCGTTATGAAGTCAGCCTTTCTAGAGACCAGCCTGGTTGACTGGTGTTCCAGCTCTTTCAGCCGACCACGGAACTCTCGTTGGTCTTCCACCGGAACCCACTGCTGCCATTTGCAGTGCGCTTTCTTTGCGGAAACCACAAGTGTTTTCAGGTGAGTGAGCCTAAATTCATAGGCGTCAAGGTTGCTGTCGGTATGTACTCTTCCAACACGATCAGCTTCAGCTTCTGCTAGTTCTACAGCTGTGCGCAGTTCATCTCCAAACTTTGTCCAGAGTGCTTTTCCAAGTAGCTCTTCAACTTCCTTCAGCTTCTGATTACATTCACTGATGGTCTTAGCTATGTCAGCGCCTTGCTGTTCGGTCAGCTTAACTGATCCTCCTTCATCCAGCTTTGCCTCCTCTTCTTCAATGACACCTGCCATGACTTCGTCATTGGTTTCCATGACTTTCTCGGCTGCAATGGTGATTTTATTGAAGCTATCTCGGAGCTGGTCTTCTGACATGCTGTCGTGAGTTCTGATGATATTGTTCCTTAGTCGTGTGAAGGATCGTTTGGCTACTGTCCGCTCACTTTTGAGCTGCTCAATGGTTTCAGCGATGTTGGATGTTTTGGGTCCACCTGCTGTTTGCAGGGTGCTTTTATTTTTTCCAGGTCACTGTTTTCACTGTTCCAGCTTACAGTCCCGTTTTTTTACTGTCTCACTGTTCCAGCTTACAGCGGTTTTTTACTGTCAAGCTATCTAGTGTTTGTGCAGCTTCCCTGCTTGAAAGGGATTGGTACAGACCATAGGAGGTTTAACTGGGTTCCACTCATGCAATGACCACACCGTTTTCCTTCTTTAACTCCTCTTTACTTTTCTTTTTGTATTTTCACAGGTACAGGTAAGTTGTAGCAGGTAGGTATTGCGGGTACAGTTGTAAGTGGGTTGCAAGTGGTAAACTGCTAGGTATACTGCAAGGTAAAAAACCTTTAAAGAAACCAAAAATAACTACAGTAAATGCAGTGCAGAATGAAATAGTAAATACAAACATGTTTTTCATATATGCATTGAAATACTTATAAATATAAATATATAAATATAAATATTATTTATAGTTTTTAATGTCTAAGCATATTTTCATG
Organism: Gadus macrocephalus; assembly: GCF_031168955.1. NCBI lineage: Eukaryota > Metazoa > Chordata > Actinopteri > Gadiformes > Gadidae > Gadus > Gadus macrocephalus. The sequence continues at coordinate 14,773,678 of NC_082398.1, forward strand.
AATTCTGTTTTAAATATATGAAACCATTTTTAACTGCTTTAAATATCAATATCACAAATTCATGTAAATATAAATAGATCAATAAAGTCAAATAGAAATAACTAGCAGTATTCAGATCATTTCTATCAATCTACAGATCAAAAAATAAACCCCATTTGTTTCCAAACAATTTGCAGTCAAACAATCATGTGGCATCAAACACCAAACAATTGTCCATGCTTAAACGCACGTTTTAACGTGCGCTACAAGCGGTTGCGCAACTTTACAATCCTTACACTAACAAAATCTTTCTCTTACCGGCCGTTTCTCCAGGCTTTTTATGGCTGTACCAGCGCTGCTTTTTCCACGTTCTCTAGCGCAGCTTTGCTGCTGCTGGACCGAACGCTGTCTGATTTGTTTGCAACTGGCGTTTCCTGAAAGAGTCTCTCTTCCCCTTTCTGTCCTTTCCGGTAAGGTGACGCAATGACGTGGATTTCCCAGGTAACGCTCTGAGGAGGGATTCCCCCAGCTGTCAGTCGGCGCTGCATATTAACCCCTTCATATCCAGCGGGGATTTTCCAAGTTGACTTCACAGTGATTGCCTAGTAACGACTTTAACTTTGGCAAGTCAGGGGAACGTGACCACCTTCCAAAATGAGCTGTGGGAAACTAGGCAAGTCAGGGGAACGTGACTGCATACAGTGGTAGCTGCTTTAACATTGGCAAGCCAAGAGAACGTGACTGCCATAGTAGTTGAATTAATGTAAGCAGGTCAGCAATACATGACCACCTTACAAAATGAATTGAAATAAACTAGGCAAGTCAGGGGAACGTGACTGCCCAAAGGACACATCATATTGTAACCTGAGAATGTTCCTATATGCCTTGTGACCAAAGCCTTCTTCCCGCAGTGCATAAAATGAATCGAGGAAAATCAGCCTCTTTTGGCGAGGCTTCATTACCTAAGAAATCAGAGGCTTATTATTGAGTTGTTTTAATGCATTACATATTTCAAATACAGTAACAATTGAAGAAATTGCTAATCCCTCCCCTCAGTAACAGCTGCATAGTGTTGATAAAGTCTGAATGCAACCACTACTTACACTAAGCAGAAAATGCCCTGGTGTCCACAGTGGGACAATCACTGCATCCATGGTGGTGATGTCAACCTTAAAGTCGGAGATAGAGTTGTCATTTTGAAATCGAAAGTAACAGCGTAAACTTTGATCTATGTCTGTGGGTTCTTACTGGAAAGCTGCGCAGATGATCTGAATTTGGCGATTGGAGCCATGTTGGGGGGATGTGGAGGTCAAGAAGAAATACATATTTTCCCTACAGACAGAGAAGCCGTGGTAGGCTACTTCCTTACTGTTACGCTACACACAAAATACTCAAGTTACACAAAGTATACACAAAGAGAAAGAACAGTACATACTTGATGTTCGGCCATCTCCTTGACCAAGTGCAAACAAGCGTTTCCCACCTAGAATAGACAAGTTAATCACCATAGAAAGCTTTAATTTTCATTTACAAGTAGGCCTACAATGACACTCGGCGGGCCAGAGACATGTTGTACCTTTAAGAAAGAAATACTTACAGCAGGGTTCCCACTCTTTTTCTAAAACCATTTACAGGCAGCTAGTCAATCATCTTCCTGCTGTCTGCTGTTGACCAGTTCGTTACATCTCCGGAGTAGGTTCGACAAGAGAAGAGACGCCGTCGGGAATCAGACCAATCAGGGCCGACTACGCCCCCGACCCTACTCTGTATAGGCGTGTATTTCACACGAGGGGCGTGTATTTCCCACGAGGGGCGTGTATTTCCCACGAGGGGCGTGTATTTCTAGGACGCAGGACGCAGTCGGACCCTACTCGCTGGAGGGGCTGGCTAGCCCTAGCCTGGCGCCGCCCGGCGCCCACCTACCTTCTTCCGCTCAATTTTCATTTCACTTCAGTAGGCCTACTAGGGCTGTTTCCCAATGGGACTCTCTAAATCGACGCCACTTCGACCTGGGCGGGACTTTACGTCCTACGTCACTCTCTATGGGTTTGCATGTGTGCGCGTAGCCGTTTGTCTCAGGGATCTGTGCACGAACTCCCTTGCACTACAGATTACGAGCGTCAGTGTCGTACGCGATGGAGGGTGGGTGACATTCCTACAGTCTGTGATGATAGGCTATATTTCTACAAATGACTTACTATTACTAGCAATTAACATGACGAAACAACACGAACTAAGCTAACATTAGACTATAGCCATACCAGATAACGCCATACCAGCTAACCCTAACTATTTCTATTAAACTCTGAACCATTTTGCAACAGGCAACTGTGTGATGGTGCGTCTTATTGCTTCCCATGTCTGCGTCTGCATCTTTCCCACTCCTGGCTAATAGTTTCAGCTTTTGTAGCCTACTGTATATCAGAAATGATCACCCTGTACCACACTGCTGACTTGTTGATGTTTTGTGAGCACTCACGCATTTCTCTAGGTATCTTAAGTTTCCTACTGGAGTCATCAAAACTTTGGACTTTGTTATTGTAAGAAATATTGTGTTTCAAAAACACTCTTACCCTTAGCGTTACCCTAACCTTAACCCCAGTAACATGCATTTCTTCATCATAAACTACAAGTTACGCAAAATGGCATGCAAACATCCAGTCCAATATGAAAGAAAAAAGCTAGCTTCATTAAGGAATCGAACCCCTTATCCCCGCGTTAATGAGTTGTTCTCTGACCACTAACCCATCAGGTCTTAGTAGGCTACATGCGATTCAAGAGTTAACCACTTGACAATCTTTAAACTTCGGTTGCCTAGAAATTGTAAAGACAGTGATGTGTGTACATTGTGCGAGTATCCACTCGCGATGTGTGTGCAGTCCAAAATGAAAGAAAAAACCTTGCATCACAAGGGAATCGAACCCCCAATCATCAGTTGGTCGTTGGTAACTGTAAACAAAGAGATCGCATTTTGTTTAACTGCTAACTAACAAACGGGTTTATGCGTTCACTGAACAAAGATTATGGAAATAAAAGACCACTTTTCCATCAGAAAAATCATCAGAACCGTTATTACCAACCCATAGACACTATAAAGCCAAAAACCTTTCTCACATGCACACCCATCGCGAGTGACGGCTATGCGCACACATGCACACCCATAGCGAGTGACGTAGGACGTAAAGTCCCGCCCAGGTTATGGCAAGCCATCCCCGCCAGAAAACGGCATCATTTAGACGCGTATCACCTTCATTACGCCGTAAAAAACGCCGTAAAATCTAGAAAAACGCCGTATTTTACGCCGTCATGCGCAAAAAAGCGCCGCTTTTTACGCCGCAATTGAGCCTTTCAAGAGCGCGCGTAAAAAGCGCCGTTTTGAACATCAAACCGCGCGTAAAATACGGCGCTTTTGTGCACATCACAACGCCGTAAAATACGGCGTTTCTCTAGTATGCTAATAATCTCCGCCCTTCTTTTCTCTCAGCCAAGGCATTTGAAGTGTTTGCGCCCAATCGCTGAACAAGACAAGCAGACCAAATCAGTTCAACACAGATCTCCTCTCATTTGGCGTTAGTTGTAGCGTCATATTCATATAGATAGGCTATATATATTAGTAAATGCAGTTTCAACGTTGTGATAACCGTGGTCCAATCGATAGAGACGCTTGCTATGTAGGGAAGAGGTTGTCGGATCGAATCTATATATTGTCAGATTTGTGCTTTTGTCAGATGGTCACGCTTTTATGATCGCAATGCTTTTTAGTCCGCAAGCCAGACCTCCTGTGTTATAAGTTCCAAATTCAGTGCCTTTTTAGTCAGCCAGCCAGATCATCTAGGTGTCTTGTTACACGCTTTATAAGTTAATTATATTTAAATTATTACAGCCATGGAGCCTTTATTTTCGCGGAGTTATCGTAACATCCTCTCTTGTTCAATCGATATAAATACACAGTGGAAAGAAGTGAGAGGGAGCCATAGAGAGAGACGAACTGGGGAGCCATGCTCTAACAACGTTCAGAGGCTTGTAACAGTCTACTGAGTCTGACACGGTGCTTAAATGGGCTCTGGAGACGCAGGAATGTTGTTGGATTCAACTATTTGTGCATGGAAGCAAAAAAAATATCTCCCCATCAAGGCCAACAGCAGAGTAGCCGAAAAGAATAAACTGATATGAATGCTTCAAATATTAAAACCCGATTGATTAGGCCAATGCCGACATAATATCAGTCCTAATCCTGAACGCACCGTGCGTACATTTTTCACGGCATTTTCCCCCAGACAGACAGACACTTTATTTACCCCAAACTAACTTTCATAATCCAGCAGGTTACACAATACAAATAACTCTTACACAAATACAGACAGCCTATACAGTAGGCTAATACAGCGCCCACCTCAGCAAAAGGTAAAATGTAAAAAGAAGATATAAGCTACATTTAAAATACAGATGCTGTAGCCTACATAAAAATACAGATGCCACATGAAATATGAAAATAGGATGCACTGTATAAATATGCAAAACTAGGATATAACTAGGCTATAATGAGAATACTTGGTTAACTTACAATGACTAACTCACAATGACTATCCTCCTAAATTAAATTAGTTAGATGGAAAGATTTTTGTCTATGGAATGATCCTGTCACTTTACTGCCACACATTGTGTGTGTCAGTAAAGTGATGAGGTAGGAGAATCCGTGTATGGTTCGTTCTTTGAATATTCCGATTTATAACAAAATCAGAAAAAACTAATAACAGGATTGTTTTTTGGTTTTTCAGATTTGGTTTTGAAACTGAAAAAGGGCAAAAGGAATAAACAAATAAACGGCATTTGATTTTGTGTGTTGGTTTTTAAAACCCGAAACAGAAAAACAAATAGGGCCTACAAAAATAGATACATTTATATAGGCTACACCAGAAGGCAGAACGCAGCGAAGAAAAAAGAGCCAACCACCTAAACCAGCAATAGACTGTCTAATTATATTTAGCCTTAGTTATGGCCGCACTTGAACCTTATGGTGATTTTATTCCTGAACTATTTGACACTGGAAAGACACGATGCGATCAGTACCGCTCTAAAGCATTCTGGTGCCCCGAAGTACTCCGTTATGATGGTGAGGAGGTTCTGCGTGGAGCACAACCTTCGAAGAAGAAATCTAGTTTCGCCGGCTCCCATGGGAAACAATAAAGCTGCCCATTGTAGAATGCGAGAGACTCGATGGAACGTTTGAAACGTCTTTATATGTATTATTATTATTTATTTTTTAACAACCTCTTGCCTACAGAGCAAGCGTCTCTATCGATTGGGCCACGGCCACGGTGACCACACTGTAGGAACTGGATTTACTAATATATATCGATATGACGCTACAACTAACAACAAATGAGAGGAGAACTCCTCAAAGCAGATCTGTGCTAAACTGATTTGGTCTGCTTGTCTTGTTCAGCGATTGGGCGCAAACACTTCAAATGCATTGGCTGAGAGAAAAGAAGGGCGTAGGTTATTAGCATACTATAGAAACGCCGTATTTTACGGCGTTGTGATGTGCACAAAAGCGCCATATTTTACGCGCGTTTTGATGTTCAAAACGGCGCTTTTTTTACGCGCGCTCTTGAAAGGCTCATTTGCGGGCGTAAAAAGCGGCGCTTTTTTGCGCATGACGGCGTAAAATACGCCGTTTTTCTGCATTTTACGGCGTATTTTACGGCGTAATGAAGGTGATACGCGTCTAAATGATGCCGCTTTCTGGCGGGGATGGCTTGCCATACCAGGTCGAAGTGGCGTCGAGCCTTGCTAGGACGCGTCCTTGCTAGTCGCGTCCCATGGAGATGATACGAGAGTGCTAGCTCGAGTTCTTCCTAGCGTTTGTAACGTTCGGACTTTGGAACGACTTGCTAGTGTGGAAGCGCTTCCGCTTCCGCTTTTTAATACTGCGTTTGATCGATGGATCTATATTTATCTGACTTTTGTCTGTTATGAATGCGGTCATGTCTCCTTCGCATGGAGCCTCTTTGAGGAAGTCACAAAAGCTTTGTTGCGGTTGATCGAATCGTCTTTATTAAAAAAAAAATCCATACAATTTTTATAAAACTAAGTGAAATTGTCTGAGAACTTAATTCATGCATCACATTTACAGTATGGTTGATTACTATTATGCAGGGGAAAAAAGACAAAGAAAGTGATGATAAACATGTATTTATTTGGATATATTATTTAAATGATCTGATTCATTCATATCTACAATCTACCAGTGCTTTGAACACATAAGTATATTATATAAAATACAATTATATACGTTCATTACAAATTACAAACATTGCAAATGATCGGTGGTGCATTTATTTGACAACATGTTTGTGGGTCCCCCTTAGGTGCACAAAAGCCTCCGTTTGCTTTGCTGACCCTGAAAAAAAAGATTAAGCACAAACATAAATAGGTATACATAAATAATGTAATCTTGTGAGTGAGTAAATTTACATTGTTGACAGTGGTGTTTAACACCATAGCTACGTCCATGCAAAATATAGCAACGTATCATCAAGTTGCAAAAACGTTTGAAAAGTGGCACAGGTCTAATTATCTTGATTATTAATCTTGAAATCTTGATTATTTGCATTAACATGATGAATCTATAAAAACCAATACGGCAAAAATATTTCTGAAAACTTTAATAACTTTAATATAACTTACATTTGAACGTGTACTGCTTTCCCTCTGACATTTTTTATATCCCGTGCAGCGTGTGAACAACACAGTGGATTGTGGGTTGTTTTGGCTCGTCTAGGATGCAGCGATGCATCCTTGAAAAATCTCGGAATTCTCAAAAACAGAGGAAGCGAAAATTGCGCGGCTTTCGAGTGTCCTCAACATTGGAACAGTGCATGTCGGCGTTCTATGACGTAGCATCCTTAAAAGGGCGGCCGTTGAGCATGCTTCCTTGACATTGGGAAACAGCCTAGTGCCGTGTTCCAATACCCGTACTTCCATGAGTATACTTAAAGGAAGTACACTATCTGCACTATCCGTACTCACTTGGGTACGGTAATTTTTCAGATGCGAGTGCTGTTCCAAATCGAGTACTCCGTGGTGCACTTACCGGAAATTACGATCATGACTGCCGCCGCGGCTCCTCCCCCGCAATAAACATTCCACTTTGAACGGTGAACTGTTTACACCTAGCAGCTATAAAAAGCTATAGAAACTATAAAAACTACAAAATGACTCTATTAAAGCAGGCTATGTGTAAAATGCGCCGACTTTGGCTCAGCCTGGCTCCGCCTCTTCCGCTACGTAGCTATGATGGCTGCCGTTGAGTACGGAGAGTGTCCTTCGATCCACACTTCACGATTAGCCCATTTTGAGTACGGCATCCGGGTCCTTGAAGTATACTTCTTTTCGCCGGATCTGAATTGGAACGTACTGCGTACTCAAATTTTGAGTACGCAGTACGGACAGTACGGGTATTGGAACACGGCCTAGGTCTGGGTCTGCTTAATGTAAATGCGTTCCATGTCAACCCGATTTCTGGCGGTCCAATCAGCGAACAGAGGGAGTGGCTGAGAACGATGATGTCTAGGTCGTGCGCCAGTTTCAGTTGTAGTCAGAGATGAGTAGTCAGTCAGTCAGTCAGTCCATGACAAGACCCAGCGTCGACAGTTGACCATAAACATTATCTCTGTCCTTACTGTTGAATATTAATTTAGAATGTACAACTGTTCCTTGTACTCTTACATCAGATAAACAAAACCTGCAGCTATCGTTCAGAGACATCTTCATGCTTCATCTTGTTTTGTTTGTGTACAGCCTGTGCGTGCGCGAAACGTGTTTTGCGGCAGGTCCCGTCGCATGACATACGTCACGACTAAACGCGATGCGATTGGTTATGAATGAATGAATGAATGATCTTTATTGTCAAAATACAGGTACTGGTACAGGTAAATCGAAATTTGGGAGAGCTCCCCCCTGGTGCTTAATGAAAAAGAGGACAAGGAACATACATAAACAATATATACAGTATGATAAATAAAAAATAAATAAAACACTTATATATCTAACTAAAACTAACACATCTAATATAAATCTAACTAAAACTGAGTTAAAGTGCAGTTGAATGACTTGAAAAAACAGTCCTTAGAAAATAAATAAATATTTAATATAATAATATAAATGAATAGATAAATAAATAGATTGTTCAAAGGGAATTGCACAGTTCCCCAATAGCTGCCACATGTTATGGGCGTGTACCATAGTACAAGGTCAGGTGTTGGCAACGTTCAACGCCTGTATGGCCCTGGGGTAGAAACTAGATACAAGTCTGTTTGTCCGTGCAGCCATAGTCCTGCGCAGCAGCACAAAGTGTTCGTTACCCGGGTGGGTAGGATCCTTGGAGATCTTGGTAGCCTTCTTGAGGCAGCGGGTGTTGTACAGTTCCTCCAGAGAGGGGAGAGGGCAGCCGATGATCTTCTGGGCCGAGTTAACGACCCGCTGTAGTGCCTTCCTCTCTGCAGCTGTGCAACTGGAGAACCACACGCAGATACAATATGTGATGATGCTCTCCACTGAACAGCGGTAGAAGGTCACAAGCAACTCCTCCCTAAGGTGGTAGTTCCTGAGGACTCTCAGGAAATAGAGTCGCTGTTGTGCCTTCTTAATGATGGCTGTGGTGTTGGTCCTCCAGGACAGGTCCTCCTGGATGTGCACCCCCAGGAAGCAGAAAGCTGCGACCCTCTCCACGCAGCCACCGTCGATGAGCAGGGGCTGGATCGCAGTCTTCTTCCTCCTGAAGTCGATGATGACCTCCCGGGTTTTGAGCTGGTTCAGCAGCAGGTTATTAGCCTTGCACTGCTTGCTCAGCTGCTCCACCTCGTCCCGGAATGCAGTCTCATCTCCCCCCAAGATGCGGCCCACCACGGTGGTGTCGTCCGCATACTTTATGATGTCATTGCTGGGGTGAACGGGGATAAAGTCATAAGTATAGAGGGAGTAGAGCAGGGGGCTCAACACGTAGCCCTGAGGGGACCCGGTGCTGAGTCTGAGGGCTGTGGAGGTGTTGGAGCCTACCCGCACCCTCTGGGGGCGGTCAGACAGGAAGTCCTTAATCCAGGTGCAGATGTTGAGTGGTAGGCCCAGGTTTGTCAGTTTAAACACCAGCCTGTCCGGAAGTATGGTGTTGAACGCCGAGCTGAAGTCCACAAAGAGCATTCTGATGTAGCTACTCCTCTCCTCCAGGTGGGACAGGGTGGAGTGGAGAGCCGTCGCGATGGCGTCTCCTGTGGACCTGTTGGCTCGGTAGGCAAACTGGTGTGGGTCTAGTCTGGGCGGCATGGATGAGATGATGTGACTACGGACTAGCTTCTCAAAGCACTTCATGGTGATGGGTGGGAGTGCCACCGGGCGGTAGTCGTTGAGGCAGCTCACAGTGCTTTTCTTTGGGACCGGGATGATTGTAGAGGTTTTCAGGCAGGGCGGGACGATGGCCTGGGACAGGGACCGATTAAAGATCTTGGTGAGGACCCCGGTCAGCTGGTCAGCACAGTCCCTCAGCACCCGTCCCGGAACGCCGTCCGGCCCTGCTGCTTTTCTGGGGTTCACCGCCTTCAGCGTGCGTCTGACCTCGTGTTCTGTGAGGGTGAGGCTGCTGGGGGCAGGTGGGTGTGGGGGTTGTGATGTCGCTTCCCCGCCCGGCCCCATCTCGAACCGTGCGTAGAAGGAGTTCAGCTCTTCCGCCAGCTGTGGGTTATCCCCGTCGGCAGAGAGCCTGTTGGCTCTGAAGTTGGTCATGTGCTGGACCCCCTGCCACACCCGCCTCGAGTCGTTGCTCCGGAAGCAGTCTTCGATCTTGCCCTTGTACTCCGCCTTGGCCTCTTTGATGCCTCGGTCCAAGTTAGCCCTGGCGATGTTATAGAGGGCCTTGTCTTTTGACCTGAAGGCGGAGTCTCTCTCCCTGAGCAGCTGCAGCACCTTTCTGTTCATCCATGGCTTGGTGTTGGGGTAAACCCGGACAGGCTTGTCCACGGTGAATGAGTCTGCACAGTTCCTGACATGTTGGAGGACCGTTGATGTGAACCGTTCCAGGTCCTCATGCTCGTATTCCTCCCATCTGGTGTCATGGAGACTGATCTGCAGTGGCGTGGAGTCTGCTGGCCAGGTTTTGACTGTCCTAGTGATGATGGGAGCACTTTTCCTGATGGGGGTGTACGCTGGAATCAGAAGGATGGACACATGGTCTGACTTGCCTAGGTGAGCCAGCGGTCTAGCTATGTAGGCTAGTTTAATGTTGGTATAAACCTTGTCCAGTGTCTTTTCTCCCCTCGTGGCACATTTAATGTGCTGGTAGAATTTCGGAAGTACTACCTTTAGATTGACGTGATTAAAGTCCCCGGCGATGATGTGTACTGCCTCAGGGTCCATGCTCTGTTGTTTACTGATGACGTCATGTAGCTGAGCCAGTGCTATGTTCGCATCAGCGTCGGGAGGAATGTAAACAGCTGTGATCAGCACGGCATTGAATTCCCTCGGGAGGTATGTAGGCCGGCATTTAACTGTGATATATTCCAACTCCGGGGAACAGTGGCTACTCACAGTTCTAGTGTTAGAGCTCCAGCTGTCTTTGGTGAAAATTAGTAAGCCGCCACCGTGATGTTTCCCACTAGCCTTAGTTCTATCAGCTCGGTGAGCTGTACGTCCCTCCAGTGATACCGCAGAGTCGGCAATAGACACCTGGAGCCAGGTTTCCGTGAAAATAAGCACACAGCTATCCTTCACGATGTTGTTGGTTGCAACCCGCAGTCTCAGTTCGTCCATCTTTATAGCAATTGATCTAACGTTGGAGAGGAAAATACTCGGCAATGCTGGTTTGTCCGGGCATCTCTTCATCCTCGCTAACAGTCCTCCCCTGCGGCCCCGTCGTTGCTTACGATCCCTTCTTCGTCGCTTGCGCTTCAGATCCGGGACCATGAACCAACTGTCACCCGGTATCCGGGCGATGTCAACGGGTATTCCGTGTTCGCCTAGGTACTCAGCTGAAACGGCCCTTTCACTGTGTGTACCGATCCCTAGCAAGTCGTGTCTGCTGTAAGTGTGTGCAGAGCAATTGTCTACCGATACTAAAACTAAAACTAAGACATAAATAAAACTGTACATTAATAAACTAGAGAAGGCACCAGCCGGAGGAGCTCCAAGCCGCGCCTTTATGCGCGCCGCCATAGCAACATAGGTTATGGCAGATCCAGAGTGGCACTGGGCAGATCCAATCATTTTAAAACTTCTGCAGACACCCGCCTCCAAGTGAGTGAACGTGTGTCAATTGAGCAGTTACAGACCTTCTGTACAAATGAAATGAAGTAGGATGGTCTGGTAGGACCAGGCTAGGCTAGCCCCGCCAGCCCAATGTAATGTGTATTGGACTTGAAAAACTGAAATGCGCATGCTCAGCGTGTTTCTCTGTTGAAGTGGACGGAGATTATTTTGGTGGGGCTAGCCCCACCGGAAGTGGGGCTAGCTCGTGGAAGTGGGGCCCTCGTTTTTCACAGTTCATTGGCTGTAGGGTGAGGCACGTGATGAGTCATGACTCGAGTGACCTCCCACCTCACCTCACGTGCCGCGCGCAAGAAGTCCGGTAGCGAAGAAGAGAAGGAGAAGGATAACTTTGCTAACAAACATGCCGGAGGCACACAAACGAAAACGAATCGACAACATGAATTTGGTAGATCATCTATTGGAGCACAGATTTCAGACCCTTAGTCTGGAGGAAAAAATAGAGGTAAAACGCCTTATGTCTTGTGCTCTTCAGTCTATTTATGTTTTTCCACTCTTATATGTTCCCACTGCTGGCCTGCGCCTTGTCGTGGTGGCGAGTGGGCTTTAAACCAAGACAGGCCATTCTGAATCTTTTCTTTCACAGCTATTTTCTTTGATTTCTCCTCCAGGACACTGCTTAGGCCTATGGAAGGTGTACTCCATGGTAAATGCATGGTAAATGCATCTGATGCATGGAGAACAGTCACTTAGTTAAAAAAAAAAAAGCCCAGCATACTGAATAGTGTAAAGTATATTTTTATTTGTAAGGGTTGTGATGGCCCCAGTACCTGGCCTGCTGTCCTGTCAGGTGCTTGTCGGTGGAGCTGAGGGCTGAATAGAGAATGGGAAACACAAGCCGGGGCTACAAACATCATGGTGGGACACTGACTAAGTAAGACCAATGAAGGAAGCTCAATCTCTATTTTGAAATACTTTTGCTTTTTAATGAAAATCACAATTTTTATTTGTAATATATTAGGGCTGTAACTTTTTCCAAAAATGAATTTCAAACAAAATTAAAATGCCCCATCATTTGTTTGGATGGATGTCTGTATGCCTGAAAAGCCAGTAGAAACACTGATAAAAGTTAAGGGGTCTACCATTTTTGTTGAATGATTTCGGCAGTTTAGACGCTGTTTAGCGTATGACTGCCCTTCACAGGTCAGATGTTAAACTATTTTTTTACATACAGTCCTGTGTTGTGCAGGATAGCCGGGATCAGGCGGAGTCAACGTCTACAAAGATTGCCACGGCTGTGAAAATAAACGGGTGACGTCACGAACACTGGTTCGTCATTTGACGAACCAGAGTAGATTTAAGGTCCTTAAAGTTTAACCATTTGTTTCCAATCATGACCAAAGAAGCTTGTGAATGATATGTTAGCAGCAGACATCTTTATTTATTAGTATTCATATATATATATATATCCTATTTTATATGGAATACCTTTTTACCTGAAATAGATTACAGTGGTTTCTGTGGATATCTATTTCCACCCAGCTGAAAATAAATTCCTTTTTAAAACATCCACACATCTAGCACACATTGCTAGATTATCCATAATATATTTTCAATATTGCCATTTGGGTTTCTTGCATAAACAGTTAAATCAAATGGTGGTATGTTTTAATAAGCGGCCTTGGCTGGATGCGTCCCTCAAACCGGCTTTTCTTCCCTCCCTTAATTAGAATGTCCGTTGAAAGCAGAAAAATTGGCTGATATCTTAATGACTTTGCTTTTTTCTACCTGACCTCAATTTTGCCATGCTGACCTTCGCAGATGAGGCTGGAACTTTCCTTCACTGGAAAACGGTTCTCTACTGTAGCTGGACTGTTTTATCGCTGGAGACTTTCTTTGGATGTGATTAAGGATAATATGAATCTGGCAGCATTCTGTGAGTCTCGTTCCAATGTAAAGTTTTAATTGGTGGAACAGGAAGCTCCATTTATGTTATTGGATGCATGTTTATGTTATTATGTTATTGGGGCGTTGGACCGTCCCTGCCTTGCGCTGAGTTGTTGACGGGGGGTGTAGGGAAAAACGGTCTGTCTAGTTACTGGACCAGATGAAATGAGACGGAGAGGTAATAAAGTCTATCGGCACGAGGACCTTGGATTTATTAAGTAAAGTGGCAACGGTTATACAGAGTCATAAAGCGTGAGAGATCGAATATGTCTAAGTCCCTAATCAGCGCTGATGGTTCGTCCAGAGCTTCGCCTCCGTGGAAGGTCTGCTGCAGAAGAAGGTGATGAGTTCCTGTGTGATACACTCTTATGCTGTATCCTCCTCTCGATGAGGTGTGTGCGTTTGAGATGTGTATGGTTCTGTGTGTTTTTGCTTGACCTTGCCTCCCAGGCCTTAGTGTATGCCTGTGTATCTTCTTGTGTTCTTCCTAACGGGGGAGAGCTTCACAGAGTCTCCTGTTTGTGACTCTCCCGTTCTTGAGGATGACTAGTGCATTGTCTGAGTGTCCAACATCTGCCTGGCTGAGAAATGGGGCCTTCGGCTCCGGCCTTGACCTGACTATATATTATGTGTGTGTTATGTGTTAAAAGTTGACTATATTGTAATGTGACTGCCATGTGGTGTGCTCTTCAGGCGTTAAAAGTTGACTATATTGTAATGTGACTGCCGTGTGATGTGCTCTTCAGGCTAGGGTAGGAGTTAGCTATATTTATAATGTACATGTGATGTACTCAGCAGGTTATTTTGCCCAACAGAGGGGGGGGGGGGGGGAGACAGCGTCTGGAACCCCGGGCAGCTGCACCGGTTGCACCGTCGATATTTACGCCATTGATTAATAATATTTTGACCATTGAATTAATGCCTTCAGTAAGGCTTTGCGGGTTTGTTTACCGGCGTTGCTATGGTTACCGGTCTTGCGTGTTCCAACGGTATATTAGGTTTCTAATAAATCGCTGTCTAATCAATATTTAATTCACGGCCTCTTCCGTGGTCATTACAATATTATGAATAGACTGTGTAAAAAAAATAAAAATGATACCAGATACATTTTGAGTCGCACTACCCCGAATTCTAGGCGCATGTGCGCCCAAATTAGGCGCACTCTGGAGCCCTGTAGACATAGGTAAGCAGGAGTAAATGTGTAGAAATGTTTATTCAAATCAACAACAAATCAACAACAACAACAGGATAATAAAACAAAAACAAAAAGTGCTTGAAAAACTCAAATTAATAAACCTAACAAAAAAAAACTAGTGTGTGGTGTTCCTTGGCTAGATTACTGAGCATCAGCTGACCCATGATCAGACGGCCAACATTTGTAATGTGGCCTTCTTGCCCTCTTTCCTTGGGTCAACCAGATTGCCACACTTTCAGTTGGGTCAAAGTCCTCCAAAGTTGGACCCTCAACGCTGATTCTAATCAGGTCTTCCACTGTGTCTGAAAGATGAGATGCTCTCACGTCAGACTTTATCTTCTGTGAAGAGAATCCCCTCTCACACACAGCAGAAGACACTGGAAGGACCAGCATTATGTGGACCAGGTGCAGGATGTTCTAAGAGAAACAAACAAACATAAACTTGAGATGTACAAGCCAATGTTTTAACATAAAAGCTATGAAATCAAAACAATATAAAAACCTTGAACTCTGAGCAGTATGGCTCTCTGTTCAACATCATCGCCCACAGGCTTGTGTAGCTCTTGTCCTTAAACATCCTAGATATCAGCCATTTCAAGGCCACAAACTCCTCTTTTGCCAGCTCAGTGTTGACACCATTTCTGAAATTACCACAAGAAATGGGATGAAATGGCAATACACTTTTTGGAAACATTAATATTATTACAAATAGCATAATATAGTTGGTGTGTTCCAATCAGTAACCTTGTGATGATGGGGGAGAAATGTTCCAAGAGGAACTCAAGATCATCTGCACCATGGTCCACCAACCTTGGCTCTCTGGCCAGGAGTCATGGTTGAAAATGTTTAAGCATCTGCCTTTGCAGTGACAGATTCTGTAGGGCCCTCTCCTATGAGAACAACTAAAAATCTCCATACATTATTAAGAAGTTATTCAACCTTATTAGAGCTTAATGTTGTTATTATTTTTATGAAGGAGGTTTAAAGTTGATGTAACTTCACTTGCCTAGGAGGCTACAGAATCTGGCCTTCAGATGCTTCACTGTGGACCTTACTGTTGCCTCTATCGCATTTTGAAGTTTAGGGGCCCTCTTGCGCGAAGCCTCAGCTTCTGCCAGATTTGAAAAGTCACCTTTGTTTTTATACTGTGTACAGTATAAAAACAAATTATGAGATTATGATATATTATGTTTTACATTTAAACCAACAAAACAGAGAAATTAATATGTTACCTGAAACTTGTAATTTGGGATTTCCCCCTGTTCTTCTTGTTGTCTCTTCTGTTGCCGAAGTGCGTCCTGGAGCTGTGACAGTCTGCCCCCTGGCTTGGGTCTTGCTTCCATGACCTCTGTGGTCGCCAGAAGATTTTGAAGCCCACAAACTGCCTATTTAGACAGATCTATGTAGACATTTTACAAACACGGAATTAAATTGAAAATGTTATTTATTTTAATGTATCACATACTTATTAGGAAGTATTATTTCATTTTTCTGGAGGAGGAGACTGAACTTTGTGAGCCCAGAAAACACATCAGCAAGGAAGTGGCAGAATGCAACAAATGTGCCATCCTCCATAGTTTTCTTGATCTAAACCCAGATTAACCATATTAAGCACAATAAATACACAAACTCAGTTAAAAAAATACCAGATTAACCATATTAAGCACAATAAATACACAAAAAAATAAATAAATTGATAATGAAAGCACAATGACACAAATGTAAGAAATTCCTTACACAAAAGAGACCTTTCTGGCTCGCCCTGCAATATCTGCATTGGCAGAAGACCCTGCCAAGTGGTCCATATGGCAGTAAACTGCAGTGAACTGCCCATGGTTGTCCTTCCTAGGTCTGAGGAGGGTTTCCAGGACCCTGGAGACATGAGGAAGCCATCGCGTCCCTCTAACCCCACTGGGGACGAGCACATTCACCCCAAGGTCTTCTCCAAGGGCCTTGAGCTCCCTCATCGATTTGGGACTAAAGTGATAGGTCTTCCAAACCATGCTAAGCATGTCATATACCTGACCAATCATGGCATTGTCCCGCTGGACAGACAACATGGCCAGTTCCAATCTGTAAAGGCACATTATAATTACATAAACCCAATAATTATGTTTTATTAATAGGTGATAATGCATGCAAGCCTTACCTGTGAGGCATGCAATGAAAAGGGACAATGAAGTCCCCTGCTTCTTGCTGCAAAAGGGCGATGACTCCCCCTTTATGGCCAAGATTCACAGCAGCACCATCTGCCCCCATAGCCAGTTTTGTTAAGCCAGTCTGCAGAGCAGCAAACGCTTTTTTTGTGGCAGCATAGACTCCTGTAAATAACAAATGTGTATTCATGCTTGTTAGCAAAGTCCTCATTTTAAATAAAATATTAGGCTACTTAATAAGCTATTAAATCATTATTAACTGAAATTGCAAAGTTTTCAACTCCACCTATTTCTCTGACATTTTAATGGCCATTTGATTAACAGATTTAATGGAAATAAAAAATCCAGGGGAAACTATAGCTTTAAAACAGAAAATTAAATAAATGTAATGCATTTCTTACTTATTGCTTACTGAGGAATGTAGGCCTACCTTTTGCATTGGCATGCTCCACCTCCGTGTGTCCAATTAAGATGTTGACAGTTCTTTGCGCAAGATGCGGCAGTAGACTATCTCACACTCTTTTGTAGAGATATCAGTGTCTCCATCAATCATAAATGACATGTAGACGGATTCCGCTATTCGTGTGTATTCAGTGTTAAACTTGATCATCAGTTCTGAATTCTCACTTGTTTGATTTGCAACTGCTTGACGCTGAAAAGCTGCGGGGAGAGGAGCTGCTTTGCCAGCGACACACCTGTCACGGCACAAGATATGTTTTCTTGACTTGTTTTGCTTTTTTAGTGTTTCAATCCTGAATGTGGTCGACGAAACAGCAAAATCACTCGACCCAGGCATGCTTTTGCTGCACTCCCTGCAATAAATGCAATGCATGGATTTGTTATCTTTGTCATAGCGGAGCCATGCAAAGAGCCCGAGCCATTCCTTCCTGAAGGAATAGGTTTTCTTTTTTTTGTATTTTTGAGTATTTTCTGGGTCTGCCTCTGACTCTGAAGATATCATGTCCACGGAAGATGGTAGGTTTACATGCGGATTAGGAGCGGAGGCAGGTGTAGCTACTGATGCCGATGTTGTGGGGTCTTCGCTGGGCATTTCAACCTCGAGGACAGGTGAAAGGGGAACCGCAGCATTTGTATTTAAGAAAAAGGAATCAATGGTTCTCCTCATCGTGCAAGCTATAGCTTATTTAGGCTATCCTCTCGTTGTTGTTTTTTGTATGCTTGTATGACTTCCAAGAAACGTGGTGTAGGTATAGGCTACAGCGCGTGGTCTCCCGTCTGCAGCACTTGTCCGTCCACACCAGAAGCGAATTGAGCGACCAAATCGCCGGAAGTCATTCACTTTCTATGGGCAAGAGCGACCAAAGCGACCAACGCTACCAGCGGCCAAAGTTGAGCGACCAGAGCGTCAAAAAGAAGTTGAAAACTTTTTAACTTTATGCAAATGACTATTATTCGCTTCAGCGGCCAAACACTGACAGCCAATCGGAATGTAGACGCTCTTCGCTTGCGTGGATCCCAGGGAACATCGGCAGGCACTTTGGTTCCTACCTACCATTATTCACTCACTGAACAAATTGTCGGCTGAAGTATTAATCGCGGCTGTAACTGGGCACCCGGTGTTGTACGAACCCACCCTTTTTCAGTTCAGAGATCGAAACGCCATAGTGGTTTGGATATCAAGTGATGATAAGCGGGAGTATTTATAGGCTACATCTAGAACGTTCGTATTTAAGCGGGAATCATTATAATTTGCTCTACATGCCACCAATCTAACCAACCAATCGCGTGTAGCATGCTTTAAACAAAACCGTCACATAAACAAACTAATCGACAAGACGAGGGATAAATGACAAGGGATATATCTCTTGTCTTTTATCCCTCTATTCCCCACTATTCACGGAGCCTGAGGTGAATAATTTTTAATTAAATAGTCTAGATAGATAGATAGTCAAGTCTTTATTAATACCAAACGACACAAATCGTCGGGAATCCATTTAGGTGGTTCGGCCCACACAGGACAGTAGCCTACAAGACCACACAGAACAAGTCTGACTGGACATACACACAATACATCACATTAAAACTAGACACGCGTTGATAGATAGATAGACAGAAAGACCTAGATAAATAGATATGTTCCATTATTTGCCTTGCGGAGCCAACCAGTCCTGTGCACGTATGCAAATTAGCCATGTGCGCTAATGTCTATTTGTTTTGA
The DNA here is from genome assembly GCF_031168955.1 of Gadus macrocephalus. Taxonomy (NCBI): domain Eukaryota; kingdom Metazoa; phylum Chordata; class Actinopteri; order Gadiformes; family Gadidae; genus Gadus; species Gadus macrocephalus. The sequence goes on from NC_082398.1 coordinate 14,792,390, forward strand.
ATGCGACGAATGAGTGCAGATCATGATTTGCAGATCCAGATCAGTGAAACATATTTCAACTACTACAGCACGCAGGGTTTTTTGTTCTCGGTTGTAATTAGCCTACATTTTAGGATTTTTTTTTATATTGGGGGGAATCACTGTCCTACTTGTTGTCGAAGCACTTTATCGAACAAGCAAAACCGTCTCGGCAATATGGCCAAGGTGTATGGGAGAGTTCACTATTTGATATGGCTGTCTGTAGGGCCTACTAAACGCATACGGCTCCTTTAAATGCATCTGCATAATTGAATTGTACGTCATGAGCGTCTTGAGCGACCAAAGCGAACAGAAAAATTCGCAGCGAAACTTTGTGAGCGACCAGCTTTGGTCGCTCCTGGTGTGGACGTACAGTTACGTCCACACCAGGAGCGACCAGCTTTGGTCGCTGCGAATTTTCGCTGCGAATTTTTCTGTTCGCTTTAGTCGCTCAAGTCGCTCATGACGTACAATTCAATTATGCAGACGCATTTAAAGGAGATATATCCCTTGTCATTTATCCCTCGTCTTGTCGATTAGTTTGTTTATGTGACGATTTCAAAAACTTTTTTGGTTTTGTTTAAAGCATGCTACACGCGATTGGTTGGTTAGATTGGTGGCATGTAGAGCAAATTAAAATGAGTCCCGCTTAAATACGAACGTTCTAGATGTAGCCTATAAATACTCCCGCTTATCATCACTTGATATCCAAACCACTATGGCGTTTCGATCTCTGAACTGAAAAAGGGTGGGTTCGTACAACACCGGCCCAGTTACAGCCGCGATTAATACTTCAGCCGACATTTTGTTCAGTGAGTGAATAAAGGTAGGTAGGAACCAAAGTGCCTGCCGATGTTCCCTGGGATCCACGCAAGCGAAGAGCGTCTACATTCCGATTGGCTGTCAGTGTTTGGCCGCTGAAGCGAATAATAGTCATTTGCATAAAGTTAAAAAGTTTTCAACTTCTTTTTGACGCTCTGGTCGCTCAACTTTGGCCGCTGGTAGCGTTGGTCGCTTTGGTCGCTTTGGTCGCTCTTGCCCATAGAAAGTGAATGACTTCCGGCGATTTGGTCGCTCAATTCGCTTCTGGTGTGGACGGACAGTAAGCGCATAAGCTCCTTAAAGTGTAATTCCGGCGCAAATTGAACCCAGGATCTTTGTTTTGGCATTAAAACCCATCAAATAAGCCTTCCGGGTACCTTTTTCATTGAAAATCGAGTATTATAGTTTGCCGGGCGCAATGTTTGGCGTCCATGTTGTTGACTTGGGGCATTGTTTCGCTTCTAAATCCATTTTTGAACCACTAAATAGCACCAAACCTCTGCAGTAGCATGACTAGGGTCCCTACACATACAACGAAGCCGGAGTTTATTTAAAAAGACAGTTTAACAAGCATTACCGGTAGGTCCGTGTTTACAGGAAGTCCACACAAGTCGATTGCCGAATGCGCCGGAGTTCAGTTCAAGGAGGAAAGTTTTGGAATTTATAATTTCTATAATATATATTTCTAAATAATATGTAGCAAGTGTTGACACGTAAATTAAAGGAATTGCATATGTAAGTTACAGTTACAAAATAATTGTTCGCTACAATCAAGCATGGCACGTTGTTGACGGAAGACGCACTGCACACGTGATTGACGCATAGAGTGAAGGACAGCTCAAGCACCTGAGAAGACGACCCATCCACAGCTTGAAGTCAAGAGAGAGATGGTTCGTGTTGGTGTTTTCCCCGGCTGCGGGAAAAAAAATGAAAAGTTACACTCCAGAAACTTTCCATAGACTGCCATTGCGGTACAATGACCGATCTCTGGTAGACCAGCACATGGCTTATTGTTCTGAATATGGACATTGAGACGCCAATCAAGACGCAAATGCAGAAGGATCACCGTGTCTGCATTGCTCATTTTTGCTCAAGGACAACTTCATCATGCCCAAAAGAGCTGCTGACCCAAAGAACCCAAAAGGAGTTTCATTGAAGAGGAATGCAATCCCTCGAGTGCGGCAAGTGGCTACGGATAGACTTGAGGTAAAGTTGTTCCCTTATTTTTCGTGTTATATTATTGTTCACAATTGGTGTGGGGGAGAATGCGTCAAGAATCAAAGTTATAAGCCCTAACTTCATTCGAGGAAGTGAAAGATGATCTTGTGAGTTGTCCAGGTAGGTTAAAGGCACCCAGTGCAACTTTCGAGGCAAAAATGAACATTCAATTTCTAGTCTTTTTTACACGTAGTATATTTCAATAACTCCCTACCATTACATATCGACATTCAAGGAGCGAAAATGAGACGTCGTTGTGTGGTGAGAACTGATAGAAAATCGTAAACAAAAACAATGGGCACCATCTTCTTTATTTATTGTAACCTACAAAAAATAACCCAGGATTCCAGTCGGCAAGCCTCAGAGTTTTCCGAACACGTGACGTCGCTATTTGGGAGCGCATGGTTTTATCTACAAGATGGCGGATCACATTTTAGAATCTCCGGAAGCGTTCGGGACTCATCGGTCTTGTTCCGAGGATTGCCGACTGGAATCCTGTTTATTTTTGTGAGATCGCAATAAATAAAGAAGATGGTGCCCATTGTTTTTGTTTACGATTTTCTATCAGTTCTCACCACACAACGACGTCTCATTGAATGTCGATATGTAATGGTCAGAGGTGGGTAGGAACGCGCTACATTTACTCCGTTACAAATACTTGAGTAACTTTTTGGATAAATTACAATTTTAGGAGTAGTTTTATTGCAACATACTTTTACTTTTACTTGAGTAAATATTTGAAGAAAGAACGGTACTTTTACGCCGTTCCATTTGGCTACGTGACGGTCGTTACTTAGTTTTTTGAGATATTTTCTTTTATTACATGCGAGATCTATTTCTATCACGTGAATATTCCTTAGCCCAAGTGAAGGAGTTCAAGTACCTCGGGGTCTTGTTCGCGAGTGAGGGTACTATGGAGCGTGAGATTGGCCGGAGAATCGGAGCAGCGGGGCGGTATTGCGTTCGCTTTACCGCACCGTTGTTACGAAAAGAGAGCTGAGTCGCAAGGCAAAGCTCTCGATCTACCGGTCGATCTTCGTTCCTATCCTCACCCATGGTCATGAGGGTTGGGTGATGGCCGAAACGACGAGATTGCGGGTACAAGCGGCCGAGAGGCAATTGAATAACGCCTGCACACACACACAGGCACGCACGCACAACGCAGTGGTAATCGGGAGAGTTGGGAAAATAAGCTGGATACGGAGTGGGTGAAAAACTGTGTGTGTGTGTGTGTGTGTGTGTGTGTCACTCTGTTCGAGCCTGCATGAGAGTTCAATGTTGTCATTAGCTGTAACGTCTTTCTGACCAATCGCAGTTCAAGGCCGACCTGGGCTGTGCCACTTCGGGAGGGGGCGCTCAGTTACTCCCCTCTAGACAAAACCGAATTGGTTGCGACGTTGAAACGTTAACGGGCCACAGGGAATTCCATGCTTAAAGCACCCAGGCGACCCAGGCTACTATGCGGCGAGCTGGGGCTCTCATGTTTTCCCCTGCGGTGTATTCCTTGTCCGCATCCCCTGCCATCCAGTTGTCATACGATTCATGCAGACTGGTTTTGAACGGCTGATTCCATGGATGTACTTTGTTAATAATGTTAGTTAACAGTTATACGTGTATTGGTTTTAATTAATATAATTTTGGATAAACCGAATTTATTTTAATTTTATTTAAAGGTTGATGTATTTAATTTTGCAAAGATTTAATTTGTTATTGTTTTAGTTCAAGGGTTATACATTTTATTTTTAAAGACCTTATTTATTTTATTTAAAAGGATGTTATTTACATTATCTTTATTTGAACATTGCTGTTTTATATTTTGTTGGTGTCTATTTTGTACCGTTTGTGTTGCTCTGTTTATTTAAAAAATAAATCGGAGAAACTCAGTACTTGTACTCTTGAGTACTTGAGTAGTCTTTTCACTGCATACTTTTTTACTCTTACTTGAGTAATTATTTTTACGAGTACTTTTACTTCTACTTGAGTAATTATAATCTTAAAGTAACAGTACTTTTACTTGAGTAAATTTTTTAGCTACTCTGCCCACCACTGGTAATGGTAGGGAGTTATTGAAATATACTACGTGTAAAAAAGACTAGAAATTGAATATTCATTTTTGCCTCGAAAGTTGCACTGGGTGCCTTTAACCTCGATTTATTGTGTGTAAGGATTTGTGGTGGGAATTTACGGACCACGTCAATCGTTTTCCGTTTTCGTTTTCTGTTTTCAACCGGGTAGAATAAAGTCATCAGAACGTTTAACAATTGCGGTCGTATTTGTGTAAAAACGGTACAAGACCATACAACAAACAATAAAACAAACGTTGCAAGGAGAAGTCCATTATCAGCTTCCACTGATAGATTACCATTTTATTAACCAAATGGTAAGGTAGTATTGGGGGGCAATGCTGTCTTGGCAATGTGAATTCCTGGCTTTAGCCAATGCAATGGAGTTCTCCTTGCAACGTTTGTTTAATTGTTTGTTGTATGGTGGGGGGGTGTTGACTGATTTGTGCCAAGGTGTTTACCTAAAATGTGTTTTCAAAGTGATCCCTAAATGCCGGCCAAATTCATTGTCATGTTGATCGCCATCATCATCATCATCATCATCATCATCATCGTCTGGCTGTGGAATGTTCCTCCGCTTGCAGAGGTTGTGTAGAATGGCACATACAGTAATGACTGCTTGCCCTCTCTGGGGTGAGGCGTATTTCGCCGTGGAGGACATGAACCGACGTTTCATCTGCCCAATTCCTCTCTCAACATTTCGTGTATGTTTGTGTGCTCTAGCATATATGGAAGAAATCAGTAAACAATAATAAAAGGCTTCAAAGAGCCAATACGATGTGTTTTACACGTAGGACTAAGCGTAATATGCGTAATCACTTACATGTTATACATTAACTGTGCTCCCGGTTGTGGATTGAGGTAGGGTGTCTAGTAGGGGTGTAACGGTACACAAAAGTCACGGTTCGGTACGTACCTCGGTTTTTAAGTCACGGTACGGTACGATACGGTACGGTTAATAGTTAAGGGGAATAAAAAATAAAAAAAAAAGCAGCAATGAAAACACCAATAAACTTTGTTATGGCATTTGCATTTCTGAATTCCCAGTGAGCTGGGTTTGTACAGCTCGCTTTTTTTTTTCAGAGCAACGGTGATAGTAACACCTGGGCCCTGTACCACGAAGCTCGCTTAGAGGGTTAGCGAGGTATGTTGAGCTCCAAGCCTGGGTTAGTTGTACCACGAAAGTCGATCTCTTTTAGCGTCGCTGCATCACCATGGTGACTTATGCTCGCAACCAAACCTGGTCGGGAGCAGTTTTTCGGCTTAGTCTAGCCGGAGATCGGCTACTTAAATCGGCGTGCGCAGCTTCCTAGCCCCTCCTCTGACAATGGCGTCACCATTTGTGGGTGTTCCCGTGGACCCCGGCGCACTTCTCGTACAGACGTCTCTCCGGAGACAAGGGTTTTACGGGACAGAACCGACCCCTTGGCATTGTCTGACGATATTCAGATTTCAGACTTTATTGTCATTGTGCAAACAACGAAATTGGGGTTCTACATGAGAGATACAGATTCTCATCAGAGGGTGTTCGTTATTTGATCGTCCTTTTGGACCTTATGTAGACAATGATTACTGTTGCGCATTGTGTCTCAGTGACAGAGTGCTAGAGTGGAGGTAGCGCGTCAGTCTTGAATTTCTGCGCGGGGGGTTCGACTCCCAAGTGACGCGAATTTATGTGAAGCTTAAAAAGTCCTAATTCTCATGCATATGGAATACTTATTCACTAAAGCTTATGGAATTATATTTTTGTGCTTATTTCGAACTTGAACCCATATTTTCAAGGCCGTGCTGGCACCACATCTATGGGGGTAAAATGCATGATGATAGACCGGCGAATTTGAACCCCGGTCGCTGGCGTTCGGGTCTTATACTAATCCACTACGCTACAGCCGCTACCTCTCAGCGGTCGAAAACATGCAATACATTTCTTAAATAGGGTGTATTTAAAGTGAATTCCCTAAATGATAGAATAAGGCAGGATGGACGTTGCTTATGCATTTTTAAATCATCATCATTCTATTTGGATTAATGGCGAACAATTCTGCATTTGGCATAGTTATTTTACAGACAATATGCAGAATCTTTTCACTTATGCTCATATAGACTGCTTGATCTATCGTAAAGGTGAGAAAAATGACGGAAAAAACGCCCCTTTCACGTGAACGCGCACTGAACCTAAAGCGGAAAACCTGGTTCTACTAATTGAATCTAAAGTGAGCTTCGTGGTACCATTTAACTCTGATTGCGAGTTGCGGCTCTGTCGAGCCAGGTTTTCCCAAGAAAGCCTGGGTATGTTCAGCGAGCTTCGTGGTATAGGGCACTGGATGGCGCCTTTTCAAATGCGTGTGCATGTTAAAGTGCTGTAAGTAGACACAGGGAGCCCTATCCATAGACGGACAGCCTGTCGGAGACCCTCTCCGTAGCTTACGTGCACATCCAATATTTTTAACTATGCGTCGAAACCATGGACCTATTGGTCGACGCAACGGAGACGGCAAGGGCTGTGATTGGTCCTCTAACAAAATCATTTCCTGAATCACTTCTTCGGTTTGACTTTGTACCTTAATTACTTTGTACATTGTTTACTTTGCACCAGGACCAATAAAACACCAAATAAGATTTGAAAAGCTTTGGAAGTGTATTTACAACACTGCTTAAATGATTTGTAACATACATACTGTATAAGATAGATCGGGCGGCCAATTGCATTGCGTATCCGACATCCCGACGGAGAGCTGCTGAAGGGATTACAGAGTCGGAGTAGCATACTTTGGCTAAACGGTCCGGGTGGAACTCCGACTTCAAGTTTTAAATTCCGTATTGCAAAACAAGCCTTTACATTCACCATATTAACGCTATGTACGCCACATTTACGAACCACGGTACACCTCTGTAACCGCACCGAAGTGCCTGTACCGTGACGGTTCGGTACAAATACGTGTACCGTTACACCCCTAGTGTCTAGAGCCACGTCTTGCATGGATAGTCACTGTCTCCCAGCAAGTGACACCCAACTGATACATCTCAAAAAGCTGCCTCAGACCGCTCTCCATTAAAATGCGCGAATCATGGGTAGCTGAAGATCCAGGCCACTTTGCAACAACATCCAGTAGGCTATGTTAAAATTTGCATCAAAAACAACCTGCGTGTTGATGGAATGCACTTTCTTCCTATTGACGATCACGTCCTCGTCTTTTGATGGCGCAATTATTTTTATGTGCGTCCCGTCAATAGCACCGACCACACCGGGCATACCTGCAATTGCCATGAAGTTGGCTTTGATCCTGTGTAATTGTTGAATGTCCAAAGGAAAGTTTATGGCACGGCTGACTGATGGTTGCGATATTTTTAAATCGTCGGCATTGCAAAGTTGTATTGCACCTGTTGCTAAATAACGTAGTATGGCCAAACATTTTATTTCGGGACTAATCGGATTATTCCTGTTAGTCGGGGATGTTATTGCATTGCGATTAACTCCACAACAAGTTTAATACCCTAACATTTCGTCTCGCAGGCATTTACGATTCTTTGTGAATAGGTCTTGCTGAGTTAGGAGTCCTCTTGAGGACTTTTAAGCTCTCCTAGACTTAGGTGCTACTTTTAGGCCTAAAATACTTTGTGAATTGCTCTTAGTGAAAAAAGTTAGGAGTCCTAAATTTAAGAGTGACACGCCCATTATTTTTAGGAGTTACTGTTATGGATGTTGAGTGTGTTACGTTACGTTACGTTCTAGTGTTATGTTACGTTATGCTGAAGCCCATAAGGCAGTGCGCGTTTGATGTGAACTCATTCATTAAAAGCTTGAACTGAAACATGGCGTCAGAAGTGGGATAGTTGACAAAGTTAAATAGAATAATATGGCGAACTCGAGCAATATGATTCCGGCACCAGAGGGCATGCAGATGTCCGGGGATCTGGCGAAGAACTGGGAAGTTTTCCGTGCGGAATTCGAGGACTTTGTGTTAGCTACGGGCCTTAATGAAAAGGCAGAAGAAGTGCAGGCAGCCGCGCTAAGATGGCTAATGGGTAGCGAGTGCCGTCATATCTATATGCACAATGTGATTTTGGATGACGACCAAAAGAAAGACCCAACCGCCATCCTAGATGCTCTCGGAGAACATTTTAAGCCGGAAAAAAATGTGATTTATGAGAGATATAAGTTTGGATGCTGCAAGCAGTAGACTGATGAGCCAATTGACAGTTTCATAACGAGACTACGGGAGAGAGCTGCATCGTGTGAGTACCGTGGGCTAAAGGACGAGATGATTCGGGACAAGCTCGTGCTTGGTGTCGCAAGCGAAAACACCAGGAGGCGCTTGCTGCGTGAACGTGATCTGATGTTGGCAACGGCAGTCGGTATATGTCGCCTGGCAGAGCTAACCGATACACGCATGAAAACCTTGGAGAGCCCACAATTGCAAACGGACAGTGTAAACTCCGCAGCCAGGCAATACGAGAGACGTGGACCTCAAGACAGGAGAGGAAGAGATATACAGCAGGCTTGCAAATACTGTGGAAACAGCCACAAGCGGGGCAGAGAGCAGTGCCCAGCCTACGGTAAGGCATGCCGAGCGTGTGGCATCTCAAACCACTTTTCAAAAGTATGTCAGGTTAGTAGCAAGACAAAAAAAGTAAATGCGCTTGAAGATGTTGAGCAAGGGGACACAGATACAGATGACATGTTCCTGGCCACAGAATGCATCAGCAATATAATATCTAAAGGGCTCAAATGGTTTGTGCACCTGCGTTTGAACAAAAAAAAGCAAGCATGCCAGCTAGATACAGGTGCCACTTGCAACGTGATGAGCAGAAAGATCAAAGAGAAGTTGTCACCTAGGACAGCGCTAAAACAGAGCACAACTAAGCTAAAACTATATTCTGGGGAAACTATGCTGTCACAGGGGAGATTCCACACAGAATGTGTCATTAGAGGGGAAAAGCATGACCTGGTCTTTGAGGTAGTGGAAACTCAGCAGGAGCCTCTCCTCTCTGGGGCCACATGCGAGCGCCTAGGCCTAATGACATTCACAATTCCAGAGGAGCTGCATAAGATAGAGGCAGATCAGTGCACGCCCCTCACTAAAGAGCAGCTGCTAAGCAACTACACTGACATCTTCAATGGCCCAATCGAGTCAGTCCCAGGTGAGATACACTTTGAGCTGGACCCAAATATACCTCCTGTACAATGTGCACCTCGAAATGTTCCGGTAGCGTTGAGGGAGAAAGTCAAGGAAGAATTAGATAGGCACATCAGAGCAGGCAACATCACACCAGTGAGCGAGCCCACAGCATGGATTAGTAATATGGTGACTGTCGCAAAACCAGAAAAAATACGACTGTGCATTGACCCCAAACCCCTTAACCGAGCATTGCTGAGGTCTCACTATCACATGCCAACACTGGAAGATGTGTTGTACAAGCTACCCAAGGCTCGCATTTTCACACTGGTGGATGCTCGCGATGCTTTTCTACAGTGCAAGCTTGATGATGAAAGCAGCCGCCTGACGACCTTCTGGACACCGTGGGGTCGCATGAGGTGGCTCAAACTCCCATTCGGTGTCTCTGTAGCACCGGAGATCTACCAACGCAAACAACACGAACTGCTAGCAGGCCTGGCTGGCATTGAACCAATAGCTGATGACATCCTGGTGGTCGGGTGTGGCGACACAGAGGTGGACGCGGAACGGGATCATGACACCAACCTACGTGCCCTCATGGAGCGATGCAGAGCTGTGAAGCTAAGACTGAGCGAGCGCAAGCTTCAGTTCAAACTTCAAGCAGTCCACTTCCATGGACACATTCTGTCTTCAGAAGGACTGAAGATTGACCCAGAGAAAACGCGGGCTGTGCTGGAGATGCCGACCCCTACGGATGCAAAAGCTGTCCAACGCTTCATCGGCTTCGTGACATACCTTGCAAAATTCCTGCCAAAGCTCTCAGAGGTCTGTGAGCCACTCCGCAGGCTCCTGGACAAGGACACAGAATGGCACTGGCTAGCCAAACATGAGGATGCAGTGCAAGAAATAAAGCGACTGGTTTCAAATACACCCGTTCTCAGATACTATGACGTTACAAAGCCTGTCACTGTCCAGAGTGATGCCAGCATGAATGGGCTGGGATGCTGCTTGCTGCAAGGGGGGCAGCCTGTGGCTTTTGCCTCTAGAGCCCTGACTCAAACGGAGCAAAACTATGCTCAAATAGAGAAAGAGTGCTTGAGCATAGTCTTCGCATGCCAAAGATTCCACCACAGGGACGCAGGAAGTCATATGAAGTGGGGGGTGCTGACTTCTGAATTGTTGAGGGGGGGGGGGGGGGGGGGGGAAACGATTGTTGACGGGGGGGGGGGAAACGATTGTTGACGGGGGGGAGGGGGGGGGGGGGGGGGATATGCGCAGCGTATTGCTGGGTGCTGTATGTAATCAGATGACGAAGAAAAATAAAAATAATTCAAGTGTTGTAGTTGCGTCTGTTGTCCACTAGGGGGGTGCTGCAGCACCCGGAGCACCCCACTTCCTGCGTCCCTGTTCCACCAATACTTATATGGCAGAGAAACGGTCACTGCTGAAACAGACCACAAACCATTGATCACAATATTCAAGAAGCCACTCCTAAGTGCACCGAAACGTCTCCAGGGAATGCTGATGCAGCTGCAGTGTTACAACCTAGATGTTGTGTACAAGCCTGGGCCAGAAATGTACGTCAGTGACACTTTAAGTCGAGCTACTCTGCCGCACCAAGGGCCAGACACCCCACACGTGCGACATGCAGTGTTTGCCACCCAGACGGAGTACACACAGCTGGACCAAGCCCAGCACCTGAATGTCACTACTTTCAGATTCCGTCAAATAACACAACACACAGAAACAGATGATGTACTCCAAGAGCTGAAGACGGTGATTCTGGACGGGTGGCCTGACTTCAAGGAGGACACTCCACTGGCGGTGCGGGACTACTGGCCATTCCGGGATGAGCTGAATGTGCAAAATGGTGTGCTGTACAGGGGACAGTGCATTATTATCCCAAAGGCCCTGAGAGCAGAGCTACTGAAGCAGATACACTCTAGCCACATAGGTGGCGAGGCCTGTTATAGGCGGGCCAGGGATACCCTCTTCTGGCCGGGCATGAGAGCTGAAATCAAGGACTATGTAGCCAACTGCTCTGCATGCAATGAGTACGCAAGAAATCAGCAGAAGGAATCCATGATGTCGCATGAGATACCTACACGTCCATGGCAAACTGTGAGCATGGACATCTACTCCTATGCAGGCAAGGAATTTCTCATCATTGTAGACCACTACTCAGATTACTGGGAAATCGACCAGCTGCCAGACCTATCAGCCAACACGCTTATCACACGCTGCAGAGCCCAGTTTGCGCGTTATGGGCAGCCTGACAAAGTGATCTCTGATAACGGCCCGCAGTTTGCGTGTGAACAATTCAGGAAGTTTGCAACAAGCTGGGGTTTTTCCCATGTCACGTCCTCCCCACGTCACCCAAAGTCAAACGGCAAGGCCGAAGCGGCTGTGAAAATTGTAAAATCACTTTGCAAGCGGGCAAAGTTAGATGGCACAGATGCATGGATGGCCATCCTCCACTGGCGCAACACGCCCACAGAGGGGTTGGACAGCAGCCCCGCCCAACGCTTAATGTCACGAAGGCTCAAGACCTCGCTGCCAGTTGCAGACAGCCTACTGCAGCCACACGTGGTGATCGGAGTGACAGAGAAGTTGCGGTGGAAACGGCGGGTGGTGAAATCAACCTACGACAGATCCGCCAGGGACCTCCCTGAGCTGAATGTGGGAGACCGGATCAGGATGAAACCGCTGCCAGGTGATCGCACAGGAAGATGGCCGGTGGGCCAATGTATCCAGAAAGTTGCTCCCCGCTCATTCGTAGTGGATGTCAACGGCACACTTTACAGGCGCAACCGTGTGGATCTTCGAGTGGCAGAGCGCTCAGCTGAAGTACGGCCGATGGGACGGCTGGAGCAGAACAGTCCTGAACAGGGACATATGACTGAGAAGTCAGCCTCAGCCGAGACCGGGCATGGGTCAAGCCAGGGCGAACCAGACGGGATGGAAGACGCACCCCCCACAAGCAGTCCGGCTCCTCACCCCCTGAGTACACCGGAGAAGCACAGCTGCACCCCGGGCCAGGAGGTCTTCACACGTTGTGGCCGCCTCTCACGCCCACCTCAGAGACTGAACTGGTGACTTTAGGAGAACTTAGGTTCAAAGCACACATACACTAACAAGTGCCATCAGAACATGGGTTTGACTAGGGTGTAGGCGGATCGCTGCCCTTTCCCAATACACACACACACACACACACACACACACACACACACACACACATACAGTGACAACACACACACTTGAAGAAACCTCACGAGAGACTGTTGGTCTGTTAAGAGAAAAAAAAAAAAAAAGGGAATGATTGTGGAAAGAGTCCAATGCCATGCATGTTCGATTGTGAAACTATAACAGAGTTGTTGATATCAATGTTGTTACAGCCTGCAATGGTTATTGAGTAGTGAAGAATTTGAAGTGTTAATCTAATCTAAGAACATTAATCTAAAGGAAGGAAGATGTTATGGATGTTGAGTTTGTTACGTTCTAGTGTTATGTTACGTTATGCTGAAGCCCATAAGGCAGTGCGCGTTTGATGTGAACTCATTCATTAAAAGCTTGAACTGAAACAGTTACTCCTAAATTCGCCAGTTAGGACCTATTTTTAGCCATAAAATCCTTTGTGAATACGGCCCCAGGTCTGTAACTAACCCAAATCGTGTTTTTGCTTCAAACAAGAGAAAGCCCTGTTAAACAGTGTATTTTTGTTGCTTCATAACGTATTTGCGCATGGTCTAAGCTTTTATTGTCTTACTTCCTGTTTTATTAGCACAAGGCTTTTATTTTGAAGCGTGCGTTTTTGTATTTCCTGTTATCCTGCGGGGTTTTGACTACAATAATAAATTGAAAGGAGCTTCTGTGAAAGTGGCAATATAACTGCAGATATGCCGACGGTTAAATATATTTAGCATCCTCCGAAGAGGCACAAGGTTAGTAATACTGTAATACTGTGATATAAAAATGTGGCTTATGTTTAATTTAGTTTGTGATAACTTTATTGGCACCTGTTAAGTTGAATTGATGCTATCTTAATGTGATGAAAAGACTGTGAAAACCGAATGCAAAGTAAGCTAACGATTTATTGTTTGTGTTTTGTTTTCTCTTACGTTGGATTTGGGGATTTTTCAATAAATCTTAAAACCATCAGTCAAGTGTGAAACCATTTTTTGGGGGAAATGCTACAAGGTCAGTCAGAGGGGCTGCAACCGAGGAGAAGTTCCTACAGAACCATCTGTAGTAACCGGTCATCCCGAGAAAACGGCGCAACTCCCGCCGTGTGGTTGGTACTGGGAAAGATGTGATGGCCTCTACCTTGGCCACAATAAATCGTTCCGCACTTTTCCACCGCCGACCTGTTTTCCCAAGTAGGTCACTGTTGCTTTCCCAAACTCACATTTGGTCAAGTTCAAGGTCAGAGAAGCGTCTGCCAACCGCTGGAACACTGTTCTCAGTGAGCCCATGTGAGCAGACCACTCTCTTGAGTGTACCACCACATCGTCAAGGTACGCTGTACAGTTGGGCACATCTCCCAGCACTATAGTTACTAGCCGTTGGAATGTTGCCGGAGCATTTCGCATTACAAACGGAGGAAACTATCAGGTGTAGCAAAGGCAGATATTTCTGAGGCTCTAGGTCAGAGGTCGGGAGCCTTTTTGAATGGGAGAACCTTAAAACCCAAATATTTTGAAATATATTTCATTGAGAGCCATATTGTATTTAACATATAATAAATTTAAATATGTCTTACTTTTAATGCGACTTCTGGTGTTGCATGGTTTTGCTGATGGCCTTGTAGTCTGGTTCATACGTGGTGAGGTTGAGCTTCATGCAGGCGTTGAGGCTTCCATCAGTTAAACGTGAGCGTAGGTTGCTCTTAATGTTCCTCATATGCGAGAATGACTGCTCACATGAATATGCAGAGCCAAACATGGTCAATACGGCAATACTCACACGCTGCATTGTGTGGTATGTCACAGGAAGCTCGTTCCAAGTTTTAAGAATCAGCTGGTCTTCAGGTTGAAGATTTTTCATTTCTGTCCATTTGTGTTCCCTCACCAGCTCTGCTCGCTGTCGCGCAAGACTTTCCAACTCTCCATTAAGTGTCTTGAACTTACTCGTCCACATGTCAGATGCCTTCAGGTCAGCAACTTCCAGCTCAAAGTCTCCAATAGAGACCCCGGGGATGCATGTCAGGTCGATTTTGTCCACTGCACACTCATCACACATGTGGATGAGTGATGAACTTGAAAAGCCCAGTGTGCGCACGAAATTCTCCAAAACGTGCTTTGAATGACTGCAGGAGATTGGACGTAAAGCCAGCTAGCTGCTGGAGATCCAGATGTTGAGTGGAGTCACCTGCTAAGCATGCTTCTCTAAATTGTTGCAGTCTTTCAAAGTGCAGAAGACAACCTGTTTCATTGTACCTGAGAAAGTCTTCCAGCTTGCTTTCAAATGCAAACACTGCTTGTTGAAGGGATGAGATTGTATTTCCAATACCTTGCATTTTCACATTGAGCTGGTTCAGATGGCTTTTATTCGTTTGATTATCTTGTCTTTATTTGGGAAGTCATCAAACAGTTCATTGGCCACATCAAGCATGAATGTTTTGGCATACTCGCCATCTGTGAATGGCTTTCCATTCCTTACTATTGCCAAAGCACCCGCAAAGCTAGCGGAATTACCGTCAGCTTGCTTGGTCCACACACGTAGTTGCTGCTGACTCGTCTGCACTCTCCGCTGTAGCTCCTCGCATGCCCGTTTCCTGCTGTCCCCCGCTGGATATTTAGATGCAAATGAAGCATGGTGCGTATCGAAGTGCCGCTTTATATTTGACCGTTTCATCGATGCAATTTTATCATTGCATAATAGACATACCGCAGATCCTCCTCTCTCCACAAATGCAAATTCCTCTGTCCACGCAGCCTGGAATGCACAGTAATCATCGTCTTTTTTTTCCGTTACAAGGGTTGAAGCGGATAAACTGGTTGGCTATCTGATAAATGTGTTGTATTGTTTTTGTTGCTAATTGCTAATCTTCACCTTTACAATGACCCGGACATGCTCGCGAGCCATTGGTTCCCGACCCGACCCATGACCCATAACATTTATCTTCAAAACTAATTTCTGTTTACTTTAAAATGACATAGTATTATTAAGAAATATCGCAAGTATTTTAAATCAGTTCCAAATACTTTTTTTTATTTTTTTGTTCAACTCAAAATTGTCTGGGAGCCATATGCCGTCACCGGAGGATCCATATATGCCTTGCGAGCCATTGGTTCCCGACCGCTGCTCTAGGTGAAAGTGGCACCTGCTAATAACCTTTCAAAAGATCCAGTTTGGTAACATAGGAGGCGGACCCAATGGTATCTATACAGTCATCAATACGCGGCATGGGAAAGGAATCAGGAATTGTGACCGCATTTCCCTTACGATAATCCGTGCAGAAACGGGGCTTGGTATCAGGCTTAGGAACCAACAGACATGGGGAGCTCCATGGACTTGAACTCTGGTGTGCCAAGTGATGCTCTAACAAATATGCAACCTCCTGCTTCATCACTGATCTCTTCATTGTGTTCACTCGATAGGGATGCTGCTTAATCGGCTTTGCATCACCTACATCTATGTCATGTTGCAAAACAGTAGTGCAAGTTGGAACATCTCCAAATAGACAAGGAAAATTATGAATGAGCCCCCACCATATCAGCTTCCTGCTCTTTACTTAAGTGTGGCATTAAGGAAGGAAGGTTCAACAATCAATCTCAGAGTTGGATAACCGAGGAGTTTGTTGTTGGACATTGTGACCGTTCAGACCATCCTCATCACTCAATGTGAGCGTAGACGGACTAGAACTCACAGCTGCTGGCACCGCAGCTCCCACAGCGGCCACAGGGGGCGCACTGCGTCTCTCAGGCTGCATCTCGCCTCTAGGATGGTAACGTTTTAACATGTTTATGTGACACACTCGAGTTTTCCTTCGCCTATCAGGAGTCCTGACAACATAGTCAGGATCACTTTACCTCCTCTCAATAGAATAAGGTCAGAAAAAACGAGCACACATAGAAGAGCCAGGGATGGGGAGTAAAACTAAAACCATGTCATCAGACTGGAAAGAGCGTTGAAGTGCCTTTCTATCAAACTGCCGTTTCATAGAGCTCTGAGCAGCAGAGAGACTCTCCTTAGCGACACTGCAAGCCTCATGCAGCCGCTCTTTAAACCTGCTCACATAGGACAACACATTTCGTTTGGCATGTTTGGTGTGTGGAGACTCTTCCATAAGCTGCTCCTTTAACACCCTCAACAGGCCTCTCAATGGGCTAAAACAAAGTGACTCTTGAACTGTTTCTCGGACTGCGAATAGAGCTAGGGGAACATCTTCATAGCCGGATTCGGGTGAAGTGGGGCAGGTTTAATAACCTGATAAGGCTTCCCTGTAACTTGGCATACATGACAGGTGCGACGGAACCTGGATACATCTCTCTTTAACCCGGGACAGGAGAAGTGCTTCAAAACTCGGTCATAGGTTTTTGTGATGTCCAGATCAGAGATGATCATGAGCCAGAGATGAAACAGACTGTCGATATGATGTAGGCACGACAACCTGAACCACATAACTCCATTCATTCTCGAAATCCAACCGAGATTTCCACCTGCGCATCAGGACATCATTATCAACAAAATATGACACTTCCTTGTTTCTAACCATCTCTGGAGCAAGAGCAGAGGCAAAACATCGGGCTAGACTAGCATCTTCCTTCTGAGCCATGATAAGATTACTACGAGTCATAGGCAACTTAGATGTTGTCTCAGAGGTAAGCTTATCCTGCTGAAGCTTTACTTGGTCACTCATCTCATCAGTAGGCTGAGTGGAGACAAGTGGGAAAGCAGGCGTATCAGACAACTCCGTCACGAACATAGGCTCTGACAGAACAACTACCTCTCCCAAACTACGTGCTTGAGCACGGGTGACTGCACAAACTGAAAACACTTCAGAAAACTTCTGAGCCAATACATTAGGCTGCAAAACCTCAGGGTGTTCCAAAACCTCTAAAACTGACATAACTCTGCCACCAGCAATGTCATTCCCCAACAGAAAAGTGTCACCTCTCACTGGTAATGATGGGCGCATGCCCACTTTGAACACTCCCTTTGCTAAACCGCAGTTTAAGTGTGTCTGATGGAGAGGCACAGACACAAAACCCATCTCAATGCCTTGCACCAACACACTAGAGCCAAGTGATGACTCATCAGAGAAAGGTAACAGACTGTGCTGCCCCGGTATCTCTCAGTATGCGCACTGGACACTGGTCCAACTCACTGCCACTGAGAGAAACCAGACCATTCAACATGAATGGTTCATGTCTGGGGTCTAGTTTGTCACATACCTTGTCCGGAGCCATTGACGTTGGGGCTATCAATGTCTGGACCAACCCAACCTCTTTTGGTTGCTTATTTGGCTGTGACTGCTTGCGTTTTAACATAAAACTGTCATTCTTAATGTGCCCCATCTGATGAAAATAGTAACACTCCCGTTCCTCATTGTAGCATGGAGCTAACGGGCGGGGCGGACTAGCCCGCGTTTTAGGTGGAGTCTGAGCAAAGGGAAGAAACAATTCGACTATCATTTCGGAGAGTACCAAACGTTTGCTTATGGGTTAAAACAAACTCGTCAGCGAGCACCGCAGCCTGTGCCAACGTCGCAACTTTTTGCTCATTGAGATACGTTACAAAGCAGTCAGATTGGCTATTCTTGAACTCTTTGAGTAACATCAACTCAGACAGAGAATTAAAATCCAACACGTTACTCGCTTTACACCAACGCTTAAACAAAGTCTCTTTCTCACGGGCGAATTCCACAAAAGTTTTTCCAGGCAACTTTTTTTGAGCTCTCACCTTCTGTCTATAGGCCTCTGGCACTAGCTCGTAGGCTCGAAGCACAGCTGTCTTGATAGCCTCATAAGAAAACTGTCTTCTAGAGAGAGAGAGGATAAAATATCCTGGGCTTTCCCAGTCAACTTACATTGGAGCAATATAGCCCAGTCCTCTGTAGGCCATTCCAGAGAGGTAGCAATTCGAATTCGTCTACCTCCGCCACACGAAACTGAGGTACTAGAGCTACATTCCTGCTCACCTCAAAACCTCTCACAGGCATGGGAGAAGGTTGAGCAGGACTCACAGCTTTAGCAGCAGCCTCTAGTTCTAGTTGCTTTATTTTAACCTCATTCACCATCCGGCGTTTGGAGATCTCAAGCCTCCATTTCCAGCTACATTCTCCGAACAGCCAACCGATGACTGTATTCAGCATCTCTCTCCTTCTCCTGTGCCTCGAACTGCAACCGTGCTAGACGTAGCCTAAGGCGGACATCCTCACTACTTCTACCAGGGTAGAGTGGAGTAAATTTGGGCACTGTACGAGGAGGCTTAAACTCTATCTCGGAGGCCCCTACTATAACTGACTAACCCTCTACAACCTCTTCAACCTCAAGTCTTTCCCTGGGTAAGAATGAGGCGAAGGGTGAGAAACAACAGATGCACCGTCACCCGTAATGAGCACATTCTTGTCCACTAACATACGCACAACAGCTTCTTTCAGCTCTGCCTTCACCATGCTTTTGGAAAAGCACCAAAATGTGCCGCAATGGTAAATAGATCATCTTTCCTACAATGGTCAAGACGTTCAACCGAAGGATCACCAAGAAACTCCTCAATAGCAAAAGCAGCCATATTTACAGAGGTATGGAAATGACACAACCAACCTAACTAAATTAACACAACTAGCAGCCTATTTGACGTGCACACTGCACACTGCACACCAACACTCATGAGGCTGCTGCTTAACTGGATCAAAGATCCCGGACGAGCCCCCCTTTATTTTACACCCCCTGGTGGTGACTCATTAGTAGGGCGCAACATAAGGCAAGACGTAGGGTGAGGGTGCAGTGACACAAAACCATGAAACCAGGTATCAAACAATAATATTTATTTGCACATAAAAAACAAGCAACACAGGGGTCAAGGAGGACTAACAGTGGCACCAAAGTAAACAAAAGGAAATAATAACCCACCCCCCCCTTGACAGGTGCTAAGCACCCATAAATACATTGGTTGGTGCACACTCTAATCTAGGGTTGAAACAACAGGTAAACCAACGTGATGCTAGATGTAGACCCCAGGGTATCCTCCTGTCCTCACTATATATCAGGTCAAGGGAAGCTTGATTGCTGATCAGGAACAAGTGGGGTGAATGATGGTGACTGAAACCAGGGGTAGATCTGAGAAAAGTGACAGGAGGGAGACAAAAACACCACAAAACAGAACCAAACAAGACATGCCTACAAACATACAGCATACATAAACCCCAGACGTAACACACACACAAACACAGACACACACACACACACACACACATTCACAGTCACCCACACACACCCCAATACAGTTCACCGGAATCACTGAGGAACAGCCTATGTTGTTCTACTGCCCCCCATATTCATAAGATCCCTTTGTCCTCTAGAATAATGGCCCTGACCCCCTGTCAGAACCAGCAGGAGCCAGGCAGAATCAACGGCCTATGCAGAGCCACCTCACAGCCACCCCGTCCAGCCCCCCACCTCCCTCTTTTATCTTGGTGGGTCCCATGGCCCACCGCCGCCTCACTGCCTCCCTCCTCCACGCCTCATTACCAGAGACCCGCTGCCTTTGAACAGTGAGGCTTGTGAAAAGGGTCCCTTGCTGGAAAAGTTAGTTCCTCCCCAAGTTAAAAGGATGGAGGCAGGGTATGGTTGGGGAAACTCCTCTCAACATTTGTCTGATTTTCTTCATGAGCTATGTCGGCATCATGAACGGTAATGGCTGTACAGTCCCTCTCTCTGATCATTGCTGTAACAAGCTGGTCGACTATGAAAGACAATGTTGATGTCTGAGAGAGACAGGGGAGTCTGTTTACATGTTTCTCGGGTCAATGTTTTTTGGAACATGCTTTAATTACGGGAAGGTTATTCCACCGTGACTCTTCATTGAGAGAGTTGTTTATATCCAGGTACATTTAACCTTTGCCATAGCGTCGTCATTAGGGTTCCTAAATGACAACATAGTCAGGACTCCTGATAGGCGAAGGAAAACTCGAGTGTGTCACATAAACATGTTAAAACGTTACCATCCTAGAGGCGAGATGCAGCCTGAGAGACGCAGTGCGCCCCCTGTGGCCGCTGTGGGAGCTGCGGTGCCAGCAGCTGTGAGTTCTAGTCCATCTACGCTCACATTGAGTGATGAGGATGGTCTGAACGGTATGCAATTCCCTAGATTGCATATAGTGAGAATATAAATATTTCACATTGTTTTGCCTGAATGACATCAATCTGCATATTTATTTTGTCTATGCAGGATCAACAACATTCACCCAGAGCAATGTTATTCATGGGAGTGGGACACAACTTAAAGTGTGAAATACGTGTGGATCATCATAATCTCGAAAAAAATACATTATGCTCCGCTGTTTTATACTGCTATTTCTGTTTACTCCTTTCAAAATCCACTAAACTGTAGAGATTAAAACTTTAAACTATCATTCATAACATTGTGCTCCATGAATGTTGTTGATTTACTTTGCTCAAGGGAAATGTTTCAAATGATAAATTGGGGTCAAAGCAAGCACCATGTTATATTGGATGTTGTGTAAAATCTGTGTCAGTTATGGCAAAATTAAAGTGCAGTACATTAAAGAGTACAACTGCTTACAGTCTTCTACTAGAACATTTTCTTGCCTCGTTTTATATTTTTCTTCCTGTGATTATTTCTGAAAAGTCTGTGGCAAAGGGAACTTGTTTCCCTCCCACCTTGAATCTCACTCCTCATTGTTTGAAAGGTGGGGACTGGATCCCTTCCAAATGAAGCCGGATATTCTCATTGAAACACCTAACTGAACCCAAATCCTCCCTTTGTACATAGTATGCACTTTAGAGCCCAGAATGCAACAAACGGCCTAACATTCTCACGGTTCACCAACTCTGTAACTCTATCCAAATGAGCGTGCCTTTGCGTGCGTTGTCTAATATTAATAACAACGCTAGTCTGTAGCGTAGCCTCCTCCAAGGTACGCTACATCTGCCCGTGTCCCCAGACAGACCTTGAATGGCTCTTTATGCAACCAAAGGACATCTTCCACTTCGCTCTCTTCCCAATAATCAGTGCCCTGCCACTGAAGCACATCATCCCCCTCCTTCTCCTCCTCTGCCCTCGCGCGCCCCTGACTTCCTCCACATTGAAATGTCAAGTGGAGGTTACCTCTCGGAGCTGCCTGAGATATCATCCTCAAGCCCAAGGAATATGCGTGACACAATATCACCCTGTGCCAAAATTTAAATCGCCTTCCATGATACACCGGGCCCTCATACGATTACAAAAACCAGGATCTAAAGGGGAAAAAACATGGGAGCTTGGATATTAACACAGGAAACTGAACTGTGCTGAATAGGAATGTACGCGTTTCCATTGCCACCATTGGGCAGATTAGCGTGGTTTAATATCAGTGGGGGGACTAGGAAACACTCGCCATATCCAAGACTCCGGGAGATTACGTCGGGAGGAACGTGTTAAGCTTACATCAATACACATATCCCTCAAGCCAGTGAAGGCTGCTGCAATAAATCACAGGCCAGCACTACGCTAATGCACGGCGGCGTTCAGCCTCGGAATGATCCAAAACCAAATCAAGAAGGAGTTTTTGAGTCACAGAACCAGATTGAAACACAAGGCTGGAGGCATACAGGCGGTTGACTATTTCTTATATATCTAACAACATTTATCTACAGCCCTCCCAGTGATCTGATTGGCTAGCCTTACCCCAAGGCCTTGGACAGTGGTAGGGTATAACTGTGGGTCTAAAAATGTTGTGTAAACATAGAATACACATTACGCTGCTAGAAACTTTGTGGTTTTAGTCATATTACATTTCAGTCATGTTTTATTTGAGATTTTAAGAGAGATACCCTGCTCAGTTGTAAAGCATGAATCGTGAAAACAGGAACACATAGAACAAAGCAATGTACAATAACGCACTGAAGCCTACAACATAATAATATGAAATACAACTAAGAACAGCAGCTGTCTAAGAAGAACACGCCTCAGCCTTATTTCTGTACACATATGATAACCACAGAGTCATACGCATCTCCCCTTCTCATCCTGATAACCCACAGAAAATAAATCTAGTAACCTCCTTACATTGGTATTCAAATAAACCCTTTTCTCTGGTGTGTGTATGAAGGAGGGGGTGGGGGTGAGGGTGCTTATGCGATGCCTGGGGACATTTATTAATGTGGTTTGGGGCGTACGGCCGCGAGCTGCGTCAAAACATAAGATACAGTGCAGCGTGGTATTATCATGCGTGGAGAAACAGTGGGGACAAGGCTGATTACAGAGTACAGCTGCACTGCTGTGGCTGATGAATTGGAACATGTTCCAAAGATTTTTCCTATACACCTCCTTCCTATTGCTCCTTCACTATACCCTCGAGGGGACGAGTAGTATTGATGTGAGTGGCCGGGAAGGAGGAGAGTTAGTCCTGTGAGACCGTCCGGATATTCAAGTTCCTGTTACGCAATGGCCGGGCTGGCCAGTGTTTGATTCCCATACATGAGCACAGCACTTACGTTTTACAAACAACTCCAGCCAATCAGATAAAAGGACTAAGAGACACTCTCGCTCTCATTGCTCTTACCAAAAACCAGTTGGAAGTAAAGCCAAAACATATCTTCCTCGTTTTACATTCAGTCTACTTTGTATGAAGCTGTTTTGATTGCTCTGTACATTGCTACCAAGTTCTTGGGCGCCGCCCTTCTATTTTCTATTGGGCAGACTGCGGCGATCTCTGTTCGTCCTTAACAAAGAGTTTCAGAGAGCCAGCGAGTTGCATCAAAACAGAACTGCTGTAACTGTAACTGTTGTTTTTTTCACGGGGAAATTTAGACAGTGTACAATATTTGGCAAGTCAACATTTATCCAGATTGAATCACCCACACCATATTTTCAACATTTAATTCACCCATTCAAGTCATTAAAATTGCTCCTGGAAATCCTGACCCATCTGAAATTCATTCCATCCTACCTTTCATTTTCTGGCTGACACATTGTCAATTACATAAACCACCGCAAATTGAATAGTATGACCTATTTTCTTCTGCAATTATAGTATGTGGTCACTAAGTGTTGTAAATTCCCTATTAGTTTGTAATATCGTATCGTATAATATATAGCGTTATTTCTATTCAGGCACTTTGGGCAGCCCAGGTAGCGTCGTAGGGTCCTAGAGTTACGAGTTGTACGGGGCTGCGCCAGAGCTATAGAGAGAGAGAGTTGCGACACGCTATGATCTCGCCGACAGGGTGGTCACGTGGTTGTCACGTGGTTCATGTAAGCCTCAATAGTTCCAAACACGCCGCGCTTTCAATGTAATTCTATGGGACAACAGCAGAGATTTCAATATTGAATGGTAAATATGAATTAAAAAAACACATACAAGTATTTGTCTGACTTTTTTTTTTTTTTTTCTGCATTATTGCATTATAGCATATTTGTAAATGTCCGTTTTAGAGTGGTAGGGGGACAACTGAAAGCTATTAGATACGTTTTTAAGTTTTGGGGGGAAAGCTTCACGTTCGTGTTAGCATACTGGCCTAACCTTAACTTTTACCTTACATCTGTTTTTAAATCAAAGTATTCAAGATGTTCTACCATGATCATTTAAAGATATAAGCCACACAAAGTATCAAATATATTAAAGAATAACAACTCATTACGCTTGGATTAATGAAATTGTATTTTTCTTATTAAACAATTAGTGTGAGTGATCTTCAATGGTGTCATGATTCATTGGTTACAACTAACATTTTATAGATAAATGGTCATACCATGGTTGGCTGTGCAGCATTTGGATGCTCCAATCGGTCCGAGAAGGGTTACCACATGTACGGCTTCCCCAAGGACCAAGAGCGCAGGAAAAAATGGATGGCAATGGTCAGCCGTCAAAACTTACTGACAGTCAGCAACAGTCACAAACTATGTAACGTAAGTAATGTTCAGATCACTTGCTAGCATTTCAAAGGGCATAATAATAAGTGTAGAGAATTATGACTTTCCTAATTTCCAATGATATTTGAAGCGCAATGGAAACTGATCTTACAAGCCTACCTACAGGTACACTTTGAAAATGACCAATTCAAAGCCACAAAAGTAGTTGGGATGTTGAAGTTGAGGCCCGATGCAGTCCCAACAATTTTCATCCATCGCCCTAAACCGAAGAGGAGGAAACCCCCTGCTGTGAGGGTGCCTCCGGATATAAGTGCAACGGACCACACATATTGCACCAAATTAAACTTTGGTATGATCCATGCAGCTAACAATATTCCCCATTACATGTAATTCAAGGATAGACTACACTCCGAATGAGATTACCTAATTCAGTTTAAAAAACAACCAGAAGGCAGGGATTCTCTGAGGATTTGCACACAATGTAGATAAGACACTATTTGCCGGTAGATCCATTAATACATTTTATTGGTTTCTGATTGTGGCAGATGATTTAATTCACATTGCAGAAATGTTTCGCTTCAATTCATTTTCTTACATTGGAGATGACAGTAGTTGCAAATGCAAAGGCAAAATACATATAACAGCAACATTACCTTGTAATTTTTACAGAGATTGAGGGAGAAATTGAGGTGGATTTCAAGAGCATTGAAAGGGACATGCCAGGAGACAGAGAGAGAAATCAAGAGGCCACATTGCCAGTGGCAGGTGATTCAGTGGCAGGTGATCCAGGGGCAGGTGATCCAGGGGCAGGTGATCCAGGGGCAGGTGATCCAGGGATGTCTGTGCCGAGGGCCAGTCAGTCAGGGGTCAACAGTGAAGTTATAACTTTGCCAGGGCCATCTGCTCCAGGGCCAGCTGCTCCAGGGACCAGACCGCCAGGGACTGATGGGGCGACTGTGGAGGACCTAATAAGGCAACTAGAAAAGGAAAAATTATTGAGAAGGAGAGCAGAGAGGGCTCTTGTAAAACAAAAAATAATCAATTTGGCACTAAGAAAGAGAAACAATTCAATCAACAAGAATTTAAAACGAGTGTTTAATTCCGACCAAATTAGAGCCCTTGGACAGAAAAATAGACAAATACGGTGGGGAAAGGAGACAATTAAAAAAGCCATACAGGTTAAATTTACTGCTGGCACCACTGGTTACAAAACCCTCCAGCGAATGCATATTCCGCTGCCCAACATCCGGACGCTGCAAAGGAGGATGCAGCATGTAAAACTGGAGCCAGGAGTTTTGGGCGAAGTGTTTGAGATGCTGAGGCTGAAGGCAGGTGGTATGACGGAAATGGAGAGAGAGTGTGTGCTCACCTTAGATGAGATGTCCATTACTCCAGGCGTGGAGCTCCATTTGGGAACGGGGAGGCTGTTTGGCAATGTCACACTGCCTGAGCACAAAGGAGAAGCGACACATGCACTGGTGTTTATGCTGGCTGGAGCTACAACACGGTGGAAACAAGTTGTGGCTTACCACTATAGTGGCAATTCCACCAATGGAGCAGTTTACCGGCCCATCATAATCAACATTGTTGAAGCAGCGGCATCTGTAGGGCTTCATGTACTGAACATCACCACAGACATGGGGAGCCCCAATAGAGCAATGTGGAAGTCCTTTGGGGTGACCTACGACAAGCCATGGATCCAGCATCCTGTTGAGCCAAGCCAGCGCCTCCATTTCATGCCCGACGTTCCTCATCTCGTCAAGAACTTGAAGAGTGCCATTGTCCGTGGTCACATCATCACCATACCACAGGATGTGGTGGAAAAGGAGCAGCTGGCATCGAGTGAAGTCTCTGTTGCCCCCTTAAAGGATCTGGTGTCCTTCCAGGAGGGCATGGCACTTAAGCTGGCACCCAATCTGTCCAGAGGTGTCCTGGAGCCTAGCCATTTCGAAAAGATGAAGGTGAGTTCAGCAATGCACGTATTCAGCAAGTCAACAAGTGCAGCCCTGAGGTACATGGTGGAGGAGGAGCGCAGACCAGAGTCCTACCTTACAACATCATGGTTTTTGGAGAAGATGGACCACTGGTTTGACCTCATGTCATCCCGAAATGTTGTTTGTGCCCTCAGTCATTTCAAGATGGAAGAGTATGAAAAGGCCATCAGCTTCCTCCGCGACTCGATACATCTTTTTCGGGGCCTGAAGATCGGTCCCCAGGGCAGCTGGAAACCAGTCCAGACTGGACTGGTGATGGCCACAACAACAATTCTGGAGGTCCAGCAAGATCTGTTGAGACAAGGGCACAAATTTGTTCTCACAAGCCGGTTCACACAGGACTGCCTAGAAAATACGTTTTCTTGCATACGTCAGAGGAACTCTGTCCCGACACCTGTGGAGTTCCACTATGCACTACGGGCTGTCACTGTAGGGCAGTTCCTCTCCACAACACATACTGGCAGTTACCTGGATGATGCATCAGACCACTTGGCGGACTTCCTGGACACCCAGAACAGCAGCTGCAGTGCTTCCGAGGTTGTGAGAGTGGAGCAGCTGGTAGACCCATCACCACCTGACATGACAAAGACCGAGTCCTGTGTCCTCTACCACCTGGCAGGATACATAGTGAAGAGGGTTATCGGCTTCTCACTCTGTGAGGAATGCAAGTGTGCACTGGTGGAAAAAGTCACCAACACCGCAAGTGAGAGAGCTGTATTACTTGAATTAAAAGAATTTAAAAGGGGAGCATTATACCGTCCATCCGATGAGGTGTTCACGCTCCTGCAGAACGTGGAGCAGCTGTTCCGTTCTCAGACGAGTGATTCCCTCATGCAGTCCTCCAATGTAGTGGCACAGCTGGAAAGAGAGGCCATGGGTCTGGACAGCAACCTTCCCTCATGCCATGAGCTGAAAAAAAAAATCTTGTCAACATATATCAGGCTGAGGTTAAGGATTCAGTCAAACTGCATCAGGGCTGAGAGGAAGGTAAACAAGCATAATAAGGGGTACCTTGGAAGCAAGAGTCAGACTAAGAAGGCAATTTCAACAAAGCAGACTTCCTCACCTGAGGTCATAACATCTAGGCCACTGCCAACCGGCTTACTGATTGCCATGGATGTATTTGGCCTCTCCATTCCTGGCCCACCGTCCGCAGCCCCCAGCCTCCTCTTATTCCAGCAGTCACAACAAGCAGCATCTACCAGCAGCCACCACCAGCAGCCAACGCCAGCACCAGCCACCACCATCAGCAAACGTCGTCAGCCGCCACCACCAGCAGCCACCAACAACATCCACCAACAGCATCAGCAGTGACACTAATTTCTGTGTATAAAACATGTAAAATCACACAATGACTTGATTTTCTTTGGTGGAATAATGAGTTTTTCACCTAATAAGGCAACTAAAAAGGAAAAATAATGGAGAGCAGAGGGCTCTTACAAAACAAAAAATAATCAATTTGGCACTAAGAAAGAGAATCAATTTGGCACTAAGAAAGAGAAACAATTCAGTCAACAAGAAGTTAAAACGAAAAAGCCATACAGGTTAAATTGACTGCCCATCATAATCAGCATTGTTGAAGCGGCGGCATCTGTATGTGCTGAACATCACCCTTTCCAGGATATAATTAAACAAACACACTGTTATTTCTACTAGCTATCGCATCATAAAACCCGTCCTTAAATCAACCTAAATTATCCTAGCAATCCAACATAAATAACTAACTAACTAAAAGTTAGATTCACTACTGAACTTTGTAATTGTTGGTGTAGGTACCATCACACGGCGAAGTCGAGCTAACAAACTAGCAGGCAATCGGTCGCCCACCAAGATAAAAATATATATAATTACGCTGTGCATATACAAATAAATATCAGTATATGCATAAAAAAGGTCCTAATACAATATAGACAGTTGATAATTCAAAAGAGGTAGCTATTTAATGCATTTACCCCTGGAGATACCTTCACAGATGGTGAAATCAAGCTAACAAACTAGCCGGCAATCGGTCGACTACCAAGACAAATATATATATAATTACGCTGTGCATATACAAATAAATGTCAGTATATGCATCATAAAGGGCCTCTGATACAATATAGACAGTTGATAATTCAAAAGAGGTAGCTATTTAATCAATTTACCTCAGAAGTTACTCGGCGGCCAGCAATGGAAATGAACGGTCTCCTCCGCCGTAAAATGGTTGTTTGGAACTATTCGAGGCTCCATACCCCGGAAGTAGGCGCTACAACGGAGTCCAATGGAAGTGTCGCAACTCTCTCTCTCTATAGCTCTGGGCTGCGCCAGAGCTCGTTGCGCGCGACTGCTTAACACGCCATGACAGAGAATGCGTTCGTGAAGAGTGAGTAATATTGAACTACGTGTATCTACGTAATATAAATGTTATATACATTCCGTAACTCGGTTCCTTATAGTAGCCGTGATTTGTGTGGTTCTGTTACTGTGTTAATTGATTTACTCACGAATTGGGTAGCTAGTGTATTAGCCTGCACCTCGTGTAGCACGTGTGCGTCACGCTGCCGCACCATGTCGGCCGTTATATTGCACTATTGCATTATTGTGTTAACGTGTGCATGTGGCAGCTATTTATGCCAGTTATGTTTAGATAGCATTTATGAGATGTTGTTAGTACTAGAGCCCGGTGTTTTAGTAGGTAAATCTAGTAATAACTATTCGTCTATTTCTTATTCTGTCTTACAGAAAAACCATTCCTACATCATTCATTTATTCATACATCTGTTCATCCATTCCGTCATTCATTTGGTTGCTTATTGAAGCCATCATTGATGTCATTCGTCTGCAAGAGATATAAACATCCTGAACTGTTCCCTGTGTATGCGTCTACTCTCTGACCGGAGTTACCGTCCTGGATAAAGTGATCCAAGCAAACACACACGTACATTCTACAATACTAAGTATGACATTTTATTCTTAATTAAATAGATGAAATAGTTTATTTGTAAACAGTGAAACTGTAACATGTCCCCGCCTTGACAGTTCTGTGTTGTTTACTGTGTTTTAAAGGGCCTTTACAAGTTTGTGCATTGATTGATCTGCCTAGTTTGTTTAGACTGTGAACAAGGGATTTTTCTCCAAGATGTTCTTTATGAATAAATATTCACTTGAATAAACTTACAAGAATAAAGGACAGAATGTTGTTTTCGCTTTTGTTCTGAATCCTATCTTAACCTGTAAAAAATAATAATATATATAATAATCAATAGGCATTTGCCAAACTGATGCAGAAAGCGGTCGATGAATACATGCCTTAGTTTCCAACTATCAAACAGAGAACCAAGCAGACAACTAGGAGGAGTGCTAGGGTGGGTGTGTGATGAAGAACGGCCCATGGGGGAGTTCCAAAATGGCGGATGGATGTGTGGCGTAATAGGGGGGCTGCTGGTTAATGAGGCTATAGGAAACAACAGAGAGGCAACTACAAACACCCATGAAATGATGTGGGTTTTACACTGGAGGAGCCCATTTCTCTGCTGAATAACTTCTCCCTCTGTCATTTTAGTCTCTCCCTCTTTCTCTATTTCTCTATTTCTCTCTCTCTCTCTCTCTCTCTCTCTCTCATGACAGTTCAGAAATTGCAATAACTAGGTGCCAGAGGGACAAGCAGATGAGAGAGAAGTGTTTGGGAACCAAGGGTGGGGGGTGTGGAGCAGAGGAGGCTAGCGGCCGCCCA
The DNA here is from genome assembly GCF_031168955.1 of Gadus macrocephalus. Taxonomy (NCBI): domain Eukaryota; kingdom Metazoa; phylum Chordata; class Actinopteri; order Gadiformes; family Gadidae; genus Gadus; species Gadus macrocephalus. The sequence goes on from NC_082398.1 coordinate 14,822,373, forward strand.
AGGTTATTGGTCTTTATGTCTCAGTTCCAATTAAAAAGGCTTGGAAAGCAAAACGCTCCCCACGTAAGCGGGAGGAATTCGGCTCGCTTGTGACATTGTGAATTAAAACCGATGAATTGTTAAACGTTTCTTTGTCTCAATGGGGGACCGCCTTCCATTCCGACATGCCCCTGCTCCGACATTGCCATCTAATTATCGGAGTGGCGGCACTTACACTCCGACAATTTCTGTTTCCAGTGTCGGAGCGGCGGTACTCTACTTTTTTTCAAATGTCCTGCCGTTCCGACATGAGATCATTAATATAAATGTCATTATATTATCATTGTACTTCAATTAATTTATGTGATTACTATCACCAATGACATTCTTCATTGGTGATAGTCGTCGACCCTCATTCGCTGTGGATCTTTGGCCCAAAACATAAGGCCCTTCTCCAGTCTCATGTTAAATAAGTGCATGCCCCGCCACTCGTAACACACTTTCAAAATGCAGTCGTAAATTGATGGAATGGGTTATTTCATACATCATCAAAACCAAAATTTGAAATTAATCAAATAAATTACACAAATAATAATGAAATAATTCATTATTATTGAAGTTGGCGCCACTGGCGGTACTAAACGGTGTCTGAATAGGGGCATGTCGGAATGGGGGCATGTCTGACTGGCAGCATGTCGGAATGGCAGCATGTAACCGCAGGGTGGCCGCGGGGTATTAAAAAGTCTTAAAAAGTCGTAAATCAATTTTCATCAAAATAAGGCCTTAAAAAGTATTAAATTGTCTTAAATTCAGATTGCATTGGTCTTAAATATTTGTGTGCCATGTCAGTGCGAAAATGCGGGCAATCTGTTCTGCCAAATATTTTTTTTCCGGTAGCCTGTGCGCTGCGTTGTCTTTGGTTAGGTCAGAGCGTAGACTACTGCGCAGCTAAAGCGTCTACATACAAGTGATTAGATAGCCTAATAGCTGGCTAGCCTGCTAACTAGCTTTCTAGTCCTGTCAGTAGGGATGGGCATAATTAATCGATGCTCGATAATTGATCGTTAAGAAATGCGTCGATCAATTTATATTGTTATCGATCAAAAGGACGTTGTGTTGCATACTGTGAGTCTTGAAGCATTTAATTGAATATAACCCTGCCGACTGGTGGAAAGTGAATGGAAGAAGGTTCCCCAGGCTGTCAAAGTTAGCGCGACAATACCTCTGCATCCCCGCAACTTCGGTCCCGTCAGAGCGGGTGTTTTCTGCTGCTGGACTGACAGTTACAAGGCTGCGTTCGCGTCTGACCCCCGAGCATGTTAACATGCTTATATTCCTAAACAAAAATATGTAGGCTGGAGTTACTGTATGCTATGGACAGTAGGGACAGTCACCACCGTATGTGAGTCGCTCTTTTCTTTCTTAATGTGTTGACTCTCGCTCCGCTTGGTGCCTCTTGGAGTCGTTACATTTTGCCAAAACTGTGATATTTTAGCAACAAGTCCAGCCTTATATATGTTCAATAAGGTATTGCTTTTAGATAGACTAGTTCATGCAATTGTTTGTAAATGGGTGGCTCATCTTTTTGTTGCGAGCCTTTTCCGCGCGCCGGCTGCAGGCATTATATGTCGGCCTTTTCCCCCCCCTTTTTTTCATAACAGTTATACAGTTTAATGCCCACTTTTAGCCTACTGCCTTTGTTTGATTATTGTTGTCCGATAAGTTCGCTACTTATTGTAATTGGAATAGGCTACAGATTTAGTCTTGTTGAATCGTTTCCAAACCTTTAAGAGCGCCTGTAGGCGCATTGTTCGGACTTTACGAGCGCCGCATAGGCCTATAACCTATAATGCCTGTATTTATTATTTTAAAACTGTTAAACAGTTGTAGGTCTTCAAGTTAACTGTATTGTATTAATTTTGGCCCATACATTATTGTTGGAATAAAGATTTCATTGATAAAAACATTAGAAAAATAACATAGAAAAAAGTTAATGATTAATCGATAATTGATCGATAACTCTAGCGATGCTCGATCAAGAAAATTTCTTCAAATGCCCATCCCTACCTGTCAGTGCTATTTCCGCCCGCTAGCAATGTATTAATTTTACCTTACAACGAACTAACAGTTTATGGAAATTAAACAGAGGTTACTTAAACATATTTATCCGGAGGTTACTTAAACATATTTATCACAGTGTGAGACAGCAAAAAAACAAAACGTTTTACATTTACATTACGTTCTAATATGTGAACGTTAGCACATCATTCATTAAACTCCATTGGTAGCTAACGTTATGTTGCTCTGATTTTGGTAGGTGGTCTACCTGTTGCTTTGATCGCTAACTTGCCACTGTACCTCAATCCCTGGAATGCTTTGAGTAGTAAAACACGAACAATGTCCTATGTTTCCATTGTGCACTTTAATTGCAAATGTTATTTTCTTGCTGTCGTTCAAATGATCGGAACTTCTTGCATTTGTTTAGGGCTGATTCTCGTAGCCTAGATTTGAGGGGATATTAACCCCACCCCCCCGATTACGCCACTGCCAGGGCTCCTGTTTATTGGTTTATCATCTAGGGTCAGTGTTTTGTTTATTATTATTATCTTTTGATTTTGGTTGATTCAAAGGATGTCTGTCACACACACATACACACACTCACACAAGTTATATTAAGTTATATTTTGCACTTCAAAAGCACTTGAAATTGCCATTTATTTATGTAGTTATTGTATTTATTTTTATTTATTTACTTGATTTTAGAAGCATTTGTTTATGGGACCTAAATGCTCTGAAAATAATGAATATAATTGAGGACTAATGACATTTTTGTGTTCTCTTTTCGCATTACACACATTTAGCCGATGTTCTTAAACTCAACCGGTTATTATCAGACATCAGTGTGTTTACTTGGAAAGATTACTGTATATTTCCCCTTTTGATTTGTTTTTCCATCGTAAGTTTGGTCTTAAATTTCATTAAGAAGTGGTATTAAAAAGTCTTAAAAAGTCTTAAATTTAATTTGTTTATACCTGTAGACACCCTAACCGTCTCTGTATGAAAGGAACCATGTATCGGGGGAGGGTTTGGGGTCTGCCATGCTTCTTTTACGGAGTATCAATTGGATAAGACGAACCACAGCCTTAACACGATATGCTTTTGTGTGGGTTATGTCGGTTCTATCAGGTGGAGCTTCAAGTTGTGTAAAAAATACATGTAGGCGCCCACTTCATCAGTCCTCCTGCCAACCTTCACGACTCGGTTCAGAGCCGCCATCCACGAGGCAAACACCTTTAGCCATGGTACATTAAAGCCCTCGGACCTCCAAGTATCACAGCCACACAATACCGTCCACCTCACTGTTCAGCAAAGAGCTCACGTTCAGCGCTGGAGTCATCGCTATCTTTACAAATAGAAATGTTCCCCAATCCCTTTGAACCACCCAACAGGTCGGTAGAATCTGTTACCCCGCAAGCACTTCACAAACACAACTCAAAATAGAGTCTTTTGAGGAGTGAAAGCCCTTGTGAGTTTGTCTGGGAGACATGGTTACGAAGGTCAGAGGAGAGAGAGGTCAAGCGCTCAGCCAGCCCACAAAGCCTCACTTCCTGCCATCTCATAATCTGTGAAAGGCCTTCATGGAGCTCAGACACCCAGTTTAGACTTTTACAATCCTGTAGGTCTGACAGTGTGTCTGTGTGTTTGTCTGTCTATGCATGTTTATGTATGAGAGAGGAGGGACGGGGTCCTGGATTTTTGCCGCTGGAGTGGAGAAGAAAGCAGGGTACCGATAATCCATCTGCCAATAAATCCCTGAATCTTTCCACCTCTCTTACCTGCCTCCACACAGATGTCCTCTGCTCTCCTCCTCAACCACATGCTATCCGAGTCCCCCTCAGCTCCACTTTTTTTGTCTGCCCACTCTTCTTCTATTGGTCCTTTTTCAGAGCACATTTTTCATCGACTAACGTAAATCTTACTCTCTCTGTTTCTCCTTCCCCATGTCTCGCTCTCTCTTTCTCCCATCCCACTCTCTCCCCCTGTCTTGACTTCCCTCTGTCTCTCCCCCACTTTGACTCTCTCCCCTTAACTTTCTCTCTACCTCTCCCTTGCTCTCTCTCTCCCCAATCTACCTCTCTCTCCCCCTCCCTCTCTCCCTCTTTCTCCTCTGTCTCCCTCACCCTCTCTCCCCTCCTCCCTCTCTCTCTCCTCTCTCTCTCCTTCCCTCCCCCCCTGGCTCTCTCTGTAGGACATAGACCTTGGACTGGATAGGAACTGGAAGGGGATTGGCATCTCCCTCCTTGTGATTGTGCTGGTGTTGTCTGTCATTGGGCTCTCCATTGTTCTCCTATCCAAAGGTAAGATCTGGCGTGCTGCAATAAGAACAGATCTGGCATTAGCCTCTGTTAAACACAGCCAATACAGCGTTAGACACAGAGCCAGATCACGCCCTATGTGGGGGCTGTCTTTTTGTCCCCAGATTTGAAAAAGTTATTTTATTTGTAAGATAAGATAAAATAATACTTTATTGGTCCCAGGTGAGATGTGTTGGTGTAACCATACTTAAGCTGGTGTGTAGTGAGCGTTCTGGCACCGATTGGCTGCCGTGCATCACCCAAGTGGGTGCTACATATTGGTGGTGGTTAGTGAGGTCCCCCCTTCACTTTAGGCGTCTTTGAGTGTTATTAATTATTATTATTCTTCATGTTTAACCTCTGTTTTCCTTTTATTCCTAGTCTGTTTTACATAGTTTTGAATGATGACTATATGCTCTGTAAGGTGACCTTGGGTGTCTTGAAAGGCGCCTCTAAATTAAATGTATTATTATTATATTATTATTATTACTTGGGTAGGTATTCATATTCAAACACACACACACACACACACACACACACACACACACACACACACACACACACACACACACACACACACAACATAAACAAAACACAAGGCTTGCATGCATGAGTGCACACACACGCACACCTATCATCTTATGGAAGTATGCAATTACCTTGTGACCAATGGGAATATACCAGTAACCACCATACCTTTGTTCATCATTCTTGCTCTCCCCTGAATTAAAACTACTACAGCTTCGACAATAAACATCTTTCATCGGAAAAATGTGACATGAAGGGGAATTCCTGAGTGGTTCAGTGTTTAACCGCTATTCAAGTATCACAAACAATAAGTATGCCCCTCCGTTCCAAGCACAGATGAAGGGCCGAGACCATAGACTAGGTGGTGAGCCAGGGACATGTGTTTGGCCACTTCTGATCAGGAGCTGGGGGGGTTGGCAGTGGACCTTAACACGGCCGGGGTCAGTTAACACGGCCGGGGTCACCGTTCACCGTGTGTTCGCAACCTCACCTACCACCGTCACCACCTCCAGCATGACAGGCCCTTTGAGGGAAGCTCTCTGGCCAAGCAGCCACCATCTGCTAGCGTCAGGCTGCATCAATGGCCTCCATGCAACTAAAGGAAAATGTCCGACCCCCCAACCCAAATGGATGTCGGGGCATTTGGTGCCTCGTCCCCCGCATCATGGGGAGTGATATCGCGACTAGAAGCAGAGGAAACAGGTACAGCCGCTGGCACCACGACCCAAACCGCACGCCCGCTACCCAACAATCAGCAGACTGAGGGAGCCTGATATCGGCCAGGGGAGAGCTATCGAGGACATTGAAGCCTTATTAGGAAAAATGGATTGCTTATTATTTATCGCAGCTGAGGAAGAATGCTTTCATGCGCTAAACTGAAGTTAGGTTTCCATGATGAAAGTTTTGTTTTCTGATTTCAGATGATGGTTCCAAATCAGTTGGCTCCCAGCTGACCCTTGATGACCTTTTCAACAGACACTTTCAGGTCCATGATCCGGATGCAAAGTGGATCAGTGGTATGTATATATTTGAAGCATACAGACTTGTGGCTTGTACATGACAAGCAACTATACTTATGGTTTGTGAATTACAAGCATGCATATTCATGTTTTTTATTTAACAAGTAAAAATACTAATAATTAATAACTATTAATGAATATAATTGTAATTAACAAGCACAATCATCAATTTGACATGGATAGTATACCAATTTTTGGAACTTCTAGCCAAACATTTCTCCCTTCTCCAGCAAAAAATATTTCCTCCTAGGGAAGCTTTCCATGCAGATTAATGTTAAACTTCCTATGGTTGGCATCAATTTCTTAAATTTCAGAATGGGCAGACTGCAGTGTTTCTTGTTTTTAACAAACTGAAACTCCCTCCTCCAAGCCCTGATTCGACGTATCCTTTCTGCGTTTTTGAAAGAGGCTTTTAACAGGCTTGAGGCCACACTGCTCTGAGAGGTTAAGAATGGAGAACTCCGGAGATCAGGATGGTCACACAATGCTAGTGGAAAGCTGTTGTTTACAACGTGTGTAGTAAATGCAGAGATCCAAAAACAAAGACTTGACAGCAGTCTGAGAAGTCTTTGCATCTCCGAAGTCTCCAGCAAAAGCTGATCGAAAAATAAAATATTTTATCTCAGATTATCCTATTTAATCACCTTTAAACCTCCCCCAGTAGCAACTGCTCTCTGTATTGCTTTTCATCAATACAGTTTCTGTACGGACAAATCCCTCCTTTTCACACATCTAGAACAATGGACAAATACAAAATAATATTGACACAGGTGGATACCCATGTGTGTTTGATTTTCACAAAATAGATGAATGTTCAAGAGGCTGTTACTGATTGTTCTTTTATTTTTTTGTTGAACCCCCTTCTTCGCTGTATATGTGCTTTATTGATATTTAGTGCCCCGAACTAGGGGGCACTAAGCAGTGGGGGTCCTGTAAAACTTTGGCAAAAAAAATCTAGCAAATTGATGCATCATGAACACTTTCCTAAAACTTAGATTGAATGGAATTATTCATGAGCAAAGAGACATGTGAGCAATAACTACTTTAAATAAAAATATATTTAGGATCATATAACATACTCGATCATATTTCTCTATAGAAATGACAAATATTGATCAGTTTTTTTATCCAATAAGACCACCTTTCAAAAAGCAAGCCTTGCTAAAAAAAAGAAATGACTACGCTGCTGCAGAGTCTGAGCATTTTATGACAGATACCTGCCAACTTGAAGTTATTGTATACATGACTATAGGTTTTTCACATTTCAAACACTTTTATTTTGCATAATGTACTTTCAAGAAAGAGATATTAATTAGAAATTAGATTAGATTAGAAATACTTTATTGATCCCCGGCGGGAAATTGCCGCTCCAGGCGCTCCATACAACAGAAACACAAAAACAAATACCCTACAAGCATAGAAGAAAAGACAAGATTATGAACAAATAAATAAACAAATAAATAAACAAAATACAACAAAACAAAAAATAAAATAAAAGTAAGAAGTGGACATCTCCCAGTGGGCTATATCCACAATTACAACCTACAATTACAATTCAACATTCACATTGCAAATAGCAATGAAAATTAAGAGTGAAAGAATAAATTATAGTGTGTTTATTTAAATAGTAATTTGTCAGATTTTTAGAGGGAGGAGTTGTAGAGTTTAATGGCCACAGGCAGGAATGACTTCCTGTGGCGCTCAGTGGTGCATTTAGGAGCAATGAGTCTCTCACTGAAGGAGCTCCTCTGTTTGACCACAGCGTTGTGGAGAGGGTGAGAGCCATACTGCAGGATCGCCCGCAACTTCGACAGCATCCTCCTGTCTGACACTGCTGTCAAAGTGTCCAGCTCCACCCCCACAACGTCACTGGCCTTCCTGATCAGCTTGTTGAGTCTGTTGGCATCTGCTACTCTTAGTCTGCTGCCCCAGCACACAACAGCAAACAGAATAGCACTGGCCACCACAGACTCATAAAACATCCTCAGCATAGTCCGGCAGATGTTAAAAGAGCGGAGCCTCCTTAGAAAATAGAGGCGGCTCTGTCCCTTCTTGTAAAGGACTTCCGTGTTCTTAGTCCAGTCCAGTTTGTTATCAATGAACACCCCCAGATATTTGTAATGTTCAACGATGTCCACATTATGACCCTGGATGGAAACTGGGGTCATTGGTGTCTTAGATCTCCTCAGATCCACCACCAGCTCTTTGGTTTTAGTAGAGTTGAGCTGTAGGTGGTTCTGCTCACACCATGAGACAAAGTTGTCCACCACAGCCCTGTATTCAGCCTCCTCGCCCTTACTGATACAACCAACGACAGCAGAGTCATCAGAGAACTTCTGAAGATGGCAAGACTCTGTCTGGTAGCTGTAGTCCGTGGTGTAAAGGGTGAAGAGGAATGGAGAAACGACCGGTGTTGCTGACCACCGTATCCGACACACAGTGCCGCAAGCGCACGTACTGTGGTCGGCCAGTGAGGTAATCCACAATCCAGGACACAAGGGGGGGATCCACCAGCATCGACGTCAGCTTGTCACCCAGTAGAGCAGGCCTGATGGTATTGAAAGCACTGGAGAAGTCAAAGAACGTGACCCTCACAGTGCTCCCTGGCTTGTCCAAGTGGGCGTAGACGCGGTTCAGCAGGTAGATTATGGCATCCTCAACTCCAATCCGGGGCTGGTAGGCGAACTGGAGGGGATCCAAGTGCGGCCTAACCATAGGCCTGAGCTGCTCCAAGACGAGTCTCTCCAGGGTCTTCATGATATGTGACGTCAGTGCCACAGGTCGGCAGTCCGAGAAACCACTGGGCTGCGGCTTCTTAGGCACTGGAACAAGGCAGGACGTCTTCCATATCACAGGGACCTTCTGGAGAATTAATTATTATTATTATTAAGAGATAATATTTAAGATAGTGGGAGTGGCCTTCCTGTTGTGTACTTTCAATGCTATCTAGGCCGTAGACATATACGCCACATTGAATGCCTCAACCCATTGCCGTGATGAGTCAACATTTATTATTAATCATACTATATATTATTATTATATAATTTTTGTAAAAACTTAGTTAAGAAATGTAAATGTTATAGCGCATTAAATCCATAAAAAACACACCCGGCCCTTGTGGTGCATATTAGGCCAATGTTGACGTTTGGTCGAAAGGCCAATGCATTTCTATGATCTAGGCCTCAGATAAGCTAAAAGTGCTGCAATAATATTTCATTGTGTCTCAAACCTGAATCAAGTTTTCAAGTTTTTCAATGGGTGCACGAAGTGCTAAGATTTTACTAAGAAATTACTAAGATTTGCTGCGCTATTTGTGCTTTGTGCTTTGGGCTTGAGTCTGACTTTGTGTTCGACCTTAATACCAGGACTAACCCCTTGCTCAAGACTGCTGGCCTTTAGAACCCCCCCTTCCTACAGTGCCTCTCTAATGGCCACCAAAGCAACTGTCCTCCAGTGGTATCAGAAAAGCTTTCTTGTATACTTCTCGGATACTTGAACATCAGAAGACAGGGTCCGGTGAACATTTCTTTGTGGAGGGAAGTTCACAAGGCGCTTGGAACTTGGTACTGCTATGAATAAAGTTTGGTTTTAAAAAAACATGTAAAAGTAAAACTTCCTCAAAAGCAGGTAAGAATAAAGCAATGACAGAATATAGAATGGAAGAAAGAAAGACTATATAAAAAAGATATAACATCAACTCATCGGTGTGGGAATACATTGCAACCTGGATGTCTGACACGCATAAAACCAGGTTTTTGACCTCAAAATTATGGTCCCCTTTATTTGCTCTTTAGCCTATTGTGATTTGCATGCGATTACAATGATGTGAGCTACTATAATAAAGATGCTTAAACCTTGACTCGATGGAGACAGAGTCCTCAAGTAGCTGTTATGTAGCTATACTAAATGTACAATTAATCTCCCATGAATGTAATCTAGTTTAAAGTGATCCGCCGAGATATCTCGATATTAACGATTGACTATGTTACCCAGATTCAGTTGTTTGATTGTGCGTTGAATCGGGGAGTTTGCTCTGGAATTTGCTTTGCATTAGCTACTTCCATTGACATGCAGAGCCACAGTAGCCTAGCTCCTGTTCATGTGAGGATACAGTATACTGTATGTCACAAACAAACCGGTACATGGTACTCAGTTTGTGTTCTAAACTGCATTAAGTGTGCACTGATCTCGGAGAAGTACTCAAATGCAGATTTCTTTGCATTGCCCCCAAAATGTTGCAGTTAAGGCTTTCAGGGGTCTCAAATGACAATCAGGGGGGCTCGGCCTCCCCAAGGCCCCTGCATTCCGCTCACTGACTGTAGTTATCCGAGAGGTTTGACCCACTGTTGGGTGCAGGCATAAAAAAAACGGTGCTCTCACATCCAAACAGTGTTAATTTTGTCAGCTATTTTAGATTTAGTCTTAGTCTTAGTCTTTTGACGAAAATGCTTAGTATATTTAGTCACATTTTAGTCATTGTTTTCCTTTGTAGTTTTAGTCGACGAAAAGTCCTTACATTTTAGTCAACTTTTAGTCATTACTTTTAGTCAAAATGTTTTCTCTTTTTAAACTAGTTCAATTAGGCTAACCCTATATAGGCTATATGGCTATATGCTAAGTTGTTCCACTCAAATAGAGTACTAAAGTGAAAACGTTACGTTGTCCTGGCAACCGGATTTTCAGTTCTAAACAACCGAACGAGAGATGGCGTTCTCCATTGCTTCCATGTGTTGTTTCTTTCAAAATTAAAATAAATCAATTTCAAGAGGTGAAAATCACTACCAATCGAAAAATGTCGAGGCGTTCATGTATTCCCCTGGGGTATTAAAAGGAAAAGTTTGCAAACGTTAGTTTAGTTTAGTTTTTTTTTTAATATGAAGACAATCTATTCTCAATATTACTTACATCATTGGTAAAGCAAACTCACAAATCAATTCGCAAAAAGATTGTTCCTTTTCTATAAAAGGTTTGTGTGGCATAGGATTTCCCCTTTTTAATTTGGTTTGTGTAGAACCGAAAATCTGTTGCTCTCGAAACGTGACGTCACACTTTAGTACTCTTGTCTGTTCAGCCTTCAAAACGATAGCTGGTAAATTGTGAAAAATGCATTAAACTGTAATCAGAAAACGCGGTTATATGCTATAAACCCTATAGTATCTTGGGTATAAAGGCTGGGACGAATGTCAAAGTCCACCTTATGTTGAAGTATAGACCGTGGCGATTCCCATTGAAACGAATGGCGCGGTGATTTTCTTCAAAACGAGAGCCAGTAAATTGTGAAAAATGAATTAAACTGTAATCAGACAACGGTTATATGCTATAGACCCTAGTATCTGTGGAATAAAAGCTGGGAAGAATTTCGAATCATGTACAATGCATAACGTTAGCTCATAGCTGAGTGGACCATACCTCCCGTTGCCAAGTCGTAGCTAAGGTCCGTCCTATTTACTGGAGGAGTGAACAGTTGCATAAGAACCTTACGGGAGTGTACTGATTGGAAAATATCATGCATTTTGAATGTCCAAATAGCACACCAATAACGTTTTCGTCCTGTCTCGTCTCGTCAACGAAAACAAAATGACATTTCGTCATTGTTTTTATTATCACAGATCTATTTTTAGCTCGTCAACGTCTCGTCTTAGTCACGGAAAAAAGGTCGTTGACGAACATTTTTCGTCATATTTTTCATTAACGAAATTAACACTGCATCCAAACACACCGTTTTGTATAATTATAGGTTTCCGAGAAGCAAACCTTCTCTCAGACACTGCCGTGAACCGCTGAAAATAATGTGTCTCTAGCCACACTGCCGTGAACTGCTCAAAAATGTGTCTCTAGACAAAACACATACATACAAGGTCACCACAATTACCTAGAACAACTCCAATCCCACTAAACATTGGACTTCGGATAGACGTCCCTGACCGACGGACCAGATATAGATTCTGCACATCTATTTGACATCCAAACTAGGTCCACTATTTGGATGTCAAACCATGACCCAATTGGACGTCATATTGACGTTCAACATTTCACCTTTGAACTGGGTACATTTCCTGGACGTCATTTGGGCGCCTATGACAGGTGCAGGAAATGTATCCATGATTCCACTGCGCAATGTGACGTCGGATTGATGTCTTTTCTCTGTCATTATTGGACGTCAAATTTTTGTCCACTGTTTTTTTTTTTGTAACGCCAGGCGATGTCTTTATTTTGACTCCTACCGAATGTCTAGTTGACGTCCATGGGACATAGGAGTGACGTCTTTTCGACGTCAAATTTAGACAAATTTTAGACCTCTTTTTCCTACTACTTCTTAACGTTTCCAGATGTTTTCTGTACCATAAGTTGTCCTGTAGCTGTAGCATTTCACCTTTTAACTGGGTACATTTTTTGGACGTAATTTGGACGCCTATGACAGTTGCAGGAAATGTATAGCCTTCTACATGATGTAATATTTTTATATTATGTTTTTCTATTTATTTTAAGTAATCAAGTTATTTTTTTATGCATATATTTATTTTTGCATTTATCTGTTTATTTATTTGGAAATGCAGTTTGTGAGAAAGGTTCAGTAAATAATTTCACGGTAGCCTATCCACCTTAATACTAACACCATGCTTGCCGTTGTGGTGGGCATCCATGGCGGCCACAACGTTGGGCGGTTCGAATCCCATCCCGTACACAAAAAATGTAAATGCATCTTCATCCACGGATGAGGGTCCCTCGAGCAAGGCACCTGACGCTCCCCGGGCATACTGCGGCTGCCCACTGCTCGGGGTGTGCCGATATGCGTCTGATCACCGGCCCTCGGATGGGTCAAAAGCAGAGACAGAATTTCCCCCAAAAAGGGACAACAAAGGATAACCTAACTTAACCTATGTCCCGGTCGATATGCTTGAGAGAGTGTGAGAGCGTGCAAGAGCAAGGAAGAGGGCGTGCGAGAGCCACTGATCTCAAATGAACCAGCACAGCTCTCTATCAAGGGCGTTTTTCAAAGTGAGCCAGTCAGTACATGCACGGATTAGTTTGACTATGCTCCTCAATTGGACAACTGCAATCGTCAGTGCACTTCAGGTCCATTTAATTTCTCTGACGCTCCATTTAAAAAAGAATCGCTGTTTCTCATTTTCCAACGGCAACAACCATAAACATCTAAATGAAATAAATTAATTATAGAAGTAGTATAAAAAATACGTCTAAAATTTGTCTAAATTTGATGTTGAAAAGACGTCCACAAACAACCACATTTGGACTATAAGTAGCCCTTACACAGAGGTCCCACGGACGTCAACATTAGACGTTCGGTAGACGTTGAAACAAAGACATCACCTGGCGTTACAAAACAACCCCTTCAGTGGACCGAATTTTGACGACCAATAATGACATGTAAAAGACGTCACTCTAACGACACATTGCGCAGTGGGATATTGTTTGAGTATTGTGGCACGAATTATGTGGAGAATTAACAGTTCAGGCTTAAGCTAAACTCTTGAAATGACTTTTATTTGCTGTGTGAACAATTGCATGAAACATATGTTACAGTCTTATATCATGGTGCCCGAATAAATTGGCGTAAAAATAACGTTTATAAAAATAAACGTATCCGAACAAGAAAATAAGACAGACAAATCACAAGTCACAAATGTGTCAAATGTTCAACAAAGCAACAAGATGTTTAGCGTACCACACCTCGTGTCAGAACACGGTGTGCCGGTGTTGTGTCGAGATCTGTTTCCCCGTCGAGATCTGTTTCCCCTAGTCCCAGATAATGACTGTCAGGATGCGTTCCCCCTGTTCTAAATGGTCAAATTGAATGATATCAGCCTGAAAATCACAGCACTTATCTGTTGTGGGGAAATAAGTCAGCAGTATGAATTTGAAAGATGTGTGAGCCTCCTTTCCTATGGAACAGAGGGGGAACAGTATCTGACAGTAATATTCCAAGCTGTCAGGATGCGTTCCCCCTGTTCTAAATGGTCAAATTGAATGATATCAGCCTGAAAATCACAGCACTTATCTGTTGTGGGGAAATAAGTCAGCAGTATGAATTTGAAAGATGTGTGAGCCTCCTTTCCTATGGAACAGAGGGCCTTTTCGGGTAATTTCGGACGGGGGCGGGGACTAGGGGAAACACATCTCGACGGGGAAACAGATCTCGACACAACACCGGCTTCTGCCTGACACACAACGGATGTCTTTTTCCCAACGACGTAGCACCTCCGGCAGCCACTTCCGGCGAGCCCCCCGGAGACACCCGACTTAATGAAAGCACGCGGGCGCCATTTGTTTGAACACCTGCTAGGCTGCCTCTGACAACAAACCCTCAACCTTTTCCCTTTCACTGCGCCAAAGTCCACGTGATGCAGGCCGACAGCTGCTCCGAGCGCCAGCGCTCCATCATCTGCGAGCGACACCGTGCTCCGCGAAACACAGCGCTTCTGATTTATGTACGACAGCAAGTGAGCTGGAGGGAAGAGAACACAACAGTATCTTCATCATCGAAGGGCTCTGCTCAGTGGATTGAATGATGTGGAACAAAAAACATACATCATTGACACGAGACTTAGGCCTACAATACAATAGATTAATAATATAATCATTTTATCATATTCATATTATATTATAATGGGTAAAGTAGAATCAAATATGTTGTCAAGATAGACTTGAGGATCTAGTCCACATTTGAGATGACACAGATAACAACAATATTTTTTTTTCTTCATCACAATTGATACAGATATATATATATATACATATATATATACAATAATATATCTATTATTTTTGTTACTCTTATATTGAAACTGTTCTAGCCTGGTGGCCTGACATTGATATAGTGACAATTTATTCATTGACATTTCCATAAAAAGGGGATCTAAAAAGGATGCCTCACCTGTCAAACACATAAAAGAACTCCAGTTCCCCTTGGACTGTACCATGGCCCGGGATTAGATTATTAGTTATTGCCATTTCAGCTGTCAGTCTCCATTTATGACATTTCAATTGTTACCTCATTGGCACAGAATCCCACTAAAATGATTTTTTCTCGTGTTTATAAGGACGAAACCTGGCAGCCCTCTTTATATTTGAAAGCACTGCTGACACTAGGTCATTGGTCTTAGCCTCTTGTCATCTGAAACCTTCCCTCTATTTTGCTGCTTCCTCACATCCATCTATTGCTTATCTATTTTCAGCAAAGGGACACTTGATACCATCTGCCTTGCAAATAGTGATAGTGGGTTCAGAAAACGAGTCTATCTATCCATGGTACATTCCTCATTTGCTATGCATTTGTTTAAGTGGGTTATTATTTTCTTTATATCATTGCCAAAAAGAAAGACACACTTTATGACCTGGTTAGCCGCAAGAGTGTCTAGGAGTGCAATCTGCTGTGTTTTACCAACGCATATGGGTTGAGTGGGGACGTAAACCAGACTGCTCAGACAAACTATACGGATCCACGATGCTGCAGGCAGACAGGGATATTTGAAGGGTCGGAAGTGAGGAGGGGGTCTTGTCACCCCACAATCTACTTTGGCGGGGCAGTCTCCCTGTTACGCAATTACCAATGCAGCAGCCCATCTCCCATGAATTGATGAATCGTACAGTGGTTATGGTCACGTTCGCCTATATTAAACAACAAGGGACAAGGGAAATTTAACAATTTTTAAATTAATACAATTATTTTATAGGATGAAGCTTGTTACCTCAGGGAGCTCGGGACACCATCTGGGCTCTGGTCGTCTTCCTCCATCACTACACACTTTGACACGACGTCTGATCTATCCCTACTATAGCTCCTATAGGAAGCTGCATCACACCAGACATCCACGCAAGGCTGCGCACCGCGTCGAGCAATAAGGAAACGCTCCCTCTGTAATTGATCGACTATCATCTATTTCTACCAATGTCAACATGTCTGTGTGTATGCATAAACTGTGGCTCTTCGTAGAAAGTAGGTATGTATGTCAATTAATTTAATAATGTATAGATCAGTAGTTATGGTTGCAAATTGCAACGGAAAAAATGCCCCAAGGTAAAATAAAATTAAAAGATCTTTACTAGGAGTCGCATTCCTGCATACAATCGCACTGTAGTCCGCCTACACCCTAAGGTCTGGGCTCACATGTTTCCTGCGGTGGCATCATGATGCACCCTCGCCTATGCCTATCTAGAAAATGCATTGTGCTGTCGTGCAAAATGAGGTTGAAAATATGTTATAGTAAAGCCATAGTTTCAGACTTAAAGATATGTTAAATGGCTTAAATCAAGTGATTGGATTTGAACAGAGTCTAAATGGAGTGAACAATGTATTATAAAACATTTTATACATTAAAATGGTTGGAAACAAATAAAGTGAATAGTTAAAAAGAAATAGCTAATTTGATCAGGTTTCAATACATTTGCAATAAAATATAGAATAGCTGAGCTGTTCTGTTGGCAATTTCCAGCTCAACTATAGACTAAAAACCAGTGAGTGCTGTAGTACAAAGTGAGGTTGAAAATATTTTTTAATAAAGCCACATAGATTAAGACAAAGAAACGTTAAATGGCTTTAATCAAGTGAAGGGATTTGAACAAAAGTTCAAAAGTCTAAATTGAGTAAACAATGTAAACATGCACACCATTTAAGTAAAAGTAAATGGTTGGAAACTAATAAAGTGACTGAATGAAAAGTGCTAAGGATTGCTAAAAATGCTAAAATGTAAAAGGTAAAATGTATTGCCCTGCACTGCTGATGTGCGTGTGTGTGTGTGTGTGTGTGTGTGTGTGTGTGTGTGTGTGTGTGTGTGTGTGTGTGTGTGTGTGTGTGTGTGTGTGTGTGTGTGTGTGTGTGTGTGTGTGTGTGTGAGACTTTAAGAGATTAGCGAGCCGGTGCGTGATTAAAAGTAGCTCAATAGAGTGGGAGGGGAAAAAACGATAGTTATGTTATTATAACTCTAGTTCTATGATTGTAGGCGTAGCCGTCTAGGCTTCGCCTTATGGGCTTGTCCCGTGCGCGCGCCCGCGTGCGCTGAAAATTCAAACTATGCACCTATCAGCGTGGGCACCGCCCACATTTCCCACGGTATCGTGTCTATATAACGCGGTGTATACCGTCGCTCATCCTCCACGCTTTTCTTTCAGCATTTGGAGGGTACAGCAGGTGGGAAACTAGACGGCTACGCCTACAATCATAGAACTAGAGTTATAATAACATAACTATCGTTCTATTTCATGTAGGCTACGCCATCTAGGCTTCGCCTTATGGGCTAAGGTGAAGCTGCGAGCGGAGCCTGATCAATGTACTCCTGCTGGACCCCAGTCAAAACGACCTAAGTCACCAGAGCACATTAAGACTCAAAAAGCCAAGGAAGTGTAAAACACAACAGCTTGATAAAAAACGAATTCCTCCTAGATCAAGCAAGGCAATGATCAAGGGAGAAAAAAGTGAGTCTGTAAAGACTCCGGCTCTAATCCGTGCTTCATGGAACCCATGAAAAGGAAAAGAAAAACCAGAGCAACACGGTTTCCATTCGGCGCCGAGGCACCGAAAGCACGCCAAGTGCCCGTCACCCGGTGCCAGGGAGGCGGGACAGGGTAGGAGTCCTGAAAAGGACCTAGCTCCAGGAGCGCTCTCAGGTGGCCCTGAAAAGGGCCGTTTGTCCGCGGCCTCGCCCGAGCCGCTGCCACCGGCTTGGGAGATCCGTGTTGAAGTTCTCATTTTCTTAATAGTAGTTCTCAATTTCTCGCTGATAAGCACAAGTGGTGAAAGAAAAGGGAGGATGAGCGACGGTATACACCGCGTTATATAGACACGATACCGTGGGAAATGTGGGCGGTGCCCACGCTGATAGGTGCATAGTTTGAATTTTCCCGTGCGCGGGCACGCGCACGGGACAAGCCCATAAGGCGAAGCATAGACGGCGTAGCCTACATGAAATAGAACCAATCTGCCAACAATGCCTGAACGTACTCCAAAATTAGCCCAATCCGGCGAGAAAAAACGCCCAATCTCGCAACACTGCTGAACGTCCTCACGCTCCAGCTCAAGGCATTTGCGTGCATGAACGTACACTACAACAGTAGTTTCCCACTCTGGGCGTTTGCGTGCATGAACGTACACTACAACAGTAGTTTCCCACTCTGGGCATTTGCGTGCATGAACGTACACTACAACAGTAGTTTCCCACTCTGGGTGTTGGCGTGCATGAACGTACACTACAACAGTAGTTTCCCACTCTGGGTGTTGGCGTGCATGAACGTACACTACAACAGTAAAACAACAAAAACACGAAATCACGTCATTTTTTTTGCATTACCATTCCATTCCCGAGTGGGGCATGCTTTACAGTTTATACCTCAGGAGCTTGTTTCGGACACCGTGGACTCTGGCAGAGGCCTCATCTGGTTTGATCTTCATCACTACCCTCTGCAGGAACTCAAAGGAATACTTCATGGCTCGTGGATACTCAAGGTTAACGCAGTAGATGATCCCCAGAAGCATGGTGAAGCTGGATGGCACATCCTTGAAGTTGTGTAGCACAATGTTTTCTTCAACCACAACTGCCACATCGAAGACCTCTGGAAAGGCATCCTGGTTGTCACCTTCATAGCCTATCAGTAGGCCAAGTTGCATCCCCTTCATGGCTGCAGCCAGACTCTCACCATGGGCCTTGAAAAACAGAAAAAAATGGTGGTAATGTTTGGGTCTAGAAGTACATGCGCTGCAAAGCTACTTAAATCTGTCATCATAAACCTTGACATGCTTTCGGGCTAATAAGAGTCTCCTTGGGATTTCCGTTGTGAGTGTGCAAGTGCATTCTATGTGCAATGCTGACTGGTTACTGCTAATCTTCTAATCACCACTATTCTACCCATCCCTCCTCCTCCCCATCACTACCATTCTGCCCCTCACTCTTCCCCACATCACCACTATTCGGCTGCCACAGGACTTTATCACCCCCCATGAGTGGATCTAATACAATCTGTGTTAAAGATTGTGTGTATGTGTGCTATTATGCATGACAGAAAAAGATCTTACATCACACATCCTAATGATGTCGGATGGGTCTTCGGATAGGTAGTGTGGCAGACCCAGTAGAGCAGCAGTCCTTCTCCTTTCGTTTTTGTTCTACAAGACAAATATAAGCAGTGATGAGATTTTATTGCAAACATAACACCTGGTGCCCAATTTTAGAATTCTCAGCTCGTCTACTCACATCTTTCTTCACACAGTCTAAAATGGCTTTCAGTGCAGGCTTCTTCCCCGACTTGGTCACAGCTTCGTACACTTCAAGCAGTCTTGGTACAAGGTCATCAAGTCCGTTGAGGAATGACTCAAGAAGGTCTGTGCTTACGATTCTTTTGAACTCCGCCCGAACCTGAGGAGACAAAAAAAAGACAAAAAGGTTAAGAGCTTCGAGAACAGATATACAAAGCATAGAATCACCATTTGGTAAGCTAAGGTTGTCTTGTCAAAGGCTTTCATCCACTGAGTTATACTAACTGCAAGACTCAATGCAAAAATGTAATCCAGCTCTTCCTGGAGGGAAGCTCACACATTGATTTCCGGTCAAACATATTTGGATTAAGTGAATAATGTCAGGCTGAGTTGTTTATTGTGATACCTGTCTCTCACAGAACATGGCCGGCCATCTGGTCATGACATCCCCGATGAGAGGTTGATCCCCTACGATCTCCTTTCTGCGCTTGGAGAATGTGGCAGACATCAGCTCCTCTATCTGTTGATGATCCAGGTCCTTTTTCAGCATTTCCACCTGGATTGGATTGCACAAGCACAAGGACACATACTAAGACAAAATAGTAGGCTTCACAAACTCAAAACCAAAGTGTAGGTATGATGTGTATGCGTGTATATGATGTACCTCAATCATCCTCCGCTTCCCTTCCATGTCTTCAGCACTCAGTCCTTCAGGGGGATCTGGACAGTAGTGGACCTCGCCCTTCTTTGACTTCTTCACACGTGATACCTTGGCATTTTCTCCTATTCTTTTGTTGACTCTCACCTCTGGGCATCCAGCTGCACTTAACTTCTGCCGATAGTTTCCGAGCTTAAACTTCAGGCTGTGGAACCAGCCGTACCAACCCTTTCCAGAACCTGGCTCTTTGAGACTGGGATGCTCCACAAGCGCGTTTGCAACATTCTCGTAGTGTTGCCTCTCAGGATAAGGACTAATCTTTGACATGCTGTCTGCAAGTGTGTCCAGGATATCGGTTTTCATACCTTTAGGGATCACCATCACAGATCCATCTTTTGCATATCTTCTATTTGCTTCTTGCAGCGTGAGTTCAACGTCATGTGAGAACTGTGGAATCGGGAAGGGCTCAGGCCATTGCTGGGAGTCAGATTCCCCACTGCTGAGAGATGGAAGGCTGGCTGTATCCAATGTGGAAACTGAGAGAGCTGCATCAGCTGTGAACAACACTTTCAATGTTGCTCGTTCCTCAGGAAGGTCTCGGATGTCGGTCAGGTTGGTCAGCTGATCCTTGAACGCAGGGTCCTCAAATTGTAAAATAAATCCACCTCTCAGGTAAAGGTTTGCACGCAACACCTCGCACAGTTCCTCAACACTCTGGGGGGTGTTTTCGATGGAAAGGCGTCTGATATCCGTTTCACAGAGGACAACTCGCAGCAGCATCGTGGATCACTTCAACCTGAAATCTGAGAAGGAAAAAGGTTTCATCCCCTGTATACATATAAAAAGAATGGTTACTCCTAGAAAGATTTGTAAAACACAAGAGGGTTAATTATTTTGGATCAGGCTGTTAAATGTTATTTTGCAGGACATCCAACACCTGGATTGCTGCTAGAGAGATTTTGAAACATTGCAAGAGGGTTAATTATGCAGGATAACAGTGACGACTTGTCGGACAACAGATACCCCCACACTCAAACTTACCGCAGCCTTAATTCAAGAAAGCAAGAAAGTTCTGGGAGTGGCTAACAGGCGCCCCTGGATGAAGTATGACACAAGTGGCATGTAGTCATTGAGATCCTCTGGTTTCACCAAGAGACACTCAGCAGGGCTTTTTTTCACGAGATGGTAACTCCTCAAATGCTCCACGTAGAAAGTCGTAAAACGCTCAATGAAGAAACAAACATGACCAGCCAGCACAATGCATATTTCCAAAATCCTTCTGAAGTCTGGTAGTCCACTTGTACTTCCAGCAGAGAGTATCATTCCCTTTGAATACTGCGTTCCATTTAAGAAGATACTAGGGGTCAGTCCAACTGTGTCAACATCACTGAATCTATTCAAGATTGCTAGTCTAATGCCGCTTTTCCACTGCATGGTACCAGCTCGACACGACTCGACTCGACTCGACTCAGCTCGCATTTTTTGCGTTTCCACCGCGAAAACATGGTACCTGGTACCTGAAGTGGCTGCTTTTTCTAGTACCGCCTTGCTCTAGGTTCCAAGCGAGCTGAGCCGATGCTAAAAGGTGACGTCGGCAGACGGCCGGCCACTGATTGGCCAGAGAGTGTGACGAAGTCACGAGAGCGACATGGCAACCATGCTGGTAACAGCCATAGCAGCGCCGCAGCCAACATATATTCCACTTCTTCAACTTCTTCAACATGCCAGCTAATAATAGTAATGTTATCGATGTCCTCCATTGTTGTTATGTGGGTTCTGTCCATGTGTGGGTTGCGTAGGTCTTGTTTGCGTCGCGTACAAAAATACGTCACGGCCCTTTCGCGCAGCCGACCCCGCCCACGTCCAGGAGGTACTATTTGCGGTGGAAAAGCACCCGTGCTGCTACCGTGTCGTGTCGTGTCGTGTCGAGTCGAGCTACATGTGCGGTGGAAAAGCGGCATAACACCACCATCTTAGACTTCCAGGCAGACATCAGTCACTTTTGCCGTCTCAGTCTCAGGCTTGAAAATGCTAGGCATTTCAAGATAATATGCAAGCATAAGTTGGTGTCTTGAGGCCAGGGTAAGCAGAATGTTTTTAAAGTTATTGGCATCACGCACTACCTTTTTAAAGAAAGAATGTTTAGCCTCAAACCTGATTGTCCAACACTCTATTAAGGGTCCAAACCTTTGAATTAGGCATGGATAATGCTCAATGAAGTGATGTTTGGGGCGTAACTTGTAATCTGGGAAAACTGTCAGTAGTAACTGTCTATGATCCGATATTTTGGACTGCAAATAACAAAGTGAGTCTAAAGTGTAAGATGGAGTTGCCAAGAGCTCAACCAAGTCTTTCAGTTCAAGGACTATTTCCCATGTTTGATCTCCTTCTGGAACACGTGGCCGATGATAAGGGGAACGAAACGCACAAGACTCCAATTTTCGTGGCCATTACAACCTACAGTTCCAGTCTTTTTCGAAAAGTTGAAGGAATTTTCTGGGGACAGTTTGTCTTATCAGAGAATTTAAAAGGAAAGCTCTGTATTTCACTATTGAGCTCTTCTAATGTGAAATACTTCTTTGAAATCAAATCGGCAAGGAACAGACTTAGTTCTACAGGTACAATCCCTTCCAACACATCATGCAAGAAATCAGGTGGAAAGCCTGTGCATGTGTGAAATCCTGTCAGGCTGTTGAGAGGGCAGTCTCGTTTCACACCATCAACAGATGCAACGTCACTCTGCTTCAACACATTTACAGCTTCATCAAATTACTCTGGTGACCTTAAAACAAAGTTCCCAGGTCTAGCATCACATGTCTGTATGTCTTTACGACTAACTAGACAAAACCTACAAAACTTCTCAACATTGAACGACTCATGGAAACCACCTAAGGAATGTGCAGCTAAGTTGTCAGCAGCAACAAACAAGATGGTGCCTTTAACATTACACCCTAGTTTGTCTACAAACACACCAACTGTTTCAAGACATTTAATATCGTCAATCAGTGGCTTCAAAACACTATCATAAGCATAAATCCTGACATGCTCAACCTTGCACAGTAAAGCAAGGTAGATTGATGACAATGCTGACTTGTACCTAGAGGGTAAATTCCCAATAGCCCAATACACACCACAGACTTTATGTTTCATTTTTGATGTGCCCAACGGATTGCAGATTTCAAAGTCGTCAATATACAAAGTAATAGCTACACTTAGTTCTTGACCTGAGAGAATTCCATTCGATTTATAGAAGTCACCATCCAGAAAAGACTTGTAGTGGCCAGACTGTTCAACTGGTTTGTTTTTCGCTAATGCTTGCAGTACCTCTTCTCTTTTAAGAAGATTGGAAAGTAACTTTAGAATAGGGATATAGATAACAGTATGAGACTTTTCTTGTCTGTTCAAAAGATATTCGACATGCTCAATGACACTCAAGTTATTTTTGTAATATGACTGTCTTTTGTAGTCGGTGCCTAAAGATCCTTCCCTTGAAAGCAAATTAAGTGGGTTAGCACTTTGAAATGCTTCAGTCAACGATGTCAAACATTCCTCAGATGAGTAATTATGCTCCTTCAAAACATTCTCAATTGACTCCCTAGTTATTTGTCCAGCACGTTCTCCAATATCAAACAAATCATCCAAAAGTTCTTGAATCGCAGACTTTGACACATGAAGGACGGCTTGCAGTCGAAGGAAAAGGGATGCAATTCGGCGCTCAACTGACTTCTGTGTAGGCTGAGAGTCAGGTTCAGTAACTGAAACATCTGGTGACTCTAAATCAAAGTTATCCTCTTCATCATTGGCAGAATCTTGACTGAGACAATGAAGAATAAGTTCAGGTTTGAAATGATTGAATGTAGAAGCCTGATGATGCCGGCTTCTGTGAGCAGTAAAAGTTGAGGCTACTCTAGATTTAAAAGAGCACCCCACAAACGGGCAATTCCCAGTCTCTCTATTTATCAAATGTCTCTTTAAATGAAGAAAATAATGTTTGATGTTGCTTGGCGCTGAAAAACTACAAAGTTCACATCAAAGTTTAGCAATGGGACTCGTTCCTTGTTTGTGGCACTTCAAATGTTGTACAAGTTCCACATGGGATTGAAAGACAGTAAAACAATTAGGGTAAATACAACTAAAACCAGTTATTCCACGTCCATGCTTGTCCTTGTAATGATTTACTATAGCCTTTTGCTTGTATGAGGCAAAATTGCAAAACTTACAAGTCCACTTCATCTAACGTGTAGCTAAGCCTGGTAATTCACAAAGCACCTGCAATACACAAAACAGAAGAAACGCTTTAAGTGATGTGAATTGCAAAAGTGAACAAGAGCACATTTCTAGTTAAGTCTAACTAACAAATTGGATTTATGAATTGCTTCACTTCATTATTTTGACTAATTAAGCTTTGGATTGTTCTTTGTAATGTAGTGTCACCATGACATGATTCATTGCTATGCAAGTTCAAAATACAGTGAACTTATTAACATGTGTTCTGTTCACTAGTGCTGCCACGATTAGTTGACGGCAATTTTTTTTGTCAACAAGTCGTTTTTACTATTGACCGCCTATTTATTTTTGTTCTCCCGTCTCAAACGGCTCACTGTAATTCACCTCCACACAAATATGTGCCTCTGCGCACCCTTCTGGTTAATCGGCTATCCTCTTTCTTCCCCCTCCCCCCGCCTTCACTGCTTTGATATGACGCGCGTGCGTGTGTGGCGAGCGTATGCGATTTCAAAGTAACTAACCAACTCAAAGCCGATGCATGCATCCAAAACTATTCGTTCAAAACCAAATAAACAAATCAAAAAGTGCATCGCTTATTCGCTTAAAATACTTATTTTCAAAACTTGGGAATTAATACGGCACGGTACCGAGCGGTTGAAAACAATGTTGGCGTCTCATGTGGCTGCCTTGCGCACCTGCGTTATATTACGTATTAAAAAATATACTATATATACATATATATACACTATAATTAGGCGTTTAGATTAGTCGTTAGTGGCCGCAGTACTATTCACCAGTCCTTGTTAGTGGTTTCAGCAGTTATTTTCATCAAAGAATGTCTTTAAAGTAGTTTATCTTGTTTAGACAATCTAAAATAATTCAGTTCTCATTTAATTCATTCATTTTAAAACAATCACACACGACAATTGGGTCTATCTGGCTATCCGTGTAGCTAATGCGATCGATGTTCAGTAAAACAAACAGTAATGAACTTGCACAACCAAGCTACGAACAATGGACTGCTAACGTTAGCTAGCGGCCACGCCGCCAGCTAACGTTAGCTAGCGGCCACGCCGCCATGATCGACAGGCAGCTAACATTACTCGGGGCCGAAGGGCAAGTGCATAGACAGTAGAAGGGCAAGTGCACATGTCTGCCTTGCTAGCGTTAGCTAACAAGGTAACGTTAGCCAGCCAACTCGGAATGTGCCTCGCTAAAATGATATCACAAGTATTGCACATATCGAACGATAGCTAACGTTAATCAAGTTATTTGCTTCATCGACGCACATTCTAAATATAAAAAAAAAACACGAACACTTACCAAAAGCCGTCTCGACTGCTTGCAGGTGGCTGGCGCCAACTTCAAATTCAATCTCAACGTCTTGAGGCTGGACTCGCACATGCGCAAAGAGCTGTCCTACGCACACGCCAGTTGCACCCCACTCAATTTAAAATGGCAAGTTCATTCAAGCACCAGGAATTTGTGATTCATTGAAGTAACTTATGAACCTAAATTGGAAGATTGAAAACTCATACATTTGAATTGAAATGTCATAAAACATTATTTTAAGTTGTTGAAATAAATAAATTATCATAACTTATTGATCAGATAATTTTTTACAGTGCACTGAGTCTGACTGACTCAGCTGAGAACCGTGCAATGGGGTCCATTCCATGATGCGATTTACCGCTACCGGAAACCAGGCTGAACGAACATACGATTCGTGAACAACTCCTCCCAGTTCAGTCGAGTTTTCGGTGAATCGATTCGCCGGAAACTCGACTGAACGTGGAGGAGTCGTTCGCGATTCAGCCTAGTTTCCGGTAACGGTGAATCGCATCATGGAATGCACGCCATTGCACGGCTCTCAGCTGAGTCAGTCAGACTCAGTGGAGTTAGTGCTACCGGAAACTCGTTCGTTCGTTCAGTCGAGTTTCCGTTGAATCGAATGGTGAACGAAACGACCGAACGAACGAGAGAGACGACCGAACGAACGAGAGAGACGAACCGGTTCAGTTCATTCGTCCTAAAGACTCGTTCATTCGAACCGGTTCGCGAACGAACGAGCCAACACTATTGCACACACGCATGCCCTGGCCGCTCCCGAGAGCACAGACAGTGTTTGTTCCAACCGATAAAAAAATAAAATAAACACAACTTGGACACAGGCCTTGAAGCTATGTAAAGCGAAAATCACTGTGTTATGGTAGCCTAATTGTTTTGGTAGTTTTTGTCGCTCATTTCCTACAAATTCTGGTGAAAAGAGACGAAGTCTGTTCACATGCTGACGTCATGGGTCCCGACCGGTGCTTTCATTGGATTATGCGACAATGTTTTGGCAGAGCACATGCCAAAACAGCATATTGCTGTTGGCGTCTGTGGTATTTAATGTGCCGCCGCGCACACAATGCAAATGTGATTTTTATTTGGCCGTTTGTATGTGTTACTGTGTAGGCTATTATTTGCGAACTGCGTGCGTCTTAAGGAAATGCTGTTGTTGGCCATGCTGATGTGTTTGCACTGCTGTGGACTGTTGCAATTGAGTTTTTTGTAGGCTACACCTGTCTGTCATATTGATGCGGGCCCTCCCACAAAATCGACGTGCCCCCTGTATAGATTTGCTCTGGCGCTGGGTCTGCTCCCATTGACTCCCATGTTAAAAAAAAGATATATTTTTGAAGGAGAATATCTTAGAAAGTATAAAATAAGTCTCTAGGTGAAAAATTTAGGAAGGAGATAGGTCCCAAAGTTTGTAGAGAGAAAGAAAGAAAGAAAGAAAGAAAGAAAGAAAGAAAGAAAGAAAGAAAGAAAGAAAGAAAGAAAGAAAGAAAGAAAGAAAGAAAGAAAGAAAGAAAGAATAAAACTTATGAAGAACAATAGTTGAGCGCTGCATGCAGCACTCACCTAATAATCTAACAAGAACTTAAAGAACATCAACCTTACAGTCAACGCCAGCTCAACTATACATCCTGAATCAAATGTCCTTACGATTGACAATATAACAATCATATTTCCAATCTATGAATTATTTTAGCGCCACTAACATGAAATAACGTACCCAGTGATGGCTGGTGGTGATTTTGGGTGGGTGGCCTAAAGAATGCATTACATTTATCACTACTTCACAGGGCTCCAGACGCCATGAGGTCACCTTTATATCTCTGTTTATAACTTTCATATAAAGTGCATGATTTTTAAACAAGAATAAGGTGTAGAGAAAGGCATGTCTTTATTTGAAGCACAATTATAAATAATAAAAAGAAAAATAGGTGTTTAAAGTGCTTCAATGAGCTGAAATTGAACATTTCGAACTAAACCATTTAGCAAAATAAAACGCTTAAAGTATTACACAATTAAAATGTTGACAGTTCTCCCTTTGCGCAAAATGCGGCTGTAGATGATCACACACTCTTCGCCGTCAATCATGAAGGACATGTAGGCCTATGTGGCGTTTCCGACGTCCGCAGCTGTCTTTTGCTTTAAGGTGTCGCCTATTACTGCAATGAATTGTGCACATGCCATCTCATTGCTATACGTCGGGTTGACGTTTAATCCATTTTTCTTCATGAGAATAATTTCGGATTTAAATTTGGTGAATGGCAACTCCTCTTTGGCAATGTTGTAGGCCTATGCAACATTAAATTAGATCATTTCCGATTCCTTGGCTTAGAGAAATTTATTGTTACTGCCTGAAATGCGGCTGGGAGAGGGGCCACTTTCTCTACACACTTGTCACGTCATGTTGGGTTATTTAGACAGCTTTTTTAATGTTTCGATACGAAACGTTGTTGACCCGCTTACAAATGCACTATTACCGGCCATATTCTGACCGCACTCCTGACAGTAAATCTGTACATCGTTTGGTTGATGTGTCGCCAATCTCTTCGCTTCCAATTTTTCCTCCAAAGACATTAAAGAAAACCGATTAGAAAGTAAATAATCCACTTCGTTCATTTTCATGCTAACGCCCGCCATACTGCACTTGCGCTACTGTGCTGTGATTGGTCGAAGGTCACTGTACTGTAGCTACCGTGCTAGGTCAGCCTTTGGGCTAAACTAATTTAGCCCAAATGGAAAGCATATGAAGGGGGCGTGTCAGGGCACCTGTCAATCAAACGTCAATGGAAGCTTACGCTACTGCGCTTGGGCTAAATTCATTTCTTCATTTCTTGATTATTGAAGATACAAGTATGTTGATTTGTTAAATGTTTGAACGGTAAAAAACGATTGGTAAAACGAAGTCCGAAGTAGTTGAAGTGTCAGAGAATGGGGGGACGGCTCCGCCGTCCTCCCATTGACTTCCATTGTAAGAAATAATATTTTAAAAGTAGAATATCTTAAACATATACTTTTTATGCGCAAGATTCCAAGCTAATCTGGAAATGGAGTCTCTAGGGGAATTTAGGAAGGAGATAGGTCCCAAGGTTTGTAGAGAATAATAAAGAAGGAAAGATAGAATAAAGCCTACAATAGTTGAGCGCTGCATGTAGCACTCACATGAAATAACTGTTGTTATATAGCACCCCACATATAACTACAGCCCTGTGTCCCTCCATTGACATTGACCTCTTGTTAACTTCATATCTTCTCGCTAGATTTAGTTAGCTCTCATCAACGAGGTGCGGTTGATGATGGAGGGAGAGGTAGAGGTATTTTTTAAAGAGAAAAACTTCCTTCTCAATGTTTATCTTACTGTCCCATCGGCCTTTATGTTGATGTAAAGATATTGGCAAAAGTGGTGTTCTTCTTGAGTCTCTCCTTCCAGAACTAATTTCACTTGATCAGACAAGCTATATCCAGAGAGGGCACTCCTCTTTTAATCGTAGGCAATTATTTAATGTACTGTAGCACCCCTCTCCATAACCAGAACTTTCCTTATGCTCGGTACAAACCACAGGATAATTAGCCTGATTTTGTGCCTGATTTCGTCCTGGATTTGGTCTTGGTCTCCGTTTACATTTGCGTCATTTAGAGAACCACTTGCAGCCTCTGTATGCCAAAATCAAGACATCAAGGAAGACATTCTGGTCCATCACTGTCCATCCGGATGGTAAAATGGCTGAGTCTTCTCCATTAACTAGGATCTTACTGTGTTGTCTAGGGGCGGCAGTAGCTCAGGAGGTAGAGCGGGTTGGCTGATAACCGCAAGGCTGCTAGTTATATCCCCGGCTCCTCCTAGCTGAATGGCGAGGTCTCCATGAGAAAGGCGCCTAACCCCAACTTCTTCTGTAAAGTGATTTGGGTGGCCATTGGTTACAAGAAAGTGCTATATAAATGCTGTCCATTTACCAGTCCTGTACATTGTCTGAGGACGCTGGTCTTTCCAAACCTTTTAGATGGTTCAGCTTTTGCATCTCTCTTAGGCCTTGGGTACAGTTTCATTGCAACTTTCATCTTGCGAGCCCACCAGGACCCATTTACTGTCATGTCTGGACAGTCCAAATCTTTGTCAAAATTCACATCAACATAATTAGGTATTTGTAAGATGTTGGAAAAATTACAAATATGTAGTATGTAATTGTCTATAATTTGCTTGATGAGTACTCGTTTACTCAAGTAGGCCTTTTTACCCCTTACTACTAAATACCTTTACTAGCAGGAGCATTTATCTTATCTACAACCCCTGACAATGCCTCTCATCTTGTACATGTGTAAGTACTGTACTATGTAATATGGAAATGTTTCTGGAAATGTCTGTTTTCCTTTTGTTTGCGTGTTAAGTATTTCTTTGTCTATTTGTCTTATGATTAACATGACCTGTTTTTGATTTGGTCTTTTGTTATTTTATTATTCATTTTTGTCAAGTGTATTTCTGTTCATCTTTTTTGGGAGGGGGGGAACCATCCCCATTTTCACATGGGAAAGACCCAGGAGTTTATGGTATGCTGTACCTATCGAGGGGAGCGAGAGTACCAGTCGCTCCTCTTAACGAGTGCCTTGGGGTGTAGCTCAACAACAAACTGAACTAGAGGGAAGACACTAAGCCCTCTTCAGGAAGGGAGAGGATGTTCCCCCCGAGAAGGCTCAAATCGTTCCATGTGTGTCACGAGACTCTTACCCACATGTCTGTGGTGGCAGCACACCTTTCTTGTTGTTGATGAGCTGGGGGGGGGGGGGGGTAGCCCTGTGGTCGGTAATGACGGCCAGCCCTGGGGGGGCTGGAGACGAAGGCCAGATTTGTGGTGGGGGCGCTGGAGCTTGAGGTCATCCCTTCTCGCCGTGCGTCACTGGTGTTCCTTTGTCCCAACAGCTGTGAGATTGTACACAGCAGTCATGCCAGCGCCATTCAGCCTTTATCCCTTGACGGAACCTCATCCCCCGACCACATGACCACCACCTTGTCCCTCTTACCCCTCATGTATTGTTGTTGTAGTCATTCAATCTACAATCTTTCCTTTCTTTTCTTTTAATTCATTGATATATTTATTTCCTTCTCTACTTAATTCTCTAACTATGCTGATGACGCAAATTGATTTAAATGTTTTTAATTGAAGTATTTACTTAGTTATTACTTCTTATTTCCTCCTACCTTTCAGATGAGGAGTTCATCTTTCAGAGCTGGGATGGCAGCGTATATAAAGCCAACGCCCAACGCAACCAAACCCAACTCCTCCTGATGAACACAACTTTTGTGAGTGCTTCAGTCATCCAAATAGTCTCTGGAGAATGGCGTGCAACTTTGAAATTGAAAGACTTTGCCCTAAAATTTGGTTCCCGGAATGCTGAGTAAACACCCGTCAAAGTGCTGAGTGAGTTTGGAACTGCTTCAATTTAGAAATTGCAATGGAGGTTTCTTATCAACAAAACATGTCACCGTTGCAGCTGTGACAAATGTTATCATTTTATTGGAAGTATGGAAATCTGGGTCTTGTTTTTAGGCTAATTTATAACCTGTGCATGTCAATGTAAATTAGTTAGAAATGATATAATGTTAAATTCATGTAGTCCAACATAAATTGGACGACATGAGTTCCAAGCTTCAAATCAGATTTTTTTTTCTTTTTTTAATTTCCCCATCTCTGCCTCCAGGCTACGTTCAAGGCTTCCAAGTTTGCCCTTTCTCCGGACCTCAACTATGTTCTCCTCGGTTATGATGTACAACAGGTAAGAGGAAACAGTGCCTGCAGGGATTTGGTGCAAGCGAACTCCCTGCAAAAGCATGCTCCCAAAAAAAATAGTTCCTCAGTAAATCATTGCTCCAAGTTTATTTTGACTTGTATTTCTGCTTTTCATGTATTTGCAATGCACTCGCTTAGCCTGTTGTTAAAATAAAATATGGAAGAAATAACTTCCCTATAAGGGACATCATATGACGAGTGTTGCGGATGGCACTTCAAAAGCGTGCAGTAACATTAGGCTATTAGTTTATTTTTAATTCTTAATCACAATTAGTTGTGAGTAAGTTTTAATGTAGCTCAAAGTATGCATGTTAAAAATATATATAAATTGTGGCTGTAGTCATACGCAAGTAGTTTCTGCCCCACCGAAATCAAGGGGCACCGCACGCTACTGCGTGACATCACACCTGTTGTCATCAAACATGACATCACACCTGTTCATCTTTCTTAGAACATGGGTCATTACGATTTTATCCAAAGTAACTTTCAGTGAATTTGGGATAGATTTGATTTTTAAGCAGCAGGTATGGCTTACGCATCTTGCTCAAGGAGGCCCACAGGTGGGTGAACATCCATCAACCTTCAGTTGTATTGTGTGATCCCAATGTTTTCCTATTTTTACTTCGGTTTATTCTATTTGTTGCAGAGTTTTATAGTCATGGTCACTGTTCTCCTTTCATCAATTTATCGAAAGCTTTGAAATTCATGGCCTTTCTTTTCGACATCTTGACTTCTTGACATCCATGGCAATGTAGCTGAGAACCAGAAGGTCCTCCTGCTCTGGTATTTGTCAGGTAAACATCAGAAATCAACAGCCATCCTTGAAGGGCTCCTGGAGACTGGTGAAGTAGACGGGCCTTTTCAGAGGGGGCTGCTAATTGCAGACCCCCTTGATGTAAGACCTGTCATGAATTCAACTCAAAATGAAACGTAATTGTAGAAACTGATTTTTCTTTTTGCAATAAAAACACAACCTATCTGTCACCCATTTAAATATTAATGACAGATAGCTATTGAGAGGCAATTGAGAGATTAATATTTAAATGGGTGAATTGTCCGTACAATCTGCTACTCTCATCCAAAGTTGTCAATTTGTCTGCCTTAAACATTCATATTTTAAGTGTTTCTCTATCTGTTGCTTAATACAGTGCTTTTAATCATGAAAGTTCAACTACTTATTTTAAAGGTCGAAACACTCTAGATAGGTATCATATAAAGGCCTATATTTAGTCTTTATTGTCGGACCCCTGTAAAAAACACAGCCGCTTTTTTGACCTTTCTTTTTTTTAATTAACAACTCTGTCAGAGTGTTAATTAAAAACACTCTGATACTCACACACAACTCTGTGTGTGAGTGCTTGCACAGGGCGTGTATGATGCGTCAATGCAGTATTACTGGAGTAGTAGTGCTTGTAGTTAGTGTATGCTGTATGCTGCCCCTGCTTGCTACTCTCTGCTTTCAGCTACTGCCGTCGGCTAGCCCTCTTTGTAGGGGGTGAAAAGAGGAGCCGAGTGCGTAAGTCTCCTCCTGCTGATACACAGCCTCTCGACCACCAAGACTCCTACAGTGCCTCCTCGTGGCCACACACGGTAACTGGTACCTTGCGGTTCCAGGCTAAACTGGTGGAGATCTCGGAGCAGCAGTGGGCCCCAGTGACACGGTGTGCAGGCCCGCCAGCATGCGGACACGCCCTGGCACCTGTCAACCACTGTCCCAGCTATGGGTAAATAGTGAGCAGATAGGGCTCTGCCATGGTAGGCCACCCATCTAGGAGAAGGTCACTCCGAACAAAAACCACAGGTTCCATCGGAGTCTCCAATCCTCTCGGTTCTCCAGGCGCGGTGCTCGTGCCTGGCTCCGCACCGTATACCACCTGAAGGTGTGCAGCAAGGGCGGACGAAGGCATTAAGCCTGAAACGGCCAGAGTAGGGCTGTGAGGAGCTGCGCCCCACAGTCTTTAATAATGCGCAATGTATAGCTTCCATGGAGACACAAGACATCGATAATCCTATACTTCCAGCGGCGGGAGTCCGCAGGAACCACGCAGCGGACGGTGGTGCTGGTCCTCCTCCGGGGGGACACTATGACGACTGGACCCCAAACCCTCTCCAACGGGGAGGGAGGGTTCAGTCTGACCACAGCCCAACGTCCAATGCACTCTTGCGCTGTAGAAGGCCACTTATTATGGCAACCTACAACGCAAACACAGTGAGGGAAGAGGCGAGGTTGGAAGAACTAGCGCACTGTGCCGAGGATAGGGGAGTGGAGATCCTGGCAGTCCAGGAGCATAGGAGAGTACACACAGACCAGACAATTAACTATCGCAGAGTGGGGGGACGCACGTTCATCACCTCATCTGCATGGCGTAATGATGCCCAGGCAGCAACGGGTGGCGTGGGACTCATGGTGAGCCCCCGAGCACGAAAGGCCCTCCGTATGGTGCACTCGCACACCAACAGGATCCTTAGTGCTGATTTCGAACCCAGTAACAACGGTCATGAGTGTATACTCTCCCACCAACGTAGCACCGATCGAGGAAGTGGAAAAGTTCTACGATGACCTTAGAACAGCCATCCACCATGTGCCGCCTCATAATCCTGGGGGACTTCAACGCGAGACTCGGACCGGAAGACGCACCGTTCATGTACCACACCAATACCAACCGCAACGGAGAACATCTAGCTGCCCTTCTTACGGAACATGAACTACTGGCCGCCAACACCTTGTTCCGTAAGAGAATGGGCAAGAGATGGACATTCCAGGACCGAGCCAGCAGTATGCGACGTCAGCTGGACTACATACTGGTAAGGAGGAAGTGGAGGAAGTCCATCCTAAATGCAGAGTCCTACAGCACGTTCGATTCTGTAGGCTCCGATCACCGTGTGGTCGCCACGAGGCTGCGCCTGAGCCTAAGGGTCCCCAAGAGCGCCCCGAGAGCCCGGCCCGACTGGGAGGCCTTTGCGGGAAGCCCTGAACTCCAGGCCAAATACACATCGGAGGTGAGAGCCCGCCTACATCTGGCCGAGGAAGGGGAGCCAACGGCCTACGAGCGGTTCCTATCCGCCAACGAAGAGGCAACCAGGAAATGGGTGCCAACAAAGGGGAGACATAGAGCCTCTCCTAGGTCCAAACACCCGGAGGTTGTGCGAGCGCGGACACTGGTGGAAGAGGCATGTGCCGCCTCATAATCCTGGGGGACTTCAACGCGAGACTCGGACCGGAAGACGCACCGTTCATGTACCACACCAATACCAACCGCAACAGAGAACATCTAGCTGCCCTTCTTACGGAACATGAACTACTGGCCGCCAACACCTTGTTCCGTAAGAGAATGGGCAAGAGATGGACATTCCAGGACCGAGCCAGCAGTATGCGACGTCAGCTGGACTGCATACTGGTAAGGAGGAAGTGGAGGAAGTCCATCCTAAATGCAGAGTCCTACAGCACGTTCGATTCTGTAGGCTCCGATCACCGTGTGGTCGCCACGAGGCTGCGCCTGAGCCTAAGGGTCCCCAAGAGCGCCCCGAGAGCCCGGCCCGACTGGGAGGCCTTTGCGGGAAGCCCTGAACTCCAGGCCAAATACACATCGGAGGTGAGAGCCCGCCTACATCTGGCCGAGGAAGGGGAGCCAACGGCCTACGAGCGGTTCCTATCCGCCAACGAAGAGGCAACCAGGAAATGGGTGCCAACAAAGGGGAGACATAGAGCCTCTCCTAGGTCCAAACACCCGGAGGTTGTGCGAGCGCGGACACTGGTGGAACAGGCACGCAGAAGCTTTGAGAGAGAGGGGACCGCAGAGAGTCGGGAGGAGCTGAACAGCGCCAAACAGCAGCTGTTCAGCACCTACGACAGGATCAAAGGGGAAGAATTGATGGAGAAGGTGAAGAAGGTGGAGGCAGAACATGGCAAACAGAGATACAAGGAGTCATGGAAGGTCATAAACGAGATGAGTGGGCGCAAGAAGACGAGAGAGGGACAGCTAGCAGGCTGCAGCCCAGAGGAGAGAGTGACCTCCTGGTTCACCCACTTCCGGGATCTCCTAGGCACCCACCCAACAGTGGACGGAGCTGAGGAAGAGATACCTGCAGTCCTCACAAACCTCAACATTGACGATGGCCCCTTTACAGCTACGGAGTTTGCCACAGTGAAGTCCACCCTGAAGCAAGGAAAAAGTGCTGGGCCGGACGGTATCCCCCCAGAGGTCCCTAAACACTGCGATCTCGATAACATCATACTGGAGATCTGCAACCAGGCTCTGATAGAAAACATCAAACCCGATATATGGTCCCTCTCTAATATCATCCCGGTGCCCAAGTCTGGAGATCTGGCTAAGCCGGACAATTATCGTGGCATTAGCCTGACCTGTGTCATAGCGAAGATGTACAACCGCATGATACTAAACCGGATTAGGGACGCCATTGACCCACACCTGAGAGACAACCAAAATGGCTTCAGAAAGGGAAGGACCACCGTAGGCCAGATCCTGGCCTTAAGGAGAATCATTGAGGAAGTGAAGAGGAACAACTTGACAGCGGTGCTATGTTTCATTGAGTTCAAAAAAGCATTTGACTCAATAAACAGAAGCATGATGCTGAAAATCCTTAAAGCTTACGGGGTCCCCCCGAATCTACTCCGGGCCACAGAGGCCATGTACAAGGGCACAAGAGCCAAGGTGGTAACCCCAGATGGCATCAGCGAGGGGTTCGACATCCTGGCAGGGGTGCAGCAGGGGGACACTCTTGCCCCCTTCCTCTTTATCATAGCCCTTGACTACGCGCTCAGGAAAGCCATCAACGGGCGGGAGCAGGAGCTGGGCTTCACAATCACACCAAGGAAGTCTAGAAGAAGCCCTGCTGTAGCCCTGGCAGACCTAGACTACGCAGATGACATCTGCCTGGTGTCTGACCGCGTGGAGCAGGCACAGGAACTCCTGAACAGAGTAGAGGTGGAATGTGCTAAGGTTGGCCTCAGACTGAACATAAAGAAGACTAAGGTAATCACCTATAACATCTGCACAGACCATCTGCCGATTACAACATCAGAAGGCAGCTCTTTGCAAGAGGTCAATGACTTCAAATACCTGGGTTCCTGGGTAAACTCCACAGAACAAGACCTTAAGATCAGGAAGGCAATGGCGTGGAGGGCCCTGAATGTTATGTCAAGCGTGTGGCGCTCAAATCTCCCCCGTCGCATAAAGCTGAGCCTATTTCATGCCACTGTGGAGTCCGTCCTCCTGTATGGCTGCGAAAGCTGGACCCTGACGCCCACCCTGCAGAAGTCCTTGGATGGGTGCTACACCAGGATGCTACGAGCAGTGCTGAATGTAGACCAGAATGCCCACATTACCAACAAGGATCTGTACGGGCGGCTGCCGAGGCTCAACCAGAGGGTAGCATCCAGGAGGATGAAGCTGGCCGGCCACTGCCACAGACATCGGGAGCTCCCGGCCAGCAGGCTGGTCCTGTGGGAACCAACGCGCGGGCATCGATCGCGAGGACGTTCCGCGCTAACGTACGTGGACGTGCTTAAGAAAGATGCGGGAGCTGAAAGTTCTTCGGAGCTGACCGGGTGTATGGAGAACGGAGAGGATTGGAGACTCCGATGGAAGCTCGTCTGAGGACGACCGAGAGAGAGAGTCAGAGGCCCAAGTGTTTTGAATCAGAAGCAATCTCCGAGTTAGGTGTGCGCTACATTTGAGGAAATAAGCAGGGATCTCTGATGATTTCCCCCTACATCTGACCAGGGAGGTATGAGTCTGTGGTGCCTTTTGTGGAAATAGATCAGATCGATCCCCAAGTCCACACTGGAGTTATTCTAGTCCAACCCCTACCTGCTCATTAATGAGATGAAATACTGTACTAGTATTCAAAGTTCTATGGAAGTTGAAATCATATGCTGGATGCTTTACTCTTTCTATGTGTTTTTTCGTCAATGATCGGGCTATAATAAGACCACGTTGGCTATGCAATCGCGGACAAATACGATGCCCTGCAATAGTCGCAATTATTCTCTCACGCACCATGATGAAGGAACAAATGTGTGGTAAGAACTAGGAACTAAAGTTCTCGCGTATGTTTACTGGGACCCACGCCGGCGAGAGACATCTACATTTCGATTGGCTTGCGGTCATTTACAGCCGAAACGCTAGTAGCTCATTTGCATAGAGTTGAGCTGTTTTCAACTCTCATTTACAGCTTTACAGCTTTAAAGCTATCGATCAAGCGTTCTATCGCTCCTATCGCTTCATCGCTCATATCTAATAGAAAGTGGATGGGCGTTTATCGCTCAAAACGCTTTACAGCTTTTGGTGTGAACGAAGGGTTATATAGTGTGTAAAGGAGCCCAATATATTAGGGCACCAATTTTGGGGGATCCGAGGTCCCTTTGCCTACGTTTGGTGTGATGCTGGGGCGATCTGAAGCCCGCTGACCACTGTGAAACGAGAGTGCAGAGCCGACAGTATTGCGCACAGAGTGGCAACTGAAGCGGCAGCAGCCTGTAGTCCAGTGGAAGCACGCCGTGCCTCTGGAAGAAGCGTCCGCCAGCAACCTGCTTTTTATTTGTCATCCTCATATCCGTATCATGCCACTCGGTGTGCTATACTGTTGGCTCTGTACGGCACGCTCGTTTTGCTCTCGTTATGCCACCACAGTGGCATATCAACCGTTTTGCTCCAGCCCCTGAACGTGCGCCCGGTGTCACAAAACTAGTGATCGATGACGATACAAAGGTTACTGTTTAAGCTTGTGCATGTTTCCGCACGTGAACGACTTCATGCCTGTCAGTGTCTACGCTTCAAACTCGTACATGTTGCAGAAAATCGGCAACAGCGCCCCCTGGGGTCACACTTTTCGGTGGGTCGCAGAATTCTGTGTAACACCCGATCGCTCTCCCAGCATTTAGGATTGATTGCTCTTCCTTGGGTCCCCTAGCCTGGCAAGCCAGACCCATATCGGAAAGATATTGGGTCTGGTCTCGTACGGTGGTAGTGTGGGCGGGATAAACGGTTGTCTTTCAAGTTCCCTCTGCACGCAATAGGATAGCGCTACAACCAATCAGAGCAACGAAGAAGGTGACGTAGTCAGAGCGACGGAAATTTCCGTTGCTCTAAAATCTAACTTTTACCGTATCCGGTCGGAAAAACTCTGAATACATCTTTCTTTTCAAGGAAAGAATTCAGTGCATTTCTTTGTTCATTTCTCAAAGAAAATGATAACTTCAAGTCTTGAAGAGTCGCGGCCAAAGCCGAGTCGAAAGACAGCTGTTCGCCAGCAGCAGCAGCCATTATTGTTTACCTCTAACACGGAACTGCCACAGCTCTATCGTCATTCGGCTCGATTCTGCCCCTCACGATCTGATTGGCCTGTCCCTTTTTCAGTTTCCAGCAGCGAAAAACAACGACAGAAGGCTAGACCCCCCTGGCTGAAAATTAAATTTGCTGCCGCTAGGGGCGTCTAGATTTCTATGCTATGGGTCCCCCGATGTTAACGCTGAATTTCGAATTTTGCAGCTAGCATGTTGAATTTGGGGACGTTAAAAATATTTAAGTTGAAATTTTTCAACTTTTCAACTGCACTCTACAATTAAAAATGGGCTTTCTGCGCAAGTCACGGATACTGATGATTACATTTTTGGGACGTATGAATTATGCAGATGTCCTTGCGTGCATGACAAACTGTTGTTCAAGTCACTCTGGTTATGCTCATCCATTCAAAGGCTTTCTTCAATGGTCTGAAACAGAGGTGAATAGAAATAAACTTTTATCTTTTTCATTAGGACCTATTAAGTCATTTTAGCCAGTAAAAGGCTTCAAGCTTTTCAACACATGTCTACTACTCATTTAAATGTAAAAATATTACAGCAAAACACGCACAGAAGACATAATTATTCAGAGCCTGAAGACAGAGGGTTGTTTCTCTATAAAGGACAGCAGTGTTATCGCACAGTTCCTCTGAGCCATCACACGTTGTGCCATATGGTTATGATGAAGCAACATAAGTAAGAAATAGGTCTAGACTGCTTCTTTCAAAACCATACCGTTAGTAGTGGTTGGTGGTTCAGGTTGCTGTTCCCTGGCCGGTCCACATCGTCCTGTCCTTGAATCAGTCAAAGGTATAAGTCAACTTGCAAAGTATTTGGTGTCATAACGCCATTCAGTGGCTGTCAGTCACTTAGAGTCTGGATGCGGCTGGTTTTAATGATGTATTGGCTAATTGGAAGACACAATGTACAGAGATCTACTGTGGACTCATTCAGCTGTCCAAGCCGGACTGTCTTCTACCGACTCTGCCTCATTTAATTCAACATTAATCATAAATTAAATAGAATTTCAGATGTTGTTGTTGAGGCTCAGCTCTAAACTACTAATATTGCTACTAGCTTCAGACCTGGGGCCGTATTCACAAAGGATCTTAGGGCTAAAAGTAGGTCCTAACTGGCGAATTTAGGAGTAACTCCTAAAAATAATGGGAGTGTCACTCTTAAATGTAGGACTCCTAACTTTTTTCACTAAGAGCAATTCACAAAGTATTTTAGGACTAAAAGTAGCACCTAAGTCTAGGAGAGCTTAAAAGTCCTCAAGAGGAATCCTAACTCAGTAAGACCTATTCACAAAGAATCGTAAAATGCCTGCGAGACGAAATGTTAGGGTATTCAACTTATTGTGGAGTTAATGCGCAATGCAATAACATCCCTGACTAACAGGAATAATCCGATTAGTCCCGAAATAAAATGTTTGGCCACACTACGTTATTTAGCAACAGGGGAAATGCAACTTTGCAATGCCGACGATTTAAAATTATCGCAACCATCAGTCAGCCGTGCCATAAACTTTCCTTTGAACATTCAACAATTACACAGGATCAAAGCCAACTTCATGGCAATTGCAGGTATGCCCGGTGTGGTCGGTGCTATTGACGGGACGCACATAAAAATAATTGCGCCATCAAAAGACGAGGACGTGTTCGTCAATAGGAAGAAAGTGCATTACATCAACACGCAGGTTGTTTTTGATGCAAATTTTAACATAGCCTACTGGATGTTGTTGCAAAGTGGCCTGGATCTTCAGCTACCCATGATTCGCGCATTTTAATGGTGAGCGGTCTGAGGCAGCTTTTTGAGATGTACCAGTTGGATGTCACTTGCTGGGTGACAGTGACTATCCATGCAAGACGTGGCTCTAGACACCCTACCTCAATCCACAACCGGGAGCACAGTTAAAGTGTAACATGTAGGTGATTACGCAGATTACGCTTAGTCTTATGCGTAAAACACATCGTATTGGCTCTTTGACGCCTTTTATTTGTTGAATCCATATTTATTATTGTTTACTGATTTCTTCCATGTATGCTAGAGCACACAAACATACACGAAATGTTGTGGAGAGAGGAATTGGGCAGATGAAACGTCGGTTTCATGTCCTCCAAGGCGAAATACGCCTCACCCCAGAGAGGGCAAGCACAGTAATCACTGTATGTGCCATTCTACACAACCTCTGCAAGCGGAGGAACATTCCACAGCCAGACGATGGTGATGATGATGATGATGATGATGATGATGATGATGATGATGATGATGATGATGATGATGGCGATCAACATGACAAGGAATTTGGCCGTGTGGAACCGAATGGACAGGCATTTAGGGATCACTTTGAAAACACATTTTAGGTAAACACCTTGGCACAAATCAGTCAACACTTGGGTAGTTCATAACATTTATTTTCTTTTAAATTTTACGTATTTTTATTGTTTGCTTTCTCTCTCTCTTGAACGTGCAGGCTACAACGTCATTATCGTGGTCTGCACAAAATTGTCATCATGCGTGTATTCTGCTAACTGCACTATAACTACTTAATAGGAATTCATTTCTAGCCTGAACAACCAATCACCGAACTGACCGCTTCTAAACTCGTGCACGAGAATTGACGTAATCCATAGCAACGGCGCGTCACTCTTAGTTCACTCTTTGTGATTTATCCTTAGTAAGAGTAGGTCTCAGCGGCTTTGTGAATAACTTTTAAGAAAAAACTCCTACGTAAAATGTTTTAGCGCGAGTTAGGAGCACTCCTAGCGGTAAGATAAAATGCTTTGTGAATACGGCCCCTGAAGCAGAGAGTGCTTGCCTTGCATTGCTGCAGTGCAACCATCATTTGCAGGGGTCATCTCATGAGACAGAGGGATCACACCGGCGTCATTGAACATGGGGTGAGGGGGGGGCATCACAGAGGAGACAGCCGGGAAATGGAGGAAGCAGGGGGAGGTTAGAGGAGTGACTGGTGCTCGTGTCCTCCAGAGATGGTCGGAACAGATGTGTTTATCATCTCCGTGACAACACTGGTCTATAGAGAGTAATGGCCCGGCACGCCATCTCCGTCTCCGAATTTATCATCATCGCGCAACCAAGCCCCTGCGTGCTGTAATGTAGGCCTACTGCAGCCACCGCTGCTGT
Organism: Gadus macrocephalus; assembly: GCF_031168955.1. Taxonomy (NCBI): domain Eukaryota; kingdom Metazoa; phylum Chordata; class Actinopteri; order Gadiformes; family Gadidae; genus Gadus; species Gadus macrocephalus. Next base: position 14,863,917 of record NC_082398.1, read on the forward strand.
CTTCTTTCCCGCTCCATTATGATGTTTCTTTTGCTCTGATCCCCTTCCGCAAAGTCTTGAAGGAATAAAAAAAGGAAAGGTACATTTGCATAATGCCACTGTCTGTGATTTACAGCGACATTGCTCAATTAGCAAAATATGGTCTTTGCATAAGTTACTCTTCAGCTGTGCGTGATAAAGCTCCGTATTCTCAGCTCGGCCCATAAAGAAGGGTTTATAAATCAGTGTAATCACTCTGCACACAACCTTGGATACAGCCTGTTGCAACACAGACTTCCAATGAAACAACAATTGAAAATGGCTTGCAAATAATCATTTACCTTCTACGGGGTAACCGCACCTTTGGTTGTCTAGATGCATACTGCAAGTCATCCCTGTTTTGAACTATACACCGGCAACTTGGTATTCTGTCATTGTTTCATGACCCACATTCAACCATGTATTCCTCTCTCTGCCGAGCTGACAAAACAGGCCTTTTGTACCCTGAAGACACATTAGTGTTCAGCGCTGCTCAGAGTGAAAAAATAACCATGGCACTTCAGCAAGGTAATTTGTCAATGCCAAAAAAAAAATTCTCTCGTAAGGTTACCTCTTGAACCTTGACAAACCACACTTTGTTTTCTGAATACTTTTTCACATGTAAAAATCGTTCCCCTATTGCTTCCCTGAACGAGACATATGAAATAATGATTTAAAAAATTGATTATGCTTTACTGTTGTGTGGTCACCTATGGTAGGCGATTAGCCTCAGTGTAGGTGCTGTATGATCAGAGTACAGTAGCACACAGGCCCTGCCTAGCTGCCTGACACATACATCACCAGCGAGAACAGGCTCCTCTGCAGGCAGCGTGGCAGCCCCTCTCTGACAGGCTTATCAGGGACTCATCGCAGGCCTCTGCCACCCATCATGGGGGGCCTGTAATTGTCGTTGACATTCTTTGAAAGATCAAGTGACAATGCAATTTATTTCTTCTTCGGGGGAGTGGCTTTGTGCAGCGGAGGGGGAGCAGGTCTAAATCTGGATTGAGAGACGAGCGGCGGTCATGTCACGTCCAAAAGCGATTCTGTTGACTTCGACCGTCAGCTTTGAGTTGGAAAGCGGGCAAAGCGAGCGTGAACCAAAACTCATTCATCATATCTTGTGTTTGTCATATTTCTGTGTTTCAAACTGCGGTGGGGGGTATTTAATGTGGTAGTGTTATGCAAATGCTATGGTTGAGTATTTTGCAGCAGGCTTTGGGTTATACACCATTATCTCCACAGGCACCACAATAAGAGTTCCCAGAGTGGACACTCAGTGATCATTTGGCGGGATACTATAAAATGACCCTAGGATTCAAATTCTTCTCAATAAGTAGTGCAACACAGGATGTGGAGTTAAGGAATAACATAGGAAGAAAGGGAAAATAGTAATCATAACTCAGACATTCTACAGATCTTATTAAGATAGGGGACCAGGTCCATGCTTCTGGTGACCTGTCCATAGAAAGGTTTGTTAAAGAATGTTGTTTTAAATCATAGATTAGGAAGGAAGGTACTCGCTTGCTCATTGATGTTAATTACAGTTGTTCATTAGTCTCGTGTGATCAGCTGTGATGCATATCGCTACGGGGAGGTATATCTATCGAGGTCGTACCATATAGCATAAGCAGGCATGGCCGATCATAAAAATAGGCTATCAGTACAATATAGATTCCCTATTAATTTAGCTACCTGGCTTTTTTAAACACATAATAGCACATCATTTGGCTTTCACTACATTTGGAAATATTTTTTCATCATCACATATTGTGGTTAATAAATGGAAAGATAATCAAGCAAATGTCCCTGATTTTAATTTCAGCAGACCGGTCCCCTTATACTAAGAGCACTCAGTAACTGGTTCAATTTGCTTGCAAGAGTCAGATCTTTCCAAAGTAAAGTAATCTCTCCTGAAATCATAGTAAGCCCTTGTTTGGCCATCTATACCATACCTTGAGATTTGCAGTCTCCCGTTTCCTCTGGAGGGCGGTTGGACAGGCCTTGACCTTGGACAAGGGGGATGAGATGGTTAAAAAAATGTATGCAAATAATTGATTTCTGAATGACCACACAGTGTTTGGGCAGGCTAAAGCAGTTTAGCACCTGAGCAGATATTGACTTCGTAGCTATGGCATGCACTACCTTGTTAGCTTGGGACCGGTGTCTACAGGCTGATGTTGTACGCTAGCTGAAGGTCGTTAAGGAACATTTACGTCGCCCAGGGGTTCCTAAACAAACCTGCTATTTGCCCATTGGTCCACCACATCCTCACGTGCAGTAAAATAATATCCCCTAACCATGTCCAGGATGTTGCAGGTATGCATATAGAGTTTGAATCCACTCGGCCTCCTGCTTTGACCTCCTGCTGTGACCTACACACACTGCACCATAAGGTGCAGTGTGTGTGTGTGTGTGTGTGTGTGTGTGTGTGTGTGTGTGTGTGTGTGTGTGTGTGCGTGCGTGCGTGCGTGCGTGCGTGCGTGCGTGCGTGCGTGCGTGCGTGCGTGCGTGCGTGCGTGCGTGCGTGCGTGCGTGCGTGCGTGCGTGCGTGCGTGCGTGCGTGCGTGCGTGCGTGCGTGCGTGCGTGCGTGCGTGCGTGCGTGCGTGCGTGCGTGCGTGCGTGCGTGCGTGCGTGCGTGCGTGCGTGCGTGCGACTGACTGACTGACTGACTGACTGACTGACTGACTGACTGACTGACTGACTGACTGACTGACTGACTGACTGTGTATGTGAGTCTCAGGAGTTCTGGCTTGGCTGTTGTGTTGCCCAGGAATGTATTCTCTAACTTCATGGTCTAACTAACTTCATGGTCAACCCCCTCTCCTCCCCCCCACCCACACACACACAAAAATAAACTTTCACTGAACTGAAAACAACATTGCAGTACTTCCGCTTGTATTCTAATCAACACATCATCTAGTTTAAGCCATTAGACGTTATCTCTTCTGCAAGTTTGGGAATTACTACTCAATGTTTGCTTCTCACTCTTAAGTGCTTTGGGGAATGGGCCACCATGTTCATTTGTGAAATAGAAAAAATAATAAAGATTTTAATTTAATCTTAAGCTTTTCAGGACATTAGGTTAATAGGGATATTGCTTCTGCAATATATCTAACAGTGATTGGTTGCATAGCCCCTACTCATAAATGTTCATAATTATAGTTAATAAGTTCATTAGTTTTACACATTCTGAATCCCCCATGTGGTTGATTTGTATATTTCCCCTGACCTTTTCTAAACTGTATCTTGTCCTTTTATTAAAAGACTGATTATGGTACTTCTGACGGTTCAGTGTCTCTAGTCAGTAGTAGGCTGCCTACAGCTTTCACCTAATTTCCTCCACAGATGATTCCAGCAATAATTCTCCGGATTTGATTTGATGTCCTCTAGGTGTTCCAGCACTCCTTCCTGGCGTCGTATCTGATCTACAACCTCCACACCAGGTGAGCAACTCCAGTAAGGCCCAGGGGCGCATCAGGGCGCAGGGGGCTTCAGAGGCAGACCTGGGGGGAAGCACTATGAGTCACAGCCTCAGGAGTCACGGTGCTCAGCCCAAAGATATTACCATGTCTTAACGATGACTTGTGTTTCAAGTTTCTGCTAAAAGATCTGATAGTCGGTCAGTAATGTCTTGTGTCAAATGGACACTGGGTCACTACGTTGATCAGAACAGATATGAGGTAGACTTTAGCGTCTTTTTTGGTCATTACTTATGCATTCTTTATATTGTGTGATCTAGGGGTATGGTATTTTCAGTTAAGATATTTCCTTGCTTTCCATTATTTAAGATGCACAATAATATCTCCTGTCCATCATGAGGTGATGTTTTGGAAGAGATAAAGTGGGGGTTACAGGTTGTGAATTGTTCAAATGTTTTGAGTATGATCTGCCAACAACATCAGAGAAGATTGACTGTACTGGCCTGGGACCTCCTGGGTGGTGGGTTCTGTTAGATTAAAGCTGGCCAAACGGTGCCTGCGACCTGGGCTGGAGTGAACATGTTATTAATAACGGCTGACAGCTCTCTTACTGTCCTCACCTCAGGGAGGTGCGGGAGTTGAACCCGCCAGAGGTGAGCGACTCTGTCCTGCAGTTTGCATCCTGGGGAGTGCGAGAACAACAGCTGGTGAGTTATAAACCGCTACATTAAAATTTAGTGGGTGCTAAACACAAACTATTTCTTGAACTAGGATGTTTATTGAGGGAGCATACTGTGGAATATTCTCCACAAAAGTCCACTAAACCCCCCCGCACAATAATCAAATTTAGCATGTGTGAATACCCACATATTAAATCAAAAAATTTGAATACAACAGAAAATAATCCATCCTGCTTCATTCTCCTGCTTTATTCAACGCCTTCCTGCAACACCTCAGTACGTACTGTATGGCTGACACTTATCACCCGCAACACATTGCGCTAATCTGAACGGCACACAAACAAGCAGCTCCACTTTGAACACAGGAGATAAGCAAAGTGCGCGGCAGAGTGTGCGCGCTTGACTCTGCGTTGGGTCTTCTTCCACTCATCAGTTCCCTACCCTCACAGTATGAGCGCAGCAGGAACATGGTGTTTGAGTCAAGGCCTTGAATATCGACCTTAATGACCCCTTTGAGCATCATAATCTAGCCAGAAATAATGTATTGTGTGTAAAATATCTGCAAGGTATGTATTATTGTTTTCTTAGGCCAGCCCAAAAAACAAACAGAATATATATACAGTATTGTAAAGACAGAGATCGCATTTAGATTAAAAGAAATAGCATCGCATCGTTGAGGACGACCTCTAGTGGCGTGGAGGGGAAATGCGCAAATCACACGTGTTCGATTTGTAAACACACCGGGTGGCACTTGCCTGATTACGGCACGTGAGGTGAGTGAGCACGGGTGAGGCTATAAAGGTCCGCGATTTCCGGCCGGGCATGGAAGGGTTTGTGCATTGGAGGACACGAGAGCACGCATTGGTATGTAATTTATATTTTGAACTAAGGTGTAGTTTGCACAATGCGTATGTTTCTGGCACTTTTTCCCGTTTGTCATGTCTTCCATGTGACAGCGCATGGGACGGCGCAGACGTCGTTAGTGACGTCTTGGGCACGTTTGGTGGAGGCGCACATGGTGAAAATGTTTGTGTGGAAGACCATTGTTATTTTACAACACAGTGATATTAGATATCATAGTGATATTGTAATAATATTTGTTTATGATATCTAACCGAATTACTTGGATTTGTTTGATATCTAACAGATATTTGGATTTGATTTAAATGTTTGATTAGGCATTTTGATTATTTGAGAACTAACTTGATTTAATTTGTCTTTCTCAATAGGTTTTCAACCTAATCCTAATCCGAATCCGAATCGCAATACGGAACCAGCTTGTTGTTCATGTTTAAAATAATTCATGTTCAATAAAAGGAAGGAGAAGGATTTGAGCTGTCCTGCGTATTCTGTCTAACAGTGCCATTTCAAGTTGGGCAAGCACAAATGAAAACATCACCCAGATAACTTGACAGTTGAAAACCAGCGGAGCAGCTTGGAGAAGAGGATAAAAGGCCTTGGAAGTCCAGGAAAAGCTGTTTACGCAGGAGAAGAGAGCTGTGCTGGTCCGTGAGGTCAAGATGGCGGAAGATGTCGTGGGGAAGACGGTGAAGCAGCTCAAGAAGGAGAGAACCGCTGCGAAAAGCACCTTCACCAGACAGGCCAACTTCCTCAGCAAAGGGGCAGACAGCATGGTGGAAGCAGAGCTGAGGGAGGAGTTCGCCGAGCTCTCATACTGCCGGAAAATCGTTCTTGAAGCGAATGATGATTACAAGACAGGGCTTTTGGCCGAGTCTCAAGAGCCAGAAGAGGAAGACGCGGTTCTCGAAGAGAAGGAGGAGCTAGACGTTGAGAGAACCGCTAACGAGGCAGAAGCAAGGTTTGGAGAGGTGAGAAGAATTGTCCAAACAAACCTGTGGTCCAGATATGGCCAATACGCTATCACAACTGCAATCACTGAAGGAGAGAAGGCCTGCGGTCGGGCGGAGAAGTTACCTGTGGAGAGTACTCACCTGGATGCATATGAGATGCACCTGACTCTACTGGAGAAAAGGATCAATGAGGCTGCCAGAGTTATGTCAACCTGGGAGCGGTGGATCCCAAAGGCTGAAAGAGAGGAGCTAGATGGCAGGGTCAAGGACCTGAAAGCTTTAAACGGCAACCTTGAACTGAGGAAGGCTGAGTTTGTCACTGCACGGAGGATGTCGGAGGATGCGCTGGCTGCAGGAGCCTCAGGACCTGAAGCCGTGAGAGCACATCCCCCGCCAGCAAAACCAATTGTCAGAATAAAACCAACCACACTGCCCATCTTTTCAGGCTGCAAAAGAGAATACCACAGATGGAAGAAAGACTGGGAGAGCCTTCAAAGACAGGGAGAGCCGTCTGGCTCAGCCGAAGTCAAGAAAATTCAACTCCTGGACAGTGTGGATGACAAGATTGGGAAGGATATCCGGCTGTCAACCTACAACACTGCAGAGGATATGTTCAGAGTCATGGACAACCGGTATGGAAATAAATCAACCATTGCCATAGAAATCCTGGAGGAGTTGGAGCGAATACCCCCTGCAAGGGGAAGCCAGCCAAGGAGAGTCATCGACCTGATCCAAGCAGTGGAAAAATCCCTAGCAGACCTCACAGAGCTGGGAAACTCTGGCGCAATCAAGAACCCTCTCGTCATTAAATCCATTGAGAGCAAGTTACCCGACTTTGTGAAGAGAGACTGGCTAGCCTTTATGGTGAATTCTAGCAATAATGTCACCACAGACAACCACTTTGACATGCTCCTGAAGTTCCTAAAGAATCAAGAAGAGATCCTAGAGAGACTTGACCAGCTAAGGTTTGTGGAGAAGATGGAGAAACCAGAACGTGAGAAGAAATATGAAAGAAAGTATGCTTCTACAAGAACCACAAAGAAAGGAGGGCTGGAAGATGTGTGTGTTGTCTGCGGTGATGGAAGGCACAGTGACAAGATTTTCTTCTGTAGAAAGTTCAAAGGGCTGAAGCTACAAGAGAAGAATGCTGTTGTAAAGAAGCTGGGAGCATGCAGAAAATGTCTTGGATGTCATGAAGATGATGGATACTGCAGAGACACTTTCCTATGCAGGAACAAAGACTGTAAGAAGGGAGACTCCTCAGATCACCATTACTTTATTTGCCCCAATGGAGAATACAAGACTGGAAACGAGGAGAGAAGTGGGAAAGACGGCAGAGGAAAGAGCAAACTGACAGCCGAACAGGAAGGATTCTTGGCTGAGCTGTCCTCAGTGCAAGCAGAAAGGTGCAGAATGGCATTCACAAACAAAGCTACAGAGGGTGGCATGAAGAACCACCAGTCCCAGCTATTGAAGAAAAGTGGCCTGTGTGAGCTTCCTGTCATTATGATGCTGATGGAGGTAACTGCTAATGCTGGGCAGAAGATTGGAGCTCTTGTTGATCTTGCCTCAGACACGAACTATATCACCCATAAGGCTGCACACAGGCTGAGGCTGCGGAGTGAAGAAGTAACCCTGGTTGTGCATGGTGTAGGCGGAATGACCATCAAGGGGAACACGGAAAGATATCTTCTTCGAGTCAGAGTGAAAACCCCCAAAGGAGCGGAGAAGGCTCATGAACTGATCTGTTACGGCCTGGATGAGATTGCCAAGGTGCACAAAGTTGTCAAGCCGGAAAAGTTGCAGAAGTTCTTCCCAGAAGTGAAGCTGGAGGAATTAAGGAGGCCGGAAAAGATTGATCTGCTCATCAGCCATCGCGAGGGAAGACTTGCTCCACAAAGGGTTAAAGTTGTTGGGGACCTCGTCTTGTGGGAGAGTCCATTGGGAATGACAGTGGGCGGAGCACACCCTGACCTGTTCGAGGAGTTAGAGGTGACAGCACATGAGTCCAGAACACACTTCGCTCGCTCCATGAGAACTGCTGCAGTCAAGTATGAGGAGATAGTTGGGAGCCCAAGTACTGAAGCAGCCCGTATGCAGCGAAAGGACAGTGCCAAGGAAACGGTTACAGCTGCTGCAAATCGTGAGTTCCTGGAGTGGTGGAGATGGGACAGCATCGGAGCAGCCTGTGAGCCAAAGTACGGAGGATGTCGCTGTGGAAACTGCCAACCAGGAGGAAAGGAAATGACACTGGCTGAAGAAAGGGAGCTTGAAATAATAAAAGAAGGACTCGCCTATGTCCAAGGAGACTCTCGCACAACATCTCCGCATTGGGATGCAAAGTATCCATGGACAGAAGATCCTGCCTCGCTCCCCAACAACAAAGGTGCAGTTGAAGCTACATTCTTGAGAACAGAAAGACAACTAAGGAGGGAGCCAGAGTGGAAATCAGCATACACAGCCCAGGTCCACGAGATGGTTGAGAGGGGCGCAGCCGTAAAACTCACTAATGATGTCATCAGCAAGTGGACAGGACCAGTGTGGTATGTAAGCCATTTGGTGGCGCCAAACCCTCACTCAGTGACGACTCCAGTCCGCCTTGTGTGGAACAGCAGCCAGAAGAGCAGGGGAGTGAGCATGAATGATATTCTGCTAAAGGGGCCAGATGTTCTAAACCCGATCAGAGCTGTGCTGCTGAGATTCAGAAGAGGTGTGTATGCTGCACTTGGAGACATCAGGAAGATGTATAATTCAGTGTGGCTAGAAGAGCGAGAGATGCATCTCCACCGATTCCTTTGGAGGGACAGTCCAGACGAGGAGATGGGTCAATATGCCATCACAAGGGTGAACATTGGAGACAGACCAGCCAGTTGCATTGCACAGGTAGCTATGCGGGAGACAGCAAGATTGGCCATCTTTGCTCACATGGAAGAGGAGCGCAGAGTCCTGGAAAAGGACAGTTATGTGGATGACATTCTAACTTCCCATAACAGCCTGGAGGAACTAGACAAGATCACTGAAGGGGTTGAAGAAATTCTGAGAGCCGGAGGCTTCTTTCTGAAACCGTGGGTCCGGTCAGGCCAAAGTGGGAGGCCAGAGGCTGCAGCAAAGGTCCTGACATCAAGAGTGGAAGGGATGGAGAAGAAGAAAACCTTCATCCTCCCAAACCAAATGAGGGATGAAGATAACAAAGCCCTGGGCATTGGATACAAGGTGGAGGATGACAAGCTCTACATGATGACCTCGATCAACTTTTCCAAAAGGAAAAAGAAGATGAGAGTAGGCAAGGATCTTCTCAGAATGGAGGTGAAACCTGGAACGCCTAACCCGCTGACAAGAAGGGACCTGTTAAGCCAAGTAGCTTGACTCTACGACCCCATCGGTTTGGTATCACCTCTGAAACAGAAGGGCGCTATCCTTGTTAGGAGAGCATTCCAGGAGGCAGGAGGAGGGAAGTTGACCCGTGAGACCTGGGATAAACCACTGTCAGAGAGCCTCAGAGAAGAAGCCATTCAGCTGTTTGAGGAGTATGCGCAGCTTGGACAAGTTCAGTTTCAAAGAAGCCTGACACCAGCTCACTGGAAAGGGAAACCATGGGGAATCACATTCTCAGACGGGAGGGTCAAACTCAAAGTCTGGGGGGTTGTATTCTGCTGCATGGCTTCAAGAGCCATACACACTGATGTTGTGAGTGACCAGTCTTCTGAGGGATTTCTGCTGGCCTACCAAAGATTCTCTGCACTGAGGGGACACCCTAGGAAATTGTGGACAGATCCTGGCACAAACTTTGTAGGGGCCAGACCTGCTCTGGAGGAGCTTCACAGATTTCTGAGCAGACTGAACAGGTCTCAGATTGAAGAGGAAGCTGTCAATCATGGAACAGAGTGGTCATGGAGGATTCACCCTGCAGACTCTCCCCACAGAAATGGAGCAGCAGAGGCAGCTGTCAAGATAGTGAAGCGGGCCCTGAACAACATTGGTGGTGATGGAGTTCTCACATGGGGGGAATTCCAAACATTCCTCTTCATGGCAGCCAACCTGGCAAATGAAAGACCGATAGATGCCAGGATTCAAAGCCGAGAGGACTGTGTGGAATACATCAGTCCCAATTCCCTCATACTGGGACGAGCCAGCCCAAGAGGAGACCCGGGAGATTTCAAGTTTGAAGGTTACCCATACAAGAGACTCCAAACCATACAAGCAGAGGTCAGCAAATTCTGGAAGAAGTGGTGCCAGTTAGCTGGTCCTAACCTGTTCATAAGGAGCAAGTGGCACACAAGAGAGAGGAACGTTGCAGTGGGAGATGTGGTCTGGCTGGCTGACCAAAATGCCTTGAGGAGTCAATATAAATTGGCCAGGGTAGTCAGTGTTAATGCTGACCGAAGAGGAATCGTCAGAGATGTAAATGTGAGGACCTTTCCAAGCTACCCTGTTCCAGTCATGAAGCCAAGCACAGGGGACACGAGCAGACAAGGAGCCAGGAGACGCTTGAAGAGGATCCCTGTGTCCATTCTCTGCAGGGATGTGAGACGACTGGTCATCCTTCTTCCTGTTGAAGAGCAACGAAAGACTGAAATAGATAGTGTGACCTCCTTGGGTTGAGCAACCAGGAGGTCAAGTGGGAGGTGTAAAGACAGAGATCGCATTTAGATTAAAATAAATAGCATTGCATCGTTGAGGACGACCTCTAGTGGCGTGGAGGGGAAATGCGCAAATCACACGTGTTCGATTTGTAAACACACCGGGTGGCACTTGCCTGATTACGGCACGTGAGGTGAGTGAGCACGGGTGAGGCTATAAAGGTCCGCGATTTCCGGCCGGGCATGGAAGGGTTTGTGCATTGGAGGACACGAGAGCACGCATTGGTATGTAATTTATATTTTGAACTAAGGTGTAGTTTGCACAATGCGTATGTTTCTGGCACTTTTTCCCGTTTGTCATGTCTTCCATGTGACAGCGCATGGGACGGCGCAGACGTCGTTAGTGACGTCTTGGGCACGTTTGGTGGAGGCGCACATGGTGAAAATGTTTGTGTGGAAGACCATTGTTATTTTACAACACAGTGATATTAGATATCATAGTGATATTGTAATTATATTTGTTTATGATATCTAACCGAATTACTTGGATTTGTTTGATATCTAACAGATATTTGGATTTGATTTAAATGTTTGATTAGGCATTTTGATTTATTTGAGAACTAACTTGATTTAATTTGTCTTTCTCAATAGGTTTTCAACCTAATCCTAATCCGAATCGCAATACGGAACCAGCTTGTTGTTCATGTTTAAAATAATTCATGTTCAATAAAAGGAAGGAGAAGGATTTGAGCTGTCCTGCGTACTCTGTCTAACAGTGCCATTTCAAGTTGGGCAAGCACAAATGAAAACATCACCCAGATAACTTGACAAGTATATATATATATTTATATCCCCCACCAAAGCAGATTATGTGTGGGTGTATGGTTAAGTTGTAGCCATTGCATTAAGTCAAATTGTCTGACAGTATGTGTAGTGATTTGAAAGTTGTTCGTCATGACAAATGGTGCATATAACAAGTTTTTATGCATATTGAACCTTACTCTACATGGTGGACTAGATTTTATGCAATGTGAGCGTCTATTCAAAATATTTTTGTAGCGTGTACTTAACGAAGCATTACACACAACCCCTGAGGGATGCCGTTGTAAGGGGATTGTTAAAGACAAGTGGCCTCTTTACGGAGCAAGGTTTGTGTTTTAAGATTACTTTGAGGAACATTAATGATGGACTAGCACAAGATTAATTTATTAGGGGTCCTATGAATGACATAGGAACCCAATTGTAATCGTTAGCATTATTAGGGGTCCTACAATTGACGTAGGAACCCTATTGTAATCATTGGTATTATTGTTTTTAACCTGACCTTTTGGCTCAAAAAGTTATAAAAATGTAACTAGAAAATAGAAAATAGAACTCGAAAAATTAGTAAGGGAATCAAAAGATGGGCCAGAATAACACATAGGTGGCACAATAAAAAGGCCTGGAAGTTCAGCATTGCCAAGTGACATTACCATTAGGAAGGTTCAATATTCATGAAACTTGTTATATGCACCATTTGTCATCACAAACAACTTTCTAATCGCAACACATACTGCCAGACCATTTGGACTTAATGCAATGGCTACAACTTGACAAAACACCCACACATAATCTGCTTTTGTACCGGAGATGGGGTGAAGGTCAAAGCAAAAACACTAAAGACCGCAGAGATATACATTTTAAAGTTAAATAAACTGAATATCTCCGATATTAAACAGCTCTAACATTGTGTCAGAAACACTTTTTGTTTGTATTGTGATATAGCCTACATGAGTGAAAAGGCACTAAATACAAATAAGCATATAGTAGGCTATTCACATCTCAAGAAAAGATATCTGGTACCTGTAATGCGTTTAAAAAAAGCGTTTGAAAACGAAAGCGTTTAAAACCAGCCTTACCTGCTTGATCATAAATCTCTTCATGAGTAATGCCTCCACACTGAGACAATAAGACTCCACATAATCAGTCCATTACTCCACCACTGTGGACAAGCTATGTGATTAAGCGTTTGATAGCATATTTATCTACTTTACGTGCAGTTTATCCCAGGCCCCTGTGGATTGTGTTTACGAGGAGACCCTACAGCTACCAGTCCACGCAGCACTCTAATGACAGAGTGGCCCTCCGTTATTCATGAGGCCTTATTCCACCTTCTTTGCTACTATATCACAACAGATAAACGCGTTGTACTCGGGAAGCGCTCTGCTTTGAAGACCCTCCTTGGCTTTGTTGTTCAATGGAGTGTGCCCTGAGCTCAGCGTTGGTATAATGTGTCGGCTTGATTTGTTGAATAAATATGTGCTAAAACTTCAAAGAAATATCACAAATAGTCAAAGAGTGGGAGTTAATGACTCTGCAACTCCTCATGAAAATATAACGCGGGGTTTGGCCGGTTTCACTTCCAGAGATAACTACTGGGTATCAGGGTAAGGGTTAGGCTTAGATAACTACTGGGTGTCACGCATGCAAATATTTGACAGGTGAATGGAGCGGTGGGGTGAATGCGTTCCTATTGGCTGGGTCTCTTAGAGCTCCACATGCAGCCTGTCTGTGTTTCAAAAGCAGCTGGAAGACAAGCAGGAAGCAATCTCTTTAACACTACATAGAAGATTGCATTAATTACACATGTATCACCTAGTATCTCTCCCTCTTTGATTATCCAAATATTCACATGCCTATATCCACATGTATATTCAGTGCATTTGGAGACAAGTCTTGTATTAAATTAGTTCACCATGAATGCAATATGAATTCTAAGATATCCGTGAGTTCAATAGCAATTCACAGCGTTCAAATTATTCCATTCAACTGACGTTTAAGGTTGTTGCTGTATGAAGATTTATGTAAGCAAGTAATTCATTTCAGCTTTAAATTTTTTTTACATGTCTCACATACATCGCAAAAAAAATTAAGAAATTGAGGGTTGGGCTGAAGACAGCGAAGGCCTGGTCACCTCTAGTGCTGTTGTTGGAGAGAGGGATGGATATCAAGAGGAGATGTGAGGATGGGACAAGTGGAGAAATGGAATGAGTCAGGAGATCAGAGCTGTAACTGGGGGCAAGGTCATGCAGTGCCTTATATGACATCAACAGGTTCTTGTAGTCTATACTGAACTTTACAAGAAGCCAATGGAGGGATGCAAGAACAGGTGGAATGTGGGACAAACAGCTAGTTCTAGTTAAAAGCCTGGTGGCTGAATTACGAACCAACTGTAAGCGATTGAGAGCAGCTTGACTGAGGCCAATATGATCTCCAACCTAAACCACACACTAGGTTGTTTGTTAAGGTCTTCCAAAATGTCAAACATTTCTTGCAATGCATGCATTTTAATTTGAAATCCAAGTCAGTGAAGGAATAGGATGTTTAGTTTTTTGTTAAAGTGATGTTTTCTATCGTTGCCATGGTGATGCATATGAACCAGTAATGGATTCAATGATTATTTTCCTTGATTCAGTTCACGTCGGTCAGTTTGCCAAGAAGAGTCGTTCAGAATCGTTGTTCGTTCGTTCGTTCAGTCGAGTTTCCGGTAGCGGTGAATCGAGTCATGGAATGCACGGTTCTCTATTGAGTCAGTCAGACTCAGCTCCTCCCTCGTTCTGGAAGTCGGTCAATCAATCAACACAATATAACAACTTTAACCAAACGCAGCGGAATGGAGGGTGTAGTTGATTATTGGATGTTTAACATACCAGCAAGATAATAGACTTCATTTAGCAATGATGGTGGGAGAACGAACCATGAAAGAACGAGACAGATTGACGAGACATTCAAAAATTTGAATAATCTGGCATGACACAGAAAGTACAAAGACAGCATACATTTACCATTTAACTGATATTGAATCGTATTATCGTACGCTCGCTCACTAAGCCTCTTCCCTCTTCACCACTCAGTCAGTGAACGAACAGCGAGTCAGCATCCAGTGGGTCTGGGAGGTGTCAAGTCTGATAACGAACGAGACGAACGAGAGAGAAGAATCAGTTCGGTTCGTTCTTGTTAAAGATTCGGTCATTCGAACTGATTCGGTCGCGAACGACCGATCACTAATATAAACGCTGCTGTCCCTGAAATCGAGCAGCCGGCTCGTTGTTTGAATCATTCTTTGTGTGTCAGGTTAATAATTTCAGCTGGTATGTTATGTGTTCTTCTAAGTAGCCTAACTCATTCTGCCCTATTTTAGCAATCTGAAACGCAAGAATGAAACGCGAAACCCAAGTAGCTTTGTGAGCGGATCTCTGGCGCTGTTACTATTATACAGGCGAATAAATTACTTTTGTGCCCGACGCAAATCTAAAATGGGTTGGTCTGGAGTAGCTTAATTATCCGTAGGTGTGGTTTGGAAGTAACATGCAATGAACCATTGAGGGTTCCATCTCCCATCTCCTTTTGGACTTGACGAGTTGATTTTTTGACAGCGCGTTCATGAATTTCAAACTTCAAATGGTTCTGTTTATGGCCAAACAGTAGGCCTAATCCAACAGTCAACTGTGGAATTGTTTTGATAATATGCATGTGTCCCCCCCATTAAAGGTTGGGTATGCGATTTGCGAAACGCCAGCAGATTTTGAAAATACACAACTCAAATGGTCCTACCCCCTCTCCTTCAACGCTGACTCTGACTCCACCCATTCCAAGTACCTGGACGCGCAATCATGCACGAGCGCGAACAGAGATGCGCGAGAGCGAGCCAGGCTAGCGTAGGTTTTCGTTTAACAACATGGCACTACATTCAGCTGTAAGTTGCACCCAGTACCGCGGGAAGTAGGGGTGCTGGGGGTGCTGCAACACCCCCTGTCCGAGGCCCTGTCTTATCACAGAAAACGATCATTTCTAAAAACTCCGGCCAAAGTGAGATTTCTGAAAACGCCGGTTATGTGTTGTCGTGTCAACGGGGAGAAACGGGATTTTAGGTTCTGAAGCGTCACATTATGCACCAGGAAATGCTTAACGTCATGTGAGCGCCCGCTGTACCGTATTGGTCCGAATATAAACACAAACCCCATTGTGAGACGACCTATATTTGGAAAAAAGATTTGAAGACCAGATCTTGTTTTTATGAATAAATAAATTGTATTCATTGAAATAATATACGAAAATAAAAAGGCATAGAATAAAACACTGCATTGCCACTAAACAGTAGTGCAAATAGGCCGTACTGATGTGTACACCAAAGACTATTCCTGACACTCCTCTGCCCCGCTGTGTTCGCTCTGGCTGTGGTCGCTCCGAACTGTTTCGGCCCGTGGCAAAGCGAGTCATCCTCGCTGCTGTCCAAGGCATTTTGAGACGCAGCATTTATTTAATGCTCATATGACCTAGTGCTGAAAAAAGGTTATATGAAAAAGTGTGAGGGTAGCGGTGGTGCGCTAAACTTGTTCTGTGAGCAGCTGGATGTGAACCATGGTGTGAAGAAAGTGAACACAACGATCGATTTTCAACTGTGCGCGCATGCACTGGTGTAATTGAGCTGCGCTGCTATATATCTTTTTTATCAATGTAACGAGTTGCGAGTCTAGTGCAGGCTGAGTTTTTTTTTCCAGCACCCCCTGCTGAGAATACGTTCTCGCGGCTATGGTTGCACCAGATGTTATAAACATTAAACGGTCACATAAATCATTACTATTTTTAGAAAATGTATGTTTGTTTCATATAATTGTATTGGAAGTCCTGGTTTTCACTAGGGTTGCTGCGGTGTGGACATTTTCACAACGAGTAATACACTCGTCTCAACACCGGTATTACCGAGTATAAACGGTATAAACTTTGAAACTATGTCAACCGCCACACAAGCATCGGTTTTTACGCCCCGTGCCCACTACCTCCGTCAGTTGTCCGTTGCCCATTGACTTTGAATGGGGACGGACGCGCAATGCATTGTGGATCCGTCCGTTCGTTTGGAGCGTTCGCCACCGTCAGAAAGTTGAAAAATGTTCAACTTTTTCGGCAGCGACGGTTCCGTCATCCAATCAGATCGCGTATGCAAATTTAAGCACTGTGACGCGACTCGGGCTCTGACGATACTGGAAAGCGGGAAAGCGGGTCATCTTGCCTCGCAACAAGCAGGAAGAAGCGGGAAGAACCCGGCGAAGCGATTTGATTGGCTGACGGATGCCTCTGCAAAGACTACTCCCCCATCCATCAGCCACGCCTTCCCACGTCCGTTGACTGACGGTGCAGTGGGCATGAGGCGTTAGACCCTTCTCGTCCTTCAGTTGCCGCCAACGTTCGAAAGCAGCGCCTAGGATTATTCTTGATTTCAGTTTTTCTCTCAGCGTTTTTATTATCAATTACTCTCTGAAAAAGAGTTTTCCTTCTCTTTGCTGGTGGTGGTGGTGGTGGTGGGGATGGTGGTGGGGATGGTGGCGTCTTGTCTGCCATGGAAATTGTCTTCTACTGCTAGGTCCAAATGTGGATTAACTAGTTCCAGTAGCTACCGCAGGATAACAACAAACAGGAGCTTGCTCTGGGTCACGAGCACTGCACGAAGGGGTCGCGCGCGGGGCGCGGGGCGCGGGGCGCGGGGGAGGGGGAGTGCAGTACGACCGTTTGATTGACGTACTTACTGTCCAATGCAACGAGGTGGCAATCCAAATGATTGGCTGGAGTTTTTCGAGCCCTGCCCGTTCCACAGATGATTGACTTGTTTAATTTTCATGTCAGTACTTCTAACTCAGTGGCTGTAAGCGGGGTATGATAAGGATTTCAAGTAATTTTGCAAAAATTGCCAAAAAAGCAAATTCCGTACCCAACCTTTAATATACATTGCCATGGACTGTATTATGCATTACGTGTTCAGTTTGCATGTATTTAAACAGATGGGTGCACATATTGTTGAACTGCGCACCAAACATTTTCACCCGAATTTTTTCAACTTTTAAACACTCACTCGCGGTAAAACCACGTTTTATCACGATCAAATACTCAAAATCCCCAAATGTATGGGCTTGTACAAGATGTCTGGGTCGAGAAAATATGTGTTTGCTATACAGTGTTTGCTGATGCATTGTTTTAAAAGTACCAATTATTACCGCTGTATCAGCTGTTCTTTCCCAAATAATTTAACCAACGTTATAATTTACACTAAGACGAGATTTTGTTTTTGAAGGCTGGGATATACTTTGCTCGAGTTTATTATTGTTATTATTATTATTTTAACGCATGGCAATAGCCTACATTGTTCATTCATGCCCCCCCTATGGAAAAAAATATCCACATGCTATTTCTATGCAGTTTCACACATACGAACAATCTTTGACATCATAATACTTAAATTAGACTATTCGTTTGCATGTTTGTGCTGCGTGTGCTGTTTGTGCTACATGTGTGTAAGCTTATGTTGCCATTCCGACCTGTAATGGCACGTCAAAATAGCGCTATCGTGCATTTAGACCAGGTATTTGCCGGTCAGTGGCGCGATTGCTTTCTGAACCACTAAATTAGCACTAATTATCATTTTTGCCGGAGAACGCCTCTGCTTTTCGCCGACACGCCTCTCCAGGGCACAAGTGTGGTGTTTGCTGCGGGGGGAAATCGGCTTCAAGCTGCGTGCAAACTAGCAACGATACATGCGTCGTTGTAGAAAGTAGATTCCGCTTGGTGCAAGATAGGGGCCAACGATGTTCTTTCAACAGAAACGTATATGTTTTGCACCACAAAAAACATAGTGACCCAGGGATGACATTTGTTCTTCTTCTTTAGGATAGATTAGGACGTATTTGTTATATCAAAGAGGGCTTAAAGGAAAAGTATGATTAAACGTTTTGGGGCTCATGCCCTCTAGGAAGTAACTCAAAGAGCCTCAGAAAAGGCTCCATCTCGTAGCCTCTCACCCCACTTCTGACATTCTTAGGTAAATTCTTCCCAGACGATTCCCCACCCCACCGATCCGACACGCAAATACACACCTTTAACTCATTAAAAAAAAAGTTATGAGCGAAAGGCACAGGGACATTTTTGTATCTCATCAGTGGCATGGTGCGGGCCGCATTAGCGTTGGGGTCAAGGTTGTGGTTACACACCGTCCACTATGTGCAGAGACTCAGGGTTCCCAGAGCGATCCCACGGCTCCCCAGGGTTGACAGGTCTAATAGCCATGTTCTGATCTCTTCAACTAACTTTACATTCCGTCCTTTTAATGTTTTTCAATGGCGCATTTGATGTTGATTTTTGAATCACTTCATGTGGGGCACTAAGACACTAAGTTTCTGTTTTTCCACAATGTCGTGTTTTTAAACGATTTATGATGACTATATGCTCTGTAAGGTGACCTTGGGTGCCTTGAAAGGCGCCTCTAAATTAAATGTATTATTATTATTAAGAGCCCCCAAATGAATATCGTATTTCCTTGAGGCCCTTCTTTCATATATAAGAGACCAAACGTCTCTATCTTAATCCCAAGTCATTCTGTGTACCAACATACAATCAGTGTTTGTTTCACCTATTGTATTTCTGCGACCCCCGTGTCGATCATTTTAGTAGCCTATTATTATTGTCTGCCTTTTACCTTATTAATTGCATTCATGATTCAAAAACACTGAAACTTGCATTTCTTGCTCATGCTATCCCTAACCGTGGCTGGTACCACTACAACTCGATCACTTAACATTTCTGTTACTTATTTTTTCATATTATCTTTCAATATTTTTTTACCTATTTTTATATTTTTAAATATCTATTAACTTTATATTTTATTGTTGCTGCTATGTGTGTGTTGAGGTACCAAGCATAATACTCTTTACTCTTGTGTACTTGTACAATTAGAATGTAGTAAAAACAATTCTGATTCTGATCCTGATTCTGATTACCTTAAATTAGGCTTTGGTAAGGGTTTCAGCGGAGGCAAAGCAAACATAGAATTCAAGGTTGCCCCATAAAAACACGTCGGCCTAGTCTGCCTCAAAGAAGAAGAAATAACTATCATGATAAATATAAATGAATCCCTGGGTCCCTCGAAAATCTAAAATGATATTATTGAAACAACATCCAACAGCAGTATTAATGTGTAATGATTATCTTGTTAAACAACATTTATTTATCATGCAATACTTTTTTTCAGTGTGTGCAAACACGCTTTCGTTGGGCCTCACGAAAAAAAATTCTTCTTAATCCGTCCCAAAGAAGAATATCTAAGTATATAAATCACAGGATCTCTTGAAATGTTCATCACATGCATAAAATAGCACAGAACACAACAGCTAAGATGATTACACAGAAAAACTTTTTATCAACCAACATGCAAGCTTTGTGGGAATCACCATGGCAATGATAAAAACGTTGCATTCACTTACATTCTCTTCTGATTAATTAATGACTGAAGATTATGGATTAAAATGCACATATATCGCTAGAAATCTTATCAAAACGCATTTTTAACTGAGAATAAAATAAATGTCCTCATTTTGTTTTGGCAGAATCTGTCCTTGACATACATACGTGACGTATTGCTGTTTTTTTGGAACAGTCGATATGGAACAATCTATACGATTAACCCTATTCTGTAGTTCAGGTTGGTGAAGGCTGCTGAGGCAGCGAATAACAAGAATCTAAATGGGAGTATATTAATTCATACGAGACAGGATTATCCAGATTTTAGCAAGATTACGAATTTGAAGTAAACTGGACTGGATAAATGTAGGTGTGTGTGTGTGTGTGTGTGTGTGTGTGTGTGTGTGTGTGTGTGTGTGTGTGTGTGTGTGTGTGTGTGTGTGTGTGTGTGTGTGTGTGTGTGTGTGTGTGTGTGTGTTTGCATACGCATATGTGTTCAGTGGCGACCCCGCTTGTGTTCACTTGGGGAGGTCACACACAGAGCCGCTTGTTTGAGTGCTCTGTTGTTGCTGAGGTCCTTTGGAAGCTGCAGTGTAGGAATGATCTATATGTATCAGTGGCTGTCGTGGCAAAGCTTCAGAAGATTTTGCTTCAAGGACAGATTAAACCTCTAAGTGCAGAAAAAAACCACCATAGTAGGAGAAAATTAACCCATTTAATATTCACCGGTCTCCACTCTATCAAAGTGAAGCCAGTTTTTAACAAAGTATCCCCCCCTCTACATAATGTAATTGTGTTCAGAAAGATGTTGACCTAAATGCCAGTGCTCTGGGTCATTTCCAAAATGTTCAAACTCTTTGTGTTTGTGGTCAACAGTGAAGACCATTACTGAGTTACTGAGCCTGCCCCACTTTTGAGTAGTTCCAGGCCATATGGGAAAACATAGTGGGGCTAAATAATACAACAGAGCACAAAATAGTTAAAAACCTACAACAGACTTCCCATAACAGGGCAGAAACACAGCTACACATCACCACAATCACCACCAGCCCACAATACAATGGTTTAGAAATGACTGACAAGTACTGGTTGAGGTACTTCAAATCACAATTCTACCAGCACTTTTACAGTGGTTTTAAACTGGGAACATCGTGCAGACAACCCTAATACCTGTTGACAAATTCTTGGTTCATCCTCAGGTTTACATATTTGAAAGCAACATTTACTACCAAGCGGACGTCCAGAGCAGTTCTTGGAGACTGACGTCCTCTGGACAGGAAGGGGCTGTCTTCAACGGCATCTCTGATTGGCTGTATGAAGGTAAGGACTGATGGCATCATCAAAGGAAATGTGTTTTGATCAAAAAGAAAAATCTATCATAGCATATTCTTTCAGGTCAGAAATGGTAGAAGGATTCGATAATGTCCCTTCTGGGTAAAAGAGTAGGCAGAGTAGGCAACTTCAAATAAACCACATTTAGATATTCCAGGAAAAAGTAAAATAGCAGAGAGGGAAAGTGCTTTCTGGGAACACGCTGAATTTTATACTGCATTAGTCCATAAACCACAACCAAACGACTGAAAATAAACTGTTGTCCTCAACAATGAACAAACATTTGAGAACTGATGAGGTTAATTGTGTTTAATTTCTACTTAAAAAAAAAACAATGCGCATTAAGTGCCATTGTGTGAGGTTTTAAAATTCAATCAGCCAGAAACAAACAAGACGCAAGTCATAAACAAACCATCAGATTCAGTTTAATGTTCCGAACAACCATTGCAGTAAACACCAATGGTTCTTAATGACCAGTGATTTTTAATGAATTGAAGAGATAAAACACAACTTAAGAGTTAGCAACCTTTTCAACTTAATTAAACCAAACCATATACAATAATTTACGACAGAAAATATTGAACTGTTTTCAACAGTGTTTATCCCGACACCAGCTCAGATTGTTATCCCTACAATGACTTCCCATTGAACTGAAAGACAAAACTGAAAACAAAACGTAGGCAGCAGAAAACTCAAGAACAATTCAACTGGCTGAAAGTGAACATTTCTCGTTTCACACCATTAATTTTGTCCTCCAACAAAACAACAACTAATACCCCCCCCCCCCCCCCCAACCCCCACATTCCCTTTGTTTCAACTGACTTCTTCTCAAACCCGTGTTCCGCCATTTTGTCCTCACTAGAGCAAGTTATCCACACCCAGGTGGCTCACTGGTGGTCTCCTGATGGCTCTTGGCTGGCCTACCTCTCCATCAACGACAGCCTGGTGCCTACCATGCTGTTGCCCCACTTCACTGAAGGCCGATACCCCAAGGGGAAGAAGTACCCCTATCCCAAGGTCCCAGCTCCTCCACCCTGTGAACTATGGAAATAATGGGTGGGGGGGGGGGGGGGGGGGGAGACGATGGTTGTCTATATGTGACTTGTTCCGGTCTATTAGCATATATAAGCATAGCAACAGTAGAAATGCTATGAGAGACAAAGTAAGTGAAGTAAACACACACACACACACAGAAAAAAGCGTGTGTCAGACTGTTGTTTTGTAGTGATGCTTGCCGATGTGTCATATCATCTCTAGACTAATGAGCAGAGTGTTTGAGGGAGGCTTACCAAGAGAAGCACAATGACTGGCCCGCGGGGCTTACACCACTTCACACACTGTCACTGTGTACTCTTGGCTTGAATTATAATGTCATTACAGAGCCTGGATTTATCTCCTGGCCTAGCCTACCACCGCAGCTTACCAAAAACTAACAAAACCTTACATTGTGGAAAATTTCTCATAACGACAGTTGACTGCATGGATATTTGGGGGCAGAAGGGAGATCGAGTTACTAAAAGGGTCTTGGTTTGGAACCCTTCAGATGGGGCAGATCAACCCAACTGTCAAACTCTACGTCATTGCTCTGGACGGAGGGGCTCAGACCGCCCAGCTGCGACCGCCCCACAGTTTTGAGGAAAGGTATTTCAAGACATTTCCGGGAGAGGGGGTTCAGGTGGGGTGACCTTTACTCACTTATTCATACCAACTTTGTGTTTGTTTTTTTACGCTAGAGAGCACTACATCACCATGGTGACCTGGCTCACGCGACAGCGAGTGGCCGTGCGCTGGGTAAACCGAGCGCAGAACACGTCCATCCTGACTCTGTGTGATGTCATCACAGCACACTGCATCAAGGTGAGGAGATTTAACTGGAAACTTCACTTTGGAAATGTAACCCAACGTCTCCTAACATTGGAGATGGAAGCTTTTTTTGCTTTAAAGGTTCTAACCTCTGGTCAGTTTCTGCAGTTATAACTGCCCTCCTGACCTGACTCCCCAGATGGTTCGTTTTGGACAGGGGAAGGAAAAATTACTTGGCGGTTGATTTGATGAACCATCTGGCTTCCCTGTCCATCGTAGATCACGGAGTTCCTCATAGAATGCAGATTGGTCCAACCACTGGTGGTTTGGACACAAACGCATAACCTGAAGCCTGGCAAGATGGCTCCTCGTTAGATTGCAAAAGCTGCCTCTATAGGTCACTCAACTAACTCCTTTGCACGTCGACATAAAGGGAGTTCTTCATGACTTTTATCCTCGCAGCCTTTTTTCTTATTTTTTCTCTTCAGCAGTTTGTTTTAGTATTATTTTGGTGTGTTTTGATGTGTAAGCCCTTCCTGAGAACAGTGGTCGCTTTGCCTGTTCCCACAGTGTAAATCAATACATCAGTCCTGCTGCCTGCCACTGAATTTGCAGTGGACTGCCTCTTTGTTGCGATCCCTCTCCTGATTGGATAAAGTGTAAACGGGATACCAGAAAATGTGTTTTCTGTTTACTGCAGAGCAGAGGGACTGGGAGACACATGTTTCTGACCAAACACTCTATGGGTTTATCTTGCACCCTACACCGACGCATGTATCGTTGAAAGTTTGCACCCGGCGTGAAGCTGAATTTCCCCCGCAGCAAACTCACGCCAGCCATTCCACTTGCGCCAGGTGTGTCGGTGAAAAGCAGAGGCATGTTCCGACAATGATACTTGGTGATATTTTTGTGATCCAAAAAGCAATTGCGCCACTGACCGGCAAATACCTGGTCTAAATGCACTAGCGGATAGCGCAGTCGGTGTTGCAATTTTGACGTGCCATGGCAGGTCAGAACTGCTACATAAGCTTACACACACTTAGGCTATGAACAGCACAAACATGAAAATGATTAGCCTAATTGAAATATTATGATGATGATGTGGATTGTGGAAAATAAAAAAAGAGGCTGCATGATTGAACACTGACTGTAGTAATATGCAATGCATTCAAATAATAATAATAACAATAATAAACTCGAGCAAAGTATATCCCAGCCTTCCAAAACAAAATCTTGTTTTAGGTTAAATTATAACATTGGTTAAATTACTTTGGGAAGAACTTGTTGTTGTACTTTTGAAACAATGCATCTGCAAACACCGTACAGCAAACATATATTTTCTTGAAACAGTTTCCAAGCCCATAACTTTTAGGATTGATGAGTATTTGATCGTGAGAAAACCTTGAGTGAGTAAAACTGAATGAAAGAATGAATGAATGAATGCGGGTGATATTTGGCGTGCAGTTCAACTATATGTGTGCACCCATCTGTTTGAACAAACGCAAACTGAACCGTAACGCATAATACAGTCTGTGGCAATGCATATTAACGGGGGGGACACATGCATATTATGAACACAAGTCGATAACGAATATGTATACAATACTGGTAGTCTGGTAACAAACGATGTTTGTTAATGTATTGCCACATTTCATTAAATAGACCCACAGTTGCGGCCACAGGACCGCATATCCTATATATGTTAAGTTCTCTTTGCGGAAATTTACATGACGACTCAGTGTTTCTGAAGTTGTAGAATAAAACGCTATTCTATGTTTTAATTAGGCCTATTATTTTGCAATAAACTGAGCCATTTAAGTTTGAAATGTGCTCGTGCATCTGTCTCAGAGACTGCAAACGCGCTGTCAAAATATCAAACCATCAAGCTCAAATGCCCACATGGCTCTTAAAGGGGATGGGAGATGGAACTCTCATTGGCTTATTGCATGTTACCCCCAAAACACACCTACCGGCAGTGATGGGCAGTAACGCGTTAGAAGTAACGCGTTACTGTAATCCAATTACTTTTTTCAAATAACGAGTAAAGTAAGGGATCGAATTACAATAGTAATTCGATTACTTTTACTTTCCCGCAAGCATCCTGCGTTACTGCGTTACTAAACCGTGATTTATTTTTTCCATTGACAGTAAAATTATTTGGGATTTTGCCGTATTTGCTTTGTGAGACTGTCTCGTGACAATGACGTAGCCTATAGCGGCGCGACGTCTAGAAGTAAACAACACCAACGTGTGTGCAAGACATGGAGTGCGGGAGAGAGAGCGAACATGGAGCATTTAATTCATGGAAGTTCAGACATTACTTTGAGTTTGACTCGGTAAAAGATGTAAAAAACATTAAAAACATTAATTAGTCAGAAGATCTAAAAATAGAAGGCATAATGCTAGCTATGGGCCGCCTATCGGACAGCAATCAGAGCACTTGCAAATGAGTGCCTGCAAGTATAACCGATCGTGGTGTGACATTATTTAACCATCAATCTACCGCAAATATGACCAGACAGATGTACATTGAACACATGATACACAAAGCACACCGTCCAACTCGGCGAATGCCGACAGACAGCCCACAACAAGCCAAACATCACCACGGCGGGTGTGCTCTCTCTCTCTCTCTCTCGCACGCCCGTACTACACAATCACTCCAACTTATCAAACTCCAAGGCTAGGCTGCTTCACTAAGACCACAACTAACCACAAGGCCTTGATCATAAGCATGCAGTATGCCGAAGCCGAAAAGGACACACGTAGTCGCACACACTCATCTTATGCAAAACAATCCGTTTTATTATCAACATTCAGTCACTGCAAAGATTTAAAGGCTAGCCTCTTACCATAAGTTAGAATGGACCAAAAGTATGTGATTGAGACAGTATTGTCCGGCTTTCGCTTGCTATCCGTTTTTAGTATGACTTCTCAACATTACGTCTTTCTTGTGTTATGGTGCGTTCGTGTATTCTCTGCGAGCCGACTCGGATCTCGGATCGGACGCCACGCCCACACTAAAATCGTTTTATTATGTTTTGAGCGTAGGTCGTCGGAGAAAAACATGGACGCCACCCGGAAAGCTATTGTTGCGGTAGCATTGGCCGACTACTTCTACTATTTTCATTTATATTATTTCAGGACTACGAAATAATATAAATGAAACGGTGCGTTTTCACCGTACGAAAACGCAGCCATTTGAACTTCTACAATTTTCACTTCATTTCATGTTTCAATGTATCTTCTGCATATGTAAGTTATTACAGCAATACGAGTGATTGAAATTGCGATTTAAACCACCAAAGCGGTCCAAACACAATGAAAACAGTTCACTGAATGTCACACTGGGCGCATCCATCTTCAATTCTATCTCGGAAGCCTCGCTCGGTCACCGCTGAGTTCAAACGAGATGGCGAGATCGACTTCCGAGGAAAAGGGGCGTGTTTGTGCGTGTCGCTAGGCAACGTCCTCGGAGCTCCGAGACGGATGGATATTAAAACGCACCATTAGGCACATGGCTAATTTGCATACGTGCACAGGATTGGCTGGCTCCGCAAGGCAAATAATATAACATATTTAACTATCTTTCTATCCGTCTATTTATTTATCTATCAACGCATGGGTCTAGTTTTAATGTGATGTATTATGTGTATGTCCAGTCAGACTTGTTGTCTCCCTTGTTCTATGTGGTCTTAGTAGGCTATACTGTGTGAGCCGAATCACCTAAATGAATTCCCGACGTGTAGTTTGGTAAAGACTTGACTAGGCTATTTATCTATCGAGGCTATTAGTTAACAATTATTCGCCAAAGGCTAAGTGAATAGTGGGGAATAGCCCCCGAGACCGAAGGTTTATTTGTTGTTATCAGCTGACATTTTGGGATGAAAACAATAGAGTTTGAGATGTCAATCATGGGATATTGCCCAATATCCCGAGATAGCCAACCAATCAAATTGCGCCATTTTAGGAGATTCACGTGTACCATATAACTATATATAATATCTATGTATTTATCTATGAAACACATCCTTCCACACACAGTTCAAACACATAGGCCTACTCTTTGACATTAGAACAGCCTAAATGTTAATAGAGACTTTGGTTTTAATTATTTTATTTCTGTATTTTATTTACATCTATTCGAATGAAGGTGTGTATACACACCAAAACGATTTTCTTTAAATGAGAGACTGTTGCATTTAATATATATATTTTTTTGCAATGTGCATCGTTAAAAAGATTGAGACTAATACAAACAAGTTTTAAAAAAAGCGCATACAGGTTGTGTATAGTAGATAGTGTGTTTTTGAAAAGTAACTAAGTAAAGTAATTAGTAAAGTAACTAATTACTTTTGAAGATAAGTAATCAGTAATCAGTAACTAATTACTTTTTCCAAGTAACTTGACCAACACTGCCTACCGGTATTCAGACCAACCCATTTTAGATTTGCGTCGGGCGCAAGAGTAATTTATCCACCGTTATAATAGCAACAGCGGCAGAGATCCACCCACAAAGCTACTTGCGTTTTGCGTTTCATACTTGTGTTTCAGACCGTTAAAATAGGGTCCAGAATAAGTGATGGCCGGCATAATATAGAGCTATGTAACGCTTATTTGATGAATAAATATCGCTTCGAGCACCTTTAATTTACTTAACTTAAAGATGGAATTTCAGGTTGCAGATGTTACTTTAAGAGAGCAAAGATAAATCTCCAAGTGAGTTACATCTCCTAACTTCACTTCTATTGATCCCTTCTTTATCGTCCTTTATTTGGTAGAAACACGTGATGACATCTGAGAAGTGGATTGATCGCCAGGTAAGTAGCTAGAAAGATGAGTTTCCTCATCATTGATAATCATAAATAATGAATTGAGTAGCCACTTAAATCTTAAAGGGGTAGTTCGGAATTTTGGACATAGGGCCTGATTCCCAAATGAGCATTGGTATTCTATATCACTGTAGACAATTTTCAACACATTTCATACAGTCCTTCTAGTTGCAGAGTTCGCTCGTGCTAGGCTAGCGCACGTCAACGGGCAATGCTAGCCTGCTATTAAAAACAGTCTTACCCACTCCACAGTACACCCGAGGTAAATCAATTATAACGACAGACTATAAATCTAAATGTCTGTTTATAGAATAATGTTAGAAATAAAACCAACCTTGCATTGCATTGCATTTTTAGGGAATTGCGGGGTCTCAGCAGCAGTGTTTATATTCCTGTACGTAGGCTACGGCAGCGGCGGACTGATACCTAGGTTACCTGCCGCTGTCATTGCTACAAACGCAGAGTACAGTGAACGAAGGAATTCTATAAGCGTATTCAATTAACAAGATATGCCCACGTTTGGAGGAGTTAGCGATGCATCTGCTTTTGAAGACGATTATGAGGAATTTGTTGTATCAAACGAACCGTACATGTACGAGCCGGTGTTTTGATGTCCAAGCCAGCAGCAACAAGCCACAGTTGAGTCCTTTCTGGATCTCGCACTGGAAATTGGTGGAAACTTTGTGGTGCCCATCTGTACCGTTTATTTCTACAATTTCTAAAAGCACACTGAACCATCATGTTGCCTAGTCGTTCAATTGCGCTTCTGTCCCACGCTTCTCTGTTTACGTTCTTCTGTCGTGATTCGGTTACAAACCTAACCAGCGCATAGTAAAATTCCGCTTCTGCTGAGAAAGTAGTCCCTCGATGATTCATGCGATGCAAGGTTAGTTTTATTTCTAACATTATTCTATCAACACAGACATTTAAATATATAGTCTGGCGTTATAATTGATTTACCTCGGGTGTACTGTGGAGTGGGTAAGACTGTTTTTAATAGCAGGCTAGCATTGCCCGTTGCCGTGCGCTAGCCTAGCACGAGCGAACTCTGCAACTAGAAGGACTGAATGAAATGTGTTGAAAACTGTCTCCAGTGATATAGAATACCAATGCTCACTTGGGAATCAGGCCCTATGTCCAAAATTCCGAACTACCCCTTTAATTTAGTTCTTCTTAATTTGAGTATTTTGTATTTAACATGATGGCAGACCAAAAAGAAACATTTACCAAAAAATGTGTATGAGGAAATGTTGAAAAGTACTCTTGCTATTAGCTTCACATGTTGATGTTTGATCCTCCTGTAGAACGAAGAGCCAGTTTTTTCCCAGGATGGCACGGTGTTCTTCTTCACCCTCCCTCTAAAAAATAGCGGAGGAGGAGCCTTCAACCACATCGCCATGATAACGAACCAGGTGAAGCCCCCTGAGAGGATTGGCATTTCACAAGGAAATGTCAAAGCATTATTTTTCTAATCAACCTGCATTTAGAAAAAGGTACTTTGAAGGATTTTGTGCTCCAAAAAGTCTAATATGGCCTACTAACATACACAATGTCTCCGTTGAAACCTGTTCGAATCCATGCCTCCCCCCTCAGTCCGAGGATCAGGAGGTCAACGTTCGTCACCTGACCTCGGGAGGCTGGGAAGTCTCTCAGGTCTTAGCCTTCGACGAGCACACAGACTCACTGTGAGTTTGACCGACGAGACAGTGACTGCAGTATTTCATAAGATGAATGAATACCTTAGTTCACACTCTCGTATTTGTGCAGGTATTTCCTGAGCACAGAGGATGGGTCTGCACAAAGACAGCTCTACAGGTACGTCAAAGTATCTAGGCTGTGGTTAGGGTGATGGACTCCTGCAATTCGCTTCAGTGTGTTTGATTAGAAAAATTGTTAAAGAGTGAGAGACGTATTACCACAATTGTATTTAACCTATCCCTGTTGGGATAGGTTATAGCAGCTTTCCAGCAATATAGAAACAAACATGACATTTCGTTGACTTGATTGATGTTGAGTTTTTTCCTGCTTTCAGGGTTTCCACTGTGAGTCCGTTTCAGAGGTCCTGCCTAAGCTGCTCTCTCTCCAAAGTCCGGTGCACCCACTTCCATGCTCGCCTCAGCCCTCGCTGCCAACATGTCCTGCTGGACTGCCGAGGTAGAGAGCGACCACTCTGTCAATATCACACTGTTGCCATTAAGGTAACTGGGTTACAGAAGCAAGTTGAAATGACGGGGGCAATAGATCCATATGCTAAATCCAACAATAACATTACATGAAAACCAGTGCCAAAAATACGGAATAGACTATATAAATATTCAAGCTCTGCAGTATAGCTATCTATCGTTGCGAAAGACCCACAAACGATAGTCCCATTAGTCTACTGCTTATGATTGCTTTATCACGGAGCGTGAATATCTAATATCTTTCCAACTCTAACCCGGTTTGACAAGATCAATAGGTGAAAGCAAATAATCCATAGCTCTTGACATATAGTTGTGTTTAATTACTTCCAAGTGTTGCATAGAATTGCGCAAATCAATTGAATAAAAACAAGACTGAGGTAAGCTAACATGCTCCGCTCGAGCGGATCTTTTAACAATATCGGTACAGATAGTTTTTTCACCGTTGAGCCTTGTCTGTCAGGTTTTTCTAGAACATGTTGGTCTGCTTGAGCTGCTCCCCCCGCGACCCGACCCCGGATAAGCGGACGAAAATGAGAAATGAGATGTTGGTTTGTCTTTAGATTTAAGATGAAATATCCCCAGGTATCTGCGTGAAGCAGTTCTCCTGTCAAGACATATCAAATCCATGACAAACCTCAATCCAACCCGGTATCACGCGATTTCATGGTCATGCGCACAAACGTTATTCTACTGAATCTTGTCCCAGAGCAAGAATGTCCGACTTTTTTCGTGCTACACAAAACGAAATGTAAACCAATGCATTCTGAATGGGAGCGTTTCTCAATTGTTTCCGTGCTACACAGAACGAAATATAAACCAATGCATTTTGAATGGGAGCGTTTTTCAGACGAGAGAGAGAGAGTGTGCGCAGACAGTACAGTGCACCCTCTGCGTCATAGATCCTCTGCTCGGCGAAGCAACCCATCCAATCTGTGCCATCCACCGACCCTTGCCTACACGGACCTTGAAGTAATGGGAGGACTCTGGAACTGCCAATCAGCAGTCAAGAAGGCAGACACCTTTTCGGCCTATGCGTCCCTCATGACCCTCCACTTCCTGGCCCTGACAGAGACTTGGATCACTCCAGAGAACTCTGCTACTCCTGCTGCCCTCTCCACCGTCTACTCATTCTCACAGACCCCCAAGACCTTCAGGGCGAGGAGGAGGGACCAGACTCCTCATCTCGCCGATGTGGTGCTACCAGGTCCTTCCACTAGAACACTTGGCCAGATCTGCTTTTGAACTCCACGCTGTTACTGTCACCCTTCCTATCAAGCTCTCCATTGTGGTGATCTACCATCATCCTGGTCCCCTTTGTGACTTCTATGACGAGATGGATGCCCTTCTCAGCTGTTTCCTGAAAATGGCACACCACTCTTTATTCTTGGCGATTTCAACATCCTGCCAGAGAGGTTGCACTCACCTGAATTTACAAACTTTTTCACCAACTTTGACTTAACACTCTCTCCTACTCCTCCCACACACAGGGCCGGGAACCAACTTGACCTGATATTCACTAGGTCCTGTGGCACCTCTGCTCTCTTTGTTACCCCGCTCCACGTGTCCGACCATCACTTTGTTGCCTTTTTTCTCCCCTTGAAGTCCTCTCCCCCCCTCCTCTCTAGTCCCCACATTGTCACCACCCGTAACCTCAAATCTCGCTCTCGCTCTACGTTTGTCTCAACTGTTCCTTCTTCACTACCTTCTGTCGAACGATTCCCTCAACTATCCACCGAGGAATCCTCAGACACTCTGCTATCCTCCCTCTCCTCCTCTTTGGACTCCCTCTGTCCCTTCCACTCCAGACCTGTGCGATCCTGAACCCCCCCCCCCGCCCTCCTTGGCTGTCTGAATCTCTGCAGACTTATAGAGCAGAGTTGTGGGCAGCTGAGAGGAAATGGAAGAGATCAGACTGTCCTAATGATCAATCTCAATATCTTTTCCTTCTCTCTGATTTCAACTCCACTGTGTCAACAGCCAAATCTGCCTTCTACCGCACCAAAATCAACTCCTCCGCCTCAAACCCCAGGAAACTGTTTTCCTTGTTCTCTTCCCTCCTCAACCCTCCCTCCCCTCCACCTCCTTCCTGCCTCACTGCTGATGACTTTGTTACCTACTTTACCCAGAAGGTAAAGGACATTAGCTCCTCTTTTATCCCTGCCTCCATCCTGCCTCCTCCCATCCCCACCTCTGTCTTTACCCAATTTATCCCTCTCACCTCTGACGAGGTCAACAGAATAATAACATCTAACCATGCCAACACCTGCTCCCTTGACACTATCCCTTCCTCTCTCCTCCAGGCTGTCTCAAGCGACATCCTGCCATTGCTCAGCGCACTTTTCAACTCCTCCCTCCCTTCAGCCATTGTTCCAGCGCCTTTCAAGACCAGAATAAAGCCTCTCCTCAAAAAACCGACCCTTGATACCACCGACATCCAGAACTACAGACCGGTATCTCTTCTTTCATTCCTCTCTAAAAATCTGAAACGTGCCATCTCTAACCAACTGTCCTCCTATCTCTCATCTAACAACTTCCTTGACCCATACCAGTCAGGCTTCACAAAGGCACACTCCACTGAGACGGCTCTCTTCGCGGTGACTGAGTCCCTCCGTGCTGCCAGAGCCTCGTCCCTCTCATCGGTTCTCATTCTCCTCGACCTGTCCGCAGCATTTGACACGGTGAACCACCAGATCTTCCTTGCCACTCTCGCTGAATTTGGCATTGCTGAATCTGCCCTTTCCTGGTTCACATCCTACCTGACGAATCGCACTTATCAGGTAACATGGAATGGCTCCTTGTCCAAACCTTGCACGCTTGAAACTGGTGTCCCTCAAGGCTCGGTACTGGGGCCTCGTCTGTTCCCTCTATACCAGATCCCTGGGCTCTGTAATTACATCGCATGGCTTTTCCTATCATTGCTATGCTGACAACACTCAGCTATTTCTCTCTTTCCCCTCATCTGACAAAGCCCTGAGAGCAACACGCATATCTGAATGTCTGGCAGACGTCAGCACTTGGACAACTGCCCATCACCAGAGGCTTAACTAAACAAGACTGAGCTCCTCCTAATGCCAGGGAAAGATTGCCAATACATGGACTTACTGGTCACTGTTGAGAACATCACTGTATCTCCTTCTCCAACTGCCAGAAACCTCAGTGTGGTACTGGACAATCAGTTATGCTGCACCGCAAACATCACTGCGGTAGCCCGATTCTGCAGATTTGCACTTTACAAAATCCACAGGATCCGACCTTCCCTTACAAGGGAAGCAACTCAGCTTCTAGTCCAATCACTGGTCATCTCCCGTCTCGACTACTGCAACATGCTCCTGGCTTGACTCCCTGCCTCTGCGATTAAACCTTTGCAGCGCATCCAGAATGCGGAAGCGCGCCTCGCGTACAACCTACCGAAGTTCTCCCATGTGAACCCCCTCTTCTGGCTCCCTGTAGTAGCTCGCATCAGATTCAAGATGATGGTACTGGCATACAAGGCAGTCGATGGAACTGCCCCTGCCTACCTCCAAGCATTGATAAAGTCACACACCCCAGCTCGATCCCTCCGCTCAACTACCTCAGCTTGACGTCTGGTACCTCCATCGCTAAGAGCAAGCAAAGGTCGACCAACAAAGTCACAACTTTTCTCTGTTTTGGGACCTCAGTGGTGGAACGAGCTTCCTGCTGATGTCAGGATCGCAGAGTCGCTCATCAGCTTCCGCAAAAGACTCAAAACTCCCCTGTTCAGAGTTCACCTCGACGCTGCATAGCTACCCAGCCCCTTCCGGCCACTAATTTATGCTGTACGTCCTGGCAATTAATGTACGCACTTATTGTATGCACTTAATCTACATTGCACTTATTCATAGTACTTAATTGTGTAACATCTGCAGTAGCTGCTAGCATTGCTCTACACGGGGAATGGGTTAGCCTAGCGATTGTTAGTACTTGCACTTGGCTCTATGAACATCTTTACTGTACTGACAGCGATATATTACTTCACTCCTTATGAAAAATGTACTTACTGTTAGTTGCATTGGATAAAAGCGTCTGCTAAATGCCCTAAATGTAAATGTATATATGTCAATATTTCGGATTTTTTTGAGCAGTCCTCCGCAAAAACTGAAACGAACATACTCCACAGAACGCGCGTCTCTCAGACCATTATCATGCTCCACAGAACGAAACGAGAGAGAGAGAGAGAGAAAGAGAGAGAGGGAGGGAGAGAGAGAGAGAGAGCAGCTTCAGAAGGGGTGTGCGCAGATAGTACAGTGCACCCTCTAGTTATATATATGTCAATATTTCCGATTTTTTAAGCAGACCTCCTCAAAAACTCAAACGAACGTGCTCCACCGAATGCACGTTTCTCAGACAATTAAAGTGCTCCACAAAATGAAACGAGAGAGAGAGAGAGAGAGAGAGAGAGAGAGAGAGAGAGAGAGAGAGAGAGAGAGAGAGGCTTCAGGAGGGGTGTGGGCAGATAGTACAGTGCACCCTCTAGTTATAAATATGTCAATATTTGCATTTTTGCATTTTGAAGCAGACCTCCTCAAAACTGAAAATAAATAAATTAATAAAAACAACCGTGCTCCACAGAACATAATAAACCAATGCATTCTGAATGGGAGCGTTTCTCCGATGTTAACCTTA
Organism: Gadus macrocephalus; assembly: GCF_031168955.1. Taxonomy (NCBI): domain Eukaryota; kingdom Metazoa; phylum Chordata; class Actinopteri; order Gadiformes; family Gadidae; genus Gadus; species Gadus macrocephalus. The sequence continues at coordinate 14,898,487 of NC_082398.1, forward strand.
TATATATATATAAATTCATTATATAGGAGAGGCCCTCTAAAGCCCATCAGTTACTTGGCTCAGCAGTGCATCAGTGTCTCTCTATGGCTCCCCCTCTCTCTTTTCCACTGTGTTTCGAGAATTCATATCGATATAACGAGAAACGATGTAATGATAACGGCAAGAAAATAAAGGCATAATAATTTCAATATAATTAAATTAAAGCTTGTAACAAGGAAATTTACCAATCTAGTTGTGGGCCAGCAGAGGCTGAATTTTAACCAAATTCGGCTCGTAACCTTATTTTTTACATCGTTTTTATATTATGAATATTTTAATACTGTCTGGTATACCTGAACCACCTATATAATGAATATATATATATATAAAGTTAACATCGGAGAAACGCTCCCATTCAGAATGCATTGGTTTACATTTCGTTCTGTGGAGTACGGTTATTTTTATTTATTTATTATTTTCAGTTTTTGAGGAGGCCTGCTTCAAAAATGCAAACATTGACATATAACTGTGCACTGTACTATCTGCGCACACCCTTTCTGAAGCCTCTCTGTCTCTCTCCCTCTCTCTCTCTCTCTCACTCTCTCTCCCTCTCTCTCTCTCTCGATCTCTCTCTCTCTCTCTCCCTCTCTCTGTCTCTCTCGCTTCGGTTTGTGGAGCACATTAATTGTCTGAGAAACGCGGGTTCTGTGGAGCACGTTTGTTTCAGCTTTTGAGGAAGTCTGCATAAAAAAACGGAAATATTGACATATATATAACTAGAGGGTGCACTGTACTGTCTGCGCACACTCTCTCTCTCTCGTCTTAAAAATGCTCCCATTCAAAATGCATTGGTTTAAATTTCGTTCTGTGTAGCACGGAAACATCGGAGAAACACTCCCATTCAGAATGCATTGGTTTGCAGTTCGTTCTGTGTATTACGAAAAATTTCGTGCTCTGGGACACGATTCAATAGATTTACGTTTGTGCGCATGAGCATGAAATTGCGTGATACCGGGTTGCTCAATCAGGACCTACCTCTTTCAAGACAGAGCACATCCAAGACATACCTCATTCAAGACAGAGCACACCCAAGAAAATATCCATCAAAGATACATCACATCCAAGATATGCGACATCCAAAAAAAAATCACATCCAAGACATCTCACATTCAAGAGGTAACACATTCAAAAAGGTAACAAAGAAATAGTCAGGTACGATAAGCTTATTGTGTCTCTTTTATGTATTTGTAGACTGGGTCTTGTGTGAGGCCTTTAGACACATGGCCAGCCATCTTTGTAGTGCTGTTTTGTTGTAGTTTGTGATTGAAACTGGAGATCATGACTTTCACAGTGAGACCGATAACCTTCCCCTTGGTCGTGAATATGAACTATTAAAATGTGTAAAACTGTAAAAGTCGTACTTTGGGACTGAGGCTGCCCTCAAGCATAGTGATGTTCAGTGAAACGTTCGCACCTATTAAAAACAGATCTATTTGAGATGTATTCACCCATACCTCTTTGTGGCTCTATGATGAATATGTGTATCCTATCCCAGGTCCTGGTATCCCAAGCACCACTGTTCACCAGCTCTCTGATATGACTGGTAGGTTGCACACTGTCTGGACTCCCGTCGCCCAATTACCTGAGCCTCTTTCAGCGAGTTTCATCACACCCTGCATTTCACCCACCTTGCTAAAAGGATGATATATAGTATATATAAATATATATAATTAGTAAAGTGTGTGTGTGGGGGGGGGGGGGGGGGTGCATGTGTGTTTGCGTGCCATATTCAATTGAACTATAATACAACAACATTCCTATCTTCGCCCCATCTTGTCAATATTAGTAAATTACAATAACTATTGAACCATTAATAATGATCATTCCATCTTAACTAAAGCAAGAGTTGAGAATCAGTTGTCCTCCACTGGATTGTAATTGCACTAAAGGGACTTCATTCATGCAGCGTGTTAATCTGCAATCATTCCTTAAGGGTTTTAGCTTGTGCTTCCAGTATTTTTCAGTTAATGAAGGACTTCCTCTTCTTAGGTGTGTGTGTCTGTGTCTGTGTGTGTGTGTTGGGGGGGGTGCATGCCTGTGCGTGTTTTCGTTTGTTTCTGTATGTCTGTGCTGCACGCCACTGTGAGAGAGCGTGAGGGGCCTATCTGGCACCCAGCGCAATTTACTTTCTACACCGACGCATGTATCGTTGCTAGTTTGCACCCGGCGTAAAGCTGATTTTCCACCACAATGAACTCGCGCCACTACACTTTGCGCTCTCGAAAAGCAATGCAAACGCACTGTCAAAATATCAACTCGTCAAGTTCAAATGCGCTGGCTCTTAAAGGAGGTGGGAGATGGCACTCTCATTGGAATAGCGTTTTGCGTTTCATACTTATACCCATACTTATTCATACCGTTAAAATAGGGCCCTGAGAGTGATTCTCCTTAATCGCCTAATCAAAGTCAAATTTGCATCCCTGAGTAGGAATATAAAGAGCTGTGCTTACATTCAGTATTTTCAGTGACCATGCAACATAGAGATGCATACAATAGATCATAATATTCTAAACTGTGTTATCATTTCGATGACAGTATGGATATCATATTCTTTCCTCTAATGCTCTCAGACTGTTATTACGATATTAATTTGATGAATCCATGAAAGCATATATTTGAAAGGATAGGATATTGATAACCCCTCCCTCCCATGTCTTGATGCTGGTGGTTGTGGTGGTGGTGGTACTGGACTAATGGTGCTAATGATTGACCTCTCTGAACGGTGGAGTTGGGTTCAGATGGGTGGAGTCGGCTTTGCATGAATGTAGCATCTGAAATACGAGAAGCCAAAAGCCAAGCTGGACATTGTGATTAGTTAAAATGAGTCCTTCCTGAATACTTTGAGATGGTGATGGGGAGTTTTGCTGTGTGCGGCCCGAACATTTTCTCCACCAAACAATTAATTAATGACATTATTTTTATTTGTACCTATATATATATATACTTTTATTGATACTTTACTCTCTGTCTGTTGGAAACGCAGGGAACATCAGTGTGGAGAGCAACGTGGTTTTAGCAGAGGCACTGCAGTGTCGGACTCTGCCCAAGAGGAACAGGAGAATCGTGCATATCAACCACTTTGGTACATAACGTGTGGACGTGACACCCGTGTTTCCACAGACAAATCACAAACTATGAAATTACTTTTAAATTGTTTCATTCTTTATGATTTCTTTAGTGTTGTTGTTGTGCTCTTTGTCTACATCCTCGCCATCATCATCATCATCATCATATTCATCATCAGCATGGTGATGATCAGGTAACAGATACAGTTGACAGCCGCCCACTTTAGAGTTGCGTTAAATAGTGGGCGGCGAAAAGTATTCAATGAGAACGGCGCTGGTTGCATTCAGGCAACAAATCAAGGATAAACCCAATTAAAAAAAACAGGTGTGGAGCTTTGTGAGGGGATTATGAACTGGCTCTGTATCGAAAAACATGGTGTTTTACTGCGACAACTGAGACACACCATATGGCTTCTCTCTCTCTCTCTCTCTCTCTCTCTCTCTCTCTCTCTCTCTCTCTCTCTCTCTCTCTCTCTCTCTCTCTCTCTCTCTCTCTCTCTCCCTCTCTCTCTCTCTCTGTGCTATCACAAGTGTGTCTGATTCAGGTTTTGAGGATTTGAGGAGCTCAGCCCTCAAGGTCTCACCAAAATATTAACAAAATAAAGAACAATGTAAAATGTCTAATTTATAAAATAACTAACTTGTGAAGCTTCAAAGGCATCAAACAAATAGCAAACCCAATCTCAGACCAAAATGTGTAATTGCTTTGTTGCTCCAAAAAATATGAGTTTCACCATAGCGGCTCTGATATAGTTAGATGGCTATGTTTTTTGGCCTATTCTTTTCTATAGGCCTGCAACCATGTCACGTGACAGAAATCAAGATGGATAACATTTATTGTTAGTCTCAGTGGAAAATGCTATACTTTCTAAATAGTTTTGGCATTAAAGTAGGTTTTTTAAAAAAAAATCTTGCGAGAATTTGTGAATATTCTTTCAGGTCTTGCCAGATTTATTTTGAATGCAACATTTTCTGTCGTTGCTATGATGGTTGACAATATGTGCTTGTTTACGACCTATGGCAATCATTTCATTTTCCGCAACATAGTCAGATATTTCCTTTATTTAATACATTGACATGTAATATGAAAACATTATTCTGAACCACATTTAACCAGAATCCTTATTCATATAAAAGTGGTCAATAGGAGTTGACTGGCCCTCCCTATAACGAGTGCACGATGGATGCTGTGTGAGAAGACAGCATGCATAACCTCAATAATGTGGTTGATAATTTAGATAATTTAAATAGATTCCACTTTCCATCTTTAGAAATTCTACCACATTAATCTGGTTTTCTAATCCTTATTCATATAAATAGGCAGCTGGCCAGGGTCATTGCATTCAAAAGAAATAGTCAAAACACACAGAGGATGAATAATAACCTCTCACATCTGAGGGAGTCATTGCCGTGGTGCAGTCGGGGAGGCACTGTATTGTCTGGCGCACCTTGGAATATCTGTCCATTTCATAGCCAGCATTATGTTGCTTATGACAAAAAGAAAACATTGTACGGCAGCTCATCTGCGACACACAGGGACGTCCCTAGGAATTCTGGGCCCCCTGAGAGAATTCAGTTATGGAGCCCCCACCCACCCCAACCCAAAAAATATATATACTTTAAAAAAAAAAAAGATTATATATAGCCTACATTTTTAATGTTATATATTCATTCACATTTTATAATCATTCAATATTGGGTAATACTGGGTCAAAATTGGGTAGTCATTATCATCAGAAGAAAATGACACATTTACCTGGGTTGTAGTTACTATAGACAGCAATAAGATAATAGACTGTGACCCCGCGTTCACACCAAAAGATGCAAAATGTTGCCGCGCAGCAAGATCCCATTCAAAGTGAATGTAGAGACGCGTTGCAGGTTTGCTGCCGGAGCACTTGCTGCCGGCAGCAAAATTTGATTTGCGGCGTGGCAAAATTTGATTTGCAGCGCAGCAAATAAAATTTTGCCGGGCGCGTTCACGTATCAAATTTTGGCGGGCGCATTCACGTATTTTGCGGCGCGACAAATGCTGCTCGAGTTGAAATATTTCAACTTTTCGGCAGCAAACGCGTGATGACAGCCAATCAGCGTTCAACAGCGTTGCCACTGAGGCGTTGCCACTGAGTGACATGCCGTAACAGCCAATCAGTGTTACTCCCTTGGAGTGACCTAGAGTTCACTACCGTTACATTTATTTAGTAATTCGAAAAAACCCACAAATCCGCATTCTGTAGTGTAGCTGTGTTTACAGTTAAACTAAACTATGAGTATGCTAATGGGCTAGAATAACAACCCCAAACAAAACCCAGTTGGGTGCCAGGCAGCACCAGCCTTCCAGGCTCCGAATGGTCTCATGAACCCATAAACGACGGGCATTCCGACGTCTCTCCCTCTTCCACAACAGGTAAAGACATGCAATGCTCGTAATGTCGGCCATGGTTGTGAATGAATTCAGAAGCACTGCGGGCAAAACTTGCCGTGCCGCGAAACTTCCCGCGCTGCAAAACCTTTGCTGCGCCGCAAAACCTTTGCTGCGCCGCAAAACTTTTGCTGCCCCGCCAAACTTGATTTGCTGCGCCGCCAAACTTGATTTGCTCCGCCGCAAAACTTCGGCGACAGCGCGTTCGGGCAGCAAATGCATCTTTTGGTGTGAACGCAGGGTAACAGTGCTGCTTCTACTTAGGCTTTCCTCCTTCTCCCCTTCTTCTATTTCAACCTCACTGGTTTCTTCTGTGGGTTCATCATGGCTTGAAGAGGGTCCTGACTCTAAGATACATCATATAATTCAGAATATGTCTCATAATTATCTGAACATATTAAACAATGTTGTCAACAGTCTATTTGATTGGATTGAGCTGGGCATGACTAAATATGTATTTGTCTGTTTTGATTTGCTGCATTAGCCTACAATAAATAGCAGCTATTAATCTAAGGGTAGACTACTTGTAATTTTAGCTGATTTAAAACTTAAAAGTCAGCTAAAATGTATGTCTCCTTAGTTTAATGTCTGCTAATATTGTAATGCAGCCAATCAAAATATTCAAAATCGGTTTACATAAATGTTATTATCATGCTGGCAAGCAGTATGGAATGTTAATCATTGCATTAACTCCATTTATACCATGGTCTGGGTGAATACTCGATTCTGATTGTCTGGAGGGTGTAGGTTAAAAAGTGTTACTTTACACATAGGCATCGCACAATTAAAGCCGTTAATGTGAAACAAATACGTTTTCTGTTGTGGACCAACGTAGCTATTACACAATTTGGTATGAGATAGGGTTGAAATAACACCCATCTCAAAATAGTGTTCTTGTTGAAAATGTGCCTCCTTTTTTAATTAATTGGCAAACACGTGTTGTTCATTTGTCTTCAGTTGTTACATAAACTGCATACATAGCTTTTATTTGTACAGACGGTGAGGACTTCAGTGAAAAAACAACTAATATTTCTCCTTTGTTTTTGCAGCACTCCACATGGAATTATCTCTCCCAGCAGCTTTGGATGAAACAATACCACACCCACTCTTATTGATTCTGTACGAACACCCTGTTTTACTAAGACTCTATAAATAGTACCTTCTTTTTATAAATACATTGGCTGTTATGTCTTGGTCGTGTAGTAGGGCTGTTGATGATGGGTTTAATTGCGCTGTCACCCTCTGTGCGTTGCTGAAACATGCTAGAGTGCCATTAAAGCATCCATCAAAGCACTGGCAGTTACCAGTGCTTCAATGGTGCTTTTAGGCAAGGACTGACCCCACTGGGGGTCGCCTATTATTGAAATATTCTAAGCACTTTGTAAACCATTAACTAAGGCTTTTTAAATGATCTTATGAACCGTTATCAAATTATCTTTTTAATAATTTATAACTGATCTCATCATTTATAATTTAAGTGATTATGTTTAGCTTACTAAGCTTGCGTTCTTCCATGTTGCATGAATGGACGCTCACTGGACGCTTCTGCATGAATGGAAGCTCACTGGACGCTTCTGCATGAAGGGACGCTCACTGGATGCTTCTGTCTTGCTAGTCGTTATTCACACATTTGGTGGAATCTGTTAAATTTAGTTCAATTTGATCTCATCATTTCTTTAAGACTTTATTAAAAATATTTGACACAAGCACAACACTGGTTGTGAATCCAGTGATTAAATCATTGTGCTTTGTTGTGTATCTTAACACTGAGTGAGTCAGTGCTTCCTGCTGCTTCACAGTAACAGCGCACCTGTCGAGCAGTTGGTGAGCGACCGCTTCCTTCTGGACTGGGACTCGGTGCTGGTGAGCTCGGACAACGTTGTTGTGGCCCGTCTGGACGGGCGGGGCAGTGGCTTCCAGGGCCAGAGGGTCCTCCATGAGCTGCACCAGCGCCTGGGGACCGTGGACGTCCAGGACCAGATCGCAGCAGTAGAGTATGTGCAGTGTGCAGCAGTAGAGTAGGTAGAGTACGCAGCAGTAGAGTACGTAGAGTACGCAGCAGTCTTCTTTAATCCTCTTTAATTCATTCCCCAGGTACCTCTTTCAACTGCCCTACATCGACCGGAACAGAGTAGGAGTCTACGGGAAGGTAGGTGCATTATGACCTTTTCTAAATGACATGGGGTCTCTCTGTAAAGCCCTCACCTTCCCGGGCGGGGGGGGGGGTGGTCTCTGCAGGCCTACGGGGGCTTCCTGAGCACGGCACTACTCCTCTACAACCAATCTCCCTTCAGATGTGCGGCCTCCGTCTCGCCAGTAATCAACTGGAGACTTTACGGTAGGAAGGTCTCCGTTTATCCTCTCATTCATACCCTGGTGAATTCACCAATCGATGTCATGGATTCACGGTCGCCATACAGAGAACATGAACAGGTCATATCAGCTGACCCTCTGCCCGCCCACTGGCTCCCTGCTGCAGAGAGAGACCTACTTACTTTGACTTGTATATCTCTACTCTTGTGGACTTTCCCTCAAATGATATTGATCGTAGGGGCCTTGAACTGTACGCATTGTGTCATCATAACCCATTAGAAACCATAATCACCAATCCATTTATAACTATTAAACACACAGTGTTTGGTGATATGTATATTTATATAAGGAGAAGCTGTCGCGATTGCGGCTTAAAAACCAACATGTCACACTGATTTCTAACCTTTTTTAAGGAAAATGGAAAGCAAAATTCACGGTTAAGAAATACATACGATAGGCACCAAAGCAATCAACATTATGGCTTAATGTGAGTAAAATATCTAAAAAGAAGACAGATTGTGCTAGAATTCATAGCATTATCAATTAAGTGTAAGGAAATCGCACAGTTTAAAGCACTTTGGGAATTTAGTTTTTTATAAGTCAAAAAATATTAAATTAAGGCTTAAACAAGAGCTTAATGTGGGCTAATGACCTAATGATCAATGAATGAACAAAGACACAAATGTCAACCTGAATATCCGACTTGAATAATTGTTCAAGTTTAACTCAATGATTTAAGACATTATTGTTGCACATTGAAGTTGAGTGGAACCATGTCAGTTAAGTGAAGCTGAATGGCCATTAACCAAAAACATCTAGTATAATAATATCAGGGACACTAATATACCAATATAATATAAACATAAAACTGAAACTGTTGATCACTTTTAATAAATATTAGCTAGTCTACTGTTTCCTGTCTCCCAGCTGGCAGATATGACAGTTAGCCCTCCATCATAAGGACATGCTGTAGTATCAAAAAACAGAAGGTTCACTATAACTTCAAATGTAAGTGTGGCTACTTAAAGTATAATGGTTATTTGTATTGTAATTGTTATTATACATTTAAGACACTGAAAATGCCCTAAAAAATAAACATGTGTTTGCCAAGAGAAGGAGTGATAATCTAAAAACAAGAGACGGGCTGAGATGGCTCATTGGCATTTTTTAGGAGTAGCAAGGTAAGTGCCCATGGACCCTTGTAACAGAGGGGCCATATATGGACCAGCACAGCTGGTCCATATAGCTGTGCTGGTCAGCTATATGGGACCCCCATAGTAGGGGACCCCCAGTGGGGTCAGTCCTTGCCTAAAAGCACCATTGAAGCACTGGTAACTGCCAGTGCTTTGATGGATGCTTTAATGGCACTCTAGCATGTTTCAGCAACGCACAGAGGGTGTTGCTGAAACCCATCACCAACAGCCCTACTACACGACCAAGACATAACAGCCAATGTATTTATAAAAAGAAGGTACTATTTGGACCAGATTGTCTCCAGATTGTCGCTCTTTATACAACGTGGGGGCCTAAATCCAGCGATCTGATTGGTTCCTAACTGTTGTATAATGAGCGTATACATAACTGCTATGACGCCCGATCATTTTGTGAAAGTATCACTCTGCGCCTTGAAGTGGAAACCGTTACAACCGTTCTCTCGGAGGGACGCTAAAGTGTGTTGCATAGCGACCGTCGTGCATTTTGAAGGCAGCCAGGAGGGACTACTTTTTGGTAGTCTTTAATAAAACGGCTACTTTGACTTTCTTGGTTTCTTTTTAAATGTAGTGTGTCTATGACTTTCGTTTCGCCATAACAGTAACCGTTGTATAAAAGCAATAGATCACTTCAGTCAGTGGCATGTGCTCATTATACCACTGTGAAGGGGGTCGCCGGCCCTCCGCTGCGCGTCGGGGCCGGACAACGCCCCTTAACAGTGGTATAATGAGCACATACCACAGCCTGGCGTGATCTATTGCTTAATTATACAATCTAAAGGTCTGCACCTTTCATGCATTAGGGCATGGGAACGGGAGAACTCTGTGGAAAGGGTCTTTTGTCGATGGTGTAGTGGCTGGTGTGTCTGACAACCAGTAGAAAGGCACTTAACACAGTGTGTCCCTATTGGCAAACGCTCATGTCTGCTTGTTGGAAGGCAATTAATATACATGGTTATTGAATGAAAGTTCCTTCTTTTGCAGAGTGTATGTATATATCATGAAGATTGAGATTTTGAGATTATTTTCTGATGCTTTAAGCTTGTTAAAGGGCTTTCAGCTTCATTGGGCTAAATGGGTTCCATTTGAGTTGCATAACATGTAGTTGAACACTACAGATGATAACATAAAATGGTAGAGACCTGGCTATTAAAGGGCCAAATAAATTGTATCTGTCTTAAAAGCCCTAATAGATTTAGGGAGGATGCTTAGCTAAATTAAGGTTAAACTTATTTATTTTGCAAGAGGTTGCACCTTTTCTAAATACATAATGTGTTTCTGGTACGTGCATTCATTATTTTCTTCTCATTTCTGTGAAGGTTCGTTCTTCACGGAGCGGTACTTTGGCTTCCCAGCTAAAGAGGAAAGCCAATACCAGGTACAGCCGTCGAGGTCCTTATGAAGAGTTTTAGACAATGATCTCATCTGCAGTTATTAGGATTTCTGTTATTTTATATTAGTGCAGTCAGTTTAACGCGTTATTAACGGCGTTAACGCAAACCAATTTTAACGGCGTTCATTTTTTTATCCCGCGATTAAACCTCCTTTGGCTTGGCAAACGTTATAGTATTTTCACCTCCTGTCTAGCAACAACTAGTCACGTTAGAAAAACTACAACACCATACCGGATCTACACCGGAAACAAAACAACAAGCATGCCGCACAAACTTATGGGGCAAGCATGGATACGGAGCGGGTGAAAAACTCCTTAAAAGTGTGTGTGTGTTTGTGTGTCACTCTGTTCCAGCCTGGGCCAAGTTTCCCAATAACGATGGATCCACGCTCGTACGATCATTCTCACAATGGATCTTGTGATCCATCGTAAATTTCTTTGGAGCGTTTCCCGAAACTCCTCATAACATGAACGCGCGTTCACTGCACTCACAACGTTCGTAGGATTGTAACTGTCTAATGACGCGGTGCTGAAATGGGCTCCGTAGGCGGGGGAGACGCAGGAATGTCAAAGGAAAATGGGGTTAAAAAGCGTCTAAATATCTCCCCATCAAGGCCAACAGCAGAGTAGCCTATGAAAAGAATAGACTGCAGGAATATGAATGCTAAAGATATTAAAACACAATTGATTAGGCCTAGGCCATTATCAGTCCTAATCCTGAATGCCCTAAATTTTTTCACAGCATTTCCCCCCCTGAAATAATTCCATGTTACAAAAATCAAGTGTGACAACTACATTTACTAGACAAAATCGACTTGGTTGCGATGTTGACAGTTTGTGAGTGTTGCGTCTGTTTAGTGAGTGAGAGGTTGCGGGTGCACAGCTCAGGCTGCCGGATGGTGTTGCAATGAACTTTTAAAAACGCAATATTGTTATCCCGCAGTAATCAGCCCGACAGCCCCGAAATGTTAACGGCCCACTGGGAATTCTCCCGACTCTCCCGATTACCACTCCTCCCCCGTCTGTGTGTGTGTGTGTGTGTGTGTGTGTGTGTGTGTGTGTGTGTGTGTGTGTGTGTGTGTGTGTGTGTGTGTGTGTGTGTGTGTGTGTGTGTGTGTGTGTGTGTGTGTAGGCGTTATTCGATAGACTGGTAATGTGTATAGGCCTACGTACGGTAGGAATGTTCATACTGTTTTAGATAATAAATGTTACAGTATTTCCCATCTTTGCTGAACAAGAGTTTTGTTCAAAAGTTCAGTGATTGAAACAAATAAAAGCCTGGGCTATTGAAGTTTTACGGTAGGAGGCCTACAACTGTCATGCACCTACTGTAAAACTAATGTCAAGTGGACCGGGTTGAATTCACTGCGGGTCTCTCTTCTTACTGTCCTTCTCAACACTCTCTGATCTCACTAAAAGGCTAGCAGCAGTAGCAAAATTGTGATTAATCAAAAGTTAATTATGACATCAATGTGATTAATCGCGATTAAATATTTTAATCGCTTGACAGCAGTATTTTATATATTTGCAATATTTTCTATTAAATGAAGGTCATGAAGTTGTTGAACAATTCTACTTCCGGATTCAGAAACTTCTATGATGAATGTCTTTAGTTCAGAGGCTGTTGGGGTTTCATGGTTTTGTATTTGACTATTTTAATTCACGCAGCAGTTGGGCATAGCAGACAGAGCAGATCTTCAGCCTTCAACCAACAACATCCAAACGGCAGCTGTATTCTTAATTGCTAAATTCTTCGCGTTTCAGGAGTTAAAAGTGCTAGTCTGTTAGCAGGCTTTATTGTCAACGCTAAACACAACTTCCAGTGCTGATTAAAAATATACACATTTTAAAATGTTAAATGTCATGAAAGGTCCATGATCAAAAGAGAGTATTTTAATACCCTTATTACAATGACCCTGTGTTACACTGAGCATTTGGTAAACAAAACCCTTGAAATGAATCACTTGATGAGGTGAAGGGGTTTCAGAGTAACTGTGGGGTCCTCCCTCTGTCTCTAACAGATCTCCAGTCTGCTCTCCAATATCACAACACCAAACCACAACATGCTGCTCATCCTCCACCCAACCGCAGATGGTGAGTGGACCCTTCAGAATCACTCATGTATCCCTGAGTCAGAGACGCGGCTGGCCAACAAGCCATCCCTCTCCTTTGTTCAGAAAGAGCATTAAGAGGCTATTAGATAGAAGGAAGGATAGATGGGCCACACCGTTATATGGACTTGTTGAGGTGGACGCAAAAAGGTAAATAAACATGCTTCAAGAATTTCACGTTTCAGTAATCTGGTCAACAATTGACTCATTTAGTAGGCTTTTATCCAAAGTGAACAAAAGTTGAATCAGATGTCATTATGGAGTACGTAGGACCAATCCAATATTAACCCTAACCCTAATTCATTGTTAATTAAATGTTTTGTTTTTGTTTCCAAAATTGTTTTGAAGAAGCAGAGGACCCAGCGTATTTGTTTAATGAACAATTGAACAGAAAATGTTTTTGCCTGCCTATCTGTTTGAATAACCCTATTCCAACCCTAACTTCTACCCCTTATCACTGAGAAGTAAAATATATATCCAATAAACAATGTGTCCATGTAGTAAACTGCTTTTGATATGTCGCTTGTAGCTTAGCTTGTTACATTCTGTTGGGGGGTGGCCTCAGTGCAGAAAGTAGTAGGTTTAATTTCCTAAAGTAATTGGTACCTTGATTCACTACGCTTATCAAACTCTGAAACCCAGTAGCGTTTAACAGGGGGTGGAACACATCCTTTAATTCCACATTTGGTACTGTGATCTAGTCTCATCATGCGGTCTCTTTTCTTATAGGCTGATTATTCTGTAGTTAGTAAATTATTTTGGATTGATTTATTTGATTTGTCAGAAAAAACAATCAATGAATGATTTTTGGATATTATTTTGTTAATTCATCTTGTAAAAGGGGTTTTCATCTTTCTATTTGTAATATAAGTAAAGATTTTGGTTAACCTGTATTTAAATTTAAATTAAAATGTATTTCTTTATAATTATTTGTAATTTATTTCATTTCAGCGACTGTTCACTTCCAGCATTCTGCAGAGCTGGTGAAGCTGATGTCTTCTGCCAACCTGAACTACACACTGCAGGTTACTACCTCTCTCTTCTGACAATCTCTCCCCCGAACACACACACACTCTCTCTCTCTCTCTCTCTCTCTCTCTCTCTCTCTCTCTCTCTCTCTCTCTCTCTCTCTCTCTCTAGCTCAGGAGGTAGAGCGGGTTGGCTGGTTACCGCAAGGTTGCTAGTTCGATCCCCGGCTCCTCCTAGAGTGTGTCGAGGTGTCCCTGAGCAAGGCACCTAACCCTAACTGCTCCCGACGAGCTGGCTGTCGCCTTGCATGGCTGACTCCGCTGTCGGTGTATGAATGTGTGTATGAATGGGTGATTGTGTGGCAATATTGTAAAGCGCTTTGGGTGGCCACTGGTTACAGATAAAGCGCTATATAAATGCAGACCACCATATCAATCTTAAATCATGAATTATTTTCAGACCAACGGTGGAATTACAACCATATCTCGTTCAATGCATCTTCCTTAAGAAAGGCTTTAGGAACCAGGGAACGTCAGGAACCAGGGTACGTCAGGAACCAGGGTACGTCAGGAACCAGGGTACGTCAGGAACCAGGGTATGTTAGGAAACAGGGTACAAGACGAACTAGGATACGTTATGAACCAGGGTACGTTAGGAACCAGGGTAAGCTGGCAACCAGGGTACGTCAGGAACCAGGTTACGTAAGGGAGCAGGGTATGTTAGGAACCAGAGTATGTTAGGAACCAAGGTAAATTTAACCAGGGTGTACTAAACCAGGGTATGTTAGGAGCCAGGGTACGTCAGGAACCAGGGTACTTAGAAACAGTGTACGTTAGGAACCAGGGTATGTTAAACCAGAATGTGTTAAGCTATGAACCAGTATGCAGCAGCATTGGAAGTGTATCACTTTTAGACACAATTAAAGGTATTACGAAGGGAAAAAGTATGGTAGATAAGTTACTAATGCCCCTTTCCACCCAACCCTGTCTCGTCAAAATTACGTTCCCAGAGAACTATTCGGCATTCTCAATTACGTTTGTCATAAAACGTATTTTGTCCGCGATTACGTTTTATTGAACGTATTGCAAATACGTTCGTCCTCAGCCTATTTTTTGCCATTTATTAACCTCTAGGATTATGTTTGGTTGAAACGTATCCCAGATAGGTTAAATGTCAACGTATAGCACATTATTGTCATTAAGGCATATCTCCCTTTCAGGGAACGTTTCATTTAACGTATTTTGTCTGAAAAACGTATCTTGGCTGTGGATACGTGTTATTGAACATATCGCAAATACGTTCGTTGTCAATCTATTTTTTGCCATTCATTTACCTCTAGGATTATGTTTGGTTGAAACGCATTCCAAATATGTTAAATGTCAACGTATAGCACATTATTGTCATTAAGGCATATTTCCCTTTCGGGAAACGTTTAATTTAACGTTATTTTGTCCCTGATTACGTCTTATTGAACATATTGCAAATAGGTTCGTTCTCAACATTTTTGTTGTTATTTATTTAAACTACCTCTTGGATTACAGGCTACATTTAATTGAAACGTATCCTTAATAGGCTACGTTAAATTTCGATAACACATTATTGTCAGCATATAGGCATAGGTCTACCTCTCGGGGAAGCGTACGTTTGATTGTAATGTTAATAGTCCAACGTTATATCAACATGTCACAAGAGGAGAAATTAGCTGCTGACGGGGTAACTGTAGGAGCGGGGGTTGCTTTGTTGATTTCTTTATCTAGGGCTATAGCTGTGGTCAAAGCGGGAAGTGTACGTTGTCTGGGCGGCTGCCTGAACTGAGCTGCAGGAAATTATGTTCACACGTTTCTTCATTCATTCATGAAGGCTATACCGGTGAACGGTGACGTCAGACTCACGCCCACCTACAAACCAATCAATGTCCAGTATCAGCCTGTCCTCTCGGAAAATACGACCACGTTGGTTTGTTCCGCCACAGATTACGACCCATTGGAATTTATCCAAAACGAGCG
This sequence comes from Gadus macrocephalus, assembly GCF_031168955.1. Taxonomy (NCBI): domain Eukaryota; kingdom Metazoa; phylum Chordata; class Actinopteri; order Gadiformes; family Gadidae; genus Gadus; species Gadus macrocephalus. The sequence continues at coordinate 14,914,016 of NC_082398.1, forward strand.
AACGAGGCCCTCTACATGTGCGGGCAACCCTTTCTCATCAAAATTACGTTCCCAGAGAACTATTCGGCATTCTCAATTACGTTTGTCTAAAAAACGTATTTTGTCCGTGATTACGTTTTATTGAACATATTGTAATGACCTCGCAGGTGACATAACGATGTCGAGTCATTAGTAATTGAAGGAACTTTTAATGGACCAAAACCAGGTCACTGAAACCCGTAACCAACGGCAGAAATCCCACCCAAAACAAACCCCGGTTACCCCGGCAACCCCCAACACGGTCTCACTCACGTGCAGGCCCCCACCTTCGTGTTCTTCCAAGGCCCTCCCCCAGCTGACCTAATGATTCGCCCTCACACTGATTGACAAGAAGAACATTACAATACATGCACACACAGAACAACTGGCATAACGGACAACGAAATACAATGCAACACATAACACAAAAACAATTTAATTGTCCCAGGGTCGCTACAATATCGTAAATACGAATTCGTTCTCAGCCTATTTTTGCCATTTATTTACCGTGTTACTATGGCAGAATAAAGAATAAATTCATGCATTATCATTCAATTTGAACATGTGTTTTTACAGTATAGAGTGGTGGAGAGGGATGACGTATCGACAATAATGAACACACGAACAATGTTAATAGAACAACACGCAACCACATAACATCCCGAACCCATTAACCCCACTTAATCCTAACAACAAAACAAGTTAACAAAAGCCCCATTTGTCAACTGAGAACCCCAATTCCCAGAATCCCCCGCGGCTCCGGAACACGGCGTAGCTCATATTAATCTTTATTATCTGAATGGGAAATGCAATATTTTAGGACAGATACACCATTAAACGCGTTTCTAATGACATTTCTAGCGAGAAATGTACATTTTCCTTACATAATCTTCAGTCAGTGAATGTGTATGATCTTTATTAATCTTTATTATCTGAATGGGAAATGCAATATTTTAGGACCGATTCACCGTTAAACGTGTTTCTAATAACATTTCTAGCGAGAAATATACTTTTTACTTGCATAATCTTCAGTCAGTGATTGTGTCTGATCTTTAGTTTTATAGTTATTAGGATTTGATCGGCTCGCTCGCATGTTTCAACGACGTCAGGTTGCTTTCGCTAAACTAGCAGCTCACGTGCTTCCTGCGTTTGTGTTATTAAACTGTTACTTTATGTAACTTTTAATGATATCATCTTGTTAGAAACACGTATATCTGCCCAGTCGCCAAAAGCATACCTACGTTGACAGTGTACGTTTCGTGAACACTGGATTACGTCGCATTTCAACATAAAATAGCGTGTTATACACACACACACACGCACGCACACGCACAGACACACACACACACACGCACACACAAGCACACACACGCACGCACAGACACACAGACACACACACACACACACACACGCACACACGCACACGGTGCATTTCGCTGCTAAAACAACAACAAAAAAATATTCCCTCAAATAGTATTACTTTCAAAACGTTGGCCAAAATGGCCAATAATATCATTTTTTATTTGGGATGCTTCTAGGACATTTTGGGTGGATTTTGAACGGTATGTGGGGGGCACGTTTTTTGCAGGACCTGGCAACCCTGCGCTGTTGCCCGAGATCTGGATCCACCCCGGCGTGGTGCCGTCTCCTTTTGACCTTTTGACCCCAGACTTCTGGGGGAATAGCTGAATCAATTCATTAGTCAATCAGAAGCATGTAAATATCTTCACGGTGGTGTAAGAGGACGAACAAGGTGTCCTTCAACATCTACGCTTCCAGGCGATTGCAACGGTGCCACACATGAGCATATTCGAACATGTTTAATGGTAGTAATTAGCTGTCGAAATTGGAGGCCTTAATCAATACTGAGCAGCTATTGATTTGCTTCCCGATAAAGATTAGTCACAAATGACATGTTATTTAGCATCTACACGTTGAGCTGAGTCCAATGACACCAAGAACGACACTCTAGCTAATGGTAACATGTATTTTACATGGTACACCTAGGTCTAGGACATGATCTCGGTGTAGCAAGAGGCCGAGCTTGATCTCATTGGACTCAGCTTAACGTGTAGATGCTAATTAACATGTAATTTGTCAAAAATCTCCATCGGGAAGCAAATCTATAGCTGGTCATTATTGATAAAGGCCTCCAAAATCGACAGCTAATTACTACCCCGAAACATATTCAAATATGATCATGTGTGGCACTGTTGCAATCGTCTCGAAACGTAGATGTCAAAGGACACCTTGTTTGCTCTGTTGCACCACCGGGAAGATATTTTCATACTTCTAATGGATTGATTCATATTTGAAGGTTCTCGGAGTGAGACTTTAAGTGGCTGCAGCAGAAGTGTTGAGACGAAAGATGATATCAAGAGATTTATAGAATATTCCCATTCACATTATGATTCTTCGTCGTAACATCCGACCAAACATCCTTTACATTCACAGAGCGAAGATTATGAAAGTCCAGGCTCAGCAAGTGCTCCATCTCGTTGCACCTGCACCCAGCGGCTCGCTTGCAAGATTTTGGCCTGAAGTTCTTCCCAGACCTACACCCATAGCCATCCAACATGCATATCTGAGAATCAGGCCTCTCTTTAATAATGACAAAAAGTTATGAGAGAAACACACATTAACTTTTTGTTATCTCATAAGCGGCGTGGTGCCGGCTCCTTTTGACCTTTTGACCCCCGACTTCAAAAACGTGGCCACAGGCCAGCTGTGTCTACACACCTTTAGCCACAAATGTACACCTCCATCCCACAAAAAATGGGGACTAGAAACTAACCTCTGTCTTACGTACATTTACTGTACTGTTGGAGGTCACGCCCCTTTGCCGACCTTTTCGAGATAGCTAGGGATGCTAAAATGTTTACACACATTTCCCGGGGCCCCGTGTACGACATATCCGAGATTTGGAGTTCTAGAAAAAAAGTTTTCCCAAATGGAGTGTCATTTGGACAAAGCCCCTCAGAAGTGTAGCCTGCAAGACCTAATGGTTCAGAATGTGGTGGAAAAACAGTTTTTGAGATAGGAAGGTCCTACCGCCCTGAAATTTTAATACCTTATTCTAGGGCCTAACTGGGACCTCCGCACCGAAACTTGGCCCGGTCGGACCCCGAGGGCAGGAAGGGGGGGCCTGCCCTCGGGGTCTGACCGGGCCAAGTTTCGGGCAGGAAGGGCCCCCCTTCCTGCCCTCGGGGTCCGACCGGGCCAAATTTCGGAGCCGAGGTCCAAGTTAGGCCCTAGAATAAGGCATTAAAATTTCAGGGCGGTAGGACCTTCCTATCTCAAAAACTGTTTTTCCACCACATTCTGAACCATTAGGTCTTGCAGGCTACACTTCTGAGGGGCTTTGTCCAAATGACACTCCATTTTTTCTCTAAGGGCTAGAACTCCAAATCTCGGATATGTCGTTCACGGGGCCCCGGGAAATGTGTGTAAACATTTTAGCATCCCTAGCTATCTCGAAAAGGCTGGAAAAGGGGCGTGACCTCCAACAGTACAGTCAATGTACATAAGACAGAGGTTAGTTTCTAGGCCCCATTTTTTGCGGGATGGAGGTGTACATTTGTGGCTTAATGTGTGTAGACAGCGCTGACCTGTGGCCACCTCTTTGAAGTCTGGGGTCAAAAGGTCAAAAGGAGCCGGCACCACGCCGCTTATGAGATAACAAAAAGTGAATCTGTATTTCTCTCATTACATTTTGTCATTATTGAAGAGAGGCCTGATTCTCAGATATGCATATTGGACTGTTAGGGTATAGGTCTGGGAAGAACTTCAGGCCAAAATCTTGCAAGCGAGCCGCTGGGTGCAGGTGCAACGAGATGGAGCACTTGCTGAGCCTGGACTTTCATAATCTTCGCTCTGTGAATGTAAAGGATGTTTGGTCGGATGTTACGACGAAGAATCATAATGTGAATGGGAATATTCTATAAATCTCTTGATATCATCTTTCGTCTCAACACTTCTGCTGCAGCCACTTAAAGTCTCACTCCGAGAACCTTCAAATATGAATCAATCCATTAGAAGTATGAAAATATCTTCCCGGTGGTGCAACAGAGCAAACAAGGTGTCCTTTGACATCTACGTTTCGAGACGATTGCAACAGTGCCACACATGATCATATTTGAATATGTTTCGGGGTAGTAATTAGCTGTCGATTTTGGAGGCCTTTATCAATAATGACCAGCTATAGATTTGCTTCCCGATGGAGATTTTTGACAAATTACATGTTAATTAGCATCTACACGTTAAGCTGAGTCCAATGAGATCAAGCTCGGCCTCTTGCTACACCGAGATCATGTCCTAGACCTAGGTGTACCATGTAAAATACATGTTACCATTAGCTAGAGTGTCGTTCTTGGTGTCATTGGACTCAGCTCAACGTGTAGATGCTAAATAACATGTCATTTGTGACTAATCTTTATCGGGAAGCAAATCAATAGCTGCTCAGTATTGATTAAGGCCTCCAATTTCGACAGCTAATTACTACCATTAAACATGTTCGAATATGCTCATGTGTGGCACCGTTGCAATCGCCTGGAAGCGTAGATGTTGAAGGACACCTTGTTCGTCCTCTTACACCACCGTGAAGATATTTACATGCTTCTGATTGACTAATGAATTGATTCAGCTATTCCCCCAGAAGTCTGGGGTCAAAAGGTCAAAAGGAGACGGCACCACGCCGGGGTGGATCCAGATCTCGGGCAACAGCGCAGGGTTGCCAGGTCCTGCAAAAAACGTGCCCCCCACATACCGTTCAAAATCCACCCAAAATGTCCTAGAAGCATCCCAAATAAAAAATGATATTATTGGCCATTTTGGCCAACGTTTTGAAAGTAATACTATTTGAGGGAATATTTTTTTGTTGTTGTTTAAGCAGCGAAATGCACCGTGTGCGTGTGTGCGTGTGTGTGTGTGTGTGTGTGTGTGTCTGTGTGTCTGTGCGTGCGTGTGTGTGCTTGTGTGTGCGTGTGTGTGTGTGTGTGTCTGTGCGTGTGCGTGCGTGTGTGTGTGTGTATAACACGCTATTTTATGTTGAAATGCGACGTAATCCAGTGTTCACGAAACGTACACTGTCAACGTAGGTATGCTTTTGGCGACTGGGCAGATATACGTGTTTCTAACAAGATGATATCATTAAAAGTTACATAAAGTAACAGTTTAATAACACAAACGCAGGAAGCACGTGAGCTGCTAGTTTAGCGAAAGCAACCTGACGTCGTTGAAACATGCGAGCGAGCCGATCAAATCCTAATAACTATAAAACTAAAGATCAGACACAATCACTGACTGAAGATTATGCAAGTAAAAAGTATATTTCTCGCTAGAAATGTTATTAGAAACACGTTTAACGGTGAATCGGTCCTAAAATATTGCATTTCCCATTCAGATAATAAAGATTAATAAAGATCATACACATTCACTGACTGAAGATTATGTAAGGAAAATGTACATTTCTCGCTAGAAATGTCATTAGAAACGCGTTTAATGGTGTATCTGTCCTAAAATATTGCATTTCCCATTCAGATAATAAAGATTAATATGAGCTACGCCGTGTTCCGGAGCCGCGGGGGATTCTGGGAATTGGGGTTCTCAGTTGACAAATGGGGCTTTTGTTAACTTGTTTTGTTGTTAGGATTAAGTGGGGTTAATGGGTTCGGGATGTTATGTGGTTGCGTGTTGTTCTATTAACATTGTTCGTGTGTTCATTATTGTCGATACGTCATCCCTCTCCACCACTCTATACTGTAAAAACACATGTTCAAATTGAATGATAATGCATGAATTTATTCTTTATTCTGCCATAGTAACACGGTAAATAAATGGCAAAAATAGGCTGAGAACGAATTCGTATTTACGATATTGTAGCGACCCTGGGACAATTAAATTGTTTTTGTGTTATGTGTTGCATTGTATTTCGTTGTCCGTTATGCCAGTTGTTCTGTGTGTGCATGTATTGTAATGTTCTTCTTGTCAATCAGTGTGAGGGCGAATCATTAGGTCAGCTGGGGGAGGGCCTTGGAAGAACACGAAGGTGGGGGCCTGCACGTGAGTGAGACCGTGTTGGGGGTTGCCGGGGTAACCGGGGTTTGTTTTGGGTGGGATTTCTGCCGTTGGTTACGGGTTTCAGTGACCTGGTTTTGGTCCATTAAAAGTTCCTTCAATTACTAATGACTCGACATCGTTATGTCACCTGCGAGGTCATTACAATATGTTCAATAAAACGTAATCACGGACAAAATACGTTTTTTAGACAAACGTAATTGAGAATGCCGAATAGTTCTCTGGGAACGTAATTTTGATGAGAAAGGGTTGCCCGCACATGTAGACGGCCTCGTTCGCTCGTTTTGGATAAATTCCAATGGGTCGTAATCTGTGGCGGAACAAACCAACGTGGTCGTATTTTCCGAGAGGACAGGCTGATACTGGACATTGATTGGTTTGTAGGTGGGCGTGAGTCTGACGTCACCGTTCACCGGTATAGCCTTCATGAATGAATGAAGAAACGTGTGAACATAATTTCCTGCAGCTCAGTTCAGGCAGCCGCCCAGACAACGTACACTTCCCGCTTTGACCACAGCTATAGCCCTAGATAAAGAAATCAACAAAGCAACCCCCGCTCCTACAGTTACCCCGTCAGCAGCTAATTTCTCCTCTTGTGACATGTTGATATAACGTTGGACTATTAACATTACAATCAAACGTACGCTTCCCCGAGAGGTAGACCTATGCCTATATGCTGACAATAATGTGTTATCGAAATTTAACGTAGCCTATTAAGGATACGTTTCAATTAAATGTAGCCTGTAATCCAAGAGGTAGTTTAAATAAATAACAACAAAAATGTTGAGAACGAACCTATTTGCAATATGTTCAATAAGACGTAATCAGGGACAAAATAACGTTAAATTAAACGTTTCCCGAAAGGGAAATATGCCTTAATGACAATAATGTGCTATACGTTGACATTTAACATATTTGGAATGCGTTTCAACCAAACATAATCCTAGAGGTAAATGAATGGCAAAAAATAGATTGACAACGAACGTATTTGCGATATGTTCAATAACACGTATCCACAGCCAAGATACGTTTTTCAGACAAAATACGTTAAATGAAACGTTCCCTGAAAGGGAGATATGCCTTAATGACAATAATGTGCTATACGTTGACATTTAACCTATCTGGGATACGTTTCAACCAAACATAATCCTAGAGGTTAATAAATGGCAAAAAATAGGCTGAGGACGAACGTATTTGCAATACGTTCAATAAAACGTAATCGCGGACAAAATACGTTTTATGACAAACGTAATTGAGAATGCCGAATAGTTCTCTGGGAACGTAATTTTGACGAGACAGGGTTGCCCTTTCCACCGCAGTACCAGCTCAACTCGCCTTGACTCGGCCCGCCTTTTCGATCGCCAAAATGAGGTACCTGGTACTTGGTACCCCGTACCTTTTTTAGTCTCACCACCGCAGGGTTTTCAAGAGAGCTGAGCTGATACTTTTGTGTGGCGTAAACAGGCTGCTGGCCACTGATTGGCCAGAGTGACGGCACTGGACGAACAATGATGAGCGCGACTTCCGAAACCTGACCCGACACCCCACACCTGGCTTCTTTAAACACTATCATCAGCGTTCAGTCAACATTAGTGATTGATTATTGAACATGGCAGGGTCAATCCGCAAGAACACGCTGTGGACCTTGACAGAGGTGGAGACGCTCCTGTGCGTAACCCTGTATGTTTATGTGTTGCATGGTCGCGTATGTGTCGCAGTTTCGGGCATGCGTGCTATAAAAACGACCCGCACACATTGAAGAGGTACTTTCTAGATGGAAACACGAGGTGCCTGGAACCAAACCAAGTCATGCCACACTAAGTCATGGCGAGTTGAGCTGGTACTGTCGGTGGAAAAGGGGCATAAGAGGTCAAGGTGTCAATTTTTTTGGTCGAATTCATTAAGTCATCTGATATGATCAAATTAACATATGATATGAACACCTGCTGTTGCAGTGTAAAACAGCACATTATCTTTCACTCTGTAGAGAAATCTCTTGAACAATGCCAAATACACAACAATTGAATTAATCACAGGAAAAGCGGTTAGTATAGATAACTGACGAGGATGCAACGTGTCTGTCTGCTTTGATGCCTGCTGCTGCTGCTGCTGCTGCTGCTGCTGCTGCTGTTGTTGTTGTTGTTGTCATTGGGATAGTGTTTGGCCCACGCTTTTCCTCTCAGTGGGCTGAGGAATAGAGCTGTGGAGGGCTGCTCTTGTTAGCATTAGTCTCCAGTCTTTCCTAGTATTTCCCTCTCCTCATGCTACACCGCGTGACAGGCGGACAAGCTACTGGGAGCACATCCTCTTTCTGTGGTGGGCTTTTGCTAGGCCTGTCACTTCTCTGGGTAAACCGTGTGGAAACATTGCTGCTGCTTTTTCCTTTTGTTTCTCTTGTTCTGTGTGACACATCTTGATTTGGCTTCATCTACTCTGTTCTTAGGGTTGGGCAGAAAATAAGTTTAAGTTGTTTCCTGTTCTACTCTAGATCTTTCCGGATGAAGACCATGTGATCGCATCGGATGCGGGCCGGCGCTACATGGTCAGCTCACTGATGAGCTTCTTCAGGAAGTGCTTCGAGGAGGGAGAGGGATTTCCCGCCCAGCTGAAAAACTAGGAGGAAGGCTAATTGTAATATTGAGATCCTCCTTGTGGTGGTAAAGTTCTGGCTTGCTGGAGTCCGCCAATAAAATATGAGTAAAAAAAACATAGGCTGGAGAGTAGAGGAAAACAAATATGTTTGCGTCATTAGGTTTGAGGTCAAAGGATGTGTTGATATCATGATTTCCCTGTGTAGGAATTAGTGAATCAGGGATTAGCGACACAGAATTGGCGCATGTACACGGTCGTGCTGGTTTGCAGAAGAAAATGAAATAATATTTATAGTTAATATATTATAGTATAACTTATTCAAGCAATATCACATGAGAGGGAGCAATGTTGTCGCTCTATTTCAGCGTTGCTGTGATTCGGCCGTAGGTACGATGCCGCAGGCCGAGTGCCAGACGCGCCGGAGGCAATCACAGCAGCGCTTATATAGAGCGACAACATTGCAAGCTTGAGTGTGATATTGCTTTTACACAACAGTTATACTATTAAAATGTACTGTTAACAATAATAATTGACAATAGATTGTGATTTTTTTGTTTATTTAATCATATAAACGAATGAAATTGCTTCAGCCAACAAAAATAGATCCCCACTGAGCGGACTGTTGCCAAGCAACATATAAACAAAACACCAAGCAGTTTAAAGCCCACACCGTTTGCCTTACGGTGTTGGCTTCATTTTTGCTCCTCTCCAACCTGTCAAGCTCAGACGCTGACATCAGGGCACATCTGGAGTCTCGATTGTGCATCAAATCAAATGTTATATTTGGGAATATATCCATCTTTAGGCTGCGGCGCTAAACTGCTTCAGGTTCGGTCCAAGGTAACAGTTTATGTCAGTTAAAGTAAGTTGGTTACAGCTGGAATGTGGAGTGATTTTGACTGTTGGTTTACAGTTCGGGGAACAGTCCGAGTGATTTTGGAAGCTCATATCAGCGCTCCTGCAGAGCTCATTGGATGTCTCTTGTCCAATCAAATTACTCGCTCAGAACCACTGTTGTATAATAGATTATATCTTAGATTAGTCTTCTAGGTTAGGGAGTTTCAACCTGATCTCACAGGAATCCATGAAATGACCACGGACGCCTAACTCGTAGAATCCTCATGGAAACGTGCCAATTTTCGTGATATGGCCACGGATTTTGCTCCAATGCAAGTTGATGACACTCATATTCCGTGGCACACATAGCCTACTGTGAATATTCATTGAAACAGATCCCTGTTTCAATGAACGAGTCGACCACGGGCGCTTACCTCAAAATCCGTGGTGGCCTCACGGGATCACTTAAATTGTCCGTGATATGCCAACGGAATTGCTCCAATGCAAGTTAATGAAACTCATATTCCGTGGCACACACACACAGATCCCCATCTCAACGACCGAGTCGATGCGTGCGAGAATAGGGATATAGTGCCATACCGTCATTATGAATTTCATTCATTTCCGAGAGGATGGTCAATGGTCAGATACAGATCTCGTTATAATATATAATTTATATCGATGTAACGAGAAAGGATGTAATGATAACGCCAAGAAAATAAAGGCTACATGGTTATAATCATTTAAATATAATTAACTTATAAAGCGTATAACGAGACAACGAGGCAATCTAGTTTTGGGCCAGCAGAGGCTGCTGGCCCAAACCTTATAACCTTATACATGTAGCCTATTAGTCTAACTCTATATGTCAAATGTATGATATGCTGTAGGCCTACGTATAGGCTAGTTTTTTATAGTATAAATATTTAAATATTGTCATACCTGAACCACATTCCCCATAGAAAAAGTACACTGTGTTACTTGGTGTTACAACCCTCTTCGTTGATTGGATTGGTGTAAGCGGATTTTCAATGGGCAGATACAGATCTTGTTATAACGATAATAGCTACACGGTCTTCTACTAATTAATTCAATATTAAACCAATGCATTTCAATCGGGAGATTATTTTCGAAGGGAGGGCGGGCTGTGCAGGATTTGTCAAAACAACAATCCGATGGTGGTTGCCATCGACCGCCACCTTCCACACCCCCCCCCCCCCCCCCCTCCCCTTTCCCACAGTTATACATCCATGTGCACTTCTTTACGACCTATGGCCATTATTTCATTTTCTATAAACATCCACGCATATATCCTGCATTTAATACATGTTCATGTTATATGCCGAACATTCTGAACAAAGCCCCGAACATATTGATTCTAGACTCCTGTGATAGGAGCGGGATGCTTTGATGAGGAACATCAATAATAATAATAATAATTGATGAGTTTATTTTTTTTATGTACACAATGTATGCACCATTCACTTTGCAAACCACTTCATGAGTTCAAACATCTCTGCTCCAAACCACATTAACGAGGTCAATGGCGGCAAATGAGTTGCCGTCAATTGTGTTGTTTTTGTCATAAACTAGGGTCCGCTGGCTAGGAAATAGAGAGACACCTTGGAATATCTTTCCATTTTACGCAGTTTAGACTAGTACGTTTAAACGGCGTAAAATAAGTTATTTTTGTCTTGAACTTGACTCGTTGCTTTTTTTTTAATCGCTGTCTGGTGTCTAGTTATGTCACTCTGAGAGATGCGCATGGACAGAATTTGTAATGACAGCCTATGCCTGTAACCTATTAGTGAAAGCGAAACACCAAGCTCATGGATTTAATGAGGCAGGGTTATTTGAAACAATTAATTAAGTTACCATGTGTGAGAGGTCATTCCTGAGTGTGCTTCCTATTTATGTCTAGTTTACCCCTTCTGTCGACAAGCACCCCCCCCCCCCCCCCCCATTGAAAATTGAAAGATATGGGAGTGGGGGGTTGATGGCAACCACCATAGCAACCATGACAGTCACGTGGCGCGGACGCAGGCCCATTGAAAAGAATAGGCCAAAAAAATTGTATTAGTATAGATAACTAGAAGCCGGTATTGTAATGCATTTTCCCCTGTGGGCAGTTTTACGACAAACTGGTGTGAGACTGGGTTGTTGTTTTGACGAATCCTGCGCAGCCCGCCCCCCCCCTTCTGAAGTCGAAAATAATCTCCCGATTGAAATGCATTGGTTTAATATTGAATTAATTAAATATTAAAATCTATATTATCTATAAATAAATATTCAATTATTTTGTTCTAATATTATAAGTAGAGCATGTGGCTATTATCGTTATAACAAGATCTGTAGCCTATCTGACCATTGACAATCCACCAATCTAATAATAAATTAATTTAAGTGGATTATATTTAAATTATTATAACCATGTAGCCTTTATTTTCTTGGCGTCATCATTACATCCTTTCTCGTAACATCAATATAAATTATTGTTATAACGAGATCTGTATCTGACCATTGACCATCCGTTTTGAAATTAATGAAATTCGCGCTATGGCACTATATCCATATTCTCGCCAGCCCTTTTTGAATTTAATAGACCGCTTTTGTTGCTTCGAGGAGGTCTGGTGGTCTCAGTATATAATAAATAAATATGCATGTAAATAGGTATATACTAGGGCTGTCAAGCGATTAAAATATTTAATCACGATTAATCGCGATTAATCGGCGTTAAAAAAATTAACGCCGTTAAAATTGGTTTGCGATAACGCCGTTAATAACGCGTTTAACTGACAGCTCTAGTATATACATACCTATTTATTTATATTTATTTATTATACACGGAGACCACCAGACCTCCTCAAAGCAACAAAATAAATAAATATATAGGCCTATGTATAAATATATATATATATATATATAGATGTTTTTTTATTTCTTTATTATATCCGGAGACCTCCAGACCTCCTGGAAGCAACGAAAATGGTCTATTAAATTCAAGATGGGTGCATGGGCGAGAACAGGGATATAGTGCCATACTGTCAAAATGAATTTCATAATTTCATATATATATATAGGCTATGGTAATTTCACGGATCCCTGTGAGACCAGGTTGACTCAGTCTTTGAGACGGGGATCTGTGTGTGTGCCACGGAATATGAGTGTCGTTAATTTGCATTGGAGCAAATTCCGTTGGCATATCACAGACAATTTAAGTGATTCCGTGAGGCCACCACGGATTTTGAGTTAAGCGCCCATGGTCGACTCGGTCGCTGATACGGGGATCTGTGTGTGTGCCACGGAATATGAGTGTCATCAACTTGCATTGGAGCAAAATCCGTGGCAATATCACGGAAATTGGCTTGTTTCCGTGAGGATTCCCCGGATTTTGAGTTAAGCGTCTTCGGTCATTTCACGGATTCCTGTGAGACCAGGTTGGGAGTTGACAGTTTAACAGTTATGTAATTATTTTTCATTTTGAGATGATAGTTATTTTTGGACTACTTTAATTGACTAATTGCAAATATTAATGTGATAACACAGGGTTAGGGTCAATGTCTGCATCCATATATCCAAACACACTTTCCAGGTGCCTTTATATCATTTGAAATGTCCCTTTAGTTCTCCTTCAGGCCCTTGTAGTTCATTGCCTGATATACATGTCCATACTGAGACAGGTCAGGAGCCGGTAGGGGTTAGACAGTGTCTACTGAGACAGGTCATTAAGAAGCAGGTAGGGGTTAGACAGTGGAAACACAGACACAGCATAAAGGAGCAGGTAGGGGTTGGACAGTGGATACGGTACTGGTCATTAAGGAGCAGGTAGGGGAAGGGGTGGGGGTGGGGGAACTCGCCCAGGTGCACAGAGATTTTTCCAAGACTTTAAAGCAATTATTTTTTTCAAAGCCTAATTTGTCTTCTTTTGAAACTAAATACTATAAGTATTTTTGTGTTACTATTATCAGCTGTCACCTGAGGATAGCATGTCACGTTCTCATCCAGCACACTGTTTTAACCTCTGACATCACATGAACATGACTTAATCAATATGCTTGTGTAATGATCAGGGAACTAAGTGAATATAGTTTTATATATGTATGGTTGTATTATACACACCTTTAAGCTATGGCATTGCAGGGTATTCTGAAGTAATGATGGTAACTACTTTGAGACACTTTTATCTCTGCACTGTACATATTAAAATGTCAATTTTTTACCCTTTCATGAAAATAAGCTTCTGGAAATAATTCAATCAGTTTCGTTGTTGATGTTTGTGATCAGTGCCAACAAGGATTATTAATGTATGGTTTCTCACGCTATGCTACGCTATTCAGTCCATTAAAGGGACAATGTTTAGCGTTTTATGTAATGTATTTGCTTAAATCAATGTCTTCATTCATACATTCACTGCCAATAATTTGACTTATCCTCCTGAGGGAAGAATTTTTTATCTGTATTAACATTGAACTGGTAAGTCCTAAGGAGGCTTCCATGTCGTTTAGGGTCTAGGAATCTCCGAGAGGGACATAAAGCAATACGTGGTGGTACTAGCAGGCTACACTTGATTTCGCTCAGAGCCAGTTTGACTGAAACGTAGCAGCAGCTCAGCAAGACGCGCTTTTCACTGCCCCGGCAAATTTGAAAGGCTGCATTGCACTTTTGTTCATAATGTAAGATCATATTTGTGCCACGCCACAGGAGGAGGAATCCTCGTCAGCGAAAAATCAAAACGGGAATTAAAAAAGCAACTTGATCGGCAAATTAAAAAAACAAGGGTAAACATCAGGGAAGCTGTCCTCACCTCCTCTACCTACCGTTGAATCACTTGATAATGATGATCTCTGATATGTACATAGAAAGATAAACGAATAAAGAATGTATCACTACCAATTAAAACATAGTTCATGCATTGTAGGGCAATATAAGCACTAGTAAAAAAAATTGTGTTTGTGTTCGTTCGTTGATGCTATAGCCTAGACTATGACGTAGTAATATTAGCAATAAAAAACAATTTAACATGGCAACATAATTTACTATCGTGTTCGAGGAGTAATGACTCATACATGGTCACACTAATGATTCAATGCAGTTTGAAGTTTGTATGAAATATCACCCGAAAGAAAACTCTATGAGGTAGTATTGGATGACATGTTATCATAGCTTCTTGGCACATACCGCCAACCGTAGTTGCAACAAGGTAGCAACGCTCATTTTGAAAAGCGAGGCGCTAGAGAGCATTTGTTTGAATGTAAAATAAAAAAATTCCACAAGATGCCCTTTAATTCACTCACGCATAGAGAGAGATAAAAATGTTCTCAGCTGGCATCCTGTGTAAACCCAGGACCAAACACTCTAAAACCAAAGGTCCATCTCATGGCAAAGACGAAATGGATAAAAAACGGATATAGGATCATTAAACCCCTTTCGGCCCAATGATTAAATAAAGGAAGTCAATGATTTGTCCCTGCCTCTGCAAAAAAACACACAATGGCACTTGCTTCAAAATTTTTGGCGTTTTATTTTATTCATAATCATCACTAGAGGACAATCACAATACCCCCCCCGCCCGCCTGTCCCAAGGTCGCAACCCCCCCCCCCCCCCTTTTTTTAAAAACAACGAAAATCTAACAAGAACAAGCATTACAAAATCCATCCTAAGATAAACAGGACGGGGAAAAAGAACACGTACTGTACAAGACTTCCGCCTGGACCCGCCCGCTCCGCCCAGAGTTCACAGCGGTCTCAAAAATAGATGTATGTACACACTCTTGCATTGTACTGTACAAAACGTGGCAACACCTTTTCACGTTCTCCTGCGTAGACATGCACACACCTTTAGGTTACACACCGGGAAAAAACAACCACCTGAACAAAACAAAGCTTTTTCTATTGATCACCATTTATCATCAAGGGGCAAACACCATTGGGTTGGGAGTCGGGCTATTTCACTTGAGACTACAAAACTAGTTTAATTTTGTTTTCTGATAAAGGTATATATACCTATGTTTCATTTTCAAGTTTTTTTTGCAATAAAAAAAATGGGATCTCACTTCATTGTCAGATATCTCACTTTAACTAGAGCGCTAATATTGGGAAATTACACAGTATATCAAGAGGGACATATTTTCTGCTTAAATCAATACCAAACCAAGGCAGCCATCTTGTAAAATAATCCATCACGTTGCGCTCCACGTCTCTACCGCTTGACGTAGTCAGCCATTTCTGAGAACAAAATCAGTACGGTGCGATGGTGTTAGTGCAGGACCTGAGTTTCCACAGACAGGCATTAACCAACCGTCGATGTTGAAGTCCAAGCACATAATTGTAGAGTTTATCGAACCTTATAAGGCATTGTACATGTCCACAGAAGATCCTTTTTTTCACTAAAGTGTTACCTGAAAGAAATAAATGAAGCGTAGATATGGAGTTATGGTGGAGGACGCGGGCAGGAATTGCACTTTGTCGTGGAGAGGCTTGGTGGTGAACTCACCAGTGAATCACTTGTGTTAAATTCAGGAGCAGAGCTCAGTAGAGAGGCTCGGTGGTTAACTCACCAGTGTATCACTTGTGTTAAATTCAGGAGCAGAGCTCAGTAGAGAAGCTCGGTGGTGAACTCACCAGTGAATCACTTGTGTTAACTTCAGTAGCAGAGCTCAGTCTCAGGATCGGAGGTGAACTCACCCGTGAACCATTTGTGCTGAACTTCAGTAGCAGAGCTCAGTGAAGAGGTAATGAAGAAGGGGCTGGCGTCCTCTGTGTGTGGATATTAGACATCCACCTCCTTACAATTTTTCGCTGCTGCAAAGACAACCAGCGGGTGAAAAAATAAATAGAAATGCGTGCTGTACAGATGGGAATGAGGACAACCCCCCGTGCTTTCCCCAGAGATGATCGCAGGATTCCAGGGTTTCTAGTGAGAAGACACTAGCTGTAGGTGTGTTTGGGGGAGCTGGGGGTGGTGTTGGGGGAGGTGGAAGTGGTGTTGGGGTAGCCGGGGGTGGTGTTGGGGCAGCCGGGGGTGGTGTTGTGTGGAGGTTGGGGTGGTGTTGCGGAGCTGTGGAGGTTGTGTTGGGGGTTGTGTTAGGGGTGGTGTTTGGGGAGGTGGGGGAAGTGGAGGTGGTGTCGGAGGAGGTGGAGTTTTGGGGCTGGGGATTGAGTTACTTTGTCCTGGCTGTTCGTTGTAGTCAACAGGTGTCCTTTTAGGGATCTATTCGAAACGATAATACACAACCGTACGCACTCACACAAGCCGCGTTCCTCACGCCAGAACAGTGGTCACAGACACACTCACACAGATGTGCACAAACGTGCACACACACACACACTCCCTCACGCACCATACACACATTTCCGAGCCGAGACTGCTCTTGGTGTCCACTTCTAGATGAACACTTGTTCCAAACGCCAAACAGCTCCTCGTCAGCGGGTTCTTTAGCCAGATTCTACATAGCAGATGGCGCCATGTCAAAAAGGTCTGACCCCAATATGACACTCGCCTACTCCTCCTCCTCCTCCTCTTCCTCGCTGAGCGGTAGAATCTGTTCCTGTAGGCATTCCCTGTAGAAACTTGTCAGGGTGGCAGAGAGGTGCTGGCGGCTCTGTCGAGACAGGAAGTGACCCTCATCTGGGTAGATCTGGCAGGAAAAAACAATTGAAGATGATTGGTTGTATTTTGTGGAACTGTTTGTTTGATTTAGCAATCCACAAAGGATTGAGTTAAAATGTGTGACATCTCGAAAATCACAAACACCTAGGACATGTATAAGTATACCAGAAACCTAGGTCCTAAAATGAACAGTATACCAGACACCTAGGTCCTCACATGAACAGTATATCAGTATACTAGAAACCTAGGTCCTCACATGAATAATAAATTAGTATACCAGACACATAGGTCCTCACATGTATTTTGGTATCATTATGTGTTTATTGTAACAGTAAACCATATGCCTAGGTCCTCATGTTTAAAGTGTTTAATTAAACCATATGCCTAGGTCCTCATGTTTAAAGTCTTTCAGTCAACAATATGCCTAGGTCCTCATGTACAAAGTGTAACAGTAAAGCACATGCTCAGGTCCTCATGTGTAAAGTATTTCAGTAAACCATATGCCTAGGTCCTTACTATAAATTGTTACAGTAAACCATATGCCTAGGTCCTTACTATAAATTGTTACAGTAAACCATATGCCTAGGCCCTTAGGTGCATTGTGTAACAGTCAACCATAACACATAGGTCCTCATGCCTATAGTACATCTTCCTACCATACAGCTTAGTCTTAACATGAACAGTATCTCAATATCCCCCTCAGCGAGGTCCTGGCATGTGTACTTTGTTTGTAAGGTACATGCACGTGTGTATAGTATGTAGGTATACAGGTCCCCATGTGTACAGCGGGACGGTACACCATATAACAAGCTCCTCAGGTGTACAGGGTGTTTTTGGTACGTGCCTGCATTGTGTAATTCGCTCCAACTTTCACCAGGTTCTTGATTAGCTCAGCAGTGTGCTGGAAGTGAACATTGGCTGCCATCAAAGATAAGGGGAAGAAGAATAAAAAACAAGTGTCAGCATGATCGGGCCTGAGTTCCAGCAGCAAGAGGAAGGAGCAGTCACAGGGAACAGAGCAGAGACCGGAAAACACCTCGCGTCCAGCTGCACCTGATTCTCTGCGGATTTGCCTCTTTGTCCTCGAAACTCAGGGATCCACTTTCTCTTTCATCTTTTGATTAAAGGAGTTTGCCTCATTGCTTACTCAGGCTACATTCCTAGTTATGCTCTGATGGGCTGCTTACACGCTATTTTGACTTTCTTATTTCTTTCTCTCTTTCTTTCCATTCAACTACTTATTTTCATCTGCCGTCTCCTCCTTTCCTCTCTCTCTCTGTCTGTATCACCCCTTCTCTATACATACATCTCTGACCAATTATACTCTCTCTCTCTCTCTCTCTCTCTCTCTTACCATCCGCCGTGCCATGCACCAGCATCAGTGTCTGCTCCCGGAAGGCCTGAGCGTTTTGGAGCGCGCTGGAGAACTGGAATCAGACATAACAAGGTGATAGACGATTAATCCATCATGTTAAATCAGACATAACGAGGTCATACCAGTTTAATCCACCAGGTGGAATCAGGCATATAAAGTTGATAGACGATTAATCCACCAGGTGGAATCAGACATAACAAGGTGAGGGTAGAATAATCCACCAGGAAAATATGCAACAAACAAACAAAAATACAATAAAAAATGAATCATTAAAAACCTTGCTACTTCACACATTTTTACTGCAATGCATATAAAGACCTGTAGTCACATTTTCACACATAAAAAAATCTGTTGCACATGCAGGCATTAACATGCACAGAGAGTATTTTATTAATATAAAGGGCGTATGGATGAAACAAAACTAAAGTTAAATAATCAAATCAATCAATCAATCAAATAGCATGCAGCTTTATAAAGGTATCAAAATATAAGTGCAGCAGCTGAACTCGTTGTGTGAAGCCAATTTAATCCAATTAAAAACTGTGAACCAACAAACTAAATCACCCTTCACTCAAGGCTGTCTCTTTGTGTGACTGTGGAAAGTGGTCTTGCACCTCTCTCTATCTGGTGTATGGGTAAAATAACAAGGTGTGGTCGCTGAACATCATCTCCTCGTCTGTGGATGAGCTTCTCGACAGCCCGTGACAGGACACCAGCACGCCGCCACCGCGCATAGCAGGCGCCACCGTGTTAAGTTAAAAGACTGCTTTTATATTTGAAAAAAAACCTGACATGACATCTTTACTGACTTCCTTACTGACTTCCACTTTGATAGCGACAGCGCTGTTATGCTACGGCGCAGGGAAACTTTCCCGCGGTGATGCCGCTAGTATCTATGGAGCTTTCAGAGACGCTAAGCAAGATTGACGGCAAACGAGTGAGCGGGGGCGGGAAAAGAAGAGAACACAAACATGTACCTGATATCTGCTGTCATCCCATAGTGGTGTTCCCAGATATCGCTCTGAGAAGGCTGATGCTGTACAAATGAGAAGGGATACATTAGGAGCACACACTCCCTCTAAACAGCTAACAACTGACTGCCACAACCGTGGGGAATCCCTTTCACCTCCTAATTAAAACCATTTCACCAGCGCCCCTTTCTGTTGATAAATGTTTATGTATTTTTTTCAGCTTTCACACCCAACATAAAGTGTAAGAGACGGAATAAACCTCGATGTCAAATCATGTCTACACTGCACAAGAGCAGTGTCTGGTGTTTTGCTCTTTTGCTTTTTTGATATGACCAATCTGTTCCAAAGCTAAAATAAATGTCATTTGTGCTGTGTTGCCCTATAGATCTCTGTTTCAAGAAACAGAATGCTTTAAATGTAATACAAAGGACCCAAGCATGTATTTATTGACCCAGTCAATGCTCCAAGTGGCCCGGATCCTAACATATCCTGTATTTGAAAGATTACTTTCTTTACGGTTCCCACGGTGTGTCTGCAATGACTGAATCCCACAAGACTTATTTCAGGGATACAGGGTAATGCTTAATACAAGGGCACATTTAATAATTTCCCCTCAGTGCCAACAGCAGATGAAATGCAATGTTGTCTCTGCAGGTTATTTCTTTATTTTCAGTTTGTACAATGAAGTTTAACTGAAGAATCAACACATTATTAAAGTATAACACATTCTACCCACCGTATAATGTCCAGTCTGTGACCGGGGAGATGGCACAGGCACATTTAAACAGACCGTCAGTAGACTTCAGCATCATTAACGCCAGGTAGGCCCCGTAACCCTAGCAACCATAAACAATCAACCTGGTCATCGTTCCACAGCAAAGGTCACCCAAAAATCCTTCAATCAATGAATGAATCAACTTAATGAATCGACTGAAATATGCTTTATCCAAACTTATGAAGGAAATCCATTAATCAGTCAGAAAATGTATTAATTGATCAAGCGACCATTCAGACCTGTTAATGTCCACAAGGTGGTCAAATGCACCTCCAATTTAAGTGAACTCTAACAATTACAGAACGTATACCAATTTTTATTATTTATATTGTTTCGATGGATAGAGTTGATAAAATAATATAGTATATCGAATTTAAAAATAGAATCAGTATATCTTGATCAAGTTGAAATGCTCACGACAAAGACAATCTTACCCTTCCACATACTGCTATCCTCGTTCGATCAATATATTGGAGTTTCATCATATATCTGCAAATAGTAAAAATTAATGCTGATTAAAAGTAGACCAAGAACAAGACACAGGAACAAATTTCAAATCACATTATTTGATTCGGTTATTCAGTATTTCATATTTTTATCTTTCCAAAACCACTAAATTAATATTTATGGCCATATTTATTATAATTTGATTCTCTTAATTTGATCTTTTCAAAATAAAGTTAGTAATTGTGCCACTCTCAAGTAGTACAAGCCTCACTTTTGAGGTATACTGTGAGGTATACACCATTAGGAACATTTGAATGATGGAATAAGAACAATAATAAAAAAGTCAAATAAAAAAAGTAATTCTTTGAAAATATTTAAATGTAAACGCGACAATAGAGACACCAGCACGTACTCTACTGCTGCGATCTGGTCCTGGACGTCCACGGTCCCCAGGCGCTGGTGCAGCTCATGGAGGACCCTCTGGCCCTGGAAGCCACTGCCCCGCCCGTCTAGACGGGCCACAATGATGTTTTCCGAGCTCACCAGCGCTGAGTCCCAGTCCAGAAAGAAGCGGTCATTCACCGACTGGCCACCGGGAGAGCCGTCGCTAATCAGTGAGACATGAAACAAAATATATATTTTTTAAGAAAATATGGAAAGCCAAGAAAATAGAGATTTGATAACTTGGAAAGATTTGCAGATTAGCTCTCAGCAAGGAGAATTTGTTAATTTTATCCTGATTTGTTTTTTTGGAAGCAATACTGAAACAGCCCCCCACAAACCCCAATTAATAGAATAGAACAAAGTAATAGAAATAACTGCTTAAAATTGTATTTATTATAAGATACATACATCAGTAAAAGTAGACCGTAGTGACGGGATTCAGAGAAGTCTGGAGGGTAGGAGATCTTCAGAGGTAAATCTGGAGTAAATAACATAGAAAACAAACAAATAATTAGCAGGATTTCCTTCAGAATAATATCTTTCTCTAGTGATTTCTCTAATTCAATATTAGATAAAACACAGCATAGAGAAAGTTGATTCTTACCAAAATGTTCAATCTGTACTGTCCGGAAGTCTGTCAGTAGGATCCTCTTGGATTTCAACGCTGCCTTTAGCTGGGAGTTGTTCTCTAGGATGTAGTAATCTATGGGGACAAGGAGAGGGAGAGAGAGGCCTTCATCAAGACTGGAGGGGCCAGAATACTTGAGAAAGACATGTTTTTTCTTGTTGGCAAAGTTTAAAGGAACAATTTAATGAATAACTTTAATCTATGGATTGAAGGCTAACATTGTTAATAATATGGATTTCATGGTTTCTCGACTGATCCAATTTGACAAAAACATTTGGATTACCAAATACTATTTTCTTCTGCTTCTAAAACCGAACGATCAAATCTCTCAAGCCTAAAACCTTGAATTGGCATGAAAACCCTTGTCTAATTGTACTGAGTGGCTGTAGCACACAATCAAAAACAAACATGAATTTCTTAAACTACATGCTCAGGTTCTTCCCAGATCACAATAAGTTGACGATTCGGCCAATCGCTTCTATTCCTGCCATGGCAACAACATGGATGTCATCCAGTACTTCTAATGGAAAAGCCCCAGAAATCAATGGCTGGCTCATTACGAGGCGACGCACACTCCATGGACCACTGCTTTGGAGGCAGGGGTCCATCTATCCAAGCACCCCTACGGCACATACCCTCTCTGGCAACTCTACCCTGGAGCCCAGCTGGGGGCTTCTTGCAGCTGATTATTGACAGACGTACAGGAGTTCTGTATGAGGAGGTGTGGGGTTTACCGTGTGGGAGAAAGTGGGCGGAAGAGAGGGAGAGGGAGAGGGAAGAAGCGAGAAAGAAGAAGAGAGAGAATGAGAGAGTGAAGGAGAGGAAGGGAGATGGAGAGGTAAAGAGATTGAGGGAGAGGTGAATTGATGGGGAAGTATTCTAGTGTGCATGTGTCTGGGAGTGTGGTTGTAAGTGAGGGAATAAGGTAAATTGAGGGAAAGGTATGTGTGGGTGTGTGCAATTATCCCTATGAGAAAGTGCTAAATTGAAAGAGTGTGAACTTAGGTGCAAAATACAATTTGTGTTAAAAGTTCCCTGTCGTATGTGATTTAGCCCTGCTGAGGCGGATGAATGGAGATGGATGCTCCCACATCCAGGCGTTCAACCCCCACCCCCAGCCGAACCCATGGGAACACTGTGCATTACTCTGCCTCTCAGGTTCAGTTAAACAATAGTATGCCGCCGCGCTACAACCTCAAGTGGGTTGAAGAGTCGGTCGTTTGCGGTAGCTCCGCCACAACCTCTCTGATTGAACAATCACTGCTGGGGGATGGGATATGCATCGCTTACAGTGTGCTGCTTCTAACTGCAATGCCGGGGAAGTTGCCTTAGGTTATTAATACTCTTAATAGTCATAGTGCAAGATTTGAACGGTGCGCCATAGACTTATCACCAGTGTGTCACCTCAGTCTGCGACAGAAAGTGATACAATGGCATTTAATGAAAAGCTTTTGAGAACGTTGAGGTTGCCACTTTAAGGAAAGTGAGGTTAGAAAAAAGGTCATTGAGGATTTGATAGGGGTAAGACAGTAACTGCAGAGACAGGTCATTAAGGAGCAGGTAGGAGTTAGACATTGTATAAAGAGAAGCATCTTTATGGAGCAGGTAGGGGTTAGACAGTAACTACAGAGACAGGCCACAAAGAGCAGGTAGGGGTTAGACACTAATTACAGAGACAGGTCATTAAGTAGTAGGTAAGGTTAGACAGTGACTACTGACACAGGTCATTTAAGAAGCAGGTAGGGGTGTTCAAGTGACCACAGAGACAGGCCATTAAGGAGCAGGTAGGGGTGTTCAAGTGACCACAGAGACAGGCCATTAAGGAGCAGGTAGGGGTTTGGTTCGGGAGACTACACCTGGTGTATGTAAATAAACTACTCACAGACAGTTCCTGATAAGTCAGCTAATTGTTATGCTTCAAGAAGTTAGCATTGCCATTATATTATATTCCATTAATAGAATATTGAGATCCTTACTGGCATTATGGAGGTTGTGTAGGATCACAGTAGGAACTCCTGGACCTGTGGGTGGAGAAAACAAGACACATGTCATTCAAGTCATTCATCATTATTCATCACTTCCCGTCAAAGAATCCAGTCCAAATGCATCTGTACTCGCGTGAATATCCCGAAGACTAAACTCACAGAATGAACACCCTATAAGGACTAGTATGTTTGTGTGGAAGATGCTTATGCAGGACCCCGGGGTCTAGTCAACTCCGATGATGTGGACACACAGAGCATGTCATGGCAACCTGCTTCTCCTCTGTCTCTGTCACTGCTTGTCACCTCTACCACTTACCTATGCTAGCCAGGGGGGGTGAAAGGTTAGCCTTGCTGCTTGTGAAATAGCCCTGTGCTGTCAAATTAAGTCAATTCCATTCAGCAGAGCCAGTCAGGTACCCAGGGAGAGGTTAATACGATGAGGTGGGGGGGGGTTGGGGGGGGGGGGGAAGAATAGCTTGGCTCCATGGCATTCACATGGTCACACGTCTACCCTACCACCCATTTTCACAATCTCACATACACACACACACAACACACATACACACACACACACACACACACATATATACACACTGTGGCAACCCAGTACTCGATTGGGCCAGGTTCCACGGATGAACGACACATTTGTGTGCGGGATAAGCCATTACAGGCATTTATTTAACAATCAACTTATATACAATGAAGGAGACGCGGTCTCTAGGGCCTCCGTGGGCCTCTAGGCTCTCTCGCGGACACGAGCACTTCCTTCTTCCTTGCTCTCCCGTCTGTAGCCTCTTTTATGCAGGCTCCGGGCCGTCCTCCTCCCAGCCGCCAGGTGTCCCCCATCCCGCTGATTGGGGGGAAGGTCCAGGTGCTCTCCGTCGCCGGCTGGTGGGTGGGGGTGGTATACCCCGTCCTTCACGGTCCCTCGGGCCCGTCCAGGCCGAGGTTTACGTTGCGGGATGCCACACTCCTCCACCCTTTGACCAAGCCTCAGGTAGACGAGGGACCCGCCCAGGCAGGTATCTCGACGGGGCCGGGTGTCTCCTGTGGCGGCGGCTGCGTCCCTCGCGGCGGCGGCGGCCGCACCTCTCGCAGCGACGGCGGCAGCATCCCTGACCGCGGCGGCAACCGCATCCCTGGCCGCGGCGGCAACCGCATCCCTTGCAGCGGCACCGGCCGCATCCCTTGCCGCGACGGCTGCCGCATCTCTCGCCGCGATGGCAGCCGCATCTCTCGCCGCGACGGCAGCAGCATCTCTCGCCGCGACGGCAACCGCATCTCTCTTGCCCTGGGACTCTAGTGCCGGGTCCCAAAACCGGCGGAAAATCGGGCAGTCCCTCCCGATTAACAACGGGACCGGTAGGTGGGGAACAATCCCCGCCCAGATCGTGAACACTCCGTGTGGGGTGCGGACAACCACGTGGCACGTTGGGTACGTCCGGGTGTCCCCGTGGACGCAGGCCACCACCATTGGTTCCCCTGCCTTCCCACCCACCAGGTCGGGGCGAAGGAGGGTAAACACACTGCCGGTGTCCAGGAGGGCCTGCGTGTCCCGGTTCATCACCCGCGCCGGGATGGTCGGACTACCGGACGTTCCCTGCTCCCAGCAGGTCGCCAGCATACAGGGCCAACCCGTCCCCACGTCCGCGTCGGCCGGCGGCGCCGTCCCGTCCCGGCCTCGCGCTGCGGCCTTGTCTCCCGCTGCGGCGGCGGCGTCCCTTGCGGCGGCGGCGGCGTCCCTTGCGGCGGCGGCAACGTCCCTTGCGGCGGCGGCGGCGTCCCTTGCGGCGGCGGCGGCGGCGTCCCTTGCGGCGGCGGCGTCTGTCCCGTCCGGGTTCGGCATACCGAATGGGTGGGGTACTTCACCGGGGGGTCGTAGTGGGATCTTCAGCTTGCCTGCATTCTCCACCATATGTGGCAACCCAGTACTCGATGGGCCAGGTTCCACGGATGAACGACACATTTGTGTGCGGGATAAGCCATTACAGGCATTTATTTAACAATCAACTTATATACAATGAAGGAGACGCGGTCTCTAGGGCCTCCGTGGGCCTCTAGGCTCTCTCGCGGACACGAGCACTTCCTTCTTCCTTGCTCTCCCGTCTGTAGCCTCTTTTATGCAGGCTCCGGGCCGTCCTCCTCCCAGCCGCCAGGTGTCCCCCATCCCGCTGATCAGGGGAAGGTCCAGGTGCTCTCCGTCGCCGGCTGGTGGGTGGGGGTGGTATACCCCATCCTTCACGGTCCCTCGGGCCCGTCCAGGCCGAGGTTTACGTGGCGGGATGCCACAACACACACACACACACACGCACAAACACGCACCTAAACACACACACAGGGACTGAGACATATGCACAATGCACATAAACATTCTACTACAATATCGCACACATACACAGATGCATACACCCACACAGACACACTGTCTCGCTAACACACGTACAAATCCCACATACATAAGAGAAAACAGATATCGACTAGAACCCTCTCACAAACACAAAAGTACAGATCAGTCACAGTCCCACACACACATACAGACACACAGCTCTCAGCTTGTGAGAACACACAGCCCGAAGCCCTGGGCTCTCTCTGCTTGTCCTCTCCAATCACTAGCGTCAGGAGAGGGTTGTCAAGCCCCTCTGCTTCTGGTGTCAGACTCTGGCGGACCGCTCCCATCCGTGGCACTCAGCCTTTATCTACGTTTTTATGAAGTCGAACAAGCCATCGTTAAATTAAATAAAACTAAACGTTTCATCGTGATTGCAATGCAATCCCATTTTAAATAACCTATTCACACAGTGACATTTTCTGAGCACTCAAAGAGCTTTAAATGTGTGTGTGTGTGTGTGTGTGTGTGTGTGTGTGTGTGTGTGTGTGTGTGTGTGTGTGTGTGTGTGTGTGTGTGTGTGTGTGTGTGTGTGTGTGTGTGTGTGTGTGTGTGTGTGTTCTGTGGTGGGGGGATATCAAAGGTCATCCACTATCCCATTTCCATTTAGTAGCACGATTTGAAAAAACAAAGAGCAAAGTTCACAATGCTGTAACTTTATTTCAGATGATCACCTGCAGATTATTGTGTGCCATGCTCTGCACCTCACCACAAAAAACAATAAACACAGAATGTTCTCTGATGAGCTTTAACTGATGGTTTCACTCGTTTAAAGACTGCATTCTCGCCTTAGATTAGTCCTCCCTTATAGCCATTATAAATATCAGCTTGGATAAGTTCCGCATGGCATTTCATTTACCACATTAAAAGCCTGATTTGGACTTGATGATGAGAACTGTCTGGTTGATGAAACATTGATGTACACTTTTTGAGCGGCTCTTTCTAGATTGATTTTTATCGCTTGCACGCATCGCCTCCGCCGCCAGCATGTCGGTCTAATAAATCACAGCTCCAAAGTCCACACGCACCCGAGCATGGAGCGTTTTCATGGTAGGAGTAAATTGAAATAATAAACAACAGTGTCCTCGCTTTGTTTTTAATAAGGTGCTCACAGAACAATCGGGCTAACGTGAAGCGTTTATACACACTCCACTGGCTAATTGCTCTAATTCTGTGCTCCTCGTTTGGAGTGAATGAGAGCTTGGGGTTTTAATGCAGGGCGGCTGACGGATTAGAACAGGCAGCCCTCCGGCAACTCTCACATTGTTCTGTCTGCGGTGGGGAAATGAAACTGAACGGTTCACTGAATTACAAACAAACAAGAAAAAAACAACAGTATCCTAATTTGATGGGTTTTGCCATCCAACTAAAGTGTTTGTTGATCATTAGTATGATCATGGTGTGGGTCATGGGGAATGGTTTCTCAGAGCTCCTTCCCTTTAGTTGTTTTGTTGTTGGCCTTCAAAGGGCTTGGGGTCAGGGGCCGTGGTATAACCGGGGCCTGGGGGCCCAACGAGACTGTAATGTGATTAAGGGCTGCACAAAGAACATTGACTCAATGACTTCAACTCCTCAATAATTGAGTTTAGGTAGTGGGCAAAATGAAAATGCGGTTTAGATTATTAGTTAATCATTAAAACAACAAATAATATCAAGTTTATTTCTCTCTCTAAAGCATTCGCAAATGCAGAGGGACTTAACTCTCTGCCACACATGTAGATAACAGTTCTATAATGAACTGCCACAGGTTTCGACTATCAACACACACAGCAATTACTCAAAGTGATTTTTTTAATTTGCTGTTAATGAACACACACACTGTATTTAAATTAAGTCCTTTCATCCACTGTTGCTAATTGATTCCCACGTTAATGAGCAATTATACTGTGGTTATGACCTTAAACGAGGGGTCCTTTACTGCCGCACCCCATTAGAGAACACAGCGTACAGACAGAACGTGCAGAGTGGAAGGAGCTGACCTTTACAGTGAAGGATGATGTGCTGGTTGGTGGGGCTGATGTCCGCCTCGAAGTACAGGCAGTGGGCTTTGTTGAGCTCGCACGTGAGGCAGTGTCTCGGGAACAGGCCCACGGTTTTCACACTGCGACAGACAGAGAAAATAAGAGCATGAAGTCAGAGAACAATGGAGAAAGTTCCTTACATAATATATTTATAGCATTTAGTCATTGAAGGGCAAAATAATATGCAAATAATATAATACAATATAGTGTATATCCTCTAATGTTTAAATGTTATTCGCTCACACATTATGGTTAAACTGTAATATCCATTCTTGCATTTAGCAAAAGATAAATTCATGAAATTTACCAAAGCCTTGTGAGAACACGGTGCAATTAAAACAATAATATATGGCAGTGGTAATAGAATGACATTTAAAGTACTGCTAATGCTGTTTTGACAATCGACAGAATTATCTGAAACGCACACCAAAACTACAAAAGAATATAGATCAACTCACCTGAACAGCTGACGTCGTCGTGGCGATCCTTCTGTACTGAGAAAGTAACTGAACAATACAAAAACAACCATGTCAACTAATACCATTACTATTTTTGGGCAGAATATTTTAACCAAGTTATACTTATAGCAAGTTCCGATAATTATCAGTTAGGCGTTAGGAATCTTGGTCAAGGACGCCTGCAGGTTTAGGACATTAGCAGGTTCAAACCCAGTACCTTCACCTGCAAAGCTCATCCCACACGCACACCACTAACCGTCAACCCTCATCCCTAACCCTCAACCCTTACCCTCAACCAACACCTCTAACCCCCAACCCTAACCCCTAACCCTCACCCCTAATCCTCACCCTAACCCTCACCCTAACCCTAACCCTCCACCCTAACGCTCCACCCTCACCACTAGCACCCCCCGACATGGCTAGGGATGTGACCATAATGGTTGAGCAGTAACGTCCCTGTGACCCCTCGGTGGGCAGCACTTACAGGTTGTCGTTGTCTTCATCATACGCCACGATCTTGGTCACCTCCCAGTTGCCCGAGGTCAGGTGACGAACCTCGTTCTGGTCTGTTCTGAACTGGGAGGAATGGGAAGCAAGATAAGCAAGGTAAGATGAATACAGATCTGACTGTGTGACCTATATACAGTGTTGGGGAGTAACGGAATACATGTACCGGCGTTACGTATTCAGAATACAAATTATAGCTAACTGTATTCCGCTACAGTTACAATTTAAATAGTTGGTATTTAGAATACAGTTACATTGTTGAAATCAATGGATTACATGACGATACTTCTGTTTCAGAAGTTTATTCGTGCTTTCACACCAACAGCATTTAGTGCGCACTAAACGAGTTTGGTCCCTTGGTTCGGTACGTTTGCGTTGGTGTGAATGCAACCGCCTCACTTTGATGTGAACCAAATCAGCCGACCGACACCTCCCTGAACAGCTGGTCTCGGTTCGCTTCCAAACGAACCCTGCTACGGTTCACTTGAGATGTGAAAGCGAACGCACCACGGTCCGATCCAGTTCTACAAAGCATATGCTTCTTTGGACATAACAGGCACCCGCTCAGCCGCGTGCATAATGGGAATTATCGTTTGATTAGCGGTAACTCCAAGACTAGCTGCAAATTATCGGGCCGTCGGGGAATTACACATAAAACGTATGCTGGAAAACAAACAGAAAAATGCTGATGCATTTAATGATTCAATGATTGACCGATCTTCTCTCTCTCTCTTCTCTCTCTCTACCCTAGTCTTTGTTCCACTACAGCAAATTATATATAATAGTGTACTTTCAGGGAGAGTTGGGCCTAACACATTCAGCCAGTTTGAACAGAAGAACACACCAGAACAGGCCTGTTTAGTAAGCAGGATTTGACGCCGCATTCCTGCACTTATAATATGCAATTCAATGTGGAAGTAATCCAAGAATTTTGAATACAATACTCAGATTGAGTGATGAAACGGAATACGTTACATATTACATTTTTGGGCATTTATATATCTGTATTCTGTAACTGGATACATTACAAAAGTAGCCTATCCTTCCCAACACTGCCTATATGCAGACCTTACTGTAAGGCTGACTGTTACTGTGTTTGTTACTGTGTGACCTACAGACCTGACTGGAAGTCTGACTGTTACTGTGGGACCTAGGCTCCTGACTGGACTTCTGACTGTTTGTTACTGTGTGACCTACAGACCTGACTGGAAGTCTGACTGTTACTGTGGGACCGAGGCTCCTGACTGGAGTTCTGACTGTTTGTTACTGTGTGGCCTACAGACCTGACTGGAGGTCTGACTGATTGTTAGTGTTTTACCTATAGACCTGACTGTAGGTCTGACTGTTTGTTACTGTGTGACCTACAGACCTGACTGGAGGTCTGACTGATTGTTACTGTTTTACCTATAGACCTGACTGTAGGTCTGACTGTTTGTTACTGTGTGACCTACAGACCTGACTGGAGGTCTGACTGATTGTTACTGTTTTACCTATAGACCTGACTGATTGGTCTGACTGTTTGTTACTGTGTGACCGGCCGACCTGACTGTAGGGATAAATGTTTGACACAGGTACTGCTCTGTCGTTGCTTCTGTCATGGTGTTTTTCCACTGACATTGCTGTAAATTCTCTCAAGCTAGTGTTACTTCTCGATGTAACTGATACGTTCTTCTTTATAGGTGGCATCTCAAAGATTTCTCTTTCATACATAGTTCCAAAGTCACCCAGTTTGGAGCATTCATAATACTTCAAATACAAGGGCTTAGGCTCAATCAGCATTTACTTAAACTCCCGTATTATATGTTTTTTCGGCTATTTAATACTAATACTATTTAATATTTTAATAATCATCCATTTGATTTGTATTCATTCCCTCGTTACAGGTTCAAAGCATACAGATGCTTGGTCTAGTGGTCTAGGAGATGGGCTGCCTAGGTCAAGGTGGTGCTACCGGCCTGTCAGGTGCTGTGGATAAGGCGCGAGTTCCCAAACAAGGTGCGCGTTCGACTGAAGCAGGATTTGGAGTTAACTGTAAAGTATATATTAAAATGTCCCTACCTACATTTTTCATATGTTGTTATGTTTAAATTGTTGTAATTCCACTGAAAAATGATATTCTTCCCGGCGCTGCATATATATGGTGCTCACTGCATCTTTATTGAAGCGGGAAACTAATGCAGCAAATACATCCTCTTTTGCTGGTCTTTCGTAAAGAATTGCTCCATGTTTAAGCTTCAACATAGACGTGAATCCGGCTGAGATCTGGCCCTCGTTAAGGAAGAAACTCGGCCTGAAGTTTTTATCAGACAAATACAAAAATTAGCAAGCTGTAGCCGGGACCTAGCCATTAAAAACAATGTTAAAAAAACATGTCCGGGAAGCCTAAACCTCACCTGGACACGGGCATTCAATAAATTGCTGCTCAGACGGAGCTTCACCATCTACATACACAGTGGTGTTGTACTATAAGTGTCCGAAAGGCTCATCTTTCTCTCAACCGCTGCCCAGACAGAGCTCCACACGTCCTCCAATAGAACAGAAGTCATGGATAACATGTAACAAGTGGAAGGGCCAGGACTAAGCCTATTTTCTATGATACGATTTTGAAAATGACTTTACACATTATTTAACATAATTAGAATACGCAGATCAATAACTGTGTATAGTGCTTAGTAAGTGTCCGAACACTTTGAATTATGTTACTGTATTTCATTAACCAAACCATGTGTGCAAATCATGAGAAACGTAGTGAGGATTTGATAACTTTGCGTGCCCCGGGGGAACATTTTGGTTTGCACAATCTATGGTTAAACAGATCTGTAGATTGCATTTTTTGATAATTCATTGTAAATTTCCATTTCCAATTTAAGAAATGAACGACCAAGTAAATAATCTCTGAGAGGTCTAATAAGCTAGAGAAACAGCAACGATACCATTTTACCAAAGTTGTACTGAATAAATCGTGTTCATTTGGGTTCAGTTGGTAATAAAATTCCAGGGGCGCTGTGTTTGTGGCTTTTCAACCTCCTTTCCTTGGAAATGGTTAGTTGTAGGTCCCTGGTTTGAGCTTGATGTCTTTTGTTTGTGGGTTTGTTTGTTGTTTTTCCTCTGGTTTCTTACAAAGCAGGAGTTTTGTCATTGATGAGCTCATGGTTTCCACTGCTTTCAGGAGCTGAAAGATCACACACTGCCAGAACTGTGCTGTTACCGTGGTGATCAGAACTGTAAAATAGATCAGGGAGCAGCCGACTCTAATGAGCAGGGACAGACTCTGGAGCAGTGCTCAGAGGGTGAAGAAGAGGGCTGGATTGAGCTCAAAACGAAGTGGATTCATTTCTATGATTGGTTAATTCATTCATTGATTTAGGAGTATTCGATAATGATTTCATAATTCACCCAATTATTTGCGGCATCAATATGGCTTAATATTTACCTGTGGCAAGGCAATAACATCTGAATATTTACTTGTGCTATTTTGATAAAGTAAGGGATTATTGCCAGTGTAACCTGCATTATTACCTGTATACAAATAAAGCCAGTATAGTTACCTGTGCTGTATTAACACAAGCAGTATAGTTACCTGTGCTGCATTAACACAGGCAGTATAGTTACCTGTGCTGCATTAACACAGGCAGTATAGTTACCTGTGCTAGATAAGTACAGAATAGTTACCTGTGTGGTGAACATGGCGATGTGGTGGAACTCTCCGCGCCCTCCCTGCTTTACAGGAACGGTGAGAAAGAAGCGGCTGGCGTCTCTGGAGAAGACCGGCTCCTGATTCTATAGGACAGGAGAACATCCATCACCACCTTCCTCTCTAGGCCTGGGAACCCCATGGTTCTGCAAGCTCATGTTTTATTTACTCTCTCATATTCACTGGACCCCCACCCTTTCAGACAGATCTCTAGCAACACCAGGCCCAGGTCGAGCCGATCATAGCCGTTAATCTAAAGGGGTCTGCTGATGTGTCACCGGTTTATTGCACTTAATGGTTTTAGGTTTATACAACTGCGTTCAGAGGCGTTTATGTATTCTCCTTTTGATAACTATCCCCTAAAGTTGATTACTCATTTGAGGACAGGCAATGTCAAGCCACACGTGGCTCTGAGACAGGAGCCAATATGGGGGAGGGCGATGACGTAGGAGAGGAGGTCAATGAAACTTGACTGTGGTCCTATGTAATTAAAACTATGTGTTTCAATGCTGGTTGATAGTTGGTCAAAGCTGGTCAATGCTGGTCTTGAATATTCTGGAAGACCTCAAGAAATTGTTCAGAAAACCTTCCAAAATATGTTAAGGAAACCCTCTGAATAATTTCCATGTGTGTTTCCAATATATCATTCCAAATGAATTCCAAATATCAGTATTATATATCAGTACACATCATCAGTGTTAACTTGTGTCAGTACAGTGACATATACTGTAGTTAAACTTCAACATTTGGAAAACCGGCAGAATGTATGATTTCAGGATGATCTCATGCTAGACAGAGCTTACATCCAGATGAAGCCATTTTGCTTGATTCTGCTGTGCCTACAGTACACAGTACACAGCCTGTATACTGTTTGGATATGAGTGGTTTCATGTGATACATCTTGTTCTGATTCTGGTTGGCCTATTAAACTCCCTCTACAAGCAGAGAGAGTGATGCAGGAGTCGTATATCTGGGTCAGCGGTACAGCACTCGCTTCATTTAAATTCTACCGGCGGAACGATTTACCGCAACTGGCAAACCCCACAGAGAACAGTGTATTCAGGTGAGCCTTCAAATTTTAACAAGAATGTCTTATTAATTATTTATTTTTTCAAGTGAAAGAGGATGAAAGACATCCGGCCGCACAAGGAGAAATAAATGCACTTTTTCTTCAATGAATGATTCCTTGGGTGTTTTATAAAATTATATTATTTTATGGACAGGTCAAGTAATTATCGAATAAGCAATTAATTAAAACGGAGATGAATCTTTGGCTTGGGCATTTAGTCGGGACTTGTATAATTCGCATAAACAAAACGTGATAAAAAAATACCTTTAGCAAATTCTTCAGTGATGTAATTTACTGGTTATTCTATAAGCTATTATCCACAGTCATGGTTTTATCTTGAGTAGGTACTTTATCTTTAGTTAGATATACATTCATATATATACATTTGCTTTGTTACATAACAACGGCTACGATGTGTCTTTATTGACAAGTATTTGAGAGACAATAGTTGGAATAGAAGTTTAGATGAGAGGAGTAGCGTAAGTGGAGAAGAGAATGAAGAGAAGGGAGATGAGCATTGGATGAGAAGACCAGTTATCTTACCTGCTTGGAAAGCCAGAGCTCAGAACTCTCCTCATGTCTCTGATACGTAAAGACAAAATAAGAAAGAATAGTTTGATTTAGTAACAGGTTTTCCTCAAAATCTAACAAAAAACATAACTCAAGCAAACCAAAACCCTGGAGATTTGCGTTTATATTGTGGACCACAAATCCTTTTCAAATTGCATCCATTCCCTGTGTTTTTTCAAATGAACAGAAAGGACAGACAGTCTAGGTTTGAGAGGAGTCTTGGCATTGGAGTCCAGACCAGTGATAAGCTGCCTCAACTGGGCACCCCTTGTTTGGGCTTTGCCTGTCCTTGGCTTTGGAGCCAAAGGTTAACCTTGGAGCCAAAGGTTAACCTTGGAGCCAATGGTTAACCTTGGAGCCAATGGTTAACCTTGGAGCCAATGGTTAACCTTGGAGCCAAAGGTTTGATATGGGCTCACACAGCCACATTTAGCCTAGGCAACTGTGCACCAAATGTCATTGATTTTTGGGATTTTAAATCATCTGACAGTTGTTAGATGTGAACAGCTCTTCTTGGACCGGATTTTGTTCAGATGAAAAGCCCTGCAGTGTGAGCTTGCCACTTCCAAGTCCTTCTCATCTACAATACTTACATGAGATGAGGAGAGATTCATCGAAGACTACTAACTTAGTGTGTGTATGTAGTGTGTATGAATTATTAAACATTTTTAAACAGACATTTATAAACTTTACCAATGTAACCACACACACACAAAATTCCATGGATTCCAATCCATTCCATAGCATAGAAAAAACACACATGCAAAACGCAGACATGCAAGCCCACACACACGCACACACACAGGGAGCAGGAGGTGGGAACAGGCTTACCTTGACGCAGGCGCCTGTCGTGGTATCACACACGGTGAGGATGGAGATGTTCTGGGCTCGGTTCAACCACCGCACACACGTCTTGGTCTTACTGATCCATTTCACCATGGTAACGTAGTGCTCCCTTTAACGACACATGCACAACCCCAACACATTGCCAAGGTAACGTAGTGCTCCCTTTAATGACACACAAACAACCACAACACATTGCCATGGTAACGTAGTACTCCATTTTACAAAATAAAGATCCACGACACGTTTAATATCATTTTGATGCCGTTTTGCTAACAAAAGGCAGGCAAGACACCTCAATAAACAAAAAGTGGAAATAATTCCAAATTCCTCTTGCTTGATAATAAAAATCTGATCATAATAATTGTAATAATACAGGATTCATACATTCAGCCTTATCCTCATGTCCTTCTCTTCCTTTGCTTTTCTTTTCTTGGTATTTAATGGTACATAGTGATACCAGGAACAGGATGTTGTGTTAAATTTACCCTATTGTGATCCTCAGCTTAACTCAAGGATATGGTCACTACAGTGCAGGCCATGACAACACAGCCATGACAACAGAGACAAAAACAACCAAATACACCCAAACAAACCAACTGAAACTCAACGACCACCTTCAACAAATACATTCAATATGGGTGTTTAGCCGGCCTAGGCGGCCTCCTCCGCTCACCGGAGTTTGAGGCTGTCTGGGGGGGTGAGCTCCTGGGTGTGGGTGGGGCCGTACAGGTTGACCACGTACAGCTTCACCTGGGGGTTGGCCTGGCCCGCCTGAACACACAGACACGTGACACACACACTTGAAGAACAGCCCAATCTCCATCACACTGAGAGCTGGGTTCATGCAGCCAAGGGAAATAGAACATTTAAATGTGTCCTGTCATCCGTAAAACTGGAGGGTAAAAGTTGATATAGAAGCTATTAGTCAGCAGGATAGTCCCTACTGGTTCGGCTGTTTGACTCCCATTGAAATGGTTCTGGGTTCGATCCCAAATGTCTGTAGTCTACCTGTAGGCCTTGCTGAGAAGGATGTTTAGCCTTAGCTCCTCCTAAATGAATGACATCTATTACAGCATCTGACTAAACGGATAATCGGTCAAACTGCAGTGTACAAAGTAAGTAGTTACGAATGAATGAGCTATTAGCAAGAATACACAAAAAGAGTTTACCTTCTGAGAAAGGTTCTAATTATTCATATATGCTTATCAGTGAATCTGAATTGATCAAGCTGCCCATAAAAAAATTAAAACCTGAAAAGGGTGTCAAATATATCACTTCTAAAACCCCATGATGGTGTTTCTTCCTTAGTGGGTCAGTGGTGATACACGGACACCATATGTTGTTCTGTTGTTAGCGGTGTGGAGGCGCATGAGGGCAGAGGGTCTGAGTTAGAGGGCAGGGAGATAAATGACCTTGCGGTGCTAATGGGACAGGTGTTTTTAATGACCATAGTGAAGTGTGTGTGTGTGTGTGTGTGTGTGACTTAAAATTAGGCTACAAAATGTTGTGTAAGGGGGTAAAAGGGTCTAAGCTAAGGTAAAGTATTCCACCGTAAAAATAAACAAGATTTATTATGACTATTTTGTTTATTAATATGCACAGGGTATAGGTCAAATGTATTAAGTTAATTGTGTACAAGTATTATTAACAAATACAGGTAGCACTCCCTTATGGTCGCTGATTGACCTCTTCTTCTTCTGTTGGTCTCCCACACAAACTGTTAGACCGTTATTTCCGTTTTGTTACAGAGGTGTTATTCTGACGCTTCTGATAAACTCTTCTGGTAAAGCTCAAAGATAAATGTTAAGCTGCCATTTTTTGTGTTGACAAAAGATATGTTCAATTTCACAAAACCAACCTGTTGAATAGAAGCTTCATTCAAGTACGGGCATTTGACTCATCAATGATCAAATGTACATCTAGCTAAAAACACAGGATTATTGGAGTCTAGGCTTGGTCATGCCAGTGCTACCGGTAGTAATAATACTGGTTAATACTGGTTAATTGTTGTTTACGGTAGTGGAGGGTGTTTATTTGGGGTATGGGTACTGGTTGCACCTAGGCTAGGACAGTGCTATCGGTAGTAATGATAAGGGGGGTGTTTACCTTGGGGTAGGGGTACTGCTTGCCTCTAGGCTAGGTCAGTGCTATGTAATGATAAGGGGGGGGTGCTACCTTGGTGTAGGGTTACTGCTTGCCTCTAGGGTAGATCAGTGCTATCGGTAGTAATGATAAGGGGGGTGTTTACCTTGGGGTAAGGGTACTGCTTGCATGTAGGGTAGGTCATGCCAGTGCTAGCGGTAGTAATGATAAGGGGGTGTTTACCTTGGGGTAGGGGTACTGCTAGCCCCTAGGGTAGGTCAGTGCTATGGGTAGTAATGATAAGGGGGTGTTTACCTTGGGGTAGGGGTACTGCTTGCCTCTAGGGTAGGTCATGCCGGTGAAGCGTGGCAGCACCATGTTGGGCACCAGGCTGTCGTTGAGGACCAGGAAGGCAAGGCGCTCCCCGTCTGGAGACCACCAGTGGGCCACTTGGGTCTGGAGGACCTCCTCTGCAGACACAGAGCAGTGGGGGTTCATTTCAGGGGGGAAGGGGATAATTAAGATAAGATGGAAATATTCGTTTTCAATGAGACGAGCAGTATCCTCTTTAAATCACCCAACTCTCAATTCATACTTTGCAGTCACGTGACTACCATGGCTACCTGGTGGGCAACAGTCGCCGACAAAATGGCGATGAACAGCGGCCAGCTAGGAGAATTGCAGCCTTCCAAATTTCCAAAACTACAATCAATCAACTATTTAGACCATAAAGGTTCAAATTAAATATCAAGAAAGGATAAACATACTCAGAACTTGTGATCCATATACAGCACCCCCCCACTGATGTGTTCATTGCTTTGAAGTTGGCAATGTCTCGACCAGACGTGGAGTTTGGAGATATTTATATTTATCTTATAGAGAACCTGTCACCTTATACCGCACAAAAATGAAAGCCTACAAAAGTAGGATAGCTAATTTTTTTTCAAGAGTGGGTGGGTTAACAACGTTGTCATATGGCAGGTGAAAAACAGGAATACCTTCATAATCAAAGCAAAGGCGAGAGAGCACTATCGAACTACCCGCAAAACGATCAACAAATACGGTAGCTTTTATCTGAATCAAATAACTTTTAAGTAGCTCTTTTATTTATTATTGAAGTCTATTTAGCCTCACAGGACAAGGCTCCTACCTGCTAATTCCTTCTGCTTTATGTGAAACTGCTTGCTTCGCTGCTTTAATGGAAGATGAGTGATTTCCAAAGAAATTATATCAAGCCATAACCCAAGCGCTACGTAGCCATATAAGTGCAGCCATAGTATGACATGTCAATATAGTTCAATGGGAAGCAAAACAAGGCTTTCTTAAACTCAGACTTTATAACAGCGCTTTCCGTTGTTGCTGTTCCTCCGGGCTGAGCTCTGAGGGAAGACTTGAAACTGTATATGCTCCCTCCTTTGCAAACTGGTGATTTATGTTATCACTTTTAATTGTCGTTTCCTCTCAATTTCTTTGTCCCAATTATGCATTCATCAACTTGTTTCCGTGTGTGCAAAACTCCTTAAATTGATCCCATTCAATAATGAATTAAAAGTATATTCTGTCGTTAATTGAAAGTCAGAGTTGTCAAACTGAAGGATATCTGTGAGCTTTTTTCTGGTTAACAACAAGTCTTTAAGTCAAGCGTTGGATTGTTTCAGTCAGTTTTTTGGGCTAATGCAGTAAAAAAGGTTGGACATAGTACATTGTGTTTTTGATTTAACAATAAAGAATATACACACATTTGCATAAATAATCTGTGTACCTTCGGTTCAATCTCAAACAGGTGAACAGAAAAGCGACTGCAATGCTTTTTTTTGCATGGCATATGAGCGAATGCTCAAATTAACTTTGTAGCTGGGGAAGGGCGAGGGAAGGGGTTGAACTCTCAGTAGTTACCGTCACGAAAATGTATTTGTTTAATCGTGTCCCGGAGCATGATTCTGACTTTATTGAACCCATGCAGGCAAGAATAAGGACATGGTGAGTATGCATTTCCTTCATAGATACAATTTTAGATGTGGATGGTGATTGGTCAAAGAAAGATCTTGTTATAAAGAAAGTTTACATCAGTATAAAGAGAACGTCCATATAACGAAAAAAATAATGAAAAAAATGGCTGCATGGTCTAATTATATTTTTCTAACCATGTAATTATATATTTAGTTATAATTTGATAATATAGCATGTAATGAGACATTCTAGGAACAAAATATGCACATTCATTCCATAACCACGCCTTCCTTTTTACATATTTGATTAGAATACAGATTATAACGACCTACTTTGAGAGCAAGCGCTCGCACTCCCCTCTTTTTGCCACAGTGTTCGCAGTCTGGCAATGGCATAACAGCAAGTTTGGTTCTCATCATGCGACCAAACATCAGTTCAAAAGGTGAAACATTCGTCATTGAATCCAGGGTTGGCCGGTAAATCTGTAGGAAAGCAGTCATTGTTTCTTTCCATGGTGCAGCTTGTATGATGGCAGCTTGCACACAGCTCTTCAATCCTCGATTCAATCTTTCTACAGCTCCATTAGACGCTGGGTGATACACAGACACCTTGATCTGTCTTATGTTGCGGTTTTTTAAGAATGTGGAAAGGGCAGTGGAAATCAGTTGAATCCCATTGTCACTACACATTCAGGGTTGCCATAACGACTGAAGATATTAGCGAGGAATCCAATCATGACCTCGCTGGTATTGATGCTGTAAAAGCCACTTCAGGCCATTTGGAACAGTAGTCAGCATGAGCAATGTCATACCTACAGTTCCATGGGGCTGTCTCGAACGGTCCTACTATCCAGACCTATCTTGGTCCATGGTACTGCATGCTAAGGTACTGGCTGTAGTGGTGCGTCGAAAGTCTTTGCCGTGCAGTCCAGACTTTTGCATAGCATGCAGGCTGAGATGTAAGACTGAGCAAGGGCATTCATTCCAGGGAACCAATACAACTAGCGCAGGCATTGTTTAGATTGTACTATGCCCTGGTGGTTTTCATGTGCCCGCACAACTAATGTTTTCCGAAAAGAAATAGGCACCACTAAGCGAGACCCGCGGAACACTAAGTCCCAGTGTTCATTTCGCATTTTGAAGTATGGTTGCAGTTCCGATTTTTGACAAGCAGGCCATCTTTTTTAATCTGTGCGCGCAGAGCAGAGATCTCTGTGCACGATGCAGAGGCAGATTGGAACTCAGACGGTGTAATGGCAGCTTGTGCTGTGGAAAGCAATGCAACAAACTCAGTCTCTGGTTCGTACGCAGGATCAGTAGGCAATGGTAATGGAGACAAGCAGTCCGCAGTTTGGTTCTGTGTGCCAGCACGGTACACTACGTCATGGTTGAAGCACAGCAGTCGGGCTGACCATCATGCGATGCACATTCCAGCTCTGTCAGCACCTTTAGTAGATAGAAGAGTAGTGAGGGCCTGGTGATCGGTACGCAGAGTGAACCTGTGCCCCCACAGGTATGTTCTCCAATTCTCGACTGCCCAAACACTGCCTAAGGCCTCTTTTTCAACTGTTGCACATTTTCTTTCAACTTTACTGAAGCAAATGCGACTGTGCGTTCAATGTTGTTAGGGTGTATCTGCGTGAAGACGGCGCCTACGCCATAGTCAGAGGTGTCTGTAGAACCGATGCTTGGCAGGGCAGGGTCATACAAGGCCAATGCTGAGCTGTCCACCAACAGCTGTTTCAACACCCTGAAACACTTGTCAGCCGCATCAGTCCAAGTCTGAGTCACTGCGAAGGACGGCACGCAGTGGCTCAACCACAGTTGCATAGTTGGGTATGAATTTGTTGTACCATGAAAGCATGCCCAGAAATGAACGCAAGGTGCCTGCATTGTGTGGTGGAGGTGCTTGTGCAATTGCTTTAACATGTTCTCTATCCGGCTCGATGCCTTGTGCGGAAACTAAGTGACCCAGAAAGCGCAGACTGGACTGTCTGAACTGGCACTTTTTTATCATTGAGACGCAGAACTGCATTTGTGAGCACTTTTTTTTTTTGTAACACTTCTTGAAGTGCAGTGTCATGCAGCACTTGGGTGCGTCCAAAGCATATGATGTCATCTAGGTAGTTGTTCACGTTTGGAACACCTTGCAGGACGATCATCTTCTGAAAAGCAGCTGGAGCTGACGCTAAACCATAAGGTATCCTGCAGAATCGGAAAAGGCCTTCATGGGTTACAAATGCAGTCAAATCCCTACTATCGGGATGCAGAGGAAGTTGATGATAGGCACTCTCAAGGTCAATTGTGGAAAACATGATTGACCCAGCAGGGGTAGAAAGCATCCATATGTGGTAGAGGATGACTGTCCACAACTATGGCTTTATTTGATTCTCTGAGGCCAACACACATTCTTGTTTTCTTCTGTGTCACGACGATGGGCAGTTCTGACAATGGACAGTGTCAGAACGATAACCTGTTGAACTAGTGGGTTTGTGGTAGGCTACACCACGGGATGCATCTGCAGACCACGGGCACATAAATAAAGGTAAGACGTGATATTTATTGCTTAAGATTTGCTGGTGCTGTGCCAAGTTCTTTTGTGTTTTTTGCACTCAAGTGGTCGGCTGTTTTAACTTGCAATTGTTAGTCGGTGGAGTCAGTCACTTGTTGACACAAAGTGACTTTTGGTCATTCTTGCTTTGCTTGAATTCTGGGGGGGAGTGCATGAGTTTTGGTCAGAATGCCTGATGTAGGCTAGATTGGATGGAATGCGTGTTGTGAATTTAGAGTAGCCAGCTCATGATGTGATACAGCGTTCAGCTGTGCAACAAATATATTTTTCTTTTTCAATCTTGACGAATTCTGTAGTGCTGTGTGTAGCCACACATGCGCCTTCTGAACTTAAACACGCAGTTAATTTCCTTTCCTAGCTCCTCTTGTTTATGTTGGTAGCCTAGCCATGTCACTTCACATTGTCATTGGATACATTGAGCAGAACATAGTGGGTCATGTGTCCGATGCGTTTTGGAAAAGTTTTCTTCATGAAACGTGCCAGACAGATTTTGTATACATTTTATTCCTTAGTAATTAGCTACATGGGTATGCCGTCTTTCAGAACCTTTCATTACCGGCACTAAAGAGAGAAAAAAGAATGCATCCTCATTGTACCCAGCACTTCTGATAATACACATCCAAATGCGTCTCTGTCCCCAGCACATTTCAAACCAAACTGACGCCCATGGACTGGATGTCCTCCCTAAGACGTAACCAGGGCTGTAGTGGAGGTGGCGTTTACGCACCTCAAAGTTCCCTGTGCCTTGTATTCTGCCGTTGGAATAATCTGAAAAAATTGGTATCATTTTAAAACACCAATCAGGATCCAGGAAAATATGTAAACAGGAAGTATGTAAACACATGGCCCTACGCGTTGTGGATTATCATGCCTGCCTACCTGTCATTAATTAGCCATGGATGTCAGGTGATTTTTAAAGAGACCTTCGAGTGCTCCCACTCAAACAGATGCCCGAAAAAGGCCTCAAGTGCAAAGTAAGACTGAAGATGATCAATTCACATGAGTTGTTTTTGTGATTTATAAATCAATTTTACTTGACGAACTATTAAATGACTACGAGCATTCAGTTTGGCCAATGCGTAGTCATGCTATCCGTGTACTGCCCATGTCAAAATGAGCGAAAGTCAGTCAGAGTTTTACTATCCATATCAAACTTCGGTTTTGGCGTATCAACTTCGCTATAGCTCGGTCGCTCCTCAATTTGGAGATGCGAGGTTGGCGGTTGCAGCCGTGGACTCCGCGGCTAAACCGTGGATCGGGCGGATGACGCGACAAAAATTAAATTCGGGCGGTTGGCGGTTAAACCAATTTTATTATAAATATTTTAATATTATTATTTATTTTCTTTAAAGTTATTTTCCCCAGCAAACTGGCCTGTTCCCCTAGAGGAACCGTATGGGGAATCCAAGGTGAAACATCTTGCCGAGAGAAAACTTGATGAGAGAAAAATTCTTGAAGGCTATAGGGATTTCAAGGATAACTCAAGCATCATTCCAGAAAACCTTGCACCACTCCTGAATATCCACCATCTCATTCCAGTTAGCACTGCTGAGTGTGAGAGGGGGTTCAGCTTAATGAACATCATAGTGTGCCCCCTGAGATGCAGTCTGCACATGGTCACAGTGTCGTCCTTGATGTTTATTCAACTGAATGGCCCACCACTCACAAAGTTCAATCCAACACAGTATGTGAAGTCCTGGCTGGTGAAGCACAGGGGAGCCATGAAACCCAGAACACGCCCCTGCAAGGCAGGACCTGACGTGGAGGACAGGGAGGCCCTCTGGGCACTACTGTGAAAAGCATGCATACTAATACACACACATACACACATGCCATAGTTCTTAATCTACACATACTTTTCTTTACTGTTGAAATTTTAATAATTTGAATAAACTACAAACACATTCATTGACTGTCATTGATTGATTTATTATGACTTTAATTGATAACATAATGGAATATAGCCAGGCTAGCCTTACAGAGTCGCAACACTTTGCGTTGCGTTGTGTCGAGGTCGGTCTGATCACAAAATTCATAGTTTACCCACCTCTAATTTGACCACTACTACAGCCCTGGACGTAACTAATCAGGGGTCCAAGCCAACAGGTTGGATCCCTATTGTTTTTGTAAGGATTATTTTTAGGGGTCCAAGCCAACAGGTTGGATCCCTTTTGTTTTTGTAGGGATTATTATACTTCCTTCATTAGAAGTGGTACCACAGCCCAAACCGTAAATGCTGCACACACGCCAATTGCATGACTAGATCCAGGTCTCTTCGGACTACGCAGACGACCAAATCCAGACACGCCGGTCCCTAGGTGGCGCTATACCAAGGAATATAGTCAAAAACGGTATACCCACAGTCAAAAACGTCAAAAACGGTATACCCACAGATTCACTGGAGTCTGCTGCATCTTTTGGCATAGGCCACGCCCATTTGCGTCGATAATTGTTTTCGCAAAATCGCGAAAACCGCTAAACTGCCTTTTCCCTACTCCTCCCACATTTCTTGACCAATCAACACCAAACTTCGCACACGACATCTTCAAACGTACACAAAAAAATGAATTCGATTTTTTTTTTTGATCCGACCTTCGACGACGAAACGGAAGCGTTTTGAATATTAGTTTATGAGCTAAATTAGACGTGGAAAGTCATAAATCCAAAAAAATCCAAAATTACAAATTGGATCGAGTCCAAATTTGACACACATGTTGGTGCTACCCTTAATGTCGTTCGATAAAGAATTGGCTCAGCA
Source organism: Gadus macrocephalus (assembly GCF_031168955.1). Taxonomy (NCBI): domain Eukaryota; kingdom Metazoa; phylum Chordata; class Actinopteri; order Gadiformes; family Gadidae; genus Gadus; species Gadus macrocephalus. The sequence goes on from NC_082398.1 coordinate 14,958,684, forward strand.
GTAATGACCTCGTTCAACTGGGTGATCTCTGCCCTCCTCACTGCAGCTTCATAAATTCCCCTAGGGCTACTGGTCGTGGAGGTGACCAGTAGATAAAGAATTCGGAAAATTTCACCATTAGGGGCCGCCGTAAACGAGGAAATTGTATATCTTCTAATTGGCCAAAGGAATGTTCTTCAAACTCAAGTGAAACCATCAAGGGCCAAACCCGAGTCTATAAAAAAATTATGGACAAGAATTATTATTGTGGGCGGGAGTTATTTGGCAAAGGAAAATTGTCTTTGGAAAATTTCACCAGAAGGGGTCGCCAAAAACGAGGAAATAATATATCTCCTAATTGGCCAAAGGAATGTTCTGAAAACACGTTTGGGGATATAACTCCCACACCGAACCTCCCACAGTCAAAACCTTTATATCCACAGGTTCACGGTAGCGTTTTGAACACATGCTTCGCGTTGTGCCGGCGAAATGCACATTTCTTGGACCCCTGCATAACTGCTTGCAGTTCAAGTTCAATTTGCAACCGTTTATCTTCGTTCAAACCATTTAACATATCTACACACTTGTATCTTCAATAATATCCAAACGGCATTTCGATATCATTTATACTTTCTTTAGAATCACAATTTTAGTTTGAAACCGTCATATTCGGCCGCATTGAAGCCATCTGCCCATTCTGACATTCAAATTACGTAAGACGTCGTATCTCTGTCAAATTTCAACCGTTTACCTTCGTTCAAACCATTTAACAAATCTACACACTTGTATCTTCAATAATATTGAAACAGAATTTCGATATAATTTATATTTTATTCAGAATAACAGTTTTAGTTTCATACCGGCTTCGATTTCAGTTGGTCTCATTGATTTACGTTGACGCTGGAGCATGAGGACGTTCAGCAGTGTTGCCAGATTGGGCGGGTTTCCCCTCCAGATTGGGTTACTTTGGTCGGACGGTCAGGCAGTGTTGCCAGATTGGGCGGATTTTTCCCGCTCTATTGAGCTATTTTTAATCACTCACCGTTTTTTTTATTTGTGCTGAGATCGCGCTGCCAGACGGATTAAATTGATGCGTTGATCACAGATCGCAATCAATTAGGCTACCTGCAGAGCTGAAGGTGCCGAAGTTTGTCCGGGACGGATAAATAGATTCATCCACAACTGCTTGCTGCTGACATGGCCACATTTGCTGACATCTATAGCTGAGGGATCGGTTGATCATCAGCTGAGCTAGTTGGTCGGAACAGGTGTGCACGGCATGATACCCACTCATCTCCAACCCACACTGTGCCTGTTGATTGGGAGGGGAGCTTCATGAAGGCCTTAAGGTACACTGCCTCTGAACTTTTGCGATTTGCTTCCTATGCCTCTATCAGCGATGAGGTTCGCACCCTCTGTATAACAGCGAGGATATCCCTTCGGAAGCCATATATTCATCGTGGCTCTGGTTGCATCTCCCGGTGCGCCACAAGACCGCCCCTTCCATGCGCTATGCCTGCAAATGGCCCGCCACTCAGCACAGTACCTTCCAACAGCAGCCGTTTGCGCAAGCATCGCCCTCAACACCGAGCAGAGGAGTGTTAAGGGGGCTGCGGGTGCAGGCCGGCAGGCCCAGACGCAGACGGTTTCAGGAAAACGGCACTTTATTCTCGCCTAAAGGCTAAGGCACAGGAATCAGGGAACTCGGGAGACAACAGGGAACTCGGGAGACAACAGGGAACACGGAACACGCAGGACTAACAACCACAATGACAGCACAAGGAACAAAGGAAAGACGAGGGCTTAAATAACAAACACAACGAGGAACAGCTGAGACACATTAGGGGAGGGAACAGTAATCAACACAGGAGGGAAACACAGGGAAACACACACACACCATGACAAGGAGTGCCATCCTGTGCCCTCCACCACTCATCACCGGCCTCTGCACGCTTTCCAGGTGGAAACACTTCCACCCTATCGCACATCTTGGACGACTTCAATGGAGCTGCTGAGAATGTCACATCCTCACCATGTCAGGCTGCACCTGAACCGCCGCAAGACCTTCATCCGATGGTAAAAGTTCTCACAGCTAGTTCACCACAGGAAGTTCTACAGCATGCACAGGACCCTTCTCCCGTCAAATTTGCTTTATTGAATCCACGATCTATCCGTAACAAGACTTTCATTTTAAATGACCGCTTCACGTCCCATAACCTTGACTTTTTGTTTATAACAGAGTCTTGGCTCAGCAGTAATGACCTCGTTCAACTGGGTGATCTCTGCCCTCCTCACTGCAGCTTCATAAATTCCCCTAGGGCTACTGGTCGTGGAGGTGACCTGGTCACTGTTTACAATGACAACTTTAAATGTAGAATTCTACAAATTGATATGTTCTCCACTTTTGAGGTACAGCTTGTAAAGATAAATGCACCCTCCTCTGTGCATTAGTTTACCGACCACCGAAAATTAATTGTAATTTCATTCAAGAATTTGCTGATCTACTATCTTTTATGGCCTCTCGCTCTGACAATTTCATGATTTTAGGAGATTTTAAGATTCACATCGGTTGCCCATCAAAACCTTTGGTTAAGGAGTTTTTATGCCTTGTGGACTCTTTCAATCTTGTGCAATCTGTTATGGCCCCGACACATCAGAAAGGCCCCACATTAGACCTAGTATTGTCTTATGGTTTCGGTGTTTCCAACATAAAAATTATGGATGTTGGGGCTCTGGGTCCAGTTGCACCAGCAGAACGTAAGGTCCCACTTAGGCTACGTTGAACGTAAATCACCCAAACGTTCGACTTTACACTCTACTAAAAAAATAGCAGTTGCACCAAGCAGATAGTTTCAACGTAACACTAAGTTATAACTTATCTTTTACACCTCCCCTCTAGCTGGTGTAAGTTCCATACTAACGATAAAGAACCGTTAAAAGAAAAAAACGTAAAAAGATTTCAACACTAACGCAGGGTAAAGATGGCTATTCGTTTTGAGCAATGGGAAGAGGAGTTTCAATGCGATTTGCGCCGGGAACGGATTGTCCGTGACCGTATCGATCCATTTCTTTATTATGATGATGTTGAATTATATGCACGATTTCGGTTTTGCCGGGCGGAATATTATATTTATTTATTTATTTATTATAAAATCCGCCATCAAATAGCTTAACCTCACGCCTATACCGTCCAAGCAAATTTTAGAGAATAAATGACTGAAACTGTTTTGTTTGCCCTCTCATTTGGGTGCTAACGCGTCTTCACTCGGGTAAGGTGGAAACTTGCCGGTATTTCCTGTTTACATTGTTATCTGTCAATGATTGGCTTGAAATTATCTAAACGTCATTAAAAGCGACACTTTATGCACTACTAGTAACGTTACAACTTAAGTTATGGTGGTGCAACCAAAATTTAGAACACCTTTAGTTTGGCACTAGCTACGTCGAGCGTAGGGTTAAGGCAGACTTTACACCCGAACTTATGATCGGCTTTACGTTCTGCTGGTGCAACCGACTGCTGATCATTTTTTGATTTTATTTGCAGAAAATCCTGCAGCAAAGCAGAGCGTAAATGGAAAAAAGAGAAGCTTCAGGTATTCTATGACATTTTTAGAGATTCTCTAAAGATCTACCAAAACTCTGTTAAGACAGCAAAGGTAGAGTATTATGCTCAGCTTATCAACAATAATGCTCATAGGTCAAAAGTTGTATTTAATACCATAAATTCTATTTTAAATCCTGCCTCTGCTTCATCTACTCTTGCTCCTTCAACAGAAAACTTTTTCAGTGATAAAATTGACAAAATAAAATCTCAAATCTCACTTCCGGATTCGGATCCCTCAGTGATAGAACTTTCACCTAGCTGCCTCCAACAGTTTCAGGCTATATCCTCCTCCCAGCTATCTAAGGTGGTCTCCCATATGAAATCTACATCCTGCCACTTAGATGTTTTACCTGCACGCCTTTTTAAAGAAGTTTTTGTCATCATCTGCCCTCTTGGCCATAATTAATCACTCACTAAACAATGGAGTGGTCCCCTCAGGTTTTAAACGGGCTATTGTGCAACCTTTGCTGATGAAACCTAGCCTTGAGCCCAGCGACCTGAAGAATTATAGGCCTATTTCTAAGTTACCTTTTCTGTCAAAGATATTAGAAAAGGTTGTCCTCTCTCAGGTTTCTTCCTATTTGAGTGCATTCAATATCTGTGAAAAATGTCAGTGAGGCTTTAGAGCTCTGCACAGTACGGAATCTGCTTTGCTTAAGGTCCAAAATAACATTCTCTTAGCAGTTGACTCTGGTTCTTGGGCCCTCTTGGTGCTTCTTGATCTGAGTGCAGCGTTTGACACCATCGACCATAACATCCTATTAAAACGCTTGGAGGATGAAGTTTGTCTCCAGGGTTCTGTTTTGCAATGGTTCTCCTCTTATCTTAGTGATAGATCATTTTCAGTTAGTTTAGGCAATTTCTCCTCTTCCTCTGCCCCTATAAAGTGTGGTGTTCCTCGGGGTTCCATTTTGGGCCCTCTTTGATTCTCTCTTTATATGCTACCCCTTGGGTCAAATTTTAATAAGTATAACATTCAGTACCACTGCTATGCAGATGACACTCAGTTTTACCTTCCTGTTAAAGTGGAAATGAAGCAATGAGAACTGTGAAAAATTTTTGGTTGCTTTTTCATTTTTGAAAATACATGGATTTTCATTAAACCTGAAATTCAAGTGGTTTCACTGGAAAATCACATGTTGACAACGACTTTTGCCACTAGGGCGTGGCCATGTTTTAAAAATGCATGCGCTACGTCATGAGATCAGAATGGTTAACGCTTTCAAATAAATATGTAACATCTTGGAAGAGGAACAGGGGGGTCATTTTGTATTGCCCCTGGCTGTTCAAACGAATATTATCGGGTAAAAGAGAGCGGTATTTAGCGACCACTTTATAGAGGCTGATTACATTGAAGAGGGAGCTTTTGCTGAAGATGGGAGATTTGTTCGCCGTCCCACCAATCGCCTGAAACCAGATGCTGTGCCAACAATTTTTAATTTTAGTGGCTATAGTGCTGGAGACACGGACAGACCTGTCAAATCTGACCCGGGCGCTGCTCTTATGCGCAGAGAAAGAGCGCAGAAACACGCTTGCCAGGCAGAGGAACGAGAGGTAAATGTAGCTTCTACTACTAGAGAAACAGAGAAATAAGTACACTCACTGTTTGAAGATTGTCTTGTTTGCAGACTAGCTCGCTCCATGCTCTTGATCATTTCCAATCCATCGCCAAAATAATCCATTGTTATCGGAAATAATCCATTTGCAAACACTGTCGGTTGCACTATATTCGCATATTCATGTGCACACCCAAATGGCACGACAATTACTTGTATCATGAAATGAACGAACTGTAAGACAGCGTGGTAGCCCAGCTGCTGCACCCGTGTACTACTTTTCATAGCTGTAAACAACATCCTGTGGACGGGCAGAGCCGGAAGATGTCAGTCATTATCTCCTCCACATCATCTCCTCCATATATACAGTATATATATATATATATATATATATATATAATAATAGCACCACATAAGCACCACCGATGGTTTCCTGTGCGCTCAGATACATCTCTCTCTCCTTCATCTATTTCTCCTCCATAGTCAGGCTCTGTTGGGGGCACTAAAACTCCCACTGCTCTTACTGGCTCAAAAGCATAGGCAATTGGATGCCTGCCCTCATTGGTGGGTCTATCCCATTCGTCCATATCCATTTTGTTTCTTTTAAAAGGACAAACTTAAAGGAGGCAAAGTGTGGTTAGGAGGAGTTCAGGTTATTCGATTATCATATTAATCTGCTGTCTAAAAGTAAAAATTATAATAACTGGTTGAAAAATGTCTGGGAAGAGCTAAGCGCTGTTTTGTCCTGTGATACTGTCATATTAATACTGAGGGTCTAAAAAAATGTAAAAAGGAAAAACTTAAAGGAGGCAGAGAGTGTGGTTAGGAAGAGTTCTGTTTATTAGATTATCATATTAATCTGCTGTCTAACAGACAAAAATATAATAACTGGTTGAAAAATGTCTGGGAAGAGCTAAGCGCTGTGTTGTCCTGTGATGCTGTCACATTAATACTGAGGGTCTAAAAATCTTAAAATACATATATCAATAAAATGCAACTTTAATTGTCTTTCATTTACAGATATATTTTGAGAGAATGTTTTATGAGGACATCTGATATAACCATCCAGAGCAAAGGAGATTTTGAAAGTATACTTTCAAAGTATGAAAGTGCACTCACACTAGGCCATCTGGCCGTGGCCGTTGGCCGTTTTCACACCTAACCGTGCTCAACTGGCCCCATTGTTCTCTGGCCTTCACTCACACTAGGCCATCTGGCCGTCGCCGTTGGCCGTTGCAACTGTGGCCTGGCCACGGTAGGCTCTTGTACATACTTCATCACGTCGTAACTCGTAACACGTCATCACCAAGCGTCAGCTGCAAGGACCATAATAAAGTCTGCCGCTGTCACGTTAAAATTGTACCGGGGGCGAAAATTGTACCGGCCTACGTCATCAGTTGTTGACAACTTGACAACTGATTTGATTGGGTTGTCCGTTGCCGGGCAGGTTTCAAAAAACATTCGGCTCATGTTTCCAAAGACGAAATAACATAATACAGATAACGGATCGCTAGATAACACTTGTTTTTACTTTATATTTGTATTGTATTGAATTGTTTAATCGAATTTAGCTAGTAAACTGAGTTTTTAAAGCAGGTTTCAAAAACCATTTGCGCATATGTTGCCGAACACCAAATTTCATAATACAGATAACGGATCGCTAGATAACACTTGTTTTTACTTTATATTTGTATTGTATTGAATTGTTTAATCGAATTTAGCTAGTAAACTGAGTGTTTAAAGCAGGTCTTGTCACGCTCAATGAAGGAGTGCAATGAACGAGCATGAAAGTTTGCGAATGTTCAAGAACCTTCCTACGTCATTCGACGCGATCACCCGTTACCAGGCAACAGACGATCGCGTCGTCTGTTGCCAGGCAGGTTTAGAATTTGTCAACAACTGATGACGCAGGCCGGTACAATTTTCGCCCCCGGTACAATTTTAACGTGACACCGCCAGTCAGAGTTTTAACAACAATGGACAACAACAAAGAGAACACAGTTCGCACTTTGCTGAGTCTGTTGCTTATTTGGATCCGTTCTCAGATAGAGCCCACTCTCACTGATGTTTTTTTCGAGTACGCAAACAAGCGTAAACATCGCTTGACGCCATGTTTACCGTTTACCGTTTAATAATAAAGGCTGGTCGCCTTTATTATGTCCATGGTCGTCGCATGGACTATACGTCATCCAGCTCAGGTTGCATAGCCGTGCGTGTGCGCGTGTCGGCTCATTAGCATCTGTACCGTGGCGGCCCGTACCGTAGCAGCACACCTCTCCCAAGTGGCCAAGTTGGCCTGGCCTGGCCAGACTGGCCACACTCACACTGGCAGATTTGAGCACGGTTAGTGTGAAAACGTCCACGGCCACGGCCAGCTGGCCTAATGTGAGTGCTCCCTTAAAGACACCCTGGCCTCCCTTCCTTGGGATGGTCTTAGAACAGCCCCCTGACAGCCACATATACACTTTTGTTTTTTCTTTTTTTGTCAGAGCCCTTGATTTTTACTTGCTGTTACAATCAATATATCATTCATAAATCGTTAAAAGAAATGTGCCTCAAAATGAATTGCCCGACCCAGCTTTAACCGGTTCCCTCTTTAAGTGAGACACAGGGAGATGTGCACCGTCCACAACCATGCTCTTAAACCTTCTGCTTAGCTAGACACCTCAGAGCAGTGTTTAACTCTTTGAAGTCGCTTAATGTGTTCCCGCTTGCAATGAGCCCGAATCCAATTCAAGCTTTCCAAAAATACACGTTTCTTTGAGATTGCTGAAATTAAAAGCTTATGACATTCTTGTTTGATTAAGTTAAGACTTTGGAAAGCAGGGCTTGTGATAGTCCTAGCACATGCCCTGCATGAAATAGCTTGTAACTAACTAGCTGTTGCGTCGCGAAGCCTTGTCTTTCAAATTGAATTGGACAGACAGGAGGGTATGACTGAGTTAGCGGCAAACGACTTTGCCTACCTTCGTACAGCCAATCAGCAATCCCGTTGAAGATGACCCCCTCCTTCCCAGAGGAGGTGAGCCGGAGCGAGTTGCTCTGGACGTCGGACTGGTAGTAGATGTTGTTTTCAAAAATATAGATCTGCATGGGGAGGCAATCAGTTACAATGTGATGCATATCTAATATTGTAATGCAGCAGGGGCTGTATTCTGCTGAAATTGGTTCAGATAATTGGCAGAATTTTTGTATTTTTCTTTCCTTTGTATGAAGCCTGATATGTAATTAAGCATAACAGTTTATTTGCGGTACAGTTGAGAGTGTAAGAATTAGTCATTAGTGTCTTCAAGTGGGCTCCTCTCTTTAAAAGTGCTGTAATTGCCTCCCCCCACCTTTAGATGAATTAGTCAAAGAGCTCAACACTGCAAAACGCTTTCACATAAAGACGCTGTTTCATGGCTGATAAGAGTGCTTTTAAGGGGTTTGTCCTCTGGCAGCCCTGCATGAAAAGTGATACCAGGCGGTTGAATTAACCAGCACCATAGGATCAGCAGTTCCTTCCAGCAGAGGTATCAAGTTCATCTTGTGAAGTCACCACCCAATTTAGCTTTTGTGCCAAATTGCGTATTTCTTATACTTTTTTGCCATGTCTAGAAAGCCAGATGTCTTAGGCACTGTCAGTGGTATTATCTTACAACAAAAGTCCCCATAAAGACTGCTAAAGTCAGGTAGATTCTGCCCTGACCCTATGACGGCCTTCCAGTGGACTGAGAACTGGGTCGACTGTCCAGAATAAACACAGCAGGAGGCACCTATTTACGGAATGAATATTGTTCTTTCATTCTTTTGATCCGATTTTCATGGCACCCACTGTGAATGTTCAGGACTTTAAATACATGCCATTTTGAGGAAGTTACCTACTAAGGTGGTTGAGGATTAAAAAAAGGGGGGGGGTTTTAAGGGAATTGGCAGTTATAGGGTAAGATGACAACATGCCCCCAAGCAGGGCTCCACATAGAAGAGCCTTGAAGCTCAGTGTGTTACAATGTACAGGGAGAAACCCGGCACATACCAAAATAAAGGTTTAGTTTAGATTCACAAAATGAATCATAGCATTGCCAAATTTGCTGCATCCAAAGAAAATGATCAACGCATCGGTAGGCCTCACTAATGCATCTCCAACACCTGTCCTGTCTGATATGGAGTCCCAGCTCGTGGCATGTGACATGATTTTATTTTCTATTGCAAACCATAACCACTTGGGAAGCTCCATGAAAGGGAAGACTAAAATAGTTCCAACAGAAAAGGAAATAGGGCCACCATTTGTAACTAAGTAGCAAGTAACTAACATGCCCCTACCATCTTCCCAAAGCACCATCATAAAAAACGATGATGAAACGATGTTAGAATCTCGTTCTGTTCCCCTGCACATTCTTAGCTAATAGCATGCAAGAATCTACAGTGCAAAGAAACACACACACACCAAAACCTTACGTGCATGAACAAACAGACGCACATATGTGAGCACAGGCACAAATTCACACACACACATACACACACAAATCTTCCAAGGTTAGCATATATATATATATATATATATATATATATACATATATATATGTATATATATATAATAATAAACGACTGTTTATTATGTTTATTTATTTATTTTTCCACAATGTCTTGTTTTTTTTTTCAACGATTTATGATGACTATATGCTCTGTAAGGTGATCTTGGGTGTCTTGAAAGGCGCCTCTAAATTAAATGTATTATTATTATTATATATACACATACATATGAAATCCAAAATGTCAAAGTAAAGAAGTCGAAATTTGAAATAAACCATAAAATAACCATGACAATGAGACGGAGAAACACTGCACAGATGCTGCATTAGCATTCCTGTAAACAAGTGGACCAGCTCTTACACCAAAGAAGGAAAAACATTAAAAAAATGCACTCCATTCTAATACATTCCAAAGAAGATTTTTTTAAAAAAAAACGAAAATAAATCCTTGAAACAGAACTAGCTTAAAGCAGGAGCAGAGTGGGGCCCTGTGTGCTGGAGCCAGATGAGTGAGGTAGAGGTGGAGGAGGAGAGTGCACTAGAGAGACGACACGCGCGCGTGTGTGTGTGAATGCATATGGATGAGTTTTTGCTTGTGTGTGTATGTGTGCGTTCGCGCGTGTCTGTTTGGGCATTTTCTCTGTGGGTCCATCTGTGTGTGGATGCATATGCATGTGTGTGTGTGTGTATGTGTGTGCGTGTGTGTGTCTATGTTTGTGTGTATGTGTGTGTGTGTACCACTCACCAGCTGTTGACCCTGAGTTCCCCAGGCAGCGTACTGCAGCACAGAGTTGACGACCTCTGGAGGGTCTAGTTCCCATACCTCACTGGAGGAGCCCCGGAAGAGAGAGAGAGAGCGAGAGAGTGAAAGACAACACACACGCACACAGAGAGAGAATTAAAATCTAAACCATTAGCCTAGTTAACAACATGGCAGCGTATGGCTAAGTGAAAATTCTTCATCAGCTTAAGAGTCAATGAGTTAAATTATTGTTTACTATTTACTCATTAGGTCAATTAGGAGACAATTATACACACGATGCACAGCTTATACAGATAGAGCTCATTATGGGCAGATAGGGTTTGGACTTGTTGCCTGAGCTAGATGAGTTCTTAGTTATTCAGTCATTCAATTGGTTAGTTAGCTGGTCCACCAACTTCATGAAAACTCTGATGAGAAACCACACTAAACTCTGACTTTAGAAGAGTTAAGGGACATGCTGGCCCAAGACAAGGTGGTATGCATGACTACAAGCCTCTACAGCGCTGTCGCCAAAATGCTGCCACGGGAGATGGTATCAAAGGTCAAACACAAACTAATCTTCTCGCTGAGCCAGTGACAAGATAAGCTAAATACGTCCTGTCCGGAGACCAACATCCTTAGACAGTATCTGGAAATGTTTCCAATTAAACACGTGTAATGATCAGTCTGGCCAGCCTATTAAATCTGAAGTCAGTGAGTCTGTTAAATGAGTACGTATAGCATGGTGCCAGCATCAAAACGTCAAAGAAGTTAGTGATAACTGCCTTTAATGAAAAAGGTAATTTACTCCTGCCAAATGAAGTCCCTTTCTGGCTCCAGACTTTTAGCAAATCTTACCAACATCAAATAATCCTGTTCATCATGTTCATCCTCTTCATTACCACCATCCACATCCGCACTTTCCACCATTTCCTTATTTGAGTCATAGCTGGGAAACGATTGTTATTTTCTTTTGAAATATTGTATTTCCTATAGCAGGCCTACATCATTGTGGATAGATCTAAATTCGAGCCATTTTTAATCCAATTGACTAAAAGTCAAGGCTTGAATGATCAGCTACCTTTACAACATCAGATGTTAGCGTTGTAATCAAAACATACTATTGCCATATGGTCCAATGAGATAGACCTTGATCTTTACATATTTTTTCCATCTGAGTATTCCATGTAATGGGTCCATCCACATCCTTATCAGGTCAGGGGCAACGACATGCCTGGTGTGAGAGAGAGAGAGAGAGAGAGAGAGAGAGAGAGAGAGAGAGAGAGAGAGAGAGAGAGAGAGAGAGAGAGAGAGAGAGAGAGAGAGAGAGAGAGAGAGAGAGAGAGAGAGAGAGAGAGAGACTAACCGCGTGTGGATGTTGTAGACGCTGTAGGACGCCACGTAGGAATGCCGGTACACCTAAAGAAATCAGAGAGAGAGAGAGAGAGACAGTGGAAACTTTTAACCAGAACACAGTGAGTCAGAGAGAGCGAGAGAGTATGAGGGAAAACATAATGTAAATTTTCCACTTATAATTTCTTTAATTGTTTTACTATAGAATAGAATAGATTAGAATGGTCTTGTTTGTCATTATACTTAGGTACAACAACATTTCACACGGCCTCTCCAACTGTAGTTAAATTAAGACAAAATAGATCAATTCAAATAATTGCACACAAATCTGCAGCACAGTGTTTATAGATGGTACGCGTCTGCTACTACAACCTTAAGGCACTACTTAAAATTTGAAAGTTTGAATGTTAATAAATCAATGCTAAATCTTTTTGTCTCTGTTTGTCAAAGTCCTCGATGTGTCTTTACGTTTAGAAATCACTGTCTGTCATTGTGTAGCAATCTTTGGATGTTATTGTCTTGCATTTCTGAAAAATGTTAAGTTATCTTTTTTTACTGGTTATGTGCTTTGGCAATGTAAATCTAAGTTTCCATTGCAAGAAAATGCCAATAAATCTCTTTGGATTCAGTTGAATTAGAGACGAGAGAAAGAGAGAGAGCGAGTCAGAGCTATAGCAAGAGAAAGAGTGATATAACATCAAAACAAAAAAAGAAAGAATGGGGGGGGGGGGGGGGGGGGTCTCCAGAATCTGCAGACAATACAATCTGCATGGATGACAGCTGGGTGATGAGATTTGTTAATTCCATGCGAGGAACTCATCATGGCAGAACTCATCATGGAGGATCCCTTCTGTGTTGAAAGCCCACGAGAGATGAGAGAGTGTGGAGGAGAAATGGCCTGACAGCGGCACACAGAAAAGGATTGAGAGATAGACAGAAGGGGTAATAGATAGAGAGCAAGAGTCAGGGAGGGAATGAAAGGAAGAGAGAGGACGAGAGCGTTGGGGAGGGACCGAAAAGCAGTGAGAGATAGAGAAGAATAAACTATTGCGGTGACAAAAAGAGAGACCAATAAATGGAGAGAAAAAAAGAAATGGGGGGATTGATACAGAAAGAGATAAAGATAGATGTGGCATCTGGAACTGTAAAGACATGCAGTACTGTGCAAATTCTGATAGTGAAACTCTAGTTTGCACACGATTAATGCATCTTATTTCGTAGAAAGCAAATGGTTATTACATAGTTAGCAAACACGGTTACCAAGTTTTTAGTGCCTAGTAGACATATGGTTGGTTGATTGCCCACTCTTAGCATGTTTAACACACAATTAGCACATGGTAAGCACATGGTTAGCTCACTGTTAGCATATGTCTAACCATTAATGAATGGTTAGCACATGTTTAGCATACAGTTACTAGATAATGAGCACAGGTGTTTTATTTGAGATCTTGAAAATGAAATGCTGTTGAACTCTTAATCCATACACTGATGAGGTAATTACCGGAGCTGGATAAAATATTAGGCTGAACAATATCTCGGATGGACAGCTACACTGATTAGCAGTGATTCGGGATGGACGTGAGAAGGTTCTGTGACTCAGGGCTATGATTGCATGGCTGAAACAGCTGGACCCTTGGCCGTGAATGCTCTAAGAGCAAATCGCAAGATTATTGGTCAAATAAATTGAACTATGGAAACTGTTTCTTAGTGCCCAAAATAATTGTACAATGGTCTGGAAGTATTTTGTATGGATATAATTAATATATAATATAGTATAAATAAAATAAAGAGCACATACTCTGAACACTAGCTATTGTGACAACTTCAATCGCTCAGTGCACAGAAAGCACATGTAAAATAACAACATCAGCGGCGAGTGGCAAGAGAAAGAGAATGAAAAATAAATAAATAAACTTCCTAAGAAACTAATGTCTTTCTCATAGAGCCATTTGAATAAATCGAACACAATGATGACAGGGTATCAAAACCACTGCTGCTGGAACAAGGATTGTAAAGAAGGAATTAAATAAGGCCTTCTGGAATTGAGAAGGAGGGCCCTGTTCCATGTCTTGATTTATGCGTAGCGGTTAAGAACGGCGGCAGGGCTTAGTCGAGTAAGCGGTGCAAATGTTCACTGGATCCGAGATTAATGTGTGATTGGAGCTCACATAAAAATAGCTCTGGAGAGCTGATATGAGTCATAGACCGGTTTGGGATGTTGGTTGGTTGGTCTCTGATGGTTGTTAAAAAAGCCTGCAGCTAAAAAATATACATAACACCTGATGTCCTGAGAAATAAAACTGCTTTTAATAAAAATAAAATGTCTGTTTTGCTTGATATCCGACCGTCATTGAGTATTTGACGTTCAATATATGTATTTTTATAGTATTTTTCAGTGTACAACGACTGTATCAACCATGTATGCATTTGTTGATTATTTATGAATTAATTAATTATCCTGACTGAAAGCGAGAAACAGTTAATGAGAAAAAACTACACTACCAAAGGGAAGTTGGCCTTCCATTTGGTCCCATAGAGATTCTACACATACATACATTGTGCAATGAAATGACATTATGTTGCTATCCCATTACTTTTTAATGATCCCTGGCTAACAACTGTATCAACCATGTATGATACAGTTATGTTAATTCTTTTTATGGCAATAAGACAATAAGTTATCCAACACTAAGTGGAATGAAAGTCAGCTATCCTATAATCAGAAACACAGTTGTTGTTGTTGTTGTATGCCTCCGACTTGAACCCCAAAGATACAGCAATTTTATATTATACTATATTAAATATATTTATTAAAGTATGCTTCAAATTGGCTTCCAACATCTCTCTTCTCGGAGCTCCCAAACAGTGAGCTACTCTACTACTAATGGAGTACTGCTCACGGAGGAGGGCTCATTGTGTACAGACAGGGATTGTTTACAGGCATTCTGTCAGCTATTTGCGGCTCAAGTTTGCTTCCTTCAGACAGAGCTCTGCAACGTATTAAAGGCAGGGTAGGTTGCCTGAGGCCTTAGTAAACTAAATGCAATGGTGAAATTATTTATATTTTCCTACTTTTATATTCTATACTCCCTGATGTGGGTCACTGATGTGGTCTGACTGTTCACATCTTCTAATAAGACCTATCCAACTCCGGCGGAACCTACGACAAGCTCTCCGCTGTTGCCAAATGAGGAGTAGAGGTAGATGTAGACTAAAGTCATTTTCAAAGTGTCTCTTTTCTCTGTTAAATGAAGTGAACAAAGCACCGACCTTTGTAGTCTGCTCAGCAATGAAATGAAATAAAGCGGTGACATTTTCTTCTTCCTTTACCCTAGCGCTTTCATCGCTAGAGAAGAAGAGTCAAGTCACCAGAAGAATAACTATGCCAAACCGTGATTCATGGCACTGCAGATTTGATTGTAAAAAACTAATATTGAGAAAAAAACATCTGTAGATCAAGACATTTTTAGCTGGTTTAATTTGATTAGGTTTGAATGAGGATATTTGATTCTATGCCAGCTATGGAATTCATTTTCTTTGTCTTCCCTAAACATTTGCTTTGTTATTGTGATCTTCTTTGAAGCGTTTTGAAATGCGTTACTGTAATTATTATTATGGTTATCCTTCTGCACTTTCCCAGTATTTATATTGCTGGTGCTATTTGCTCCTTGCGATGTTTCACTTGTTTTCACGTGTTTTAAGATGTAAACACTTTGAAGAGAGGCCTGGGCCTCAAATGTCAACTATGGAACTGAACTGGTTTGAACTGCAAACACAATGTAGGAATGATAGCAAAGTGCACTACAGCATGATTTGGTTCCTTGTGACTGTTAATGTTGATTGATCAATATTTGCATCTAAATTATGTAAAACTAAATGATAAGGTTTTTTTTATTCCCCTTTTAAAGAGGAAGTCATCCAGTGAATTACACCCTGAAGAAACTGCAGTTGGCTCTCAATACCATCCCTATTGAGTCACGTGTAAACAAAGTGGTGGAAATCAATAGTCTCCAACGAGGAGCTGTGAGAACCGACTGACCTGCAGAGGAGGTTCAGGGTTATTCGATAACCTGTCAATGTCTGTGTAGGTTCCCAAATAGATTGGGAGTAAATGTATTCTAATTCATTTAAAATGTAATCAAAATAAATCAACAATGTGTAATGTTACACATTCTGTTCCAACATATTCTAAAGATTTTTATACTTTTGAACTTTCAAGATGTTTTAATTTATTGAATAACCTACTGCCGCTCCTCGAACACTCCTGTTTGTTAAAAGCCAAATATACTTAATAAACGTGTTCTCTTATCCACTGTTGGTGTGATCAGATGGAAAGTGGTGAACTGAAAGATAGCACCACCAGTACCAAAGCCAAAATATAAATGTACTTCTAGAATACTAAAACGTTGGGGCCAGAGGTGGAGTTGACCGGTTTTGTGTTTTTTTTCCATGATAAAGGATTGTCTGCGAAGACACTGACAGACGCAATCTCTCCCTACTCCCCTTTGTTATATTGGTGCTCTCCCATGAGGCTGTCTGGTCCTTAATTTCGTGGTGGAGGTAAACAAGGTTGGAATTGGAATCTGAGTTTGGGGTTAAGGGTGCTTTCTTTGAGATGATTCAACTTTGATAGCAGAAGGAAGATTGTATAACTCATCATTCAGATGTATGAAAAAAACTCTACACTATGTATTTATGGTTAATACATACAGTATATATATATATATATTAGAGCTGTCAAGCGATTAAAATATTTAATGAGGAGAGTCCAGGCATCCAGTCCAGCACCCGCAGCACGCTACAACTGACAGAATAGTGAATTAGAACGGAAAAGTACATAGTGGGAATGTATAATGTAATAAGAAAAGCACAAGCAAACAGAGTAGTCTTCACTACGCATCTGTTGTTTTCACACTCCAAATGCAAGATTGTAGAGGTGCGTTTTGAGCTTCCCTTTGAATAGCTCCACAGAGTCAGCTTCCCTGATCACTGATGGCAGCCTATTCCATAAAAAGGGGGCTCGATAGGCAAACGCTCTCTGTCCAGCCGATTTCTTTTTAACCTTCGGCAATGAAAGAAGGCCGGCTCCCGAAGACCGGAGAGACCGAGAAGGACCATAAGGAATGATCAGGTCCTTCAGGTACAATGGAGATAGTCCATGCAAGGCTTTATAGGTTAGCAATAGCACCTTAAAGTCTGATCTGAAAGTTATTGGTAGCCAATGTAAAGAGGCGAGAATAGGTGTAATATGATCAAACTTTCTCGTTCTGGTCAGCAATCTAGCTGCCGCATTGTGTACCAGCTGTAGACTCTTTGTAGTAGAGTTCGGTAATCCCGAGAACAGTGCATTGCAATAGTCCAGTCTTGACGAGACAAACGCATGAATCAGTGTCTCTGCATCCACTACAGATAACATTGATCTGATTCTTGCAATGTTTCTCAAATGGAAAAAGGCAATTCTAGTTATACTTCTCTCTTATCAACATAGTGAAGTGCATCGGCTTGCCTTGTGCAAATGATTTTTTATTGATAACAACATTTGCATATACTGATCAAAACAGGATGATACAAAAAAAGAGCCTATAGTGCAATTAAACGACTGCATTGAACAAATGTCATTTGAACATAGCAGTCAGGCTACTGCTTTTTTGTTTTGAGCCAAAGAAAATAAATAAATAATAATTATAAAATAATTGCGTTAATCGCGCGTTAAATTTTTTGACGCCGTTAAATTTGGTTTGCGTTAACGCCGTTAATAACGCGTTTAACTGACAGCTCTAATATATATATATATATAGAGATAATTATGATATGGTACATTTCCTAAGTCCCGCTCCCCCTAAACTCCCCCAGTCACTACTTGTGACTTTCCCTCTACTGTAAAGCTTGCTGCAGAGAAAGCCAAATGCAATAAGTCAGAAATCATAATCAAGGGCCCAGACCCCTTACCCGCAACACTCAGGAATTCACACTCAATAGTGATGTTTAAACTTCGCCACTTCCACCCCAATCTGTTACCTTGGAAACATCCTTCACCCCACCTTCTCCCTTCTACCCCTGTAAACCACATCACCAACACAGCCTTCTTCCACCTCCGTGCCATTGCCCGACCTCCATCCCTCCGAAGAATCAGGAGGATTCTTAACAATTTCCATTGCATAAATGGTCGATCGCTTGTGCACCGCAACAAGTTCTTCCCCCTTCCAGCAGGTGTCAACGGTTGCACAACTTCACATTCACTCACGCACACACGTTACATTCTCGCTTATGTCCAAACCAACTACAGCAAGCTGCTAGCAAACATGGAACATATTCCTTTCACATAGGATACATGGCTTAAATGCCCCGTTTTTGTCGCTATGGATTTAAGTCCAGGGGAGTCCAGTGAAAAAGGTAAAACAGTACTAAACAGGCCCAGTTTATTGAGAAGTATTTTGTTTGAATTCATTTCTACGTCCCAGGATCCAAAGCATATTTAAAGGAAGCTAACCCATCTACAGCGGCATCAGAGCACGGCAAGAGAAGGGATTAATTGAGAACTATCAGAATTCAGATTTAAGAAATGTGTTTTTGGGGAGAAAACAGAGGGTTTTACCATCATACCTAGATTAAAACACACCAAAAAACTGTTTTGGATTCACTGGCTCTTTAACATGTATGACAAAGTAAATGTTTTCATCAAGAAAGTCAAGCTATGGGAGAGGAATTGTGAGGGTAGAGATGCGAGCTGGTTCCCACTGCTTGTAACCATCTTGCCACCACTAGCAGAAGCCCTACGGTGAAAATGGTGAAAGCACATCTTTTCTCTGAAAAGCCATTGACAGAGTTTGGTATGATGTTGAAATGGAATATCCTGAACTGGCATGACCTTCTGGCATGGCGAAACACAAGACAGCTACACAAGACAAAAAAAGTTGGGAACCACTGCTCTATAGAACCACACACAAGGTCCTGAACAAAACTCTGCCACCAGCCTTCTAACCAGAAAACACCTCACCCAAGTCCTCCTTGACCTCCACTAGCACTGACCCTGGGGTGAAAAGGCCTTCCCCCCCCATGTTTTAATTCCTAATTATTATTTATGTAATGTAATGACCTCGCCGGTCTCTTAATGCACACATACACCGACCAGCCCAATTCTCCCTTCTTTAAAGCCTCGCCAAGCCCCTCCCACTTGCCGCTTTGATTTGCCACCCACATCGATTGACAGGTAGAACATTACAACTTGCACACGGATCAACTGGCATAATGGAAAACGATTGACATGAGCAAACACATAGCACAAAACCTCTTAGAGTCACAGGGTTGCTACAATATTATTAAAGTTTTCTGCCTGTTTATCCTATTGTATGTAAAGTGTCTGAGAACTTTGATAAGTGCTAAACAAATTAGATGGGTTATTATTATTATCATTATAATATCATTATGAATATTAGGAAAAGACAAGCGTGCAAGAAATTAGGAGCAGCTATCAAAGCTGATCAGCCCCAGATCAAGATCAGTCAGACAGGGGGGCATGTAATCCTGTATTGAGGTGAGTTGAAGATATCGGCATGTCTTTTCAAGTAGAAGAATCTGGTTGACTCGTTAGAGAGTAGAACATTTTTATCATTGGAGTTGTTTGGATAATACAGATTATCGTTAATAAATTATGGTTGTATTTAAATATGGGAAAGTCGCAATGGATTGAAGGGAATATACATCAATAACTATTAATATATGGATCATTGTGACAGGAATATTTGCTGATTTAATGGGGGATAGGATCAACAGAAATATATGGGGCTTAACAGAAAATAAGGTGTGGACGTATACAGGTGTAACCAGGGATGATTGTGAATAAACTGAAATATCTATTTAGTAGAGATCAAATTGGAGAACTATGTGTTGGGTGTATTGATCATGTCTTCTATTAATAGCAAGTTGGTCAAACACTTACAAAGCACAACACATGCATTACTATACTCTAATGACAATAAACAACCACATACAATGTTAAATGTTAAAAATTCAACAATATATATTGTGTAGAACAGGGGTGCCCAACCTTTTTTGACCCAAGATCTACTTTTCAAGTAGCCAACCTCCCGAGATCTACCGGGGGGGGGGGGGGGTTGTTGTATCGTGAGCCTACGGACTTCAGTGGGGGTTTCATTCCATCTGCGCGCGACACCTTCTCAACAATAATCAATAATCTTCCTCCCACTCAGGGAGAAAATGGTAGGTCTTAGCTCGTTTCCCTCAGCCATGCCAACGTTTAGGAGTGCGTAACTACTGTTGACGGCTTTCAACTGCTGTTGACAGCGCATGCGCTACCGCGCGTATATGTCCCGCGCAAATTTAAGTTTTTTTTTTTTTTTTTTTTTTTCTTCACCCCTCGCGGTCGACTTGGGATCTGTCGGCGGTCTACTGTACTGGTAGACCGCAATCGACTGGTTGGGCACCCCTGGTGTAGAATGTCAATATCCTTGAGTCTGCAGCACGTTTTTTTGGGGGGGGGGGAATGGATTTACAAGCATGTGTTGATATGACATGGAGGATATACCAAAATAAATATTGTTTACACATTGCTGTATCCTAACAAGAACCCGCATTCATCCGCCCCAGATTCTGCATATATGTATGTGTGTATATATGTGCTGTTCCCGGTATACGTTTGTATAAATGTCTAAGCATGTGTGTGTGTGTGTGTGTGTGTGTGTGTGTGTGTGTGTGTGTGTGTGTGTGTGTGTGTGTGTGTGTGTGTGTGTGTGTGTGTGTGTGTGTGTGTGCGTGTGTGCGTGCGTGTTCCTCTGTCTGATTCTTTATTGTGTTTCTTAGAAGTGTTTTAGTATCTTTATTGGTCCACACTATAGAAACACTGTTTCTATAGTGTGAAACACTGTTTCTATAGTGTGTGTCAGTGTAAACCCTGGAGACAAAGCCGTGGAGTGTGTTGAAGAATAAACAGCGAGGGGTTTTATTTATTTATTTCTCTCGCTCCCGTGGATAAAGGACAGCTTGGCGGGGGGTTTGAGGGCAACAGAGAGGTCCAGCTGTGTTCCAGACCTGTATTTCCCCCCTCTCTTGCCCGGATAATGGCTGGAAACACAAGCGGTGACAGTCCAGTGGTCACCTCCTCCGTGGCCACGGGAGCCGTTTAACTTAAGTTAAAGGGGTAGTTCGGAATTTTGGACATAGGGCCTGATTCCCAAGTGAGCATTGGTATTCTATATCACTGGAGACAGTTTTCAACACATTTCATACAGTCCTTCTAGTTGCAGAGTTTGCTCGTGCTAGGCTAGCGCAAGTCAACGGGCAATGCTAGCCTGCTATTAAAAACAGTCTTACCCACTCCACAGTACACCCGAGGTAAATCAATTATAACGACAGACTATAAATCTAAATGTCTGTTTATAGAATAATGTTAGAAATAAAACCAACCTTGCATTGCATTGCATTTTGAGGGAATTGCGGGGTCTCAGCAGCAGTGTTTATATTCCTGTACGTAGGCTACGGCAGCGGCGGACTGATACCTATACCTGCCGCTGTCATTGCTACAAACGCAGAGTACAGTGAACGAAGGAATTCTATAAGCTTATTCAATTAACAAGATATGCCCACGTTTGGAGGAGTTAGCGATGCATCTGCTTTTGAAGACGATTATGAGGAATTTGTTGTATCCAACGAACCGTACATGTACGAGCCGGTGTTTTGATGTCCAAGCCAGCAGCAACAAGCCACAGTTGAGTCCTTTCTGGATCTCGCACTGGAAATTGGTGGAAACTTTGTGGTGCCCATCTGTACCGTTTTTTTCTACAATTTCTAAAAGCACACTGAACCATCATGTTGCCTAGTCGTTCAATTGCGCTTCTGTCCCTTGCTTCTCTGTTTACGTTATTCTGTCGTGATTCGGTTACAAACCTAACCAGCGCATAGTAAAATTCCGCTTCTGCTGAGAGAGTAGTCCCTCGATGATTCATGCGATGCAAGGTTAGTTTTATTTCTAACATTATTCTATCAACACAGACATTTAAATCTATAGTCTGACGTTATAATTGATTTACCTCGGGTGTACTGTGGAGTGGGTAAGACTGTTTTTAATAGCAGGCTAGCATTGCCCGTTGACTTGCGCTAGCCTAGCACGAGCGAACTCTGCAACTAGAAGGACTGTATGAAATGTGTTGAAAACTGTCTCCAGTGATATAGAATACCAATGCTCACTTGGGAATCAGGTCCAAAATTCCGAACTACCCCTTTAAGTCGACAGCGGCTTGCTGAAGCACAGATGAAGTGTTGGAGGGGAATTAATATGGTTTGTTTGCCATTGTTGTTCAGCACCTTCTTTGCACAGCTGAAATCATAAAGCTTGGGATAGAAGGTGAAACTAACTTGCCGAAAAAAATGCTTAACAAGTCGTTTTAGATAAGTGATTAAATGAAAGAAAACCTGAATTGTTATAGGTTTTATTTATTGCCTTGTTATATTTGTGAACTTGAAAACGATTATCCATAATCCAAGATAGGAATATTCCTTATTCAAATCCTTTGTTACAGTTCCTGTATTTTCCTTCTGGGCTTTAATGCAACTTGTTATAATGCCTTTAGTGTTGGACTGAACTAGGATTAACAGTCATAGAACAGTTACAACTAGAAAATGCATTTCCTGCAGAAAATGTGGTGAGTGCTGTAGCACAAAGTGTAATTCATTTTTTTTTTTAATAAAGCCACGTAGATTAAGACATAAAGAAACGTTAAACGGCTTAAATCAAGTGAAGGGATTTGTCCACACAAAGCCGATTTTTTGGTGAAACCGCATAGGCTTGTGCGTTTCGGCCGACCGTCCAGACGGAGCCGTCAAATCCGGTGTCCGAAACCGCACATTTCTGAAACCACCCTCGGAAGTGGATTCAAGTCTATCCGGATAGTAAGGATTTGTGTGGACGCCTGAAATGCAAACGATGACGTCATTAGCCCCCCACCAGCTGGGGGACGTCGGAGTTGCGTTGAACTTTTTATTTATTATTTTATTTGTATTATTTTTGTAGCTTTAAACCCTTGATAAATGTAATTACTAACTGTACATTCAAAAGTATTTCTGCTCAATTGAATAGGTTGAATCTCCTCGTGACTGAATGTTTGTATCCAGCGCGCAGGCTGTATGCGTGCAGGCTTGATGCGCTCCACTTTTTCTGTGGAGAACCAGCGCCTTGAATATTTACTACAGTGTTTCTACAGCTCGATACGGTTTCACAATGACTCCGTCTTTACAGAGATATTCCTGAACCGCATAAAACAAAACCGGAAAGTTTTCGCCCGTTTCGGCTCCATGTGGACGGGGCCTAAAAGGAGTAAACAATGTAAACATATACACCATTTAAAACAATTTAAATGGTGGGAAAGAAATACATTGACAGCTGAATGGAAAGCGCAAAGCATTGCTCAAAATGCAGAAATGTAAAAGGAATTGAACTGAAGAATCTGAAATAGCCGAAATTGTACGTCAATTTGTCAAGCCTAACGTTATACAAGTTGTCCAATTGGGCGGGAAAATCGCTCAATCTGGCACCGCTGCCTGAACGCCGTAAAAAGTAGTCCAATCGCAATCTAACCTCAGCGTATATCAATGAGACCAACTAATAAACAAGCCGACATAGAACCTAAACTGTGATTTTGAAAATAGTTTAAAGGTAATCGAAATTCTGTTTTCAGATTATTGAAGGTACAATTGTGTTGGTTTGTTAAACATTTGAACGAAGGTTAACGACAAAATATTGACCAAGTTACGAAGTCTGAATTAGTAAGTGTCAGAGAATGGGCGGATGGCTCCGCATTGACTTCCATTGTAAAAAATAGTATTTTAAAAGTAGAATATCTTAAAAGTATAAAATATTTAAAAAATCTGAAAAGAAGCGTGCGATTTCAAGCAAAATTGAGGAAGAAGATACTGTAGGTCCCAAAGTGTGTAGAGAATAATTAAGAGGAATGATAAAAAGAAAGAGAGAATAAAACTTAAGAAGATCAATAGTTGAGCGCTGCATGCAGCACTCACCTAATTCATTTTATGTTGGACTGAACTAGGATTCATAGACATAAAACTGTTATAATACCTTTAGTATTGGACTGAACTAGGATTCATAGAACAGGGCGTGGCTGAGAAGTGGATGCGTTTCTTGTGCCACTGTACTTGACTGTACTTTTCTGTCACAATCGCGTGCGAAGCCACGCTCACAGTACAGCCACGGCCCAGCAGTCCAAGCAGCATTGAGGCCAGTGGTCCTTTCCCATCTGGTGGGGCATCAGAGTGGGCCTTGAACCCTCAAATTCCAGCAGGTTTTCGGCCCCATGGTCTTCCCTGCTGGCCTTAAGAGACATTCTAGCTTTGGTCTCATCAAACAGTTTTTTTCCACCCCCAAATAACTCACGTGGAAATGCACATAAATCATGGAATTATTGGCAGGATTTCTCTTGCATTAATAATCTGTCCTTTTCTCACCAGTCGCTGCTTCTTTCCATGAACAAACTTGCTACCGCCGTATTCAACCAAGTTGTCCTACAGGAACGTTCTGCAGTGGATTTTTGTTCAGCCTTAGTTAGATTCTCACTATCTTTCACTAATAGTTTGAATATAGTTTTTTCTATAGGCTTTATATTTGCCTGGTGTCTATTAGGGAATAAAGATCCCTAAAATACTTTTAGACTCTCTCTCCGAGCCTGGGTCCTGGTTAACCCAAATGTTAAACTTTTCTATAGGCTGCATGATATAAATTGAAGGAAAATAAATGTTGATGGTGATCAAATCCACTAGATACTATTTATACAAAAGTGTTAACTGTAAGATAGATGGGCGATATGGTTAGAAGTTTATCTATTAGCTTTTGCAAGTACTTGCTACATTAACAAGTCCTGGCTATGTTGCTAATACGGTTCACATCAGCTAGTATTAGCTACATTTGCTGGAACTAGCAATATTAGCTACTTGCTACATTAAATCATACCTTGTATTAGCTAGTAATGTCCACATTGGCTAGTACTAGTGGTGCAACGCTTCACGGGTTTCACGTGATCCGTACGGATCAACCATCACGGTTCGGGACGCAAGTGATCCGCGGATTGGCTGATAAAAAAAAAAAGTTGTGTGTTGACGCGATCAGCGCATGTTTAGAGGACAATTCCGGTATTAACATCATCAAGTATCATAGCGATACAGTTTCTGTTGTGTTTTATTTGGCGTTCCGTAAATCCCATTGAAACGTAAACCGGAACCGGACGTGTTCAGGGTTGGTTGTAGTCTTTTCGCTCGGTTCTAGCCCTACTTTTTATACGGCGAACCGAGCGAAAAGACTCCAACCAAACCTAAACACGTCCGGTTCCGGTTCCGGTTTACCCCTTGCAATGAGCAATGAGTCTCCCAACCGAAATCAATGGATTTACAAAATGCCAAATAAAACACCACAGAAACTGTATTTCGCTACCAAACTAAAAAAAGAAGATAAGGATGTCTGCATTGCCTTGGGAGAGTGTAGACTCTAAACTCTCCCCAGGCAATGCAGACATCCTGAATTGTAAATCCAGGGTTAGGGATTATTTACTATCCTATCCATGTAAAAAAGAAGAAGGAATAATGCCTCAGATTGCAAATTTTTTAAATATTGACCATGCTTAAAGGAAGCAGGATTATTACCTAATTTTTCACTTTATTTTGTTTTTACACAGTTGAAGATTTTATTTAAAGTCACATTTGTCTTGTTATCTTTATTGTTGTTGTTGATCCGAAAATGATCCGACCCGTGACTCAAAAACCGTGACCCGATCCGAACCGTGAGCTTTGTGATCCGTTGCACCCCTAGCTAGTACTAGTGACATTTTCTAGCATTGGCTACAAGAGCACGTCCTGCCCAGATGATCTGTCACAAAATCCTGATTTCCAACCACTCATTCAGAGGCAAAGTAGTTCAAAATAATCTTCACATTCCTCATTATTTGAGTCTAATCCCTGATAGATTTGATTGTCTAATTTACATATTCCAATCCCCTACATTCTCATAAAATGATGGCTAGAATGGCTGGACTAGGTGTATATGCAAATTGTATGGCAAAACGAGGAACCCCATTGTGCATACATATCTCTCAATCCTTCCAGTGGAATTACTCAAAAGTATTCATGAACGTCTGAGGTAGAGGGAAATCTGGAGTTTCCAGAGAGAGCAAAACAGAGAAGAGAGAAAGAAAGGCCGCAATAGAGGGGCAGCTTTGCAAATTGTGTTTGCTAGATGTGGAATCTCGTTTAATGCTGCCTATCTATGATTTTCCGCGTAAACCATTAGCATGAATGTGACTGGCAGCCATAAACACTGATGCATTGTGAGAAAGTAACAAAGCCCAAGAGCTAACAGTGTATGCCAACCCCATGAACAGAAGCACTACTTTGAAAGGAGGGGGATTTCCAAGGAAGTTAATATAGAGAGAGGCATTTGAAGAAATGCTGGCCTTCCATCAGGGACTTACCTGTTTCACATCATAAGCAAAGAGGACGTACTTCAAATCAGGAGAGATTGAATACTTTGCCACATTGAAGTTAATCTGTTGGAAAAAGCACAGGAAGAAAGGGATTAAAATACAGATATTTCATGTCTTTCTTTGGGATTAGAAATTGTTGACAGCCCTTACAATATCAACAAAGGAATACTGAAACTCCCTATTTGCATTCGTAAAATCAACGCTTAACCCGGGACTTAAAGACAACCTTGAAATAAGATAAGATAAGATACAACTTTATTAATCCCCCGTAAGAGAAATGTGTTAATACAAATGCTGTGTATGTAAGTAAACTCGCGGTGATCTAGACACTAACCATTAAAAGGCACAGTAAAAACCGCAGAAGATATCAATGTGCAGATAGATAAGGGATTAAAGGGACATTTATCTATAGCAGCATACTGCTGCTGTGGTAGTGCATTAAACATAACTACTCCAAGAGACAGATAAAACAATCACTGGTGGTATAGGTCTTACACGCATACCAAAGTTCGATTGACACATTTGAGGCAATCATCTGGGAGAAATTTTAAAATATGTCCGTAGACACTGGTGCAAAAGAGGGGGAGGAACATCTCTGTAATAAAAAGATGCTCTTCTTTTTTAACACCTCATCTGGCCAAACAGGTCCTACAGACCCTGGTACTGTCACACCTAGATTATTGCTCGGTGGTCTGGTCAGGTACCACAAAAATTTATCTAGGGAAGCTTCAACGGGGCCCTTAAATGCACACCGAGAGCCAACATAAATACCATGCATGACCAACTTTCCTGGCTGATGTGAGGTTGAAATCATCACTTCTTTCTTTCATAAAGAAACATTAATACATTAAATAACCCGGACTGTTTGTTTAGGCAGCTCACACTTAGCTCCATCGTGCACACATACACCACCAGACATGCCACCAGTGGCAACTACACAATTCCAACAATCAAAACAAACTCAAAACAATACACAGTACTATGTAGAGCTATTGTTGATTGGAACTCCCTTCCAGATCATATTTAAAAAATCCAGAACAAAGCTATCTTCAAAAAACAAGTGAAGAGACACCTCATGGCTATTTGCACTGAATGCCAGTATGTATTACTAAATTTTACTTTTATTTAATATTTACTTCTATTTTTTATGTTGTTTGCTATGTATGCTGATGGTTTAGTTATCCATTCTTGTTTTTCTTATCTGTTGCCTTGCATGTTGATTTCTTGTTAGATGTAATGTGTGGACCCCAGGTAGAGTAGCTGATGTCTTCTGCATCAACTAATGCAGAAGGATCCAAATAAAATCCATAAATCCATAGACACGGTGTCCAGACTGCTCACAGTAATCCGCACGTTCTCTACTCACAGACAGTCTTAGGCGCTGTCACTGTATTACGGTATCCTGGAACACCCCGAAATAAAAAATAAAAGGGACATTTATAGCAGCATACTGCTGCTGTGGGCGGGTATTGAAAAAAAAACACAACTCAAGTTTGCAAGTATTATTATTATTATTAGTTAATATAAGTATTATTATTATATTATTATTATAGTTTTTAATATAGGTTTTCAAAATATTGGATATTCAACAGATATAGACGCATCGGTGTATCTATCAATTTATACCTGCCCAGCAGGCGGCCCAGTAGCAGCACTACTCTCTATAGAGCCATCGTTTGATCAATATTTCAACAGAAAAGGCGAACTACAAAGTACCCTGCCATAAACAATATAAAACCTTTCAAAATGTCTGGATTATAATGGATTAAAATCGCTCTTTAGAAGTGTATCCCACTAGATCTACAACAGTCAAAATAAAATTCAAAAAACCATGGCCGGTGTGGGTTTAACGCATGCAGGGCCCTATCTTGCACCCACGCAGTTGATTTTCTACACCGATGCATGTATCATTGCTAGTTTGCACCCGGCATGAAGCTGATTTTTACAAGAGAGGCGTGTCGGTGCAAATACGTTTGCACCGATCGTGAAGCAAATGCGCCACTGAACAGAAAAAAGTGCACTAGTGGATAGAGGAGTTGGTGTTGCTATTTTCACGTACCATGGCAGGTCGGAAATGCAACATGAGCTTACCCACCAGTAGGCTATACACAGCAGAAACATGGAAACAATTAGCCTAATTGAAATATTATGATGATGATGATGATGTGGATTGTGGAAATAATTATTTTCCATAGGGGCTGCACAAATGAACACTGTAGTAGGCTATGCCATGCGTTAAAATAATAATAATAACAATAATGAACTCGAGCGACGTAGGCTTTATCCCAGCATTCCAAACCAAAAGGGTAAATTATAACGTTGGTTAAATTATTTGGGAAAGAAAAGCGGATACATCGGTAAGAAGTAGTAGGCCTACTTTAAAATCAATGCATCTGCAAACACCGTATGGCAAACACATATTTTTTTGACACAGACATTGTCTACAAGTCCATAACTTTGAGGATTTGATCGTGAGAAAACAGTTTTACCGCAAGTGACTGTTGAAAAGAATGAATGAACACAAGTCGATAACGATAATCTATACAATACTGGTAAGAAACGATGTGGACCGCATATCATATATGTGTTAAGTTCTCTTTGCCAAAATGTACATGACAACTCAGTGTTTCTGAAGTTGTAGACGGAAACACAATTCAATGTGTGAATTAGGCCTCTTATTCGGGCATAAACTGAGCCATTTGAAGTTTGAAATTCATCTGGTCATGCATCTGTCTCAGTGGATACTGCAAACGTGCTGTAAAAATATCCCCTCGTCAAGTTCAAAAACGCTGGCTCTTTAAGGGGATTGGAGATGGAACTCTCATTGGTTTGATGCACGTTACGCCCAAAACACACCTACAGGTTTCAGACCAACCCATTTTAGATTTGTGTCGGTTGCAAGAGGCATCAAGAGGCATTTATCCGCCAGTATAATAGAAACAGAGCCAGAGATCCGCCCACAAGCTACTTGCGTTTCGCGCTTCTCATTTGAGTTTCAGACCGTTAAAATAGGGCCCGCAGACTGTATATAATACAGGCTTTCCATGCTTTACATATGTGTACATTGTTCGAAATTATGCTGACATTAAAAAAACGAGTGCACAAGTAGGTGATTTGGATCAAATCTATGGAAGAAAGGTGCATATATCCTATCCGGTCATTATTCTATAGGCCATAAGTATTTCAACTGAGCAAGATTTGTTGAAGTTGGCAAATTGCATACAGACACAAAGCATTGTAGGCTAATGTCATACACGCTACAATGACTTCTTTCACCAGCAGCTGAACATTCGTTTTTTTATGATTATTATTTAAAAAAGAGGACACTATACCGTCTTATACCATGGTGAAATGTCAGGGAGGTATGAAGGTATGAAAAAATGTATACCGCCCAAGCCTACGCACGTTATTCCAGGCAGGTAATGAAAAGTCATTGCTTATATTATAAACACATAAAAAAAGAAACACATATCACACATTTTGGTTGAATAACAACCAGATATTGGATATTAATGTATTTCAAAAAATCGATTGGTAACATAGTTTTTCTCTTTGCCTTGGAGTTAGCTTGCTACCAAAAATTACGGGTTAGCATGAAAGTAGTGTAACATCAGTGAGGGGGGAGTGGGTGGAGGGGGGCATCTTCCAACTTACAAACGTTGCGTTCGTCAGAAGGATCTCACTTTCATTGGTTAGGATGTTGAACTTGATCACATGGCCTTCTGGGGTCCTGTAGATAACTTCGGAGTCTGAAATACATAAGACAATAAAACGTGTTTGCCATCTCACAAGCTTTCAAAACAAAAGAGACAAGGACTTCACAAAGCGATGACTTCCATTGCATTGGCCATTGAACATTAAAAAGAAATCACACAGACAAAATATTGGTTCATTGTTCCCAAAAAAAAATAATCTGTACAAAGACGTCAGCGCTAAAAAACAAGCCTCGAGTTTGAACTACCACTGCGACCATGATGTATTTTCACATCATTTCACATGAATCGCTGATCTGAACAAAACAAGCATTTTTTTCTTCTAAGGAAAGAAGAACCTTCATTGTTCTCTACTGATGAGAGACAGGCTCGTTCCATCAAGCAAAGCGGGACAATATCGTCTGTGCCCTTCAAGCGGTAGCACACTTTGCATGTTGTTGGTTTTTGGTCGTATGATTCCATTCAGTAAGCATCCCCCCAAAAAAATGTCAAGCAGCAAGGGAGACATGGTAGAGTTTTTGTTGAAAAACGCTTTCATCAGACACAAAACAAACAACAACTACACATAGGCAACGTATACAATGTGTAAAAAACGACACGCAGGAATGGATTTGGATCCATAGACACGCAGTGATACACCCCTCCCACACACACACACACACACACACACACACACACACACACACACACACACACACACACACACATACACTACACTCATCTACAACTGAACCCAAAAACTAGGCACTGGAGGAGGTATAGAATCTGACAATAGCCCTCGCCAATGCGGGTGTCTAATACCAATAGCAGGTCACAAAAGATGCTAATTAAGTGAAAAAATATAGCGACTCAGATAAAAATTGACCAATACAAGCTGGCAGGAGTCCTTTGTCCAGAGACTATGATTTGGCCTCATTGTTACACATTTAAAACCAGTGGGTGTCTTCATCTTAGTGAGGAAGAAGCTAATTAATTAAAATAATCTGTGAAAGTGGCCGTTCACGTTTACAAAGCAAATTTCCATTCTCAGTATACCTTCTGGATATGCAAATGAGAACAAAATAGAGTTTCATATAATTCCACATCACACACATGCATACACACAAGTGTTTACACACAAGTGAGCAAGTGTCTGTTTGTATTGTATGTGTGTGAGCGAGTGTGGCTGGTCAACCCGGTATCACGCGATTGCGTGCTCCTGCGCACGAACGTTAATCTATTGAAGCGTGTTCCAGAGCATGATCGTCCGACTTTTTGCGTGCTACACAGAACGAAATGTAAACCAATGCATTCTGAATGGGAGTGTTCTAAGACAATTAACGTGCTCCACAAAACGGTACGAGAGAGAGAGAAAGAGAGAGAGGGAGGGACAGAGAGAGAGAGAGAGAGAGAGAGAGAGAGAGAGAGAGAGGCTTCAGAAAGGGTGTGCGCAGATAGTACAGTGCACCCTAGTTATGTTTATGCCAAAACCACAAATGCTATATGTATATATATATATTGCCTAATTATATATATTGCCTATATAAATGTATAGGCTATATATATAATTAGGCTATAATTATATTATTTAGCGTGTAATGAGACAATCTATAGCCAAATTGTCGAAGATCACCGAGAATCTCCGGGGATATCCAATCCAATCCAATCCACTTTATTTATATAGCACAGTTTAAACAAACACATAGGTTTCCAAAGTGCTGCACACAGAAAAAGAGATAAAATAAGTAAAAACACATGACCCACCCAACACTTCTACATCACATCAACACGCCATCTAGTGTCCAAAGGCCAAATAAAAAAGGTGCGTTTTTACCAAGGTTTTAAAGAGACACAGGGATGTAGTTTGTCTAATATGGAGTGGCAAAGTGTTCCACAATTTTGGGGCTGCTACCGCAAAGGCACGTTCTCCTCTGTGTTTTAGCCTGGTACGGGGTGTGGCCAAAAACAGCTGGTCAGCTGACCTAAGAGAACGGCTAGGAGTGTAGGGTTTTAGCAGCTTGGAGAGGTATGGTGGGGCAAGGCCATTTAAGGCTTTAAACGCAAATAAAAGTATTTTAAAATGAATCCTAAAACGTACAGGTAGCCAGTGCAATGAAGCCAGAATAGGTGTAATGTGGTCGTACTTTCTAGTGTTAGTCAAGAGACGAGCTGCGGCATTTTGAACAAATTGGAGGCGGGCCATGGAGGCCTCACTAATCCCCATGTAAAGTGCATTACAGTAGTCCAGCCGGGTGGTCACAAACGCATGGATTACTGTTTCAAGATGCTGTCTCTGAAGCATTGGTTTAATTTTTGCCAGCTGCCTTAGCTGGAAGAAGCTGGACTTCACCACAGCTTTTACCTGGGTGTCAAATTTGAGGTCAGTGTCCA
The DNA here is from genome assembly GCF_031168955.1 of Gadus macrocephalus. Lineage (NCBI taxonomy): Eukaryota > Metazoa > Chordata > Actinopteri > Gadiformes > Gadidae > Gadus > Gadus macrocephalus. The sequence goes on from NC_082398.1 coordinate 14,991,010, forward strand.
CCTTAACCCCCAGGTTATTTAAGATTGGCCTACGGAACTGTTCCAGGTAGCCTAGGTCAACCAGGGGGGACACACCAGAGCCACTGAAAACCATAACCTCTGTCTTTTTTTCATTAAAATTTAAGAAGTTTAGGGACATCCAAGCTTTAATGTCTTGCAGGCAGTCTAACAAAGGCTTAATACTGTATGCTTCTGCCTTTCTAAGAGGAATATAAATCTGGCTGTCATCAGCATAGCAATGAAAAGAAATACCATGCTTCCTAAGAATTGAGCCAAGTGGGAGTAAATAAAGGGAAAATAAAAGGGGGCCAAGCACCGAACCCTGCGGAACCCCATGTAATAGCGGGACAGTGGAGGACACATGCTCAGCAAGGCTAACACAGAAAGACCGCTGGGTTAAATAAGACCTGAACCATTTTAGTGCTGTGCCTCTGACACCCACCCACTGCTCCAGACGAGCAATGAGGATGTCATGGTCTACTGTGTCGAAGGCTGCAGTCAAATCTAGGAGCACAAGGACAACACTATGGCCAGAGTCAGTAGCTAAAAATATATCATTAAAAACTCTAAGCAGCGCTGATTCGGTGCTGTGTAATGTTTTAAAACCAGATTGGAAAATCTCTATAATGTTCTGTCCATTTATAAAGTCCATGAGTTGACAGTGAACAATCTTTTCCAGGACTTTTGACAGAAAAGACAGTTTGGAGATAGGTCTGAAATTAGACAAAGCAGTAGGATCAAGTCCAGGTTTTTTTAACAAGGGTTGCACAACAGCATGTTTAAATTGAGCCGGCACGACTCCCGATGATAGGCTACTGTTAATGACAGCAGTAAAAGAAGGTCCAGTAGATGGAAAAATCTCCTTAAAAAGTCGAGGAGGAACAATATCAGCTGGAGAACCTGAGGGCTTCAGGTGGCCAACAATCTCCTCCACAAAGGACAAGGTTACAGGCTCAAACATCTCTAAGAACACAGAGCATGGAGCTGAGACTGAGGGATCAATAGCAGGTGGAGAAATAAGTGCTCTAGCAGATGTCACTTTGTCATATCTGCATGGGAAATTGGCGAATCAGACCCATGAACCCATAAAGAAAGACGTCATCTCAAGCGGGAGAGAACGTTTGTGGTGCTGGTTTGTGTCACGTAAGTACAGGGCTCTCATGTCTCATGCATTCGGCGTGAGACACACGCAATTCAACCCATGCACACGCTCGAACCTGGTCTCACGAAAATACGTGACACGTTATTTAATCTATTGAAAGGTGATCAGGGACACGTAGGCCTATTTTCAAAAATTTTGTACTTCAATTGGAAGTAGGCTATTTCTCGTGTCACTAAGCATGACTTCCAAACTAAGGTTCTGTCCGAGAGCGTTCTCCCTAATGTCCCTTATGGAGCTCCGTACAGATCATTCATTGTTGAAAATTGTCTGTGATGACTAACAAATGACAGCTTTTGGCCACCCGTTTCTGCTTAAAATTGTCTGTGATAACTAACAATATGACAGCTTTTGGCCACCCGTTTCTACTTTCACCTTTGATACTGAGAAATTGTGACAATACACGGATATATTAAATGCAGGTGCGCTGCTCTGTAGGCAAACCGCGAAGGAAAAAAGGGCAGCTGCTTCATCTGTTCTTTTTAGAATTGTATGTCTTGATGTTTATTTTATCTAGCCATCTATTCTCTTGTTTTTGGCTATGTGAATGAACGTCCGCGTCGATGCCTCGATCGCAAGTCCAGTGTCGCGAGCGGACGTTGCCATGACATCTAGAAATCATACCGTATTTAATGGGTTGTAGTGAGTGTAACATAATTCACCTACAGTATTTTGTTATGTGTTGTTCTTTCAATTGTGTTAGGCATCTTGTTTACTGTCTTGGTGGTTCAGGGATCGCTGTCCCTTTAAAGATTACGAGCGTCTCATGACGTCAGAGCCCATGCGGGATTTGTTTACATTCAGCACGTTTTGATTTCCTGTTTCTCTCTTACTAAATAAACAAGTCACACAACTGTGTTCTCAACGTGCGAAATTGTATCCCTCACTTATTGCAATTTACACAGGGTTATCATTAAAATTGATGTGTAGGGGTTGATTATAACTCGTGAATAATATTGTTTAGACCACGGTCTGGGGGAATACTCGTGTTCTGATTGGCTGCAGTGCGTGCATTAACTCCTGATATAGCCCTACAGACACCTGCTAAGTAGTTCCAGTCAGTGTTTAGATTCTCTGCCCGAGCCCGAGCCCGACGCGGGCCGGGTCGGGCCGATATTTCCCACCACTATACTCGGGCCGGGCCTTTGATCGAGCGTTTTTATTTTTATTTTACCATTGGTTTATTGGCCTAATATGAGGAGAAATCTATGCCATAAACAGAAATATTATAGGCCTTTATTACACGGGTCTTCTCAATGCCGTGGAACGTTCCGTTCACTTGCATGGGTAGTAGTCCGGTGAATTGTCTACCCCAGCGTCTTCCGTTGCTAAGCGACGTCACCGTCTTTGCGGACAAATTATTTCTCTGCTGATCAACACTACGAATGGCCAAAAGACTTGTATCCCCCCCCCCCCCCCCTTAAATAAATACTATGGCAGAATTATTATTATTATTATTATTATTCTCATTCAACTTGAACATGTGTTTTTACAGTAGAGTGGTGGAGGGATGACGTATGTTGGCCAACCCGGAAGTGAGCGTCGCCCTGGATTCCCTCGACAAAAAGCCAACGGGTTTTGCCATTGGATTTTGGATTATTGCAGAAATATTTGCATCTTTGAAGCACCTCCTCAAAAACTGAAAATAAATAAATATATAAAAATAACCGTGCTCCAAAGAACGAAATGTAAACCAATGCATTCTGAATGGGAGTGTTTCTCCGATTTTTCCATGCTACACAGAACGAAATGTAAACCCATGCAAATAAAGACTTCATGGTCATAATAATTTAAATATCATTAATATCCTGAGTGTGTAGGGTGGTATTCTATTTTTTTCAACGGGGCTGCATCCAGTCATTTGACCGTTATGGTTGCTATGGTGGTTGCTATCGACCGCCCCCTCTAATCCTTACATGGCTCTAAAAAACATGTAAGGATTAGAGGGGGAGGTATCATATATATGATACCTCCCAGTGGTGGAGGTATCATATATGAAAGAGGGCATTCAATTATACTATAATGTTCAATTAGGAGGCCGAAGCCCTAAAGGAAGTGATGCAATAGGTGACTGAGGGTCAACATTTGAGACCCCCTTTTATCAAAGGGGGTCTCAAAGGACGCATACGCTTCAACCTGTAGCTCCAGCCCTACAGGAAATGACTCAGCAAGTGCTCCATCTCGTTGCACCTGCACCCAGCGGCTCGCTTGCAAGATTTTGGCCTCGCTTGCATATCTGAGAATCAGGCCTCTCTTTAATAATGAGAAAAAGTTATGAGAGAAATACACATTAACTTTTGTTATCTCATAAGCGGCGTGGTGCCGGCTCCTTTTGTCCTTTTGACCCCAGACTTCTGGGGGAATAGCTGAACCAATTCATTAATCAATCAGAAGTATCTAAATATCTTCCCGGTGGCGTAAGAGGGCGAACAAGGTGTCCTTCAACATCTACGCTTCCAGGCGATTGCAACGGTGCCACACATGAGCATATTCGAACATGTTTAATGGTAGTAATTAGCTGTCGAAATTGGAGGCCTTAATCAATAATGAGCAGCTATTGATTTGCTTCCCGATAGAAATTTGTGACAAATGACATGTTATTTAGCATCTACACGTTGAGCTGAGTCCAATGACACCAAGCATGACACTCTAGCATGTATTTTACATGGTACACCTATGGTCTCTAGGACATGATCTCGGTGTAGCAAGAGGGCGAGCTTGATCTCATTGGACTCAGCTTAACGTGTAGATGCTAAATAACATGTAATTTGTCAAAAATCTCCATCGGGAAGCAAATCTATAGCTGGTCATTATTGATAAAGGCCTCCAAAATCGACAGCTAATTACTACCCCGAAACATATTCAAATATGATCATGTGTGGCACTATTGCAATCGCCTCGAAACGTAGATGTCAAAGCACACCTTGTTTGCCCCGTTCCGCTACCGGGAAGATATTTTCATACTTCTAATGGATTAATTCATATTTTAAGGTTCTCGGAGTGAGACTTTAAGCGGCTGCAGCAGAAGTGTTGAGACGAAAGATGATATCAAGACATTTATAGAATATTCCAATTCACATTATGATTCTTCGTCATAACATCCGACCAAACATCCTTCACATTCACCAAGCAAAGATTATGAAAGTCCAGGCCCCCCCTTCCTGCACTCGGGGTCCGACTGGGCCAAGTTTCAGGCAGGAAGGGCCCCCCCTTCCTGCCCTCGGGGTCCGACCGGGCCAAGTTTCGGTGCGGGGGTCCCAGTTAGGCTGAAGAATAATGCATTCAAATTTCAGGGCGGTAGGACCTTCCTATCTCAAAAACTATTTTTCCACCACATTCTGAACCATTAGGTCTTGAAGGCAACACTTCTGAGGGGCTTTGTCCAAATGACAGTCCATTTGGGAAAACTTTTTTTCTCTAAGGGCTGGAACTCCAAATCTCGGTTATGTCGTTCTCGGGGCCCCGGGAAATGTGTGTAAACATTTTTAAGTATCCCTGGCTATCTCGAAAAGGCCGGAAAAGGGGCGTGACCTCCAACAGTACAGTAACTGTAGATAGGACAGAGGTTAGTTTCTAGTCTCCATTTTTTGTGGGATGGAGGTGTACATTTGTGGCTTAAGGTGTGTAGACACAGCTGGCCTGTGGCCACGTTTTTGGAAGTCTGGGGTCAAAAGGTCAAAAGGAGCCGGCACCACGCCGCTTATGAGATAACAAAAAGTTAATGTGTATTTCTCTCATAACTTTTTGTCATTATTAAAGAGAGGCCTGATTCTCAGATATGCATGTTGGATGGCTAGGGTGTAGGTCTGGGAAGAACTTCAGGCCAAAATCTTGCAAGCGAGCCGCTGGGTGCAGGTGCAACGAGATGGAGCACTTGCTGAGTCATTTCCTGTAGGGCTGGAGCCACAGGTTGAAGCGTATGCGTCCTTTGAGACCCCCTTTGATAAAAGGGGGTCTCAAATGTTGTCCCTCAGTCACCTATTGCATTACTTCCTTTAGGGCTTCGGCCTCCTAATTGATCATTATAGTATAATTGAATGCCCTCTTTCATATATATGATACCTCCACCACTGGGACGTGGCAACAATTCTCCAAATCCATATGGGGAGGGGGGGGGGGGATGCTTGTGGACTGCAGGGGTGTATACTCGACATAAATAGGAAGCAAACTCAGGAGAAGTAATGACATCTCACAAATATTTATTTAATAAATTGTTTCAAATAACCCTGCCTCGTTAAATCAATGAGCTTGGTGTTTTGCTTTCAAAAATAGGTTATAGTAGAAATCTAAACTGCAGAAAACAAAAACATCCAAGCTGCCTTTTAAGGATACCTTGGAATATCTGCCTGTTTTCTAACAATCTGACCCTAGTTTACAACAAAAAACAACACAATTGACGGCAGCTCCTTTGCCGCGTGGTTTTTAGAGCCATGTAAGGATTAGAGGGGGCGGTCGATAGCAACCACCATAGCAACCATAACGGTTAAGTGACTGGATGCAGCCCCGTTGAAATAAATAGAATACCACCCTACACACTCAGGATATTAATGATATTTAAATTATTATGACCATGAAGTCTTTATTTGCATGGGTTTACATTTCGTTCTGTGTAGCATGGAAAAATCTGAGAAACACTCCCATTCAGAATGCATTGGTTTACATTTCGTTCTTTGGAGCACGGTTATTTTTTATATATTTATTTATTTTCAGTTTTTGAGGAGGTGCTTCAAAGATGCAAATGTTTCTGCAATAATCCAAAATCCAATGGCAAAACCCATTGGCTTTTTGTCGAGGGAATCCAGGGCGACGCTCACTTCCGGGTTGGCCAACATACGTCATCCCTGCACCACTCTACTGTAAAAACACATGTTCAAGTTGAATGAGAATAATAATAATAATAATTCTGCCATAGTATTTATTTAAGGGGGGGGGGGGGGGGGGAATACAAGTATTTTGGCCATTCGTAGTGTTGATCAGCAGAGAAATAATTTGTCCGCAAAGACGGTGATGTCGCTTAGCAACGGAAGACGCTGGGGTAGACAAGTCACCGGACCACTACCCATGCAAGTGAACGGAGCGTTCCACGGCATTGAGAAGACCCGTGTAATAAAGGCCTATAATAGTTCTGTTTATGGCATAGATTTCCCCTCAGATTAGGCCAATAAACCAATGGTAAAATAAAAATAAAAACGCTTGATCAAAGGCCCGGCCCGAGTATAGTGGTGGGAAATATCGGCCCGACCCGGCCCGCGTCGGGCTCGGGCTCGGGCAGAGAATCTAAACATTGACTGGAACTACTAAGCAGGTGTCTGTAGGGCTATATCAGGAGTTAATGCACGCACTGCAGCCAATCAGAACACGAGTATTCCCCCAGACCGTGGTCTAAACAATATTATTCACGAGTTATAATCAACCCCTACACATCAATATTAATGATAACCCTGTGTAAATTGCAATAAGTGAGGGATACAATTTTGCACGTTGAGCACACAGTTGCGTGACTCGTTTATTTAGTAAGAGAGAAACAGGAAATCAAAACGTGCTGAATGTAAACAAATCCTGCATGGGCTCTGACGTCATGAGACGCTCGTAATCTTTAAAGGGACAGCGATCCCTGAACCACCAAGACAGTAAACGAGATGCCTAACACAATTGAAAGAACAACACATAACAAAATACTGTAGGTGAATTATGTTACACTCACTACAACCCATTAAATACGGTATGATTTCTAGATGTCATGGCAACGTCCGCTCGCGACACTGGACTTGCGATCGAGGCATCGACGCGGAGGTTCATTCACATAGCCAAAAACAAGAGAATAGATGGCTAGATAAAATAAACATCAAGACATACAATTCTAAAAAGAACAGATGAAGCAGCTACCCTTTTTTCCTTCGCGGTTTGCCTACAGAGCAGCGCACCTGCATTTAATATATCCGTGTATTGTCACAATTTCTCAGTATCAAAGGTGAAAGTAGAAACGGGTGGCCAAAAGCTGTCATATTGTTAGTTATCACAGACAATTTTAAGTAGAAACGGGTGGCCATAAGCTGTCATTTGTTAGTTATCACAGACAATTTTCAACAATGAATGATTTGTACGGAGCTCCATAAGGGACATTAGGGAGAACGCTCCCGGACAGAACCTTATGCCGCTTTTCCACTGCATGGTACCAGCTCGACACGACTCGACACGACTCGACTCAGCTCGCATTTTTTGCGTTTCCACCGCGGTACCATGGTATCTGGTACCTGAAGTGGCTGCTTTTTCTAGTACCTACTCGCTCTAGGTTCCAAGCGAGCTGAGCCGATGCTAAAAGGTGACGTCGGCAGACGGCCGGCGACTGATTGGCCAGAGAGTGTGACGAAGTCACGAGAGCGACATGGCAACCATGCTGGTAACATCCATAGCAGCGCGCAGCCAACATGTTCCACTTCTCCAACTTCTTCAACATGCCAGCTAATAATAGTAATGCGATCGATGTCCTCCATTGTTGTTATGTGGGTTCTGTCCATGTGTGGGTTGCGTATTTGTTGTTTGCGTCGCGTACACAAATACGTCACGGCCCTTTCGCGCAGCCGACCCCGCCCACGTCCAGGAGGTACTATTTGCGGTGGAAAAGCACCCGTGCTGCTACCGTGTCGAGTCGTGTCGTGTCGAGTCGTGTCGAGTCGAGCTACATGTGCGGTGGAAAAGCGGCATAAGTTTGGAAGTCATGCTTAGTGACACGACAAATAGCCTACTTCCAATTGAAATACAAAATTTAGAAAATAGGCCTACGTGTCCCTGATCACGTTCAATAGATTAAATAACGTGACAGTGTCACGTATTTTCGTGAGACCAGGTTCGAGAGTGTGCATGGGTTGAATTGCGTGTGTCTCACGCCGATTGCATGAGACATGAGAGCCCTGTACTTACGTGACACAAACCAGCACCGCAAACATTCTCTCCCGCTTGAGATTACGTCTTTCTTTATAGGTTCATGGGTCTGATTCGCCGATTTCCCATGCTGATATCCCCGGAGATTCTCGTGCATCTTCGACAATTTGGCTATAGATTGTCTCATTACACGTTAAATAATATAATTATAGCCTAATTATATATATAGCCTATACATATATATAGGCAATATATATAATTAGGCAGTATATATATATATATATATATATATATATATAGCATTTGTGGTTTTGGCATAAACATAGGGTGTACTATCTGCGCACACCCTTTCTGAAGCCTCTCTCTCGCTCTCTCTCTCTCTCTCTCTCTCTGTCCCTCCCTCTCTCTCTTTCTCTCTCTCTCGTACCGTTTTGTGGAACACTCCCATTCAGAATGCATTGGTTTACATTTCGTTCTGTGTAGCACGCAAAAAGTCGGACTATCGTGCTCTGGAACACGCTTCAATAGATTAACGTTCGTGCGCAGGAGCACGCAATCGCGTGATACCGGGTTGGGCTGGTTGCTGTTGGGAGTTTGATTCTTTGGGGATGTATGTGTATTGTGATTCAGTGTGCTTGCCGTGCATGTCTCCTGTTGAAAGTGCGTGTGAGTGAGTGCGTGTGATTGTTCTAAGATGTCTTTCGAAATGGCCATCATAAATGGGCGCCCGTATCAACCAATCAAGCATCTGAACAAGGTGAAGGGTTAACGATGAAACTTCCTGTTGTCTGACACATGAAACATAACGTCCTTTCCTTTCCCTGGCATCTCCATCCGCTGCTGTGCTGTCTTCATATTCGTAAAAAGTTTGATCAATAATTGTTTGGGCCTTTCTGTGATCTTAAGCAGGTCTGACGTTAGCATTCTTCCTCTCCCGCTCTCATCAGAGAGAGGCGGTTGATCCCATACGACAGGAAGTGCCAATAAACCTGCCTCCGGGGCGTCCTCACCCCGTTTAAGACACTCAATGCAAAGTGCCAACGGGGGAAGGGAGGAAACAAAGGACTTGTCAGATTGCTTTTATTTCAAAGTCTGATTTATCTTGTCTGATCACTGATTGCAGCTCTGATTCCCATGCTGGGGAACGTGAACAAGCAGTTGGAACCCTGTTATTGATTTGTTCATTGTCCAGATCTGTAGTTTATAAAGAGAAGGAAAGCAAAAGTAAAGGGGTGATTTAAGTGTGTGTGTGTGTGTGTGTGTGTGTGTGTGTGTGTGTGTGTGTGTGTGTGTGTGTGTGTGTGTGTGTGTGTGTGTGTGTGTGTGTGTGTGTGTGTGTGTGCGCGCATTACTGTTGTACTATGCTACTATAATGTTATCATGCTAGGCTGTAATATTGATAGTATAGTTGAGGCATCTTCAAAATGCTCCCACTTTAAAAAAAAAAAAAACACATCCTGATGGATCAACAAACACTATTTAAACATTAAGATATCCAGTTTTAGTGAGAAATCCATCAAATTATGGTGTCCTATTGTCTTGAACAGCTGATACTGTGGGCCGAGACCAATTGTCGCAATATATCTTTGATTCGAAGAGAGACAATCCATCTTATTCACAGCAAGAAGAATTTAAAAAAATAACATCTATGTCAGCAAAGGCTTTTTGGACTTTGTGAAGAAGGGAGGAGAGACCTATGAGTCCTGAGCTCAGAGTGGCCAGAACAGGGAACAGCGGAAAGACCGGCCTCTGGTAAAACTGGTTATCAGCCTGGGACTCAAACCCAGGCCGACTGAACTAGGGCTTTAACTACCTTTGATATCAAGTTTGACAAGGAAGGGATTGGTATAAATCTCCCTTAATGTTCATATTATAGCACTGTCAGAAACCCAACTGACACTACTTACTATGATTCTGATTGAAGGATATGGTTGTATAGACGATACGCTTTTGCGGGAGCCAATCCCCAAGCTGGCTTTCCCCCATTGCACTCTATTGGCTGGTTAAACACAATGACGATCCGTAAATCCAAGTAAAGAACCAATCAGGCTATATGATATTGCTATTACTTTAACAATTTCTTCATCAACAAATTTCACAGCTTATGATTGTGCATGCAATTAGATGATGCAAATTAAACATGCAACATCATTTACAGTATAATGAGGGATAAGACATGTTTAACCCTTACCAATTTCGAGACTGCTTAATGATTCAAGTCTTTAAAGATACCACTATCGATACTTTTCTATGATTGGAAAAGATAAGACAACTATCAATTCTGAACAGAACTGGTATTTATTTTTTGTTTAACTGAGTTAAACAATAATTGTATCCTGATATGCTTATTATTTCTGAAGGAGTAATTGACAGCCTTTTACAGGCTATTTTAGAAGTGGTGTAGTAGGCATACTTATTTATTTATTAAACGAATATGGCCCCTCTCTGTCCCACAATATTAATCTCTCAGTAAAAGTGTATTTGAGTATTTGAGGAAATATGGGAGGAACATGAGTATCACTGTCGGGGACATCGCTGTATCTCCATCACCAACTGCCAGAAACCATGGTATGGTACTGGACAATCAGTTATGCTGCACGGCAAACATCACTACGGTGGCCTGATCCTGCAGATTTGCCCTCTACAACATCCGCAGGATCCGGCCCTACCTCACGTGGGAACAAGCTAGTTTCTGGTCCAAGCACTCGTCATCTCCTGCATCGACTAGGCTACTGCAACTCGCTCCTGGCTAGACTCCCTGCCTCCGCGATTAAAGCTTTGTAAACTTACAATATGTACTTATTATAAGATGCTTTGGATAAAAGAGTCTGCTAAATGCCCTAAATTTAAATGTGGATATAATATGGCAGCCAATCCAAGGCTGAATGATGCTGCATACCGTGCCGGTTAATGTAGGAACATCACATTATTTGCAGTCTCCTCTATCGTGCATGTATTAATTTACAAAGTTAACTCATAAATCCATGAAATATTTTTTTTATCTCATCTTAGTCCAGGATACTCAAACCTTTATCTCGCTATTGGAAAATTCCTTATAACCTCTGTAGCTGTGTTTAGACCTAAGCATAAAAAACATGGTGCAGGTTCCATTTTGTTTAGTCAAAAAGCAAGCCAGCTGGAATTTCTCATTCTCTGTTTAGCCAGCAGCCGGGGTTTATTGAGAACTCTTAGACGTTCTGTCACACATGGAGTACTGTCCTGTTATCTCGTCAAGTAGGCCTACTGCTGACAGATATCCAAAAAAAACATACAATTGCACGGAAAATAACAGGCAGATTTGCTATTCATTGCTCCTTCCGTAATAATGTGTTTGTGATGCATAAACAATTGTCTGGTTTATCACGCAAAATGCTATTTATAAAAATACCCTAAGGGCCCTATCTTGCATCCAGCGCAATTTACTTTCTACACCGACGCATTTATCTTTGCTAGTTTGCAGCCAATTTTCCCCCGCAGCGAACCTGTGCCACTAAACTTGCGCCCTGAGAGGCGTGTCGGTGAAAAGCAGAGGCGTGTTCCAGCACAAATGATACATGGTGCTATCTTACAGATCGATAAAGCAGTTGCGCAATTGACTGACAAATACCTGGTCTAAGTGCATTAGCGGATAGCGCAGTTGGTGTTGCTATTTTGACGTACCATCGCAGGTCGGAACTGCATTGCTGCAACATATGCTTACACACAAGTAGGCTATACACAGCACATTACATGCAAACGATTTGCCCAATTTAAATATTACGACAATGATGTGGATTGTGGAAACATCCACATAATAATAATAACAATTATAAACTCGAGCAAAGTAGGCTATATCCCAGCCTTCCAAAACAAAATCTCCTTTTATGGTAAAAGAAAAGGTTGGTTAAATTATTTGTGAAAGAACAGCTGATACAGCGGTAATAAGTTGTATTTAAATCAATGCATCTTCAAAACGTACAGTCCATGGCAATGTAGCCTACATTAACGGGGGGAAACATGCATATTAGGAACACAAGTCGATAAAGATAATGTATACAATACTGGTAAGAAACGATGTGTGTTAATGTATTGCCACATATCATTAAATAGACCCACAGCTGCGGCCACAGTACCGCATATCATACGTGTGTTAATTATTCTTTGCCGCAATTTATATGACGACTCAGTATTTCGGAAGTTGTAGAAGAAAACACTATTCCATGTGTGAATTAGGCCATATTATTTGACCATAAACTAAGCCATTTGAAGTTGGAAATTCATTTGGTCATGCATCTGTCTCATCGGAGACTGCAAACGCGCTGTCAACATATCAACTTGTCAGTTTCAAATGCGCTTATGGGAGCTGGCACTCTCATTGGTTTATTGCACGTTACACCCAAACCACACCTACGGGTAATAAGGCTACTACAGGGCAACCCTTTTTAGATTTGCGTCGGGTGCAAGAGTAATTTATAGCAACAGTGGCAGAGCCCTACCCACAAAGCTACTTCCGTTTTGCGCTTCTCACTTGCGTTTCAGACCGTTAAAATAGGGTCCTATATTTCTTTGGTGAAAAAACAGTATTTACTGTTTTTTATCATAAATGTAAGAAGCGTCAAGTGAGCAGTGGTCATGTGGTGGTGGCAAGCCCGTGACCAAAGGCTATGGTGAGTCCTCTACAGAGCATCTTCAGACAGGGAACACCTCACCTCACCTCACTCATACTTCGTCACCTGATTTTAGCAAATGAATGTTTGGTACGATACCACAAATCATCAGTAAAGATAGTTAGCAGCTATATCACTGGCCGACTGAAAGCGTTCAGGGAAGACTGTATATCAGCGTGATGCAAAGCTGTCTCAAAAAACCGATCGCATTCCCGAGTTAGTTAGTTACTGTTCACCACGTAGGGCCTACGGTAAATAAGCAATATAAATACAGCCCCAAGCAGGCATGCAAAGAAAGAGACCATGGGCCCCTGGCCTCAGTGCAGCTAAGGCCCCTTGATTTATTCCTTGATATATGTTTATGTTTTTACAGCCCTTTGTCATGCCCTTTAGGCCCTTGTCCCTGCTGCCCCTGCTGCCCCTGCTGCCCCTGCGTCTTGGTGTCCGATGGTGGTTATGGGAGTTGTCACAGGGGCAGAACTGTTTGATCCTTACAAAAGGAATATTCGAGCAGCCATTGGTCTCCACTTCCACACGTCTCAATAATGAACAATCCACGTCTGAAGGAAACATCCAGTCTAATGTATAAGTCATGGTCCTGCTCTGTAGCTTACTGAATAATGAAACACTGCAGATCTTTTTTTAACTCAAGCCCATCTCCTACAGTCCATTCCTACAGACTGAACTTGTGTGTGTGTGAGTGTGTTTGTGCTTACAATATGTGTCAGTGTGTGTGTGTGTGTGTGTGTGTGTGTGTGTGTGTGTGTGTGTGTGTGTGTTTGTGTGTGTGTGTGTGTGTGTGTGTGTGTGTGTGTGTGTGTGTGTGTGTGTGTGTGTGTGTGTGTGTGTGTGTGTGTGTTTGTGTGTATGCACGCGTGTATGTGTATCTGTGCTTCCATGTGTGTGCAGGTTTTATTCCAAATGTTTGCCATCTCATAGAATTGGCATTGTTATATTTGTTTGCAGAAGAAACATTTTGAAAAAGAAAAGACAAAAGGGATTGAAGGAACAAGGGTGTGATATTCGATGAAACAGGCTTACCGACCACCAGCGAGGTAATACATAGGTCAGGTTTACAGAAACTACCCAAAAGCATTCAGTGGAGACAATGAGTCATGGGACGTAGAAGAACAAGAAATTGATTTTACCTATGTGTGTTATTTAATAATATATCGACTATAGTCACATAAATGTCTGTATGGTCCTTCTGGTCCAAATTTAAAATCCTTGTCTCCTCGTTAATTTGACAACGAGAAATAACTTAAACTTGAATTCCATTCTCCACTAACCTGAGAATAGGTTTAGATAATTTAAGCTTATCCAGCAAAACACGGCCCAAATCCTCTGCCCTTCACAGAATATCTGCCTCTTTCTCCACTCCACCTCCGACCTTTTTCCTTTGCTCCTCTCGTTTTTGCAGACAAACAGCAAGTATGTCGTCAGTAGCCCCTATAAATAGACACTGAAGCCAGGCCAGCAGAAGGTTAGAGGCCGTGTGCGGCGGGATGTAATCATAGCCCAAAGCACAGCGGCTTCCCGCTGGCAGAAGCAGGACTGGTGGAGGGTTTAGCGCAGAGATCACGTAATATGCATCGCGCGCTGTGAATTATTTAGTGTGTGCGTCTTCCATAATGCTTTAAATGCTATTGCTGCGGCTCCAGAAGCTTCACCAGAAAGTCTCAGCCTACGTAGATCAAAGCCAGGTGAAGATCGGTGTGAGGGGGCAGCTTGCATAAGAAATGCTGAGGTGAAGCCTCCATGGTGGAGGAAGCGAAATGTGGGAGAGACCATGGACGAAGCAGGGAACCATAGGAGTCTAATGGTGGAAGTAGAGGTGGTGAAGTTTGGGAGAATCCATTGAGAAGGGGTGAAGTTTGGGAGAATCTATTGAGGAAGAGGTGAAATTTGGAAGAATCCATTGAGGCAGAGGTGAACAGAAAGTCGACAACCAGATCCACAGAGGGCAACACTGACATAACGGACAACGTGGTCAAGGAACGGTACAGCACCTGGTGGTTGACTTGTTAACATTTAAGAACAACGGTATATGAAATAACCATCAATCAATATTTGTTAATGTGTTGATCATATCCCTATTAAACAATGTGTACAATAATACCTCAATTAGTTACCATTACCATTAGCTAAGTTACCATGAACCCCATTGGTAAACATAAACGGTTAATTAACTCTTAGGGCCCTATTTTAACGGTCTGAAACGCAAGTGGGAAGCGCAAGTAGCTTTGTGGGCGGTTCTACGGCGCGATCGCTATTTTACAGGCGGATAAATGACACTTGCGTCGCGGCGCAAGCGTCAAAAGGGTTGGTCTGAAGCAGCCTAGTTACCCGTAGGTGTGGTTTGGGCGTAACGTCCAACAAACCAATGAGAGTGCCAGCTCCCATCCCCTTTAAGAGCCATGAGCGCATTTGAATCGGACGAGTTGATATTTTGACAGCGCGTCTGCAGTCTCCGATGAGACAGATGCACATGAATTTCAAACTGCAAATGGCTCAGTTTATTGCCAAATAATATGGCCTAATTCACACATGGAATAAGGGGTTTTCTTCCACAACTTCAGAAATACTGAGTCCTCAAATAAATTTCGGCAAAGAAAACGTAGATGATATAACATATGATATGCGGTAACTGTGGTTCTATTTAATGATATACGCAATACATTATAAACATTGTTTCTTATCAGTATTGTATGCTATCCTAATATGCATGTGTCCCCGCGGTAATAGACATTGATTGTATTATGCGTTACGTGTTTAGTTTGCGTGTGTTTAAACAGAGCACACACGCGCGCCCGCATTCATTCATTCTTTTTAACACTCACTCGCGGTAAAACAATGTTTTTCACGATCAAATACTCATCAATCCTAAAAGTTATGGGCATGTAGGCCTACACGATGTCTGTGTCAAGAAAATATGTGTTTGCTGTACGGTGTTTGCAGATGCATTGATTTAAAAGTACAACTTATTACCGCTGCATCAGCTGTTCTTTCCCAAATAATTTACCAAGAATGTGCGGCTAGGTAGATGAGAGAAGCAAAGTGTATGCGCGAGGTGCACAAGCAATCCGTATGCATCGCATGCGCATGTATGCATGCGCCCTTAAAATAGCATCTGAACAACGCGCCACTGACTTTAAACCAGGTATTTCCTGGTCAGTAGCGCAATGGTATTCAGAAACGGCAAAATACCGTTTGCGCCAGAACACGCCTCCTCCTTCCGCCGAACCGCCCCTTGGGGCGCATGATCAATCCCTAATTTACCGGCAAGTGGCGGTGGTGGGAAAAGAACGCTCTGCGCCAGTAGTAAACTAGCAACGACACATGCGCCAGTGACTAAGTCACTTGCGCCGGATGCAAGATAGGGCCCTTAGTGTATGATTGTAAATGCATTAACTAGTGTTCATTTACATTTAATGAATGTTTCATTATTGTACCCTTATTGTAAAGGGTTACCATTGACTTTATTCATACCGCTATATCAAGGTCTACATGTGAATCTGTCAGCCCTTGTGTGTGTTTGCGTCTGAATGTGTGCGTGTTGCATGTATCTATTCATGCATTTACAGTTGAATTGCGGCTGCATTATATGTGCTTGTGCTTATATAAAATTAAATATGTGAGGGTGCTTCTGAAAAGTATTGCCTTAACGAAGCTTGTGGGTGTTTGTAGAGCATATTTTCAGTTTGAGTCCAGTCAATATCACAAAGAGACCATAATCGAATTTGTCCCTCAATCAATCACAGGTTTGTTATTGACTGATGAAAAGTAAAAGTACAATTTTTAAAGTACCATTATTAGATAATCTATTTATCACTCTTTTCAGACTTTTGTAAGATGTTTGCGATTAAGGACAGGCACCTTCACAAGCACAACAGCTCCCGACTGATAATTTATCTTGACGTCATTTATTTAAAAAACACATAATATCACATCCACTTTGTGTACATTGTCCTGGCTGTCTCAAGACTTTGAGTCACATAAAATTGGAATCTGTGTCTTCTAGTTACAGTCAAAAGTGTTTTCAAATGATACCACTTATTTCAAACCCCTGCACACAACGCTGACCACATCCCAAGACAAATCTTCTAGGACTAGCCAGCAGTCTATCAGGAACCCTGAGTACTAGTGCTTTCCAGAGGAAACACAGGAGCCAACCCCTGATTACAAGGCGACCACCACTGCTCACTTGATGCTATTTTTCACTTTTCCCTTAGGTCAAACGATGACATCGCTGTGTGGCTAGAGATTACTTCTCCACAGGAAAAGGAAAGGTTGTACTTCTCACTTTCGGGACAGTCAGCAAACGTATAGGACACTGTGTGCATGTCTGGTTTTTTTCGACATGGCTATTTGACATGGGAGAACATCTTGGTAGTAATTACTTAAAGTAACAATTATAACTTGTCTTACTGGCATAAAAATATACAGCTGTACAGCTTTGTGAAATGTAAGATAAAAAAGTGTTAGGGTCTACCTTACTTATGTTTCCTAGGCAAATGCTGCTTCTATATATATATCGTCGGGTTGGCCCAAATACATAATTTCAAGCTTCGCTGAAGAAATAAGAAAGAAAAGAAGATCATTCATGTGGCGTATCATTCACTGCATGTAAGATCATTCATGTTGCGTATCATTCACTGCATGTAAGATCATTCTATTGCGTATCATCCCCTGCATGTAAGATCATTCATGTTGCGTATCATTCACTGCATGTAAGATCATTCATGTTGCATTTCATTCACTGCATGTAAACGCACTGGTGGGTAGTAACGCGTTACAAGCAACGCAAATGAGTAAAAAAGTAGAGTAGAGTAGAGACCTCGATTGCCTGTATTAGCAAATGAAAGAAAATAGACTCATAAAGGAGGGACTCAGAAAATCCTCACCAATTGACGTAATTTATTGAATTAGCATTCATGGCCTCGCCCACCATGGCTTGCGACGGCCCGAGGGAACACATGATTTTGCGGTCAGGTGACACAGAGCCCATCTCTGCAGGTAGGAGGTAACAGCAAGGTGCTTACATTGCGGAACTGGTTTGTGCCTGTGCTATTTGTGGCAATAACAGATAAACTAAAACGAAATTAAGCAAAAAAAGACGTTCTCTCCTCCTGTAACACAGTCATGCGCGACACCTTTCTTCTTCATCGTTTCTTCCATTAATCTCTAACTCATACTCCAATCTTGCATTAATCCATGTTTCGGATGTTGTGGATGCTACGGAATATATGATGCATAGTTGCAGCAACATTTAAGATCATCACTATGAATTCTGCCCGTTCTGCCTCCATGCTGTCTGTGGTCAAACCAAAACAAACTACAGTGACAGCAGCCGCACTAATCCCGCCTCTTGCGAACTTAGACCCTAAGTCATATCCCGTCGCTTGCAAGCCCACCCCTTCAACCCCTGTTGATTCTACTGATGTCTGCATGACATTGATGTCCTATGGGTTTAATTAAAACTAGAGGTTTCAGCGTGTGCAACGTGCGAGTGGAAAATCTAGTACATATAGATAGTACATGTCAGGGTGTGTGTGTTTCCCTGTTGTTTCCCTCCTGTGTTGATTACTGTTGATTACTGTTACCCCTAATGTGTCTCAGCTGTTCCTCGTTGTGTTTGTTATTTAAGCCCTCGTCTTTCCTTTGTTCCTGGTGCTGTCATTGTGGTTTGTTGTGGTTAGTTGTGGTTGTTTGTGGTTGTTAGCCCTGTCGTCTCCCGAGTTCCCTGTCGTCTCCCGAGTTCCGAGTTGTCTCCCGAGTTCCCTGATTCCTGTGCCTTAGCCTTTAGGCCTGAATAAAGTGCAGTTTTCCCTGAAACCGTCTGCGTCTGGGTCCTACCTGCCTGCCTGCACCCTCAACGCCTTAACAGAATGACAGCACCAACATTGGACCCAGCGGACGATCAAGTTAGCCGTGAGTGGGAGGATTTATTAGTCTTCTTAGATAAGGCAATAGATCGCTGGGAGGGTTTGGGGTACCACCCGGTTCCTCCTGGTACTCCAGCTCCCGCACCGACTCCGGTCCCCGAGCCCTGTCCGGTTCCTGAGCCCACTCCTCGCCTTCCAGAGTGGTACCGGCCTCTTCGCCTGCTTGAGGTGGTCCGCCCTCCGCTCCTGCCTGAGGGGGCCCGCCCCCTGCTCCTTCCAGAGGGGTACCGGTCTCCGCTCCTGCCTGAGGGGGCCCGCCCCCTGCTCCTTCCAGAGGGGTACCGGTCTCCGCTCCTGCCTGAGGGGGCCCGCCCCCTGCTCCTTCCAGAGGGGGACCGGCCTCTGCTTCCACCGGAGGGGGTCCGCCCTCCAGACCGTCCAGGGGAGGCACGCCCTCCGTTCCTGCCTGTGGGGGCCCTCCTCCACACCTTCCCGAGGGGGGTTCCCCTTCAAGGCCTTCCACCAGAGGGGACCCGCCCTCTACCTGGCCTTCCACCAGAGGGGACCCGCCCTCTGCCTGGCCTGCCACCAGAGGGGACCCGCCCTCTACCTTGTCTTCCAGTGGGGACCCGCCCTCTACCTGGCCTTCCTCCTGAGGGGACCCGCCCTCTACCTGGCCTTCCTCCTGAGGGGACCCGCCCTCTACCTGGCCTTCCTCCTGAGGGGACCCGCCCTCTACCTGGCCTGCCTCCTGAGGGGACCCGCCCTCTACCTGGCCTTCCTCCTGAGGGGACCCGCCCTCTACCTGGCCTGCCTCCTGAGGGGACCCGCCCTCTACCTGGCCTTCCTCCTGAGGGGACCCGCCCTCTACCTGGCCTTCCTCCTGAGGGGACCCGCCCTCTACCTGGCCTTCCTCCTGAGGGGACCCGCCCTCTACCTGGCCTGCCTCCTGAGGGGACCCGCCCT